>NW_022630998.1:33892651-34517026 GCF_010015895.1 Lontra canadensis | reverse complement strand
CATGAGAGAAATTGGTAGCTGTTCTATGTATTTTATGGTTGGGACCACTGCATCAAAATACTGGCTTTGCTGCTTCCACTTAAATGAATTATAACTTAGGGGACAGAGGGATATGGATCTCATCTAGGTAAAGTCCTAGAGGAAGGAAAAGAAGTATCTTAGTTGATGTACAAATTGGAAAGGCAGTGTTATTATGGCTACTTTAATTTTAAATGTTTTTATTTTTTTAAAAAAATATTTATTTTTTTAAAAAAATATTTATTTTTTTGAGAGAGAGAGAGTGCTGGAGAAGGGGAGAGGGACAGTGAGTTACAAGCAGATTCCACACTGAGCATGGAACCTAATCCAATATCCAGTCCTACAACCTTGAGATCAGAACCTGAGCTGTGAGCTGAAACCAAGTCAGCAATCAACCTACAGAGCCACCCAGGCACCCCTATGACTACTTTTAATTTTAAGTAAGAGGTCCCTCTGGGGATGCCTTCTTTGAATCTGATAGAGGGTAAAAATATGCCTTTATATCGTAGATGCCAGTCAGATGTACAATAAATTAATGAGGAATTCCTAACATAGGGTGAGGATGGGGAAATAGGTCCTTTGAGACCATAAGAATACACACATATATATTTTTTCTTATCTGTGCATAAATATTTTAAATTTTTCAGTTAGGAGGTAGGGATGGGAAGAAGAACTTGATTTATCACACAAGACCTAAGAGTCTTTGGAGTCCATGTCTGTGGTAGCAAAGCCTGCTGATGACCCAGGCTATTCTTCATTAAAATCACTTGACTGGGGGACGCCTGGGTGGCTCAGTGGGTTAAAGCCTCTGCCTTCGGCTCAGGTCATGATCCCAGGGACTTGGGATCGAGCCCTGCATCGGGCTCTCTGCTCGGCAGGGAGCCTGCTTCCTCCTCTCTCTTTCTGCCTGCCTCTCTGCCTACTTGTGATCTGTCAAATAAATAAATAAAATCTTTAAAAAAAAAAAAATCACCTGACTGAATTTTTCTGGATCAAGGTGACTGTATTCTGGCAAGACTTCATGTATTCACAGGTTATACCCATTTCTGTCATGTGAGCCATTTTTTTTCAGAAGCAATGAAGGCTATGACTTCCTTATTGTCAGGCAGAGTTCGAGCTGGCAGTGTTAGGATAGAAAACACTAGATTTTATGTTAGAAGATGTTCAAGTGATTTGATGATTTAATTTCTCTGAGCGTGAATTTGTAAAATAAAGGGTAGCTTATCTAATTCATTGGATTTTAAGAGGATATAGTGAGATACTGCATATGAAAGTGTTTCGTAGATGAAAGTGTTCTTTAATTATTATTAAAGACAGTGTTTATGAGCACAAGTGTAAAAGCAGTGGCAGAACTAAGATTAGAACTTAGTATTTTTACGTGTCATTTCTGTCAAGCAGTAAGCTACAATTCCTTCTTTAATAAATACAAAATACTCCTTATGATAAAAGAAAATAAAGATAGGTTGTGCAAACTAGTAGGGAGATTTTTTTCTCTTCTTCAGAGAACTATAGGAAGTGGGATGAACCAGTATTTATTATGTCTTTCCCAAGATTAATAATAATAATAAAAGATTAAAAATAATATTTAAAATATGATCTTAATTGCGAATCAGTATCCTTAGTCAAAGCACTTTCAAAAGCAAATCAATAAATTGAGATTAGAATTATGTTTAAAATACCACTTCTGTAATAAACTAGGTATGTCAAAGTGGATTTCAGGTGATAATTTCATAAGCACATTGAAAAGCAAAAGAATCTCAAGAGAAGCCTGAATGCTGTAACATTAGAGGAAGACTACTATGCTCTGACATATTTTACATTTTTTATTTCATCAGTGGTACAGTATTAATAAAACCTCTGGTATCTATATAGCCATCTTCAGCACTAAAATTATAGAATCCCACTTTTACTCTAGTTATAAGGAATTAACTCTCAGAATTTGAACATGTTGAAAAGCACAATGCAGAATATCCCTAAAAAAAAAGTAATGAAGGTTAGTAACCTGAGGCAGCTGGATGGGACACTAGACCAGATGTCAAGAGACCTGGGTTTGAGTTTCAACTCAGCCATACATTAGTGGTGAGACCTTACCTAAATCACAACCTCATTTAGCTCCTGTTTTTCTCTTCTGTAAAATAAGGTTAATTATACATATCCTGTCTGTTTCACTGAGTTCTTGTGAGGATAAAATGAGACTGTATATGTGAAACTGATTTTTAAACTGTTCAAGAAAAGGCATTATTGGGATTATTAGTAAATTGAGTTCTCAGTCAACATTAAAACACCAATCTGTCAGATAACATAAGGTCATCAGGTTAAAAGTACGTATCAAAAAGCTGAATCACCATTGGAGAGGGGCTTTTAAAACAATATTGTTGTATTTATTGATAGTACCATCCAAAGGCCTTTAAAAAAGTAATCCCTTCCCCCATGTCCTTTTTTTCCTCTCTGTTAGTTGTGGGTGAAGAGGACTGTTCTCTAAAAGGTTTCTAAATGATGTTGATGTTAAAAAATAAAGTATCACCATTTAACAGCCTTTTAAAGAACAGTCCCTAGTACAGTCTTTGTTAACAACTGAGGGAGGAAGGGACTATTTTTTCAAAGGCTTTTAGAGGATGTTGTTAAAAGAATATATAGTGACATCATTTAAAAGCCTTTTAAATAATAGTTCTTCTTCCCTCCCAATTGTAATGTCCTTGGCTTTCATTTATTTTGTACTACAAGCTGAAAATGGACATGCCAACATATTACTGGTCACGGCAGGCATTTGTTGGATGGAGAACGATGTATTGCTTTTAAAAAGGTCGCTGCCCAGAAATAAATCCAATTCTTCAAGAACATAGTACCATTTCTACACAGGATATTGCCCACCCACCTTATCACTGAGTTGTAGTACCTTTTGCTTGTTTTCTCTGAGTTTACTGAAGAAGATATAATGAAAACAGGAAAGAAGTCATAGTTAAGTCATTTTAAGATTTCCTGTGACATGAATGTAGTCCTACCATCTATCCATCCAAAACTGCTTGAGTTAACTCTCTATCCAAATTACAACAAAATCTAACTTCAGCTCCTATTCTGTCTTTATTAAACTATTTCTGCCCACTATGCTTCTCATTTTAAACATTACTCCACCAGCAGATAGCTGTATGCTAAGGGTTCCTCTCCACATTCAGCTCGCAGGGACAGGAAATATTAAGTCAACCATTTGGTTTAAAGATTATACAAAGTCAAATAGCCAGTAAGCTCTGAGATAGGTTAGGTCTGATTATCTTTTACATAAAAAAGAACTAGCTCCAATAGTATAATCACAGAATATGAAACAATTTTCCATCTCTTCTTGTGTTGAATCTTTTCTGAAGACTGTCATGTTAAGAATAGGAATTCCTAGACCTAAAACACTGTGAAAAAACAAGCCTTTAAAAAGTCTAAAAGCACAGCCCTCCAAATACACTGTATTTCAATTCTAAATTTTAGTGTGCTCCTTACTTTCTGCCAATCTTGCACAAAGAAGTCACTTGTTAATTCTTTATAATGTACCCAAGTCACAATAAATCATTATTTGTGATTTATCATAGTAAGTCACATGATTTAGTTAAATGTTAAACACTATCCTCAATACATCGCTCAGTTCAAGCCCCAATTTATCCACACAACTCTTCCTGACCCTACTTCAATCCATAAAGATATTAGCCACATTCCATTTTGATATTTCCTATAAGTTAATTTTCATATTATTACCTTTATGCATTTCATTTTATAATTTGAGTTTATTCTTCTGCACCATGTAAATAATGAAGTGCTAAGCCTAGACAATGATAATTTCTTTGCATGTTTCTGCATAATTTTTATAAAACATTGTAAGTGGGTTTTCTTCCCAAAAGGCTTATATGCAGTAACTCAGTTTGGAAAGCTTTTCAGCTTTCAGACCTTGAATGTGAAATGTCACCACGTCTGGCAGTAGTCTCTTATTCACTCAATAAACAACACTGAAATACAAAAATACACACACATACACACCCAACTTTTGAACTCGATTGCCATAAGAGCATAAGTGAGTTACCTGTGCCTAGAATTATATTTGATAGTAAACAGTTAAATATTTTAAAACCTGAATAAAACTTCACATCATCTGAGATGTTTCCATTATCTACTGAGATATATCAATATTTCACTGAGAAATATTATAATTTTTATCTAATAAATGAAAATTGCTAAGATTTTGAAATAAAAATCTGACTTGAACATCAAAAAGATAGTAGGAGGTAGATATAAATATACAAAATTTAATCTAATATGACTGACTTGAAATTTTCAAATTTCTCTTCTTTAAAAAGGATTTTATTTATTTGAGAGAGAGAGGGAGAGAGAGCGTGAGTGGGGTCAGAAGCAGGAGAGAGACAAGCAGACTCTATGCTGAGTGCAGATCCTCATGTGGGGCTCAATCTCAAGACCCTGAGATCATGACCTAAGTCGAAACCAAGAGTCAGATGCCCATCCAGATAAGCCACACAGGTGCTCCTCAAATCGCTCTTAATTTGAGTAATTCTGAACTAGAGTTAAGTAAAACTGCTTGTCACAAATAAAAACTGCTGGCCATAACCTCCACAGCAGGCCTTCGTCTAAATTCTAGGAATAAGTGAATGATCACCATGGTACAATCAACACCAAGATCAAAGAGTACATGCTTATGTGTAGTGTTGGGCTCTGGGTCTGCATCAGAATGACCTCCATAAATGCCATGCCGTACCCTGCCTCCCCTCTGCAATTTGATAGTTGAGGTTTGAATATCTGAGTCATCTTCCTCTTCATACAGGTTCTATAGATGAGATGGTATACAGATTAATGGCTCCCAAAGGTATCCCAAGTCCTGACCCACAGAACCTATGAATATGTAACGCAACACAGTAAGGGGGAATTAAGGTTGCTTATTAGCTGATTTTGAGATGGGGAGATTTTCCTGATTATTCAGGTAGGCCAATGTTATCATATGGTTCCTATAAGTACCAGTTAAAAAGGCAGGAAAGTCAGTGTTAGAGTGATGCATTGTGAGAAGAACGGAGTCAGTCAGTTTTTGGAAGACGGAAAGGGCCATGAGCCAAGGGATGGGGGCAGCCTCCAAAAGCTGGAAAAGGTGAGAGAAAGGATTCTCTCTGAGAGCCTCCAAAAGGAATGCAGCCATGCTGACACCTTATGATTTTAGTTCAATGAGACCCATTTTGGACTTCTGACCTCTTGAATTATAGGAAAATAATAAATTTGTACTGTTGTCAACTACACAGTTTCTAGTAATGTATTATGGCAGCAATAGGCAGTTAATAAAGGCAATTTTGATGTCTAGTTAAAAACTACTGTTCTGGGGGTGCCTGGGTGGCTCAGTGGGTTAAAGCCTCTGCCTTTGGCTCAAGTCATGATCCCAGGGTTCTGGGATGGAGCCCCGCATGGGGCTCTCTGCTCCGCAGGGAGCCTGCCTCTCTACCTACTTGTGATCTCTGTCTGTCAAATAAATAAATAAAATATTAAAAAACAAAAAAACAAAAAACAAAAAAAACTACTGTTCTGCAGAAGCATGGGTGGCTCAGTAGGTTAAGCCTCTACTTTCAGCTCAGATCATGATCTCAAGCTCCTGGGATTGAGCTCTCTGCTCTGAGGGGAGCCTGCTCCCCGCACTCCCGCCTCGCCTGCCTCTCTCTGCCTACTTGTGATCTCTGTCAAATAAATAAACAAAATCTTAAAAAAAAAACAAACCTACTGTTCTGAATCCTTGTGTCATAAAACCTATCAGTGGAGACTATAGCATGTTTGTTTGCATACATCTTTCAATGGTTGATCTGTGATCTGAGAGGCATCAAAAATTCTGCTTTCCCTATAGTATATTCTCATTACATTTAAGTTTCAACTAGCAGAGACACTAATAAATTTGAATGTCTCAAATCTGGGTAGTTATTTGTCAGAATCATTTAGGACTGTTTTTTTTTTTTTAATCCCTTCCCCTAAATATCTCTTACATACGATTAATGATAACATTGAGTTGGTTTTGATGTGCTTTGTTAACTGATAGGTACTGAGGACCAATGAAAAAATAAAAGAGGAACTGTCTTCCAAAGGCCCCAATTTAATGCACTACTTATTACATGAGACTGCCTCTTACTCTTCTTTAGTCAATATTTATCAGTCTTTCTGATAAAACATGCATATACAAACATTTTATATGAGTTCTATAGAAGCAAAAGGGGATTATTATAAGTAGTACTAGTCACAGACATTTGGGTGATGAGGCATCGAAACAGAGAAGTTTCAATGGAGAAAAATGAAGGAATGAAAGCAATATAGGAGGGTTTGGGTAGGGCAGAACAAGTTTAGGATAATGAAAACTTAGGTTATAGATAGAGTGGGTAGATACTAAAAGAGCAATAATCCTAAAGAAACTCTTAAAAATGTTACTCTCTCTTCCTCTCCCTCTGCCTCTGTCCCTCCCCACTGGGCATGAGCAAGGGAATAAGGACAGAGGGAGAAGGAGAAGGAGAAGCAGATTCCCTGCTAAGCAGGAAGTCTGACTGGGGACTGATTCCAGGACTCTGAGATCCTGACCTGAGCCAAAGGCAGACGCTTAGCCAACAGAGCCACCCAGGCACCCCAAAGTCATATTTTTTAAAAGGTTATATACACTTTGCCACTGTTCATGTCAAAGTTAATGTTATAATTGCTGGGATATATAATGTAGGTGTATCCAAGGGTACTTATGCAACAAGGGCTATATGGAAAAATGGAACTACCAGAAATACAACCAATGCTGCTCAGAAAAAGCTCAATTCAAGTCTGTGTCTGTATGATAGAAATATATGTAGAATGGTAAAATGTCAGGGCACCTGAGTAGCTCAGCTGGTCAAGCATCTGACTCTTGATTTCAGGTTGGGTCATGATGCCAGGGTTGTGGGATCATTTGGGCTCTGTATTGGACATGGAGCCAGCTTAAGATTCTCTTTCCCTCTGCCCCTTCCCAGCCTCCCACCTCTTCCTCTTAAAAAAAAAATGGAAAAGTATTTCTTTTTTTTTTTTTTTAAGATTTTATTTATTTATTTGACAGAGAGAGATCACAAGTAGATAGAGAGGCAGGCGGGGGGGTGGAGCAGGCTCCCTGCTGAGCAGAGAGCCCAATGCGGGACTCGATCTGAGGACCCTGAGATCATGACCTGAGCCAAAGGCAGTGGCTTAATCCACTGAGCCACCCAGGAGACCCCAAAATGGAAAAGTATTTCTTGATGGAAATTCCGTATCTATGTATCATATTATAGAAGGCATTCAGCATTATAATCCAAGATAAAAGGATTCTTCTCTGAAGATTTGGCAGTAGGGGTTAACCTTTCTATAAAGACGCAAGGCACCTTCTACAAACCTCAACTACAACTCTACTCATATATCACTGTATTCTTGTGTTTATGGTTTCCATCTCTGTAAGACTCTTAAGATGTGCCTCAAAACTGTAACCATGGCTTACTTTTATTTGCTGCAGCTCATACCAAATGTTGAGAATATAAAAGATACTCCATTCATGTTTATTTAAATTTTTTTTATTTTTTAAAGATTTTATTTATTTGATAGCAAGATGAAGAAAAAGCACAAGTAGGCAGAGGTGCAGGCAGAGGGAGAGGGAGAAGCAGGCTCCCCACTGAGCAGGGAGCCCAACGTGGGGCTCAATCCCAGGGCCCTGGGATTATGACACAAGCTGAAGGCAGCGGCTTACCCGACTGAGCCACCCAGGTGCCCCTCCATTCATGTTTATTAAAAGAAATATTCAAGGTCTAAAAAAACTTTCACTAAGAAAGTCATAACCTCCAAAGTTTTTACCAGAAGCAAAGGAGAACTAATTCCATCCACAGATACTAAGACTGCAAAGAATGTAAAGGACATTAACCTTTATTCACTAGTTTACCCCAAGTATTCTTGGAGACCTGAGAGAACTGAGAAATTTCATACAATCATGAAATGCAATTCTGATGTTTAATCTAACTCCTGCTTAGATCATTTCACTGCCTGTTGATATGTAATAGCATCTTTTGGTTGGTAGCTTTGAAGTAAGTATTGAGCCATGTTATCTATAAAAATATACTCCTAAAAAGCATATTGGTGAGTTATGATTGGTGAGTTATGATTCCTTGTTCCCATTTATGGAAAGATTGGTGAACTGATAATCTTCTCCAGATACACATCATTCTTTTAAAAATTAGTTAAAGGCATGGATATCAAAGAAGAAACAGTTAAAGTAAGCCATATATTAATTTTTGAGAGTCTTCTTTAACAGTTGTACTTACTTCCGGAGTATGTAAAATCAAACTTATTGGGTGGTACCCATTTACAGATTTTAGCAAATGAAGTCATGTAAAATTTTGAAATCTTTTTTTCCCCCAACAATTTGAGAACATTTCTGATTAAAATCAGAATTGTTTTTGACCTGTATTCACAGTCCACCTGTAATTATGCTCTTGTGGCTAAGCTGTTTGATGTAATCCCCAGAAGCAAAACAAAAACATGTATTCAAACATTTTTCTGGCACAAAACATGTCTCTGTCACAAAGCAAGGTCTTAATTTCAAAATCATATTGAGAATCACTACTTGGAGCAGCACTGCCACTGCACAAGGCCTGCACGAAGCTTCAAACTGCATATTATCACCCATTGACAAACCCAACATTTTATGAAGAGCCAGCCCCCCTTCACACTGACATCCTCTGTACCCTGAGTAAATAACTAACAATTCATTTCCTAACCTTGACTTTAGAATCCAGCCTTTCCACCCTTCTTTTTTTTTCTTCTTTCCAAACAAGTGACAAAGAACAAGGAAGCTGATTGAAGGGGTCCATTATGTATCAACTTAAAGAAAGGCAAAGTGATTGATGAAACTAGCAGTCACCTTCACTGCTAGCTACTGCACCTGTATCCTTTTTGTCAAATGACCTGAAAATCCTGCTGACAGTTTAACATTCACTACAAGGATACACAGTATGGGACTACAGGTTTCAATGTTTCTATTTGCAATGAAATCTTTAGCTACAGAATTTGAAAACAAAGCTAAACTTTGTAATTTTCTAAGCTTTATATTTTCTTCCTAACTAGTTTGATTGCTATCAACTCGCTTTGCAAAAATGTTGTCATAGGGGTGGATGGTAGGTAGTGCGTATGGGAGGTAACATGAATGCTTATTTTAAACTTTATCTTTTTGTGGTTTTTTTTTTGGGGGGGGGGTGTGTGCAGAGACAAGATTCTTAACTCATCAGGATTCCTCTGCCAAAATAGCTAATGAATTACAAGTAATTATACTGCTAGAAGAGGAATTTATGATTTCTCATATTTTTTTCTCTATGGGGTGGTCAATATCTCAAAAACTAATTAAAAGTAAAAGTAAAAATGCATCATTCTAAAAACAAAATCATTTTACCTAAAACAACCTAAAATCTGTTTCTCAACTCTGAATAGGTGATGGGCTGAGTGAATTCATTGGATAACCAAATAACTAAGAATTTCTTCCATGGATGGATAAAAGTTTTCCTAAATTAAAGAACTCATGATATCTCCTTATAGCAGTGAACTCAGTCACAACCTGTGTTAGAAATAAAAATTTCACTAGGCAACAGTGACACACTTGAGATACAGCAAAATCTCAAAAGAAGCCACAGTTCTCTGTGTGGACATAGGACCATTTCCTCCGGGCATTTATTACCTGTTAAAAACCAATCTTTTGGTGAGTGGCAGTTCAGGGTTTTTGAGAGCAAGCTGCAATATTTCTTCAGGTCTGCAGAGTCATAATTAAAGCTGAACTGAGCGGAATTGGAGAGGGAAGGTCAGCGAGGTGCCGTATGAGAGATGAGGCTGGGCTGATGGGCACCAAATGAACAAATTATGATGGGCCCCACTCAATGTGATGAGGTCAAATGCTTGTTTCTACCCACTGACAGTTCAATTTCCCTGAAATGTCTCTCGGTTCTCTATGAGCTAATTATGAATGAAAAGTTATCAACTGCCCACGCCAAAGGGGGCTTAAATACTATTTTGTGGAGTTCTTAATGTCAAAATATTGTTCAAAACAGCATGCTGTCCCACTCCAAATACAATGTGTGGGTTAATATAAATACCAGTCCAACATTATCAATTTTACCCAGGCTTCCCACAATGTATACACAAAGCAAGTTCTCTAGCACTTGTCAGCTTAAAAAAAAAAAAACCATTTCATCAAGTAAATCTATATTATGCTTACAACTCATTTCCACGGTAATAACAGTACAGTGCTTGTAGTTTTGCATATCACAGGCTACATAATCTTTAAACAGCACTAGATATTTTTCCAGAAACAAGGCTATTGGATTATTAGCTTCTAGGCATCAATACTTATATTTATCCCAGCATACAGACTGACTATACTAAATCAGCTCAAGAGTGACTGACAAAATGTAAACGCCTTTTATGGAACCTCCTTTTTAAAAAAAGATTTAATTTATTTATTTGAGAGAGAGAGAGACAGAGTGAGAGAGAGCATGAGAGGGGAGGTCAGAGGGAGAAGCAGACTCTCCATGGAGCTGGGAGCCCAATGTGGGAGCCCAATGTGGGACTCGTTCCCAGGACTCCGGGATCATGGCCTGAGCCGAAGACAGTTGCTTAACCAACTGAGCCACCCAGGCGACCCAGAACCTCATTTTTTGAGGAGTAATTTTCCACAGGCTGTATTCACAGTGGACAATTATTTTCTCTGTTATCTATTAAACTTAAATATATACAACTTCTCTGTGAATCCTGTGGCAGATGATAAATATGATAGCATTTAGGATTCAACTAATTAAAAAAATGTATATGGCTTCAATTACACTAATACAGAACTAGCTGAAAATGATGACACTTCTGAAGCCCTACTATGTGCCAACCACTCACTGTACAAGGAACTTTAACATAAGGATGTTTAACACAATAAGCAGTCTGGTAGTTTCCTAGCAACACACAACTCCTAGAAAAGCCTGGATCAGTGTCCTGAGGTTCAACGGTACATCAAACTAAAAATAAAGTAATGGGATCTGCATAAAATACAATAAAGCACTGGGGCGCCTGGGTGGCTCAGTGGGTTAAGCATCTGCCTTCAGCTCAGTCATGATCCCAGGGTCCTGGGATCAAGCCCTGCATGGGGCTCTCTGCTCAGCTGGGAGCCTGCTCCCCACCCCACCCTCTCTGCCTGCCTCTCTGCCTACTTGTGATCTCTCTCTGTCAAATAAATTAAATCTTAAAAAAAATAATAAAGCACTGAGCTTAAATTTTAGGGAAAATATTAAATTTATAGACATAATGTACCCCAAAATGATATGTCTAGTTTATTATTGCCAGATGAAAAGGAGTTTCAGGAATAGCCTCTAACAAGAAAAAAAGATTTAAGGTATAAACATAAGAAGTTCTTGGTGAGAATGTGGCAGAGAGAGGGAAAGATCAATTCTGATTCATAAAGAAACGGACATCAAAAAATGAGTCTGAAGTAGGGAAAATTTTTTGCCATTTAATATCGTATATTTATCTATTTATCTATATATATACATGTATATGTATGTATGTATATTTTTGGCAACTTCCTAATAATGAAGAAGTTTCTAGTGTTAACCATTATTTATACATGTGACATAATATGCTTAAACAATATCATCTTATAGGGTTCTGTAAGAAGTACTATCTTACATATTCATGTTTAGAGATCACAATTTAATTCGTTCATTAAAGGATCCTTTCTGGAAGTTGATTTTTTCTAATTCTTATTGTAATTGCATTGTTCTAATCTTGTATTATAAAGGCAGCTGCTTGCCTATCATTTGTACTTTCCTCGTTAATCCTGACTCAGTA
The DNA here is from genome assembly GCF_010015895.1 of Lontra canadensis. NCBI lineage: Eukaryota > Metazoa > Chordata > Mammalia > Carnivora > Mustelidae > Lontra > Lontra canadensis. The sequence goes on along the minus strand of NW_022630998.1, from coordinate 34,505,143 downwards.
AATTAACCTTTAATTACAGCCGTTAAAATTGAAATGAGCCTCTTGTCTAGCTGGGGTTGCCCCCTTTCAGTGCATGATTCTGATGAAAATTTTTAGGGTCAATGAATATGTCCCATGTCATGTCTGATAGCTGCTAAAGATGTGAGGAGGTAAATGTTACCTTAGAAAGATGTGCTTTAAATTTTTAGGAGATCTGTTCTATTGACAGCAACATAAAAAAGAAACGATATTTTTAGGTTCTCAGTTTACCATGCTTTATTTTTAGCCAAATGAAGACAGCATTTAAGAAATATAAAGAATGGATAATTAAAATATGTTCAGTCCAATAATTTAAAGCAGTAACTTAATTCTCCATTTTATTGTCTTTAACGCTACATGCTAAAGACTATGAAGACATGTGAGGAGTACAGCTACCTTTCAGTTATGTGATGGATAGGAACAGTTTTCTCAGTAATGTAACAAAATAACATATTAATAATACAGTCCTCAAACTGACATCACTGGGAATGGATTCTATCATGATTAAGCCAGAAAACAGGAAAAGATTAATTTCATTCATTTGACACACTTTTGATGAGCACCTATTATGTATCAAGCACTGGGAATTGAAAAGCCGATAAATAGGACCTGTCCTATCTTCCAGAGACTCAGAGATTAAGTCTTATTAGATCTACAATACATCTCTAATATAAAAGATAAGGCACCTTTCCCTTATGCTGACAATGATTTTACTAAAGTCATTGGCGTCTCTCCATTTAATTTCCCACAGACTTCAAGATATTTAGCATTGGAAGGGACCTTAAAAAGACAATCTATTACAGTCTTCTAATTTCATAGATGACAATTTGAACTGAAGTCAAGTTTTGATATACTAGTTTAAATTTATAAGATAACTTTGCCAGGTTACACATTCTATGGAGCATGGATGTTAAAGCTTCAGTGAAAATATGTAATAAATGAGTTTCTGAAATTATGTATTTTAAGAAACATTTTATTATGAAAACTCTGAAATGTATACAAAAGTAGAGAAAAAGAAAAATATAATGAAAAGCTCATTACTCATAAGTAGGTTTAAAAATTTTTCGTTTGTCCAAACTACAATCCAACCCTTTACTCAACTTCTGAATTATTTAAAAGCAAATTTCAGATATGATCTAATTTCATCCAGAAGTAATTTGCTTAGTTTATCTAACAGATAAGGACTCATAAAAGAAACTTCATAATTGTTATTATATTAAAAAATAATTCCCCTTAATATCGTGTAAAATATAGTGTTCACATATCCTTGACTATCATACATGTCTTTTTAGAGCTGGTTTGCTTGAATAAGGGTTCAAACAAGATATACATTTGGTTGGCATCTCTCTTAATCTAAATTATGCATTTTAAAGGAAAACTTTCTGATATATTGTTTATGTGTGTGTGTGTACATGCAGAATTGTAAAATATATCTTCAGTATTAATTCAACATTTGGGGGAAATACTTATATATTCAGTAATGTGGAACAGCTGTAAATTTAAAGAAATAACCCTTATTGATAGGCCTATAAAAGCTATCTGTAATTACATTCCTGAATGATTTGAATAATAGTGTGTCTGATATATTCTAAGATAAGTGGCTTTTACTTTTCTTTGATATTAGGTCATATACTGTACTTTTATCTATTTTTACTCCATGCACTCTTCTCTCTAGTAATAAATTAATTTTTTAGCATTAGTTGGGCATGTGCTCTATAGTTTAATTCATTTTCTTCTCCTCTGAAGAGAAACAAAGTTTATTTAAGCATCACAACAATACTTTCCATGTTTAGTTATTCAAAGATTTAATAATATTAATATAAAATTTTTATATCATGCCCCATCCTATGTTTATAAAATTTTTGACAAGCTTTTTAAAGGCGAACAAAGGTAACAGAAGTTAACTTGATTAATGTATGATTAAATATAACTGATGCACAATTGGCTGATGCATAATAATCTAAGATATTGTAAGACTTAAAAAAGTATGTTTCGCTGCAAATACCACAAATTCAACACAAGCAACAAAATTTGAAACATAGCAGTTGATAGTAACACAAAGTTCAATCACTTCTGGATATGTAAAATAAAACTGCTAGAAAAGATTTAATATTTTTAAAATGACTGATATTTTAAAAACCTCATTTACTGTTACTATTATAGTACATTTAATTACAATACACAGAAGCTAGTACCCATCATCTTGGAAAAGAAGTCAGTAGATACTCAGAGAACTGCCTCAGTTCTAGAAAGAGTAAACAGCAAATGAAAGGAACTACTCACCACAAAGAGAAAGAGGAAAAGAAAGGCCCAAAGCTTTCTTTACCATCACCTCTTTAATCCCTTAATTTCTTACAGATTTATATATGCATTTTCTACATTTTGATGGGTGGCCTGCTTTCTTTGGGCCACAATCATTACTAGTTCATTAATTAGTATCTGACATAATCGATTTTTTAATTGTAGATAATTTTATTATGTTACTGACAAAGCATTATAAAAGTATTACCCACTAGTCAGGACTTACAGATTGGCATATATTTACTTAAGCCAAATAAAAAATATTTTCTAATAAAAACCCTGCAACTAAAAATTAGTAACAATCTCTTTTTAAAAAGCAGTTCCTTTTAATAATGTAGAAAAGGGAGAGATGATAATGGCCTGGTATTAACTATGAGACCTCTGAAGTAGTGCAGAGATAAAAAGATGAAGCAGTAGTATGACACACTTTTAAAGTTTAATTTAAAAATTAAAGCAACTCATACCCAGAGGAGAACTGAATGAAAGAATAAGATGGGACATGGCTAGGCAATGGAAGCACAAAATACTGTCAAACTTTAATTAAAAAATGTTTTCAATTTAAGCAGACCCAGGCCAATGATTTTTCATTATTTTTACCACAGTTCCATGGCTACTGACAGTTTCATCAGAACAAATAAAGGATTTTTCCCAAATTTAAAATGACAAAATTATTTTTAATTTTGACTTATAATTTCCTCCTCCTCTAAACTCAACATAATTTGGTCTTAGCTGGTCTCATCTCTTAGCCTGGGGCTTGAAAACACCACAAGTGTTTAAAATGTAAAAGATAAATGTTCTTTAAAATAGAGTTCTTCCACCATATTAGACTTGTTTGTCATATATATATTATTTGTTTTGGGAATGAGACCACGTATTCATGAAATGTCTGGAGCACGACTTAGTAAATGCTGGTATCAATAACGACTCCCTCAAAGCATTGTGTCCTTGCAGACAAATAAAAAACTGGTGCCCCAGCAGACCAAGACAAGCTGACTGGTAAACAAAACTAAAATGCCTTAACCGAGCATTAATTAAAGAGAGAGAGAGAGAGAGAGAGAAATGTATTTAAGATAAAAGTCCACTTAAGAAAAACAGAAATCAACTTCAATTACAACAGTCATCATTACAATATGCAATTATCCTAATAATTCCCAATTCTGTTTAGTAAATTTCACACTGGGTAAACCAGATTCTGCTTCATCAATTATGGTTTGTTTTTTTTTTCATATTGTTTGAAAACTGATACTGTAACCTGCACACCAAAAGCAGGTCTGATAGTCACTCTTTTCTATTTTCCAACTAAGTTCCTATAACAAAAACAGGGTCAGGGCCTCATCCCTAATCATGGAAAGTTATAGCTTCATTAGTTGCCATCTCTGTCAACAGCAAAGACAAGCTTAGTTGCTAGCCATTTTTTAAATATTCCTTAGATATTGACGGAACTAATGATAAACACTTCAGATGCTGAGTTTGGTTTAGGTATTTTAAAAAAAATGCCTTTTCTTTGCCTCACTCTGCCTGCCCTAATTAAAGTGCATTATATGGGATTCCTTCTGTCTACCCTTCAGCTTGACAATCCTTGAAGGGTTGGGTGGGGAGGAGGGGACTTCAGTTATATAGTTTCTTGGTCATAATGACAAACTTAAGGCCATTCTTTCACTGGTCACAGTAAACCCCAGGCTGGCTACCTATAAAGATACCTACAGACCTTAGTTTAATGCTACTGTTGCCACTATCTTCACCCGGGCATCATGAGGCTTTATTCCAACATTAAGTGAGGGAGTGATGTTTCACAGCGGCAATTTAAGGAAAGCAGATGGTGAACAGCATGGACTGTGAAAATTAGCCTTCTACTTCTTGTCAAAGAGGAAAAGCAGTTTAGATATCAAAATTTTAAAGTCTGTTAAATGTCAAAAGTAACTCTCACTAGATTTTTAGCTGTAATAGTACAGATGGAGATAGGCTGGACTATGGAGCATAGCCAATGTAAAATCAGAAAAATAATGCCAAAAAACAAATGACAACCTGTATCTACAGAAATTCCCAAATGGGCAAAACTATGTTATACAATTAAAGTACCTGGTATTAATATATACTCTTGAGGAAATTTTTCATTATGTCCTTTCTCAACTGTAAACTCCCTGAGGGCAGAAACCTAGTTCAACTTGTTTACTGTTAACTTCGGCACCTGCCTTATATTCTGGCCTGAACAAATACTTGTTCAAAGAATGAAATATTTACTGGCATATGTGTAGTAAGGAATTTGGTCTTCTCAAAGAGAGATGTGGACTGTGTCTTAGCTCTTGAGAGGTAGGTAATCTCTAAACCCTTGGAATTTCCTAAGTGACAGGAGTGTCTTTAAAATATGCATGGTGAGCCCTTAGTGGGGACCACACCTGATGGCTGTTGCCAAGGATGTGATTCACAGAGGGCCCCTAGACAATGTATGCTAAGTGGATACTCTGTGCGTACTGCCATATGTTGATGCCAGTAGGGTAACCTGTGAATTTGAAACCCACTCAGCATATCTGTTTCTTCCTTTGGTTGGTTCTAATTTGTAACCTATTGCTACAATAAGATTGTAATCTTTTTTTTTTTTTTTTTTTTTTTAAGATTCTACTTATCTATTTGACAGACAGAGATCACAAGTAGGCAGAGAGGCAGGCAGAGAGAGAGGGGGAAGCCGACTCCCTGTTGAGCAGAGAGCCCGATGTGGGGCTCGATCCCAGGACCCTGAGATCATGACCTGAGCCAAAGGCAGAGGCTTAACCCACTGAGCCACCCAGACTCCCGAAGTGTGTGATTCTTGATCTCAGCTGAGGTCTCAATCTTAGTAAGACTGTAATCTTAAGTATAGTGCTTTCCTGAGTTCTGTGGGTGTCCTAGTGAATCATCAACCTGAGGGTAGTTTCAGGAAACCCCAAACCTGCAGTTGACCTCAGCAGTCTTGGGTCAATTGAGCAGTGGACAAGACTGTGCCTCTAACATGGAGTCTGGCTAACTCTAAGTAGCATATTGTATCAAATAGGGCTTCTCTTATTGCAACTCTGGTTTCTCTTTCATGGACTGTTCTTGGAATTACTTATCATCCCTCAATTTACTGCCTTGTTTTCTATAATGATCACTTTTTAAATGAATCTTCCTGCACCCTCCTGAGTTAATTCCACTTGGAGACTGTGATCCATGAAGATCAAATCACTAATATTACAGCAGCTAAGTCAGTGCTTCCTCACTAACATGCCACAAACAGATTAGAAGTGTGCTGTGCTGCTGCCCCACGATTAGCCCTCAGGAAGGCCAGGTGGGGCTTGTGGTAGCTGGAGCTCCTAGGCTGGGTACCTCCTGCCTCCTTCAGTAGTCTCTGTTTATCCCAGAGAACACTACACGTATCATCACTTTTCTGTATGTACCATAACATGAAAAGATTGGAAAGCAGTAAGGTAAGGAGTCATTACCACAATTTTCCCATGTCAGTATGTCACCAACATACTTTTCCAATATCAGGCTTGGGTTATTCCAACCTATCTGTGCTATACTTTAGCCACACTGAACTACTGTTTCTCTAATATTCCAAGTCAGCTCACATCTCAAGGCTCTGCATACCCTATTTCCTCTGTCCATCACGTCATTCTTACTCTACTCCAGCCACCTAGACAAACTCTTCCTATTCTTCCAGATTCAGTTCCAAGGTCACATATACAAATTCTTTTCTAAGAGATCTTGGTCAACTGGTAGCACCCAAGCAGATTTATGCCTCCAGTATAACACTTACTTCAATAAAATGTTTGTCTGTTTCCCTTCCAAATCTGTGCATTTCCTGATACTGTGTCCTACAACTCACCTTCTTCGCTAACTTATCTTCTTGGCCTTTTTCTCTGTTGCCTTTAAATCACGATGTTTCCTAGCACTCCATCTTCATCTGTCTCTTCTCACTCCACAAGATAGCCACAGAACAGAATTCAAACATTTTCAGGCTCATTATTTTATTTACTTTTCATGAAAACACAATTAAGTGTTTAGGGGAAGTATTATCTCCATTTTTTAAATTAAAAAATAAAAGTTTAGCTTTTCTGCCCGTGGACGCCGCCGAGTAAGCATCGTTAAAGTCTCCCCTCCCACCGCCGTCATGTCTAAGTCAGAGTCTCCTAAAGAGCCTGAACAGCTGCGGAAGCTCTTCATCGGAGGTCTGAGCTTTGAAACAACCGATGAGAGTCTGAGGAGCCATTTTGAGCAATGGGGAACACTTACGGACTGTGTGGTAATGAGAGACCCAAACACCAAGCGCTCCAGAGGCTTTGGGTTTGTCACATATGCCACTGTGGAGGAGGTGGATGCAGCCATGAATGCAAGGCCACACAAGGTGGATGGAAGAGTTGTGGAACCAAAGAGGGCTGTCTCAAGAGAAGATTCTCAAAGACCTGGTGCCCACTTAACTGTGAAAAAGATTTTTGTTGGTGGCATTAAAGAAGACACTGAAGAACATCATCTAAGAGATTATTTCGAACAGTATGGGAAAATCGAAGTGATTGAGATCATGACTGACCGAGGCAGTGGCAAAAAGAGGGGTTTTGCTTTTGTAACATTTGATGACCATGATTCTGTAGACAAGATTGTCATTCAAAAATACCATACTGTGAATGGCCACAACTGTGAAGTAAGGAAAGCGCTCTCTAAGCAAGAGATGGCTAGTGCTTCATCCAGCCAAAGAGGTCGAAGTGGTTCTGGAAACTTTGGTGGTGGTCGTGGAGGTGGTTTTGGTGGGAATGACAACTTTGGTCGCGGAGGAAACTTCAGTGGTCGAGGTGGCTTTGGTGGCAGTCGAGGTGGTGGTGGATATGGTGGCAGTGGGGATGGCTATAACGGATTTGGTAATGATGGAAGCAACTTTGGAGGTGGCGGAAGCTATAATGATTTTGGCAATTACAACAATCAATCCTCAAATTTTGGACCCATGAAAGGAGGCAATTTTGGAGGCAGAAGCTCTGGCCCTTATGGTGGTGGAGGCCAGTACTTCGCCAAACCACGAAACCAAGGTGGCTATGGTGGTTCCAGCAGCAGCAGCAGCTACGGCAGTGGCAGAAGGTTTTAATTACTGCCAGGAAACAAAGCTTAGCAGGAGAGGAGAGCCAGAGAAGTGACAGGGAAGCTACAGGTTACAACAGATTTGTGAACTCAGCCAAGCACAGTGGTGGCAGGGCCTAGCTGCTACAAAGAAGACATGTTTTAGACAATACTCATGTGTATGGGCAAAAAAAACTCGAGGACTGTATTTGTGACTAATTGTATAACAGGTTATTTTAGTTTCTGTTCTGTGGAAAGTGTAAAGCATTCCAACAAAGGGTTTTAATGTAGATTTTTTTTTTTGCACCCATGCTGTTGATTGCTAAATGTAATAGTCTGATCATGACGCTGAATAAATGTGTCTTTTTAAAAAAAAAAAAAAAAAAAAAAAAAAAAAGTTTATACAAGTCAATGACTCGCCCCTAGTCATGATGATAGTAACTAGCTCATCCAATGACAGATATCAAGTATTCGGGCTCCAAGTTCAATGGATTTCCTAAATGTTGCCCTGACTTTCTAAATGAATTCTTGGTATTTTAAACCAGAACTCTGGAAAAGTATATCCTTATAGAAACCTTCCGACTTGTGATTAGGTGCTAAAGAACCACAGATACTATACTTCTGTCATGTGTTTCATAGGATTTGGGGGATTGAATTCAGAAGTCATTTTTCCATAGAAATGGGAAGCTAAAATATTAAGTAAGCAAATTAATAAATTTTCTTATAAAACTAGTTTGAAAAGAAACATTAAAAGTGCAAAGAATGAGACAAGGTTTCATGCTCATGTTTATCAGCAAAAAAAAAAAAAAAAAAAAAACAAAAGTCTTCAGAGGTAACTTGAACTGCTGAACTCACTTTAACATTTTGTGTCCCAAATATACAAAAAAATACTTAAAGCAAAAAAGACCAATTTTCACTCCAACATTTCTAATTCCAGAGGTGAACAATTTATTCTTATATGCAAATTGTCTTTTCCCTCATCTCACTTTTTTCTCATCCCCTCTAGAAACTGTAACATTCCGAGGACTGCTGAATTCCTGGGGCTTCATGTGTAACAATTTAGAAACTCTTAGCCTAACAATAATCTCATAGAAAAATTAATAATTCACTAAAAAATTTACAATTTGTTCACAGACATACTACTGTAGGAAATGAAGTGTCTCTTCATTTTTAGCCTTCTGTTGGCCAACTGCCAATTAATCTCAAGTAAGACTGGAACAAAGACTGTGTTTATACATCTTCTTTATCGAACAGTTTGACAAACCAAGCTTTTCCTTACAATGATAATGATATTCACTAGGAATTAAGTTTAAAAATCTCTGTGTTCTGAATATGTAATTTAAAAGGGTAGAACAAATAGTAAAATTTTTCATTTCACTATGAAAAATAGTGAAATATACTTAGTGTGAAAAAGGAACTATTCCTTGGGTTTCATTATAAATATTTTAGTAATTTCAAAAAAATAAAATCAACCCCTATTTTACCAAATACACAAGGAAGATAAATTTAAATAAAATTCATCTACAGAGTAGGAAGTCATATAAACTAGGCTAGGACTTGGAATATAACTACTAGAAACTGTTCAACATTTTGGAAAATTATGTTACTGATGGCAACACCGCATCACACACTATTTGAGTTGCTAATACACCTCTATTGGTCTGCATTTACAGTCGTCACATTCATGGTGGTTCTTCGTATCAGTGCCAGCACTATTTAACTACTTCAGTACATTTCTAGTGTAGTCATGGACAAGCATTTATACAGCAATGTGTAACTATTACTTTAAGTTCTCTTTCTTCCTTCTATTCCAAATAAGGGAAACATGTTGATTTTAAAATTATGGATGTACTCTTATCTATGAATTTCATCTTAGAATCCAAAAGGCTCTTATATTTGTTGAGATCCGCTACCATTACATGAGGATTGTAATTTTTGAGGGTTTTTCTTGCTATTTTTTGATGTCCTTAGTCCACTTCTTTCTAAACTTATATACATAATGAAAAAATTACAGTTTGCTTCATTAATTTTTTTTAAGTACTGTTTTGAGGACTGGAGGTGAGATTAGGAGCCATGCCATTTTGCATCAGAATATTCTATTTATTTCTATAGGCTCCACTTTTCAAAGTTGTTATATTTCTCTTTCAGTTCTAATCCTCTCTTGTTATTGCTGGTGAATTTCTGGTTGCCATTCTTATTTCTATTATTTGTTTGATCACTTTGTTAGCTTTTGGAAGTAAGTTCGAGATTTTGCTTCACTCAGCTGAATGTGATAGTCTTTTTTTCTTAATTTTTTGATTATAGTTGACACACAAGTATACTTTCAGGTATACAACACAGTGGTTCAACTTGACTATATGCTATGCTCATCCCAAAACCACCTGTCACCATGCAACACTATTACATTATCACTAACTGTATTCCTTATCCTGTGCCTTTTATTCCCATGACTTACTTATTCCATAACTGGTAGTCTGTATCTCCCATTCCCCTCTACCCATTTTGTCCATTTGGCAGTCCTTTTTTTCTATGCTCTTTGGTTGGAGTGCTTTTCCTCCTTTGAAGAGACCATCCCAATAAATATTTTTCTTAGTATTAAAGGGTGAGTTCTTCAACTACTTTGTGATGAATGAAAATTTACTGTAAGCTTTTCTAATCTCAACTGTATTCTTCTTATAGCTATTAAGGTATGGGAGTCTACTAAGGATCCATTACCATATAACTTTAAAAAATATTAGTTATTATTTATTGAGTGATGACAATGTGCCAGTCACTGTTCTAAGAGCTATACATCTATTATCTCATTAGTGTCATAACAATCCTACAGGGTATATACTATCTCCACAGGAAAGTGAGGTGCAGAAAAGTTACATACCAATCTGCCCAAACACATAGCTAACAAGCAGCTAAGCAGAGATTTGTACCCTGATCATCTGATATCAAGGCCTGAGTTATTTATCTACTACCTTACTGTCTCCCAAGTTTTTAGGGCCCTCCTTTTCCCTTAAGGACTAACTGCTTCACTACAGATTTTTTGATTTCTACTTTCTCTTTACAGCCTACCCAAATGCTCAAGAAATATTTATTACTTAAATAATAAAGACAACTGCTTCTCTCACTGCTTCCCTCCATCTCTTTCAGTGTGCCTTTTCTTTTAGCAACAAGAATGGCAAACTAAAACCCTAGATATCATTCTTACTCATTTCTAAGCAGTCAGAGGTAACTGCATTCTACAACTTAAAACAGCATGCTCAGCTTAATAGTTTTCACTTGTTCATTCTAAACCAAATGGTCCTAATATCACATTTGCTTTGATGGGGAAATTTTTTGTAAAAATGTTTAAGAATTAGTACTTCTCTTTCCCACTTCTGGCAGAACCAGCTCTATGGCCCCCAGGAGCTCAGATCACTAAGCCAGGGGAACCAGTGATACACCAGATCTATTCAAGCTACCTTGTGTTCACATCAGAACTTACTATTTTGTCTCTTACTTTGTCAGGTTTCTGACAACAAATTAACAGGAGGTCAAGCATATCAACAGATTTTACATTGTAGGCAGCATGCCTGATTTAGAGTGAAAGGTTAGTAGATATAATATGCTAACACAGAAAAAGTTATTGCAGTTTCAGATATTACGACAGGCTGATGGTTTTGGCATTATTTTGAGACAGGCTGGCCTCTGGCCTCACTTCTAGCCATACCCTGTAAATAACATTAAATAATTTTTTTACAGATATGAAGGCATGTAAATAAGCATATAAAGATAATGAAAAGAGAAACACAACCTTGAATTTTAAAATGAAAACAGGTTTTTTAGTAGCCTATGGTATAAGAACAGTATAATAGAAATACAATGACTGTGGGAATTTAAGTCTATTAATGTAGACAACAATTGTTTATAGCAGAATTTATGTATATAAATGAACCCACTGTGGCAAAGAACGCTGTATGTTATATATATGTAAGAGTGCCAGAGAAAAATGTACATGATAATTAAATGTGGATAATAAGTAGAAGTCAATTGTGAGGATAATGGTTTGGGTAGAGCAAATTTAAAAAAAAATATTTATAAAATTAAAAGATGAGATCTGAATTGAACTTGTTTATAAGAGAAACTGTTCAAGACTAAGAATCCACTTCGATTATTTACATTTTAATAAGAATGATGCAATGGAATCACATGAAAACTGAGTTAATATATTTTGAAAATTACTTACACTGATGACTGATGAAGAAGTTGATAAGTTTAAGCCTTCAAGATCAGCTATCAAACTTGGAGAAAGAGCTGGCGTGGGAAATGCAACTGGAGTGGATACCGGGTTAACTGTAGGAAAAGGCCCAAATTAGCAAATGTGCATGAAAATTTGATCCATACTATTAAAAGCAACATTTTTATTTTGTTAGTAATTCTAATTAAATTACTTTGATTAATAAATCTATGACAATTCTATTTAACATCTTGATGTAGTTATTATCAAGTCATGGCAGTTATTAGTCTTAGCTTTCACTGGCAACTCCTATAACAAAATAACGGTACAAATACTTCGAGTAATAATTTTTGAAAATTTTATCATATAATGTTATTACTAACATTATCACCCAGTAACCTCACTAAAATAATAAAAAAAAAGGTAAAGAAACATTTCTTTCCAGCTAATATAAAGAACAACAGCTTTCAAGAGTTCTCCAGCAGAATCAGAATTCTCAAAAGTATATTTACATCCCTTCTCTGTTTTATTCTCCACTATAATAATTACAGGGGTCCAGGCTACCTAACTCCCTTCTACTTATACTTTGTCAGCAAAAGCTATGTACCAGATAGAAATTTTTTATTCTAAAACCACTATGTACACGAGATCATGTAGGTGAAAATTTGAAAATCTTTGAAAAAGTACAGATCTCATCCTCTCCTGCTAAAGATCCTTCAGAGGCTCATAAGTACCTACAAGATAAAAGTCCAATTCCTTAACTAAGTGCACGAGGTTCTCTACGCTCTAGCTTGGCACTGTCCAGTAGAGTAGCCACTAGCACATAAACCTAATGTACTCCTGAAATATGGCTAGTATGACCAAAGAATTGTACTTCACAGTTTAATTAACTTAAATTTAAATATAAGGGCTATGTGTGGCCAGTTGGTATCATACTGGGTAGCAGATCTATCTCTAATTTTATTGGCAACTCCTATCTTCAGGCCCTACCGATTAATAGTTTCCAGTATCTTGTTCCCAATATCTTGAGCCTTTTATATTCTGTTCTCTTTACCTGGAAGGTTCTTCTCTGCTTTGTTTACCTTGTAACTTCTACACATTAAGGTACCGCTTGGAAGGAAAGCACAAGCTGACTCACCAAAACACAGCTTCTAATTGCCTTCTTTGTTCTACAGATAAACTTGGACATGCTTCTACAACCATACCTCTCTTCTAATACAAATCTGTTTCTTTTTATTTTTTTATTTCTACTAGTCTACTAATGTATTAATTTTTAGTGCTTAGAAACTGCTTGACTGCTGAGTGAAAAAAATTAAAATGTGGAATAAGTTTTATCTTTCAACAAACACACTTCAAAATAAGACCATAAAGGAAGTAACATTTATTTATTTAACAGGACTTTTCAAACTATCTTTTTCTCATTTAGTCTCACAATACCCTGTAGTTAGGCAGAAAAAATAATTCAGAAAGTTAGGAATAAAAAAATGTTATTGCCCGAAAAAGAAAATTTTCAAAGAAGTCTGAAATAAAATTTCACCATAAATAATGGAAAAAGCAGAGTGGAGACTGGGTGGAAGAGGGAATGGAGCCCTTGCTTTCTCCCTTGCTCCATCAGTGTGCCTGAAACACTGCTACAAATCCCCAGGCTTCCTCAGACCTACATTGAAAACCAACATACAGTTAGCAAGTGTCACAGGGATTTGGGGGTGGGGGGTGGGGTTGGAAGGATCAATGGGGATATGGTGGTAAAGGAAGACTTTACCAATAGGAGGAAATGAAGCTCAGTTTTAAAGTAAGGGCAGACTTTAAATAAGAGCAAAGAAGAAGCTAGTGACTTAGTAGGTGAGAAAATACTGTGAACAGAGGCTGAGAGGTGGGAACGTGGAAAACTGAGGAAGTTGTATTTATCCTCTACTACAAAGGGAGCTGTTAAAAACACCAAAAAGAGGAACAATGTATGTACTGCTCCTTATCAGTATAAGGGACAAAAATCAAAGGAGGAGCAGTCAGGTTGGCAGGAGGAGGAATACAATAATTCAGGCATGACATAAAAAGGGCTAAAAACAAAAGGTGAGGTAGAAAAAACATTTATATTAAAGACACTGTAAACTGAGGCACAGGGAGATTATGTCTTGGAAAGATCATAAAACAAGTGAATGGAAGAATCACTGTGGGACCAGGAACTGGTTCTCTTATCTTGGATCAATATGTTGCCTTTCCAAAAGTCACTTTTTTGGTAGGTTCTAAGTATTTGTCCATCCATCCAAAATATTAGATACCCATGTAAGGAAAAAAATTGAGTAAGAAAGCCTCTGATTTCAACTATGGCTTGGCCTAAAGACACACAGAAGAAAAAGACATCGAAAGCCAGAGGAAAATTCACACTAAAGTTTGACTTAAGAAAAAAAAAAAAAGACTTTTAATATCATTTCAGAAGAAGGCTTAGGTACTAAAGAAATGACTATACATCTGTTTCCAGATCTGGCAAGATAGAAGCTTGCACTGAAAATTTATCCAAAAATGGATTCTGAGGTTAGTTGACTATGTTTAAGTATTTAATTAATATATTAAAAAAAATGATTCTACTAGTTAAAAAAAAATAATAACCTGTCATACAAATGAAAACCAGGTATCATTTCTACCCATTGACTTGGCAAAGGCACTTTTTAGATACAAAATTCAGCATCAGTAAGGGTATCAGGAATCAGTACTCTCATACTAATACTGTGTAATCTGGTATAAGCTTTGGGAAAGGCAATCTTAGACAACTAAATTCTTCAAAGCCTTTGCCCCAGCAATTCTATTCCTGGGGATTTATCTTAATGAAACAGTTGCAGAGATAATGAAATAATATACTTATGTGTATTGCTTCACTAACAATGAAGACAAAAAAATGAAAACAAGTTAAATTTCCAATAATAGTAAAACTGTTAAATATAATTTATTACAACAATATAAAAGATAACCATGAAGTCATTAAAAAATGAAACTGTTAAAGAACATCTATGGCAGGGCAAGGAATGTGTATGATTAATAGAGAAGTAAATGATAAGAGTATCCCAGTATGATGACATTCAGGGGCAGAGGGGATTTGCATATGAAAAGATCTGAACTGGCATGCCAGATGGTAAACCCAAGATATTTGGATTACAAATCCATTTTCTTCTTTTTATTTTTAAAACTTTCTGAAAAACACTTTTTTCTTTACTAAAGTACAATTGACCCTTGAACAACACAGGTTTGAATTGTGCAGGTCCACTTATGGACAGATTTTTTTTAATACAGTATAATGCTAAAAATGTATTTTCTCTTCCTATGATCTTCTTAATAACATTTGTTTTTATTTTAAGAATATGCTATATAATACATATAACACACAAAATATGTGTAATTGGCTGTTTACACTATCAGTAAGGCTTCCAGTTAACAGTAGGCTATTAATAGTTAAATTTTGGGGGAGTCAAAAGTGACAGGTGGTTGTAAGTGCCCCTTAACCCGAACATTGTTCAAGGGTCAACTATATATTTAATTATAAAATAATTATACAATTATTCTTCTGATCAAACTTTTGCCTCAAAACTTACTGATACATCAAAGTTTTAATATATACTGGTTTAATATGAAGTTATTTAAATAGTTAAATGTAATTCCTTGCTGCTGCACTATTGTTATCATCATCTCCATCACAGATAACGCCCTTATATAATGCTTATCATGTGCCCAGCAGAGTTTTAAGTGCTTTTACATTTATCAACTCATTTAATCCATTTATGACTCCTAAAAGTATTACTATTATCCCTATTTTATAGATTAAAGCAAAAGCACAAAGAGATTAAGTAACTTGTCCAAGGTTACCCAGCTCCATAAGTAGAAGGACTGGGATTCACAAGAGCACCTGGGTGATTGAGTCAGTTAAGTGTCTGCCTTTGGCTTAGGTCATGATCCAGGGTCCTGGGATCTGGGTCGGGCCCCTTGCTCAGGAGGAAGTCTGCTTCTCCCTCTCCCTCTGTACCCTCCTACCGCCATGCTCTCTTTCTCGCTCTGTACTCTTTTTCAAATAAAAAAAATCTTAAAAAAACAAGAACAGCATGAGATTTAAACTCAGACAGTCCAGCTCCATTGTCCTCTTAGCCACTCCACTCCAATGCCTCTACTACAATTTACTCATCAATATGATATCACAGATCATAACACTTATCTGGAGCATGATTACTGGTGGCTGATAAAAATTTTAAGAAGAGTTAGTTGTACCAATAGTAATAATTACATAGGTTTACATTTCTTATATATTTCTTACAAAAAAACACTGGAGTATGATTGTTGCTTTATGATCATCCTACCAAGATCACATGGTATGGAGTACTAAAAGATCTCGTCGTTTGCAGAAATATAAAATACCCAAGGAACTTTCAAACTGTAATGGTTCTCAAGAAACAGAATTCCCTGGGTAGGGATAATGTATGCATTTAGAATCTCCAGCATGTAGCAGATTACTTATATCAGAGAAGCATTCAATAAATGTTTTCTGAATGAAGACATAGATAAATTCAATACTAGAAGTTTTCTTCGTATAGGGAATAGATAACCGTGGATTATGATGTGCCTTTTAGATAAAACTTAAGGAATGTTTCTGACCCTCTTTCAAAATTAATCTAAGTCTCACAACTGAGAACTCAAGCTACTGGAGAGTGACCTTTTACTTTCTGATCCACAAACTGTTTACCATGGACAATGGAGAACTACTGTAGGTTAATAAGCAACAGAAATGAAGTCAGTATCTTAAGAACCATTGTCAACAAAGCTTTTCTCCTGTACACTCCATTTATCTTTATTACTAAGCTCAGATCAGTTCTTCCACAAGGCCTTTACAGTTTTTTAATTGGTTTTTGTCTCCCTCCTCATTCATTCACACTTTGTGCCTCTACTGTTCAGGTATCTGTGCCCTAGAATAGATATTGGTCCCTGGAATAAAAGGACTAATTTATTGGTTCCAGCCAACAAAAAGGGGTATCTAACAAAGTACCCTTACACTTATCAGACAATCTGCAAATATTTGCTGAACTGACTTGTTAAAAAGAGAGGGAGGCCTCAAGTGTCATTTCTGACAAAAGCAGAATAAAAATGTTTTAAATAGTTCTCAGGTATTAAAAACAAACAGAAATATACCCTATGTTGAGTTAAAATTTAAGTGAGGATGAAATTTCATTATAAGTAAAAAAAATCCCGAGTATTTTTACAGTAACAGTATTCATCATGAACCTGTGTCCACCATGAACCATGTGTTCTGGATGTTATCATTAATTGGTATGATTCTCTCTGAGAAACTGAATAAATCCATTGATAAGTGGTGGATAAAAAATCAGACAAAATTTGAGAATGCATAAGCTCATGCAAATGGAAACAATACACAGGATACCTTTTCCTTGACTGTGTAGGATTTTTCCCCTTTATGTGGGATAGTAGTTATTTGTGACCTAAGAATAACTTTGGAAAAATTTCTCTATCAATCCTAAAGCTTAGCTGTACTGATCTGAAATTTCGTTTGTTCACAATAAAAGTGAAGTGAATCTGAAAAAAAAAAAAATCTTATGCTTAAATTCTTAAAACTTAGTGTTTAAGAAAACCTTTGCTTCTACATATAAAAGTATACTTTAAAAGAGAATCAAATAATAAAAATTATATCATTTTCCATGTTTCAATTTTTCCTTCACCGCCAGGAAATGTAGAGGAATGAGACTGGTATATTTTGGAAATGCAAAGGAGCACAATGAATAAGAGGTAGGAAGGAGTCAGATGACCCAAAGGTCTTAGAAACCTAAAAATATGGACTTTAACTATAAAATTAAGACATTAAATGAAAAGGTCTAAAAAAAGAAAGGAGTAGGATCGGATTTTCCTATTTTTTTTAAAAAAGATTTTATTTATTTATTTGACAGAGACCACAAGCAGGCAGAGAGGCAGGCAGAGAGAGAGAGGGGGAAGCAGGCTCCGTGCTAAGCAGAGAGCCCGATGAGGGGCTCGATCCCATGACCCTGAGATCATGACCTGAGCTGAAGGCAGAGGCTCAACCTACTGAGCCACCCAGGCGCCCCCGGATTTTCCTATTTTGTCTGCAGGATAAATTCCTAGAAAAGAATTGTTATATCAAAAGGTGTGTGCAACTTAAGTTTTGACAAATATTGCTAATATGACTCTAAAAGCTGCAGGTTTTTTTTATGTTTCTATCAAAAACATGTGCAGGGTGCCTGTTTCTCCAAACCTTAGCAACACTGGATGTTGCTTTAAAATCATTGCCAATAGGTAAAAATGATGTAAACCTGTAAATCTCTGCCAATAGCTAAAAATGATGCAAATTTGACTTGAACTTTATTTTATTCAAGTGTATATCATAGTAATTTGGTATGTTTATACATTACAGAATGATCCCATAACAACTCTAATTACTATCTGTCACCATGCAAAGTTTTTATAACACTGTTATTATTGACTATGTTCCCTATGCTGTACCTTAGTTACATTCCCATGACTTATTTATAACAAAGTTTGTACCTTTTAATCCCCTTTGCCTATTTTACCTGTCCCCCAAACCCTCCCTATTCTGGTAACCAACAGTTTGTTTTCTGTATCTGAGTCTGTTTCTGTGTTTGTTCATTTATTTTCTTTTCAAATTCCACATATAAGTGAAATTATATAGTATTTGTACTTCTCTCACTCATTTCACTTAGCATAATATCCCCTAGGTCCATCCACGTTGTTGAAAATGACAAGATTTCATTTTTTATAGCTGAGTAATATTCCTGTGTGTGTATGTGTATGTGCATGTGTATATCACATCACTTCTTCTATATCCATTTATCTATCAGTGGACAGTTGGGTTGCTTCCATAGCTTGGCTAATGCAAATAAGTCTGTCGTGAACACAGGAATGCATATATTTTTAGACAAATACCCAAATCTACGATTGCTAGATCATATGGTATTTCTATTTTTAAGTTTTTGAAGAATTTTCATACTGTTTACCATAACAGTTGTACCAATATATATATATATATATATATATATATATATATATATATCTATGAACAGTGTATGAGGATTCCCTTGCCTTACTTCTTCACCAATACTTGTTATTTTTTCTTTTTTTTTTTTTTTAAGATTTTATTTATTTATTTGACAGAGAAAGATCACAAGTAGGCAGAGAGGCAGGCAGAGAGAGAGAGAGAGGAGGAAGCAGGCTCCCTGCTGAGCAGAGAGCCCGATGCAGGACTCGATCCCAGGACCCTGAGATCATGACCTGAGCTGTAGACAGAGGCTTAACCCACTAAGCCACCCAGGCGCCCTATTTTTTCTTTTTAATAAGAGCTAATCTGACAAGTGTCGGGTAATAGTTCATTGTAGGTTTTTTGGTTTGTTTTGCTTGAAACCAATTAATTCTTTTAAAGTTTTTATTTTAATCACCAGCACTCATCACTGCAAGTGCACTTTTAATCCTCAACCCTTATTTTACCCATCCTCCCAGCCATCTCCCCTCTGATAACCATCAGTTTGTTCTCTCTAGTTGAGGGTCTGTTTCTTGGTTTGTCTCTCTTTTTTTTCCCCTTTGCTAATTTGTTTTTAAAATTCTACATATGAGTGAAATCATATGGCATTTGTCTTTCTCTGAATGACTTATTTCACTTAGTCCAGCTCCAGCCATGTTGTTGAAAATGGCAAAATTTTGTTTTTATTTATGGCTCAATAATATTCCTGTGTGTATGTGTATATATACCACATCTTCTTTGTCCATTCATCAATTAATGGACACTTGAGTGGCTTCCATAATTTGGCTATTGTAAATAATGCTACTATAAGCAGGGGTGCATGTATCCCTCTGAATTAGTGTTTTTGTATTATTTGGGTAAATACCTACTAGCAGGATTGCTGGATCATAGGGTAGTTCTATTTTTAATTTTTTGAAGAAGCTCCATACTATTTTCCAGAGTGGCTATACCAGTTTGCATTTCTACCAAGAGTGCATGCGGGTTAGTTTCTCTCCACATCCTCACCAACACTTTGTTGTTTCTTGTGTTTTTCATTTTAGCCATTCTGACAGGTGTGAGGTGATATCTCATTGCAGTTTTGATTTGCTTTTAATAAGTGATGATGAACACCTTTTCATGTGTCTGTTGGTCATCTGTGTAACTTCTTTGGAAAAATGTCTATATAAATCCTCTGCCCATTTTCTAATCAGGTTGTTTCTTCTTCTTCTTCTTCTTTTTATTTAAGATTTATTTTAGAGAGAGGGAGAGAGTGCACTTGAGTTGGGGGAGGGACAAAGGGAAAGAATCTTCGAGCAGCCTCCTTGATAAGCACGGAGCTTGAGGCAGAGCTCAATCTCATGACTCATGAGATCATGACCTGAGGTGTTTTGAAACCAAGAGCTGGAGGCTTAACTGAATGAGCCACCCAGGTGCTCCAATCAGGTTGTTTCTTTTAACACTATGTCAGGTAAGTTCTTCAGATATTTTAGATATTAACCCCTCATTGGATGCATGTTTTGCAAACATCTTCTTCCACTCAGTAGGATATCTTTTCGCTTGGCTGATGGTTTCTGTGCTAAAGCTTTTTTGATAATAATGTCATATGTTTACTTTAGCTTTTGTTGCCCTTGTCTGAGGAGACCGGTCCAAAAAAATACTAAGACTGGTGTGAAGATCTTACTGTCTATGTTTTCTTCTAGGAGTTTTATGGTTTGGATCTTACATTCAAGTCTTAAATACATTTTGAATTTACTTCGTATATGGTATACGATAGTGGTCCAGTTTCATTCTTTAGCATGTAGCTGTCCAGTTTTCCTCACACCATTTATTGAAGAGACTGCCCTTCCCATGTATACTCATGTCTCCTTTGTCTTAGATTACTTGGCCATATATGCATGGATTTATTTCTGGGTTCTGTATTTTATCCTACTGATCTGTCTCTGCTTTTGTACCAGTATTACACTGTTTTGATTATTATAGCTCTGTAGAATACTTTGAAATCAGGGAGTACAGTGCCTCCAGCTTTGTTCTCTTTTTTCTTTAAAAATTTTTTTTAATTTAAATTAAGTTTGCCTAATATATAGGTTATTAATTTCAAGTAAAGAATTTAGTGATTCATCAGTTGCATATAACACCTAGTGCTTATCACATCAAGTGCCCTCCTTAAAGCCCATCTCCCCTTCAGCAACACTCAGTTTGTTCCCTAGAGTTAAGAGTCTCTTACGGTTTGCCTCTCTCTCTGTTTTTATCTTATTTTATTTTTCCTTCCCTTCCCCATGTTCATTTGTTTTGTTTCTTAAATTCCTCATTAAAGTGAAATCATATGGTATTTGTCTTTCTCTAACTGACTTATTTCGCTTAGCATAATACCCTGTAGTTCCATCTGCATCATTGCAAATGGCAAAATTTCATTCTTTTTGTTAGCCGAGTAATATTCCATTGTATGTATACACACCACATCTTCTTTATCCATTCATCTGTTGATGGACATCAGCTTTGTTCTTTTTTAAGATTGCTTTGGCAACGTGGAATCTTTAGTGGTTACATACAAAGCTCAGGATTCTTTGCTCTAGTTCTGCAAAAAATGTCATTGGTATTTTGACAGGGAATTTATTCAATCAATATATTACTTTTGGTAGTATGAACATTTTAACAAGATGAATTCTTCCAATCCATAAGCATGGTATATCTTTTCTTTTATTTGTGTTTTCTTCAATTGCTTTCACCAATGTCTTACAGTTTTCAGAGTACAGGTCTTTCAATTCCTGGCTTAAATTTATTCCGGGATGCCTGGGTGGCTCAGTTGGTTAAGGGCTGCCTTCAGCTCAGGTTATGACTCTGGGGTCCTGGGATCAAGTCCTGCATCGGGCTCCTTGCTTAGTGGGGAGCCTGCTTCTCTCTCTCTCCCTCTGCCTGCTTGTGCCCTATCTCTGTCTCTGTCAAATAAATAAATAAAATCTTTAAAAAAATTTATTCCTAAGTATTTTATTATTTTTGATGCACTTACAAATGGGACAGCTCTCTTAAATTCTGATAGCTCACTCTTAATGTAGAGAAATGCAATGAATTTCTCTGTGTTAAATTCATATCCAGTAATTTTACTCAATTCATTTATTAGTTCTAATAATTTTTTGGTGGAGTCTTTAGGTTTTTTATATATAGTATCCTATCACCAGCAAATAGTTTCACTTTTTCCTTTCAAATTTGGATGATTCCTATTTCTTTTTCTTGCCTGATTGCTGAGGCTTTCAGTACAATGATGAAAAAGTGGCAAAAGAAGGCATACTTGTCTTGTTCCTAATCTTAGAGGAAAAGCTTTAAGTTTCTCAAAAGTTGCATATGATGTTAGCAGTAGGTTTCTCAGATACAGCTTTTATTATGTTGGGGTACATTCCTTCTATACACACTCTGTTAAGAATTTTTAATCATAAATGGATGCTGAATTTTATCAAATGCTTTTTCTGCATCTACTGAGATGATCATATGATTTTTAACCTTTTTGTTAATGTAGTGTATCATGTGAAACTATCTGCAGATGTAGAACCATCCTTGCATCCCTGGAATAAATCCTGCTTGATCATGGTATATGATCGTTTTAATGTATTATTGAACTGAGTCTGCTAATATTTTGTTGAGAATTTTTGCATGTATATTCACTGTGGATACTGGCCCCAAATTTTTGTATTTAGGGTATCTCTGCCTGGTTTTGGTATAAAGGTAATCCTGGCCTTATAAAATAAGATTGGTAGCATTCCTTCCTCTTCAATGTTTTGGAATAATGTGAGAAGGATAGGTACTAACACTTGTTGAAATATTTGGTAGAATTTACCTGTAAAGCTGCCTGGTTCTAGACTTTCATTTTTGGGGAGTTTTAAAATTACTGATTCAATTTCATTACTTGTAATTAGTCTACTCAGATTTTCAATTTCTTCATGATTCAGTCTTAGAAGGTTGTGTTTCTTGGAATCCATTTCTTCTAACTGTTCATAGGGTCCAATTTTACGTTTAATTTCTTTTTGCTAAGTATTTCCTGTAATTTCTCTATATTAAGAATTTGCCATGACAACTGAAGACAGGCCAGGTAAATAATATAAACAGAACAGTTTTACTTATGACAGATTGAGACAATCTAAAACCATAACTTACCTCTAGTTTGGAAAAATTAAATTGCAAAATGACAGTGGCTTACTTAATATTTATGGCATTTTACTTGTTATTTTTTCTGTGCAAAATCTACTCCCAATAAAGTTAGTTCCATTAACTTTTTCACAATGCAGAAGTACTTAAAAGGAGATGATGAATATACCTTTTGCACACTTGGGTAAGTATATGTATAGGATTCTAAATTCTTATAAGTAGATCTGCTAAGATAAAGATTTTTTGTAGTTAAAATATTGATAACTACAGCCACACTGGCATTCAAAAGCTTTGCATCCATTTCTGTTCCTACCAAAAGTGTGGCAAGTAAAACATAGTAGTGTCCTTTACATTTCTAATTACTTTCCTAATTTCCTACTTCCTTAAGTTAGATGTTTCAATCTCTATAATCAACAATTAACAATGTAGAAGTTGTGAGATATGGATAATTATTTACTAAACAAGTATAAATTATTAAAGCAAAAGATCTTAAAATGAATTTTGTGTACTTTTATTTGACCAGTTATCTTTATTCATTTGATAAAAAACTGATAACTTGACTAGATGGAAGAAAAAATACTAACAGAACTAATTTCTAAAACTTTGTCTTTTTCATCTATAAACTTTTCATAATAGAAACAGACATATTTTGAGACATGTAAATAAAAGGTACCATAAAAATAAAAAATACTACTATTGGGGCACCTGGGTGGTTCAGTCAGTTAAGTGTCCAACTCTTGATTTCAGCTCAGGTCATGATCTCAGGGTTGTGAGATTGAACCCCATGTTGGGCTCTGCCCTGGGTAAGGAGTCTGCTTAAGGAGTCTGCTTAAGATTCTCTCTTTCCCTCAGTTCCTCCCTGCCATTCCCCTCCCCTGTAAGTGTGTGCCTCTTTTTCAAAAAACACACAAACAAAAAATTACTACTAAAAAGAGAAGAAAAAATTTAAATTTCAATACTTACAATCATCTAGATCTAGAAGTGAAACATCTTTGGTAAGAGGATTTCTATCTTGCTTTGGTTTTTTTTTTTCTTTCTCCTATAAATAAGAAATATTTAATTTATTGCACATTCTATTAAAAAAATCAATGAAGTAGTTCTTAATGTTTCGAAACAAACTTTTTCCTCCAAGGGAAAAAAAAAAATCAAATTAAGCTTTCTGTATGGTTAGATGGACTGTATTTTTTAATCAAAATTTTTATTTTAACTATAGCATATAGTATTTCTGCTCCACCATGCAAACTGTTATCTTAAAATATTTTGTTTCAAGATTGTAAAGGTCCATCAGTAGAAAATTTAAAGGCAAATAGTTATTTTGTGATCTGACAACTTTTCCTAATATAAAAACTTAAAATGGCTCTTTGGTAGAAAAAGCCTACAAATGCCTTGAAAATAATTTTTAAACAAGTTAGTTTAAGAAAAAGAATTGCTCAGGGCACCTGGGTGTCTGCCTTCAGCTCAGGTTGTGATCCTGGAGTCCTGGGATGGAGTCCGGTGGTGGGCTCCCTGCTCAGCGGGGGTCTGCTTCTACCTCCCCACTCCACCCCCGACTCCTGCTCTTTCTATCCCTTAAATAAATACTTAAAAAAAAAAAAAAGGAAAAAGAAAAAGAAATGCTCAAATAATGTAAGTTTAGCTCTGAAATTGTCAAGAGGCTTGTGACAGATTAGCCTTTCTGAGATGCAGTTTGTGACAGGCACTGTATTGGGTACTTTATCTTTCAACAGTGGGTTCCCTCAGACTTTTTTTAGCCAAAGGCATTCATTAAAATCTACAAACGACATTTTCAGGCTCTTGCTGTTAAGGGATGAAAAGTATTCATTTTCTTTCTTTACTGTTTTCCGTTGGGGAGATTAAGTATTTCAAACATATCTGCACATACTTAGGGGTTACTCTATCTCTATCTATTCAGTTTGGTCAGAGATTCAGAAAAGATGTGACATATATACATAAAGAAAAAAATATATGTATATAACGTATTTTTCTTCTCTTAAAGGACAAATTAAGTACAGTAATGAGTAGTATTATGAACAAAGATGGACACAGATTAGGATGCTAAACAGATGTATTTGGATCAAAGTTACTTATCTTTATAATCTATACTTTTTGTATCAAATCTTCTCAAATTAAAGGCCCAAACTTCACTTTTTGCTAAATGTTTTTGTTCATTTATTCAATCTTTTATTCATCCAATAGACATGCATGGCATGTATCAGATTCTGTGCTAAGCAAAGGAAGTAATACAGCCAAGGCATAGTTCCCGCCTTCAGGTAACTTATAATCTAATAAAGAAGTTTACAGCTTATCTCTACATATTTTTACAGGTATTTCTGAAATATGCCTCTAACCATAGAAAGGTCTCACTAAAGCAAAAGGTACCTTACTATCATTTAAAGTCAACAGCATGTTAGAGCTCTTATGACAGTGCAAATACATGAGTAAGAGTAATACATCAAATTACCTGTTAGGTAACATTTTAAAATGACCTTAAGTTCTGCTAGTTTTTTCCCTTATGCTAAAACTCAAAACAAATTATTTGCAAGTATCATAGAATAACTAAATACTAACAGTAACAAAATACTAATACTGATTTTCTTCATGAGAATAATAATTTCTGCCTCTGAAAACTTCAAATTATCTGGATGGGTTTTAATTTTCACTCATTATTTAAAAACAAAGGAAACAATATTTGCTCCTCTTTCCATACCTAAAATGAAAAACAATTTCTAGGGTTGGGGAAAAAAATAGAAGAAATGTTAGTTTTGAGCTGGAATTTAAAAGTAGCAATAAAGAGAAACAGGTTGAGAATGAAAAGCCATCTCAACTAGAATATCATTCCTGTGAAGAAAGAACATTACAAAAAGAGCTTAACACCATGTGACTTATCAAAATACTATGCTGAGCACAACGGGTATAGCTTCCTATAAGCTACGATGGTGCATGACTGTTTTTACAGAACTGTAACCTTCCTACCTGAAAAATTAGAAACCTGTCAAATCAAGATAAAGTTAAAGCTGGAAACAAGTCTATACCTTATTTTCTACTTCAAAGCTAAGAGTGTGTAACAATATCTATTAAATACACATCAGGTCACATACACCACAGGACAGAGCTGCATGTGAAATTGACATAATCTCTTATTAGAATTCTAAAACAGAAGGAAAAAAAGGCTCTCAAAAGGACAGAATTTCATTGACTTTCTGAGAAGAGCAAATAACCAGTGACTGAAATACAACATTAGCAATAGATAACGGTCATTTCTACTGAATTGAAAAAGCCTTGCATTCCAAATCAAAGCTATAAAAAGCTTCGTGATGTGTTTGGCATTCTTCTCTTATATTTCATTTTTCATTTTAAAAAATCCATAGTAAGTTCAAAACATTTTCATACTTAAAGGATCTACTATAAAAATAAAAATCTGAATTCTAAACAAAGAAGTTAAGAGCCCTATTCCATCAAACATTTCTCCATTTGCAATTCATCTTGGTAATAGAGACAGAACCTGGGTAAATGCATATAGGACTTGAGGCAGGAGATTTTTCTTGCTCAATGCATAATTCATGTGCTCCGCCTGCAAAGTGTGTAAAATGAGAATTTCACACCGCAGCATGAGCCATGGCGCTGCAGAGAAAAGGCAGATGAAATCATATTTTACTGTGTGAATTTTATTTCTTACCCTCCCAATATTTATACAAAACCATCATTGACAAACCAAACACACTGACAGATCACCCACTGTTTCCATTGTGTTAGTACTTGAGAAGAGATCAGGCAGAAAGATAGACAATTTGTTTTTGTATATTTTTTTAAATAGAGGATTAGGTTTTTAACAGCTGAGTGACTGTATTAGACTTTTATAAGGACAACAGGAACTGATCTTAAAATCTCACTACAAAAATACCTAGTTATCAATACATCACCCTCAAATCTCCATTTTGTTTCTATGGTATTCGATTATACACCTCAACACATCAACATTTTCAAAATAAAATACAAAGTCACAGGGTTAAGAAACTGATTTCTACTTAATATAATACATTTCAAGTACTAAATAAAAGATCCTGGAAATACTTATTAAGCTCCAAATAATACAAATTAAAATATGTACTAATATATCTGTAAAGATTTTTTTAATGTACTATTATGCACGTTCATTTCATGCTGATTAAAAAAAAAAAAGCAAGTAGAAAAAAAGATATGAAACAATAAGCACCAAACACGCTTCTAAAGAGGAAACCATTGTAAGGAAGATTGAAATTTAAAATGATAAAGCAGGATAAATGATATGTAAAGTTTGTCAAACTCATATTGTACTTTGAAATCAACAAAAATTCAAGGCTAATTTCTAGCCTCACAGGGCAAGATATTTGCATGAAATATTTTCAATTAGAATTATCAACCAAAGACAATTTAATGACTCTCTTGCCTTCAAGTCATCTAACAAATCTGATTTTAAAAATCTGAGGCTCACACTTACATTGGGCTTTAAAACAAAAGTATGTTGCCAATAAATTGAGACTTCTTTCTAAGCCAAAAGTAGTCTAAACTGTTAAAAATATCTTCCCTATAATATTACATCTACTTCAACAAGAAAGCTTCTTAATGACATTCACTTTGATTTTAAAGATCTCAACTGAAGTGAAATGATATTTCTGTTCTGGAGAACTTAAAATATAAGCTAAATTGGGAACGACAGAAATTGAAAGAGGCAAGGTTTTGAACTGTCAGAGTAAAAAACCAATACTCTACAATATGCACAGAAGTTATATAATTGCAAAATACATAAATACTTGTAAAAACACAAGTAAACTTGTTTTGTATTTCTCAAATAGGGCAGAAAACCAATCAGAAAATAGTTTCTTTCACTCTTATCAATTACCTATTTCATAACACATGCCAATTTTATCTTACCCCCAAAATCTTTCACGTGGCAGATCTTTTACTAGGCATATCTTAACATTTACTAATGGCTGGACAGACACTAGTCACAGTAACAGTAACTGGTCTATAGAGCATTTAAGAGATTTAATCCCTCCCCAAAATGGACTAGTGAAGTTATATGAAATCCATGTAACCTGTGATAAAGTCTAGTGATAGAATCTCAAACACTGCTGTGTATACATATGTAGTACTGTTTTTCTGCACATCTAGTATATATATATTAATCCTAATTTTGACTCAAATAGGAAATGCTCTTAATTTGAAATGTTAAATGCAAATATGTTATATGTTTATTCCCATTGACAAATTATGCTTTACACACACTTCATATAATTAAAATGTTGCTAATATTTACAAAGAAAATACATAGAAGTTATGTACAACAAATTGTAACCATGGTTTAAAATTTCTATCATTTTAAAAAAAGGTTATTTAAATCTTTGGCAGCTGGTGCATAGACACTGAAGGTAAAATCAGAATTATTATACCACAGTTAAGGCATGAAGAATAGGCTAACAAGGTGATAGTGGGAATAACTATTATATGTAGGAACACACTAATATACTGTCTAGTTTTAAAAATATCAAAGCCGAGATTCAATTAAAACAACTCAAAGTCTGGTAACTTTTTAAAAAACATTATTTTAAATAAAATTGTGACCATCTGTACTATACAAAATTTTAACAAGTAGAATATAACTTAATTGTATCGGTAAAAAATAGGATAAAGTGATATAAATGTGAATCTTTTCCTGATACCATGTGGTCTACATTACTGATTTTTCATTTTCACTCTTCTATGTTAAATAAAATATTTCCCTTTACGTTGTGTAAACTATGGGAAAGCACTTAAAATATGGAACTATTAAAAGTAATTTTGCTATAGGTATTATTTGGAGGCAAAAGAAGTATTTCTTTTCTTTTTTTTTTTTTTAAAGATTTTATTTATTTATTTATTTGACAGAGAGAGAGAGAGAGAGCACAAGTAGACAGAGAGGCAGGCAGAGAGAGGGGGAAGCAGGCTCACTGCCGAGCAGAGAACCCGATGCGGGGCTCGATCCCAGGACCCTGAGATCATGACCTGAGCCGAAGGCAGAGGCTTAACCCACTGAGCCACCCAGGTGCCCCTCTTTTTTTTTTTTTTAAGCGTTATTTTTTTTTTTTTTAAGATTTATTTATTTGACAGAGATCACAAGCAGGCAGAGAGGCAGGCAGAGAGAGAGGAGGAAGCAGGCTCCCTGCTGAGCAGAGAGCCCGATGCAGGGCTTGATCCCAGGACCCTGAGATCATGACCTGAGCCGAAGGCAGCGGCTTAACCCACTGAGCCACCCAGGCACCCCAAAAAGAAGTATTTCATAAGAAGGGTTAGATTTAAAGTATTTTTTCTATCAAATATATTTCAGAAAAGAACACCTACTAATAAAATATGTCTGCCCAACTAAAAAAAAGTCACTGAACAAGATAATCTTTCTTTGGTCATTACTGACAATATCTGATCTAAAATGAGGACATCTTCCAATCAATAACACAAACAAACATAATGCCAGAATGTATGACTGTATATAGTTTCATGTTTTATGGTTATGCTGGGGCATGGTGTTGAATGACACACACCTCAAGAACACAATTCAACAGAGGTTCTCCCTCTTTTGACTGTCTTTACACCATTCACATGGGTAATACCTTCTCATCAGTAACATTTTTTATTCCATGCATTCTCAAATAGGAGAGACCAGATAGACTCCAGTTGCTCCAGTGGGAAAGCATACAGCATGTTAAGAGAACTACAAATATACAGTCCACTGGGATTAGAACACAGGGACCACAAAGGGAATCGAGACCAGAAAGGTAGGTTTGGGCATGCTAGCCTACAGATTTTTTATTGAACTAAGATGATAATGGGGCATAACATTATGGGTAACCTTAACATTAATCTGGCAAGTACTGGGGCTGGGGATCTGAGGATGACCAATGGCAATGGTCTAAGAATTGAGGTAATGGAGAGGTAATCTAGTATGCTGGTAGTAAGAAAAAAAGAAACATATATGAGAGAATCTTAGAGAATCTCTAAGACTTGGCAACTTCGTGAACATACAGGATAAAGAAAGAGTCAAAGATAATTCTGGGGAGATCTAGGAGAAGAGAAAGAATGCTAGCACCAAATGGCAGAACAACTCTTCTTCTGACTATATCAGGTTTGAGAAACCAATAGCTCCTAAGAGGTCTAAGATTTTGGTTTGAATTCAGGAAGAAAAGTTGGAGGCATTATAGGGATTTAGAGATGTCTTTACAGAAGTATTTCACATAATATTTTAGCTAAAGCCACAGGAGTGAATGAGTCTCAAAACAGGAAAAAATAATGGAAAAAAGACTAAAAATAAATTGATTCACATCGATTAATGTTTTTGATAAAATGTTGTGTATCAAGCACTAACTTGGGGGCCATGATGACACCTGATGTCAGAGGGGTTAAAAAGTGAAGCAATAAAAAGACTAAAACGTCAAAGAAGTCAGAAGAAAAGGGATGCAAAGAGTTTCAAGTAGTACGGGAATAGTTACATAAAATCAAGAAGAATAATAACCAAGAGAAGCTCACTGGATTTGGGGAAATACCATGGCTGACTTTTCAGAGAGTAGTATCTGTAGGAAGTGGTAAGAGTGGAAACCAACTTTAAAGGGACTAAGAAATAACTGGGTTAAGAGATTGTGGACAAAGACTATCTAGAATATTTTTCTAAACTCTCACTCTCACACACTCTCTATTTCTGTGTATTTCCCCCTCCCTGCTCCTCACCCCCCAAATGCTGGCAAAGCACTTGAGTGCCATGGTTGGCAGAGGAGGAAATTAATTAGTGAAGAAAGAGACTGAAGGTGCAAAGGAGGCAGATGATTATCAACAAGTCCAAAAGTAAGTGAGGCTTTTTCTTGGCTAAGTGGGATCGCTTACTTAGAGCTACATTCAAAGGAAAAGGAGGATAAATAGAGATTGTGTATTAGAGAGCAGAGAGAGGCAGGAGACACCCATAGTAGATGGCAGCTCAGTCCTCTGCAGAAAGGAGTCATACCTGGACATGAATTTATAACTTGAGTGGTATAAAAAGAGTCAGAAAACCACAGGAGATATTAAGAGTTGAAAAAGAATTCCAGTTCCTTACTGCACTGGTGTTCTATAACTCTACTACTGGTGGTCTCCCAGGGAATTAACATTCAAGTTAAAAAATGTTAACACTTGCTATTCTATAGTTATATAGTGCTTTACATTGATCTTTCATATTTGATTTTTTAATAATAGCACTTGAAAGCAGTAGAATAAGTATTTTTAGCATTTCTACTTTATAGATGAGGAAACTGAAGCATAAAGATATTATCTTCCAAAAAGTAGAACACTATACCTATCCCATACAACACCATAAAATAAACTGTTTTCAAAGCTATATATTCAAAGTACCTCTGAAGCCTCATTTTCATGCTCAATATCCCCAAAACACACTATCCAAGTGAAAGAAAAAGAAGAGAAACAGTAAAATTACAGATTTAGTTTGGCTGCAGATTTTAAGGCATATGAATTTTCAGCAATAACATACTGACATGCTAAATTAAGGTAAAGCAGCCACCATCTGCCTTCATTACTCATAATCTAGAACAGAAGCCACAATACTTGTTCTAAGGAGGACTTCTACAGTTAAAGAGTTGCCTGTTATTAGAAAACTGGTATACTTGTAATTGCACGGTTTAGTCCAAATCACTCAGAAAGGAATAGTAAAAAATAGTTAGGGTGGCTCCATGGCAGGGAATATTCCAAGTGATAAATTAAAACGAACAATCCCATCTATTATAGATAAGAAAAGGCATTGTAATATGGAGAAAATAAGCCACAAACACAAAACACATGGACATAAAAGTATCAACAATGTGACTAAAATCCAAATTTTTCAAGAGTCTTTGCTTACCACAATACTTTAAAATTTTATACTGATGTCCTATAGGAAAATATTTTCAATTAAGAGACACCAATCACTGAAAGTGTCTGACAAAGAAACAAACTGAACTGCTAACCTAGGATACTTCTGTGGCTTTTTAATGGGGTTCTCAAACCTCTGCTTCTAATACTATGTAGGCACTAAAGTCTACAATTTTACAACTTCTGTAAAACTTCATAAGAATAATGCACTTTAATTTTACCCACTTGACATTCATTGATTTCTCGCTTGCTCATTTTCTAAAACACTGATTTCTTATTCTGGATTGTACTTATTGTCAATTTCTAAAGCTCTTTTATTTTAAATAACATCTTAAATTTTAAAATATAAAAGTAGGAAATGAATAATTTGATATAAATTATTTAATGTAAGTAGCAAATGAGAGAACATCAAACTTACTATGTGATAAATTTGTATATGAGGTCAGAGTAATAAACATAAAAATCACTAAGATTTTATGTGAATTTTGGAGAATAGAAATCTTAGATTATATACATAAACAGATACAAGTTTTAAATATAAATTCCTGTTTAAAATAGGTATCACTATATACAAGAATATTTGCAATAAGGTAAGACAAAAACTAGCCAATTTTTAAATATGCTATTCTTTTTTTAAAAAAATATGCTTATTCTTTAATAATAAATCTCTGAATGGGGGAAGGCAATTATCTACTTCAATGAATTTATTTTTATCCTTGGCTACTCAGATGACTTTTTAAAGAATTTCAAGTTAATAGAAAATACAAATGAAAAAGATAATAGGTTAAAAAACTGAATTCACTAAAAGGCAAAGTTTGACCACATTTTCAACATATGGGATAAACAGTTTATTTATAAAAAAACTACTGCGTTTAAAGTCCAGGACCCATTTATAGGAAAGGGGTAACAATTAAAGATCAGAAAAATATGCAATAGGTCTCAACTTTATATTAATAACTACATTTTTTCAACTTATACTTTTATTTTTTGCTGCTAGGCAGACAAGTTTCAGTGTTACAAATATGATATCAGAAAGCATTATCATTCTATTGCATAAGTGATTCTTGTATTTGTTTTTAAATAGATGGCTACTTAATTTTTATTAACTAGTTAAATATCTATATCCTTTAATTAAACCTTTAAAAATATTCTATTACCCAAACACCTATTTTTATTTTCATTTAAAAAAATTTTTTTCAAACACCTATTTTTAAAAAGCATTATTTGTCTCAGTTTGTTATAATGTACATACATTTATATTACTTTGCTCAATATTATTTGTGACTTCCTTTTACTTCCCCTTTTGCAAAAGCCTCCATTGTCACATGCTAGCTCACAACAAAAAGGGCTGTAACTGATATTGACCTCTGTAATTTCAGTGGCAAAAGATGAGGTTAAAAAAAGTTTCTGGGATGTCAGTTGAGCGACTGACTCTTGGTTTTGGATCCCAACATGATATTGGGGTTGTGGGATCTAGCCCTGTTAGGCTCTGCACTCAGCGCTGACTCTGCTTGGGATTCTTTTCTCCCTCTGCCCCTCCTTGACACGCTCTTGCTCTTTCTCTTTCAAAAAATAAATCAATCTTAAAAAAAAATTTCTAATGTCTCTGTAGGATTGAGGTAAACAGGAACCAATTATCTAATAAAACAAAAAACAGATGAATATAGTTTTTATTTTAGTTATCAGTGACAATGTTGAATGCTCAATTTCTTGATTTTCAGCAAAATACTAATTTTCTTTCTTTCTTTCCCTTTTTTTTTTTTTTTAAAAGATTTCATTTACTTATTTGAGAGACAAAGAGAGCACGAGCTAGGGTTGGGGGGAGAGGTAGAGGGAGCACAAGAAGCAGACTCTCCATCAAGCAGGAAGACACAGGGCTTGATCCCAGGACCCCGGAATCATGACCTGAGCCAAAGGCAGATGCTTAACCAAATGAGCCACTCAAGCAGCCCGAAAACAATGATTTTCAAAAGTACTTATTCTTTTGGATAAAGGCTATGAAAATACTTCCTTTCAATGACAGCAGTATGCAATCTCTTACCTTAGCAACTTTTCTTGATTCAGACTCACTTTCAGATTCTGATTCAGAACCTGGAGAACTTTCTTCTTCTGAACCAGAATCAGCACTAGAAGAATCTGAAGTTTTAGATTTTTCATTTTCCTTCTCCCCATCTTCAGAATCACTGTAAGTAATGGATTTAAAAATACCAACTTTAAATCCTTTATATATGGCAAATTGGTGCTGTATGTCCATTTTGTCTATAAATCAGAATCTTTACTAGAAAAAAATATTTCACTGAGTACCCACTTACTTTAGTATGTAAAAGACAATAAAAATGGTTTTAAGATTCCAGAACATATTAATAAAAAAAAATAAGGGTAGTATTATCTATACCAGATATATCAGAACCTGTTAAAAATCACTTATACTACCACATCACACATACTTCAAATGCAAAATGTTATAAAATGATACTAAATGATATAAGCAGAAAATAATTAATAATAACACGTTCGATTTACCAGGAATATATATGTTAGATGCTAATAGTAACAACTTCAAAGATATGTAAGGCTGATTTTAAAATGCTGTCTCAAAATACTAAATGTTCATTCATAAATTTAAATATTTATACATCTATTTTTGCTAAAATAGACTTGCACTCTACAGATTGTTTTGTCCAACAAAATTATTTACATGTGTTCTGAAATGTGACCTGTAAACATATTAATGAGAAAATGTTAACTAGATCAAAAGATATTTCTTGTAATGCAAAGTCTTACTAACAACATATGATCATCAAATATAAACTTCTAAAATTACCAAATGATTGAGAAGTCCAAGATGGCAGAGGAGTAGGAGACCTTAGTTTTGTCTGATCCCAGGAATTCAGCTAGATAGCTATTAAATCATTGTGAACACCTGCCAACTTAACCAGAGATCTAAGAAAAGAATAGCCGCAACTTTACAAAAACAGAAAAGCAACACTTTCTGCAAGAATGACAAGAGGGAAAAACTCCCTTCAAAAAAGAGAACAAGAGGCAGTAATGACTGCCAGGGACCTAGTCAGTATGGATATAAGATGTCTGAACTAGAGTTCGGAATAATGATTATAAAGATACTAGCTGGGCTTGGAAAAAGCATACAAGAAACTAGAGAATCCCTTTCTGGAGAAATAAAAGAACTAAAATCTAATCAAGTCAAAATGAAAAAGACTATTAATGAGATGCAATAAAAAATGGAGGCTGAAACTGCTAAAATGAGACAGAAGAGAGAATTAGTGATATAGAAGACAAAATAACGGAGAATAAAGAAGCTATGAAAAAGAGGACTAGTGGATCACCTGGAGATTTCTAGGGATAAGTGATATCACAAAGTGAAGTAATACTAGAATAACTGGGATCACAGAAGAAGAGGAAAGAGAGGGGAAGAAGATATACTGGAACAAATTACAGTGGAGAACTTCCCTAATCTGGGAAAGGAAAGGGGCATTCAAGTCCAGGAGGCAGAGAACCCCCCTTAAAATCAATAAAAATAGGTTCACACCCTGACATAGAATAGTGAAACTTATAAATCTCAGAGAGACAGAGAGAAAATCCTGAAAGCAGCTGGGGACAAGAGGTCTATAACCTAAAAGGCTAGAAACATTAATTGGCAGCAGACCTACCCACAGAGACCTGGCAGGCCAGAAAGGACTGACATGATATTCAGCTTGCTAATGAGAAAAACACGCAACCAAGAATACTTCATCCAGCCAGGATTTCACTGAAAATAAAAGAAGTGATAAAAATCTTGCCAAATAGAAATTAAAAGAATTTGTGATCACCAAACCAGCCCTACAAGAAATTAAAAGGGATCCTTTAAGCAAAGAGAGAGTCCAAAAGTAACAAAGACCAGAAAGGAACAGAGACAATATACAGTAACAGTCACCTTACAGGCAATACAGTGGCACTAAACTAATATCTTTCAATAGTTACCCCGAATGTAAATGGGCTAAATGCCCCAATCAAAAGACACAGGGTATCAGGTTGGATAAAAAAGCAAGACCAATCGATATGCTATCTGCAAGAGACTCATTTTAGACCCAAAGACACCTCCAGATTTAAAGTGAGGAGGCAGAAAACCATGTATCATGCTAATGGACATTAAAAGAAAGCTGGGGTGGAAATCCTTATATCAGACAAATTAGATTTTATTTTATTTTTTCTTTTAAAGTTTTTATCTAATTAACAAAGAAGTAGTGACTGAAAGATTTCAAAGTAGGCACCAGGCTTGTGAGTCAGCTGGAGTGACCCTCCATTACGAACTGCACTTCAGTCCTTTTTTTTTTTTTTAATTATTTTTATTAACATCTAATGCATTAGGCAAATTAGATTTTAAACTAAAGACTGTAATAAGACATAAGGACACTATATCATAATTAAAGGATCTATCCAACAAGAGGATCTAACTATTGTAAATATCTATGCCCCCAACATGGGAGCAGTCAATTATATACACTGATTCATAACAAACTTAAACACGTCGATAATAATACAATCGTAGTAGGGGATTTTAACACCCCACTCACTGCAACGGACGGATCATCTAAGGAGAAGATCAACAAGGAAACAAGGGCTTTGAATAACACACTGGATCATATGGACTTCTCACATATATTCAGAGCATTCCATCCTAAAGCAAAAGAATACACATTCTTCTTGAGTGCACATGGAATGCTCTCCAGAACAGATCACATACTGGGTCACAAATCAGGTCTCCACTGGTACCAGAAAACTGGAATCATTCCTTGCATATTTTCAGACAATGCTTTAAAACTGGAACTCAATCACAAGAGGAAATTTGGCAAGAATTCAAATACAAGGAAGCTAAAGAGTATCCTGGATACTCTTTGAATGAATGGGTCAATCAGGAAATTAAAGAAGAATTTTAAAAATTCATGGAAACAAATGAAAATGAAAACACACTGTTCAGAACCTTTGGGATGAAGCAAAGGCAGATCTAAGAGGAAGTATATAGCAATATAAGCCTTTCTTAAGAAAAAAGAAAGGTCTCAAAGATACAACCTAAGCTTACAGCTCAAGGAGCTGGAGAAAGAACAGCAAATAAAGCCTAAACTCAACGGGAGAAGAGAATTAAAAAAGATTAAAGCAGAAATAAATGAAATAGAAACCAAAAGAACAGTAGAACAGATCAACAAAACTAGGAGTTGGTTCTCTGAAAGAATTAATAAGATTGATAAAACCCTGGACAGACTTATCCAAAAGAAAGGAGAAAGGACCCAAATAAATAAAATCATGAATAAGAGGAGAGATCACAACCAACACTGAAGAAATACAAACAATTATAAGAACATATTATGAGCAACTATATGCCAATAAATTAGGCAATCTGGAAGAAACAGTGCATGCCTAAAGATGTGTACACAACCACAACGGAACTAGGAAGAAACAGAACACCTTAACAGACCCATAACCAGTAAGGAAATCAAAGCAGTAATCAGAAATCTCCCAACAAACCAGAGTTCAGGGCCAGATGGCTTCCCAAAGGAATTCTCACTAACTCTATGGTAACTAATCTTCAACAAAGCAGGAAAGAATATCCAGTGGAAATAAGACAGTCTCTTCAACAAATGGCATTGGGAAAATCGGAGAGCCACATGAAGAAGAATTAAACTAGACCATTTCCATATACCACACACAAAACAAACTCAAAATGGAGACAGGAATCCATTAAAATCCTAGAGGAGAGCACAGGCAGGAACCTCTGTGACTTCAGTCATAGCAATTTCTTGCTAGACATATTTCCAAAGGCAAGGGAAACAAAGGCAAAAATGAACTACTGATTCATCAAGATAGAAAGCTTTTGCACAAAACCAGAAGACAACAGACAGAATGGGAGAAGATATTTGCAAATGACATATCAGATAAACTGCTAGTATCCAAAATCTAAAAAACCTTACAAACTCAACACTCAAAGAACAAATAAAGAAATGGGCTGAAAACATGAAAAGACATTTCTTCAAAGAAGACATACAAATGGCCAATAGACACATGAAAAAATGCTCAATATCACTGGGCATTAGAGAAATACAAATGAAAATCTCAATGAGATATCACCTCACACTAGTCAGAATGGCTAAAACTAACAAGTCAGGAAATAACAAATAGTGAGGATGCAGAGAAAGGGGAACCTTCCTACACTGTTGGTGGGAATGCAAGCCACTCTGGAAAAGAATATGGAGAGTCCTCAAAAAGTTGAAAATAGAGTTACTCTATGACCCAGCCACTGCACTACTGGGTATTCAGCCCAAAGATACAAATGTAGTGTGTGTATGTATATATGTGTGTGTGTATCTGTACATATATATATACACACACACATACAATATGTATATGTATAATGGAATACTACTCAGCCATTAAAAAAATGAAATCTTGTCATTTACAACATCATGGATAGAACTAGAGGGTGTCATATGAAGTGAAATAAGTCAATCAGAGAAAGAAAATTATATGATTTCAGTCATATGTGGAATTTAAGAAACAAAACAGTGGATCAGGAGGAAGAGAGAGAAAAATAAAACAAGATGAAATCAGAGAGGGAGACAAACCATAACAGACTCTTAATCATAGAAAACAAACTGAGGGTTGTTGGAGGGGAGTGGGTAGAGAGATGGGGTATCTGGGTGATGGACATTAAGGAGGGTATGTGATGTAATGAGCACTGGGTATTATGTAAGACTGATGAATCACTGAATTCTACCTCTGAACCGAATAACACACTATATGCTAATTGAATTTAAATTAAAATTTAATTTAATTAATTAAATTTAAATTTAAATTATTAAAAAAATAAAAATATTAGAAAAAAAAACCAAGAAAACTGAAAAAAATAAAAAGAAAAAAAAAAACCAAATGATCAAACCTAAATGCTGATGCTACTCACTCATCTGTTCACTCACTCATTCATTTTAAAAATATTAATTGACCACTCACCATGTGTTGGCAGTATGTTAGTGCTAGGATAACAATGTTTAATAAGATACAGATGATCTCTGTGTCTCCCTTACAGAGTCTACACCACACTGGGGAATACAGAGAAGATGGCGATGACAAAAAAAGTATGGTAAGTAATAGGTAATAAAGCATAATGTCATGAGAGATCATCTAAACAAAGTGAACCAAAATAGGGAATGCTTCCTAGAGGAAGAAACACGTAAGCTGAGAAATAGGAATAACGCAGGGAGTATGGATAGTTTTGGGTAGGGAGGTAGTTCTCCGTGGAGAAAGAATAACATCTAAGGTAGACCAAAGGTCTCTTCTCAAAGAGAAATATATTATGGTCTTCTACATTTTCTCAAAACTGAAGGTCTAGTTCTCTTTCCGTGTGTGTACTTAAAAAAATAAACCCTCCGCCAGGCAGTTTTAGAAACTTCATACCAATTAACTAATTTAGATATTTCAACATATTCTTAGTGGGTGTATTATTCTATAATACTCAGGAAACTTAAGTAACTTGCTCAAGGACACATTGCCTGGAGCGGCAGAACTGGAACTTGAACTCAGTTTGTCTTATTCTAAAGACCATGTTTCCCCTACTACAGCATGTAGCTTCCTTCAGATGAAAATACTTTGGAGTGTAAAACTCAAATTTAATCATAGTTAGGACTACTAAGGGTGGTTTTAAAGAAACTTAAAGCTCCTTAGCTTTAAAAAATTACCACTCAGGAGCACCTGACTGGCTCAGTGGGAAGAGCATGCGACTCTTGATCTCAGGGTTGTACGTTGAAGCTTCAAGTTGGGTGTAGTGATTACTTAAAAATAAAAGCTTTTAATAAAACTTATCATAAAGCTACACTAGCAAAGTTCAAAAACAATTCTAAGAGACAGGCAGAAAAACATGGTGGGAGACAAGGGAAGAATCGATATTTCCTTGAATTGATTTTCGTGGAGGAAATACGATTGCTGTTTATTAAAAATGAAGTCATGGTAACATCTCAGAGCACATGTAATTATATTCGATGACTAAAAAATATGTTGGTTTTTTCCCCGTAGCAAAAAATAGCAATTTATTATCTCCAATTCAATGGTTAAAACATGTACTTAAAAATGCAAGGTTTTCAATGTATTCAAGATTCCTGCTGGTATAATAAACAATTCTTTTAAATTAAAACATAGGCAAAAAGAAAACTCCATTTCTGAAGGAAAAAACACACAATGAAAGTAATATAAATACATGATTAAAAATTTCTAGCATATTGACTTTTGCTATTTGGAAAATACTGAGTGCACTGAACAAAATTTTCCCTTCCTGGAAATAAGATACTTCTTATAAACTACGTAATCATAGATATTCTGATATTAATCCAGAAGTACAAAATTTCTCTCAAAGGAAAGGATATTACAAACCAAGTAAATCCTTTGCTGCAACAAGTGAATGATTCTGCATACATTTAACTTACAGCTTTTAAGATAAAATTTTAAACGTAAAAGTGTTATTTTGTTATGCAGCACTCAATTTTGATGGGTAATTACTGTTTACCTTACTGCTTAGAGTTTCAGATGTTAATCTAATGAAAAGAATTTACTGGTAACTAGCTTTTTAACTTTGCAATGATGAAAAGCCTGTATTAATTTAACCTACAGATTTCATTTGTTCTGAACAGGAAAAACAATATAAATCACTTTTAAAATCATTAAATCCTGACTTAAATTAATAAAGTCATAATTAGGGCATTATGCTGTGTTTGTTATGGAAGTGGCAGGGCGAGCTGCTTTAATTACTGTCTGTAATAAAAGGAGCAGAGAGCGTACTGCGCCCCAATCAGTGCTGTCAGCCACGACTGAGCTGGGCTGCAAGCTCATCAAGTGAACGGGCAGCAGGCTTCCAGGGAAAGGGCCATCATGCCTGCAGAGGCCACTTGCTGACAGCAATGGGGAAAACAGACTCATACAATCCAAGGTATTAGCCCCAATTACTCAAAATTTTAATGACACTTTAATACACGATAATGTTGATAATGGGAGATCTTAAAAAGCGCTAACACTTAAATATCTTATGACCGTCTTCCTTCACAGCCCTTGACTCTAATATTTGGATCATAATCTTTTTACTATAACATTATTTAGAAAAATCAATTGTCTTAGTTACATAATGGCAAAGTGTTGAAGGATTTAATTTTAGTCCTCAGCAAAATTGCTACAGAAGGTAATTAAGTGTTTCATACCTACTTCTTGATCACTTAACTCAGCCTTCCAAGGTTATACCAATTTTCAAAATGTAACCCCAAGATTTGTTCAAGTTCAAAATGAAAACTAAGTATAATAAGAAGTAGAATAATGTGAACTACTATTCTAATTAATTTTACAAGATTCAGTGTCTGGGAAAAAATACACTTCTTTTCTCACTCACTTTATGTATTGAAAGGAAATGGTGTCCTGGGGGGAAATTTTGCCACAGAATATTTTTTGAAGAAAATTCTGACAAAATATTACCTTTTCCCTTTGCTTTTGGAGTTCCTCTTGGGTGTTATTTTGTCTCCTACTTCTGATGCACTTTTACTGTCACTCCTATGCTCACTGGAGGAGTCCTCACTGCTGTCATCACTACTTCCTCCCTCCTCGTCTTGTTCTCCACTTGCACTTTCAGATTCACTCTCTGAAAAAATAAAACCAGATGCCCCTTGATTTATAGCTATTTAACTAGACATAAGGACCCAAGTAACTGTCAATATTCATAAGAAATGAAACTGATGTTTAATTTTAGTTTACTGGACCCCACTTGTACAACACTCCATTTCCATATTCCTGTCATTCAGTCCCCCCACCTCCACATTCCTGCAGCAGTGTGAGTGAGTGTGGGGAACGCCAAAGGACAGAGAACACACTTGACAGTGAGTAGGGTAGAGCAAAGATGAACCAAGTAAACCAAATTTGAGAGAATCTTGCTTTTCAAATCCTTAAGTATTTAGTTATAGCAGTAACTTCCTTCTTTTAAAGGAATGATGTAAGGATGAAGAAATAATTTTTAATTCTTCTGATAGTGAGAAATTTTATTGAGAGAAGGCAAGAGTTGAATCTTATTAGGTATAAATTTTGAGATGGGAATGAGCCATTTGAATCATCTGTAAAAATTTCTCAATTCAAAAGCAAAAACCAAAATTACTAATTAAAAAGTAATTACTTATTTTAGCTAGTGTAGGAGTTTTCCACAGGTCAAAGAGATCATAAAATTATCCTATGAAGTTATACATTTAAATGTTTTA
Organism: Lontra canadensis; assembly: GCF_010015895.1. NCBI lineage: Eukaryota > Metazoa > Chordata > Mammalia > Carnivora > Mustelidae > Lontra > Lontra canadensis. Next base: position 34,463,232 of record NW_022630998.1, on the reverse strand, counting down.
TGTATAACTTAAGGCATACTAGGACTCTTCCCAGCAGTGATACATATAATTCATGTGTATTTTAAATATGAAGCATAATTTTTTACTATATGAAATGATTATAGGTGCAAAGCACTAGCCTAAATAAGAGGACAAACTGTTGCCCTCATCTATTATCTATCTGATGAAGTGCTCTTAGCCAGGAACATCTAACAGGTAAACAGTATCTACTTTATGAGGATTTATTTATGTATCACACAGTGAAAAGCTAGGATTACCTAGCTGTTGTGAAGATTAAAGGATTTGAAACATGTAAAGGTGATGAGGACACAACACTGCCTGCCACATTAGGTAAGGCATTCATAACTATCAGTTTCTACAAAGGGAAAGATTTACCTTACCCAAATTTTATAAAACTGTTGAGTAGGATATTTTAAATTTGCTATGATATGAAAGTTACGCACATGTGTGTTTATATATATTTATATATATATATATGTGACTTATCCCATAAATAAGGAAAAAAAATTATAGCACCTAAGTTACTCTCTCACGTTAATTACATGGGAATTCAACAAAAGTCTTGGTCCAGCTCACTTCAGGACCCACTACTTAAAATTTTCAAGTTAGTAAAATCCCTCCTCCCAAACTTTTTTTTTTAATTTAAGTGAATAAATTTTTATTCAGTATTAATTTTATGTCAAAGTTAGTAAAATCCTTAAGGAAATTTGTTTATCTTCTAGAAGACTTACTGACTGGAAAAATAATCTCATAATTTCTAATGAAAAAGTTACCCTTTCCTCCAGTAGCTAGAGTGGAACTCCCGCCACATGTTCAGATTAACCCATGAGAAGTCTTAATAGAATATTTCAAATATGTATTTTAAAATGTTAGCCTATGAACAGGCATGAGCTTATGAATAAAGGTGATGTAGACAAATATCCATATGGTATGCTTTTAACTATACAACAAATCTTTCTTAATGATCTACCTCATTTCTGAAATCTGTTTTTTAGAATTAACACTCTACACCGAAGTATATTCTCCATTTTCAACTTATCATTTCAGAACGTGATGCATCACAAAATAATTTATCAGATATAGGAAACAAAGATTTTGATAGGAGAAACTGAGGAAAAAGTGAATGTATTACCTTAGAGGGTAATGCATGAGCAAGTAATAGTGCAGAGCTCTAGTTTCTCCAAGGAAAAAAGGTTATAGAAGAAAAAGGTGTCATTTGATCTTGGGTCAGATAGAATAACTCCAATATATTTTTCATTACGCAAATTGTTCACAGAATTTTAGTACTAGAGAGCTTTAAAAGCATCTAACTTTACCTCTTCATTTAACAGAGACAGAGAAAGTAAGTACCTTATTCAGTTGGCATAGCTAAAATGCAGCACTTCTAAATCCTTCCTATTTAGCATTCTTTTCATTGTATACAGTTGTCCTAATTGTTTCAGCTCTTTGATTCTTTATAATACACAAGTGATTTATTAATTTTAGCTTTAGTCTATACAGGTTCAATTAAAGGTAGAAATATCTCTGTCTGTCAAATAAATAAATAAAATCTTTTTAAAAAAGGGGGGGGTGCCTGGGGGGGCTCAGTGGGTTAAAGCCTCTGCCTTCGGCTCAGGTCATGATCTCGGTGTCCTGGGATCGAGCCCCACGTCGGGCTCTCTGCTCAGTGGAGAGCCTGCTTTCCTCCTCTCTCTCTGCCTGACTCTCTGCCTACCTCTCTGCCTGCTTGTAATCTCTGTCTGTCAAATAAATAAATAAAATCTTTAAAAAAATAAAAATAAAAAATAAAGGTAGAAATAAAAGTATAAAATGGATAAAGATCAGATTGCTCAATGGTTAAAATAAACATTACATTTTTACAGAACAGAGTTGCTTTTAAAGTTCCCACTAAAGGCTTATCAAATATAAAATCATGTTTTTCAATATGCTATGAATATAACGGGCAGGGTGGGTTAGAATTCAGAAAAGCATGAGTTTCTGTTTCAACTCTTACTTTCCTAGCTAGGTGTTCAAGAGGCAAAGTCAAATGAGAAAGGATTAGAAATTACTTTGAAAACTATACAATGATATGTAAATGAAAGGCATTATCATAAGAGTATAAACCCACTTGGTGAATATTATATACTAGGCCTTATTGTTTTGTTAGAAGTATAGCATATAAACTGTAGTGAACAAAGTTTTATCAATGAATTATAAACCCCACCACTGTCACTGCTACTATCAGAAGAGTCCTCTTCCTCCTCAGATTCAGAATAAAATTTCTTAGCAGGATTCTCTTTCTTTGTTTTTCCAGCTGGAGTCCATTCTTTTGCCTATTTAAAAAAAAAAAAAGGAAACTGTAAATTCAAATGAATTCTCATTAAGGGGTTCAGTCTTCTGGCAAACAATCATTCAGAATACAATGTGAATCCAAAAGAAAGTTGCAGGTCTCAAAAGAGAAGGCAACTGTTAGAAGACCTGGCATTAAGGCTGATTCCCCTTTACTCCTAGGTAGAAGAAGTCAAATTTCACTCAGAGCACATTCTGTTAAATCAACACCCTTATTTTACATAGAGTTTTAAACACTTTTGAATTTGCTGGTCCGCAGGAGATTTGAACTAAATATGCTGTAGAGGAGGTGAAGGCAGTTAGAGGCAGACACAGTAACAACAAGAAATTCAAGATCATAGCTAAATACTGAGGTTAAAAAAGAAAACAAAAAACAAAACAAACAAACAAAAAACAACCCTGAATAAAGTGCAGGCAATCAACCCTAACCATCTCAAGGGTCCAAACCCTGGGGTAAGCTTTAACTTCTCTCTCTCCTTCATATTTTAAACATCTAATCCCCCCAAAAAAGGTTTAGCCACATCGGTCCTTTACCATCAGTCAGGGCCATCTCGTTCAGAATTCTGCAACTGCTTATTTTGCTTCTATTCATAACCCCCATACCCCAAGTCCAAGTTTGCTCCACAGAGCAGCTAAAATGACTGAATTAAAACTGAAGTCTGATCAAGGCTCTCTTGGGTTTGAAAGCTTGCCACAGCTCCCCATTTCACTCAGAAAAAGCCAGTCCTTAGAATAAGCTACTCACCCTACCAGACCAGACCTTCCCTGACTTTCAGACCTCTTGCTGCTGCTCTCCCTCTGGCCCACTCTGCACAAGTGCCTCTTAACTGTTCCTTTACCAACTTCAGGCATGCTCCCCTGCAGGGCCTTTCCCCCACCTGACTGCCCTTCCAGTGCTCTCCCCCAGGTAACTACATGGCTCACTCCCTCATTTCGTTCAAGTCTCTGAACAAAAGTCACCTCAGAGAGACTCTATTTAAAATTCCAACCTCCCATACCTGGCACTTACACTCTTACTTTGCTCTCTTCTTCTTCTTCTTCTTGGGGTTTTTTTTTTTTTGGTCATCACAGCACTTAGTACTTCCAACATACAATACAATTTACATATTTATTTTTATTGCCAGTCTATCCCTGCTACAATATCAGCTTCCACCCAGCAGGGATATTTGAATGCTTTGTATACAGATATATCTCAAAAGTGTCTGGCACAAAAATGATTAGTTGTGTGAATAGCTCCTTAAAGACTCTAATATACTGCATTAAAGTAAAATACATTATTTTCATAATTGTGACTTTAATTAACACAGAAAAAATTAAATCATCTTACATATACTCTCTGTTAAAGGGTAGGGAAACCTGTATTTTTTAAGAGATCAAAAATGGTTAAGACTCATTTATTTACCAAACTTTCAATTGAATTTCTACTATGTGCCTGTCTGCTAGAGTATATGACAGACGTTTACGAACGGTTCTCAACAGTGGACACACATTAGAATCATCTGAGAATATTTCTTAAAATATTAACACAAAGAAAAAATATACTAAAAAGCTGATACCTGAGATTTACCTCCTAAGATTCTGATTTAAATGGTTTGCTGCAAATGGTTTGCTGCAAATTTAAATGGTTTGTTTCCATGTGATTGTAATATGCAGCTAGGGTTGTAAAACCCTGATCTAGAGGGCCTTCAGGCTTAAAGTATGTTGCTTAAAAAGATAAGCTTCAATAACTTGGAAATTACTAAATGAACAATAATAGGAAAATGAGTAAAAATTCCTTGAATATATTTGAATAAGATACATAAAGTCAGCAGTACTATTTTCTTTTTGTGTAAAATGCTCTGTCTTCCAAATATGAATAAAGTACTGTTCTATAAACAAAGTTCTCCTATATTTAGTAAACATATTTTTTCTTAAATCCTTAAACATATTTTTCTGAAGCCTGGTAAAAAGTGTGCCAGATCAATGTTTGGGGGAAAAAAATTAATTAATTAGATGGCTTTCAGGGTAAGACCAAATCAACAAATAAGGATAATTACGCTTCCATACTTAAAGGGGCAAATTATCTTGATATGACTGAGTTTTAGGTTTTAAACAATAAAAACAATTTTAACTTTTTTATGGTCCTTTATGATTATGATAGGTCTATCATTTCTAAGCAAAAGAAGTAACAGAGGAAGAGAATAGTGAAGGACTAATTTGAAAGGTCCTTGGAGGAATAAAATACCAAAAGTAGATGCGTTTTATAAAGCAAAATACATTTAATATACAAAAGACAGTCTTCCTCTAAGAGGGCAGGATTTTCTAGACCTAGGCAAAAAAAACTCTAAAGGATTTTCAAAACTTACTGGTATAATATAAAAATATGTTACATCCAATATCCTGGAAATGGTAGTGTGCAATCCTAAGTGACTTCTACTGTCAATCTAACCAGGTTCCCTATCAGATAACCTAAACCTAGGCATTTTCCTTAACTAAGGTTATATTTCATAATAATGAGATGCGACCCTGGTAAGATCACTTTATGGTAAAACTAGGATAACACAGTGTATTACGTGCATGAAATATATTGATGTGATTTTGTAGGATGGGTGGTAGAGTGAAAGGCAGGAAAAACTATAAGGAACACTACTTTCTGCACTATTGCAGCTGCATTTGATATTAAAATGATGTATTTTTAAAAATTAATTATATCTCTTACAGTATAATTTTAAGCCAAAATATCTAGAGACCAGTAGATCAAAAATGTTTTTGTATAGTATCAATGGATAGTGACAGTTTTCTTTAACCCATTCCATCAGTTTTAATTGTTCTCCATAATAAGTCACCAATTATTAATTTTTAGAATGCAGTCAGCAAAATGAAAAAGAAATCAATTTGTTTCTGTTGAACTGGATAGGTGAAATGAACATAAGAAAATAGGTTATTTAAGTATTGTCCCTATAAGGTAGTTATGCTTAGAAGAGCACAAGACAATGGAAGAAGCCAGTCAACCAACCAATCCATCAGCCAATACAAGGATACTGCTGAAACCAAATTAAATTGCATAGCATTGCTATCAATTTCTGGAAGGATAAACTATTTTTATTTTTATTTTGGCGGAATGGGGCGGCAAGGAGGAAGGATAGGGGAGAAGTGGGGGGAGGATAAAAGGATGTTTGTATGTGTGCCAAACCACTATATACCCAATAATGGAAAAGGAAAGGACCATAAAAACAATGAGCAGGCATAATAAGAAATTAGTAGAAAGATTAAATCTATGGAAAGAATCATATCAAAGAACATTTCTTTATATGCTAGCATCCAAAAGAAAGTTGCACAAATAAGTCAATCTTTGAATGAAGAGTACTTAAGGGTATGTAGATCTGAGTGAAAATCAACAAATGTAGTGTCAAGGAGGAATGGATATATAATTAGTTTTATTAAATTTTACATTTCTTTAAATCACCTCTAAATAGAGAGAATTTGTCACAACATAAAAATGACAGTGCTAAGTACTAAGAATAGCACACATCCGCAAACAAGCTCAAGCTTCCTCTCCTCATGTTATATAATAAAATTCAGTTAACAGCACAAACAAGGGACTCTGAACTGGGTTGGAATCCCAGTTCCATCACTTACTAGCTTACTAACTAACTTGCCCAAAGAGGTTGGACAACTTAAGTTCTCTGAACCCCGTTGCCTCATCTGTAAAATGGGAATAAAATAACCATCATTTATAATTACTATGAGATTTAAACAAGATAATGTATGTAAAACATTATCAAAGTACACTACTACCAGGGTTTGCTAAATGGAGGCAATAAGAGTTATTATTGTTCCTGGCCATGCTTCAAAGCCAGGATAAATTTGAATAGTTAAGAAACACATTTCTCAAAGGACCAAATTACATGGCTGGGCCCATTATAGAAACTCTTCTATTTTAAGTAATAAAGATTTCCTTCCATTTTATGCAGAAAATTTAATAGGCAAGGAGGTTAACTGACTTTCCCAGAGGAATTAGTGGCAAAGAACTCTGGTTATCTGAATCCTGGTTCAATACATCTTTTCTATTAGAAAATCACCCAAAATGTAATATCTAATTGTTCTTTTTTTATTAATTCTACTTTAAAAAGTTTTGGATATATTCACATAGTCAATTGCTAAAGACAATAAAAAGACCCTTCCCCTTTACTTTTCTTGTTCATAGAAGAGAGAAAAATATTAGAAAATAACATTAATTCTTTTATTTTGGTAGCCAGCAATTTTTTTTTAAAGATCTAGGAAAAGAGTATTTATTTAGAGAGGTTTTTGTTTTTTTTTTAATGTGAAAGCAACATATTATTCATTTTAGTTATGACCTTGTCTAAGGACATTTTTCGTACACAATGCAACCTATTTATGTTTAGACTTCACTTAAAAGATGTTCATCAGAAAATTCAGAAGAACACTTTGTATGGTGTTTCTGGAAGAGAACACCAAAAATCATTTAGAAAAATATTGACAGGAAGCTTACGAATCTCTAAACAAACTAGAAAAAGCACAATCCAATGACACTAAATACCTTAGAAATTGAACCTACACAGCTAAAAATGCAATACCAAAAATGTGGGTGGCACTGATGAGGAGAATTCGATTCTCTATTTCCTCGAAGAAAAGGAACAGTACATGTACAATGACACAGGAATACTACAATATTCAGTTCCCATAACAGCAAGATATATCTAACACATTACATTTAGAAATACCAGAACAATTTTCAATTTCAACCCCCCAAAAAAGCTTTTATATAAAACAATAGTTATTCTAGAATCTCCCACTGCTTGACAAAATTAATTTCAGAAAGGTCAACTTACCAACTCTATTACTTCTACGTTTCGAACTGATGGGTCCGGCGCCACCTCTGGCCAATTAGATAATTCCAGGTACCCGTTAGCTTTAGTGTTGAGAGTATGAGATAAAGTGCCTAGCTGGAAATGATCCCTATCTATTAAAATAGAGGAAAATATAAAATAAACAATATGAGCTGTATCTAACAGAGAACAATCCTAATCAGAGCTCAAGGTAATTGGCATATTACCTCAAATGTCAAGGAATAAATATAAACTAGGAAGCTCTTCATAGGTCAAAAAACTGATTTCAGTCCATAGATTACAATAATCTCTCCCATAATGGTCAATAAAAAAGCTAATCAGTCAGTGTGTTTAGAGGTGTTGCTCTGAAATGTAGCTTCTCTAAAAATTACTTTACTGTGAATATTAAGAATGACAGCACAGTTAAACAATCCATATACATGTCTTAGCACAAACACATCCAGAATTTTAATAGTTTTTCTACAAAACTGAACTGCTTTTTATCACCAGCAATTAAATAAGAAACAATATGAAAACCAGGGTATATAATTGTTTGATTCTAATTTTAATGGCTACTTGTTAAACTGATAAAATAATTACTCTTTCTAAAAAGCTGGGAAAAATAAGTCAACTTCCATCTTTGAAAAACAAATTTATATATAAAGGGATATTTTTATGAAATAATCCTTCCTAGAAAAGTTTTGTTAGTATACACAGAATATTTAATTAGTAACAACTCACCATTAAGGTAAAAATTAGATTCCTTATTAAATAAAGCTATTTAAAATAGAAATGAAGTCAATGTCTAGTAGAACAACACAGCTTTATTATTCAGCTAAACTGTTTAGTAAGAATAAAATCAAAAGAATGAAATTATTTAGGTAAATAAAGCATGTAAAGATATAAACCTTAATATAAAGGTTGCTCTAGAGAACACATTGAGTAGAAAGCATACCGGTTTTAAACATTTATATAGGTTAATCACTTACATTTTTTAACAGATAAATTTTAAATGTATTAGAAATTGGGGCATATTGTCATAATTTTTTAGGTAATATATTTTGCAGTTATATTCTGATAATACCTTTAAAAGGAGATTCAAGCAGTGGTGCAGGTTTTTGTGCTAGGAATATTTTTTTGGCATATTTACTTAGAGCTCCACTCTTCTCATTCGGAACAATAAGCTGCCTAATAAATCTTGTACGGTCTCTGATGTCGTAGTTTTGATCATACTTGCCGAGATTTAATATGTACTGGGTAAGCAATTTTGTCTGTTGGAAAAAAACAGAACAAGATGAGAATACAGTTATTTATGATTATTGATAACTCTGGATAAACATATTTAAAGAGGTAATAAAAATGAATGGTTATGTCAAACAAATGTTGTTCCGTAGGGAATATGCATTTCTAACGCTGCAAATGGAAATTTTGAAGCCAAAGCACATGTCCTCTTCAGTACTGGGGAGGTGAATGCTGAGTACTGAGAAGCAGCCATGTGCTAGATTATTAAACTGCTGAAGTGGAAAGAAAGGCATCATTAAAAAAATAATCATATATGGCAAACCCGCTGAAGGGTCTACGTGAGAATAATGAATGTGGAAATACAACTAAAAACATGGCACTCAAAACTTAATCGGAAAAATATGCAGGACATCAAAACATCAGAGAGTATTAGGGGGCTGGCAAACTGCTTCTCCTGAGGTGTGTTTTATGAAGAGATACTGTCCCTGGCATAAGCAGTGTCTGCACTCTGACTGCACTCAGTTACTTTACCCTGAATTATGACCCATTAAAGCAGACACATGAATCACTGAACTGGATTACTGCAAATTATTTGCAGTGCATTTAGCTGTTACTTTTTCATAAAAGCAAGCTGCTGATGCCCTCTAAAAACTAGGATAAAAGACTCCTTCCATTTTTTTCCCATGCTGCTTATAGCCTCTAGTAATATTGGTCATTTATTTATTTATGTAAGGCAGCAACTTATTATAGTAGCTTTTACACTGTAATACGATTTCCAAAGTCAATTTCTGAATGTACTACATTAACATACATTGAGATAATTTTAATAGTAATTAAACCAAAATCGAAATGTTATCAAAATAGGTTTGTATTTTAAGCTCGTTATTTTATTGAAAAAGCATAGTTTTAATTAGATTACATAAATACAATTATAGCTATAAATTAAATAGGATTCATAATACATGGAAAAAAGAAACATCTACACTAGAACATTTTGTAGATGTTAGAAATGCATACAAAACAAATCAATCAAGTCAGGCAGAGCTAAAGACAATTCTAGAACAGTAAGTCAAAGTACACAAATGGTGTGGTAAACTTTTACAGTTATAATTGGTTAAGATAATTGATTTGGATAGAAAGCAACCTTCTTGCAGTAATAATGTATTTAAAAAGCATTAACCTAGTTCCAATAAAGCAGAACTATAAAAAATAAAAGGGAAAAATGTTAATAGAGCTATTCTGAATTTGGTTACCAGTAATTGCTATTCACTAATTACTAGACCGTATTGGTTCAACTATAGATAAGAAAAATTCTATGATTCATTTTTAAAAACAATTACCAAAATATTCACCAAATGAGGAATGCAGCTCAAAACAAAGTGACGTGTCCTGGACTAGGTTATTAGCTTTCTGAGAAAGGCTAGGAAATATACTAACCATCAGTTTTCTCAAATGCACAGTGAGAATTTACAACCAGGGTAACTCTGAAGTCCATCTGAGTGTGGCGATTTAGAAGATGCAATTAAAATAAATCACAGAAATAAAATAAGTCTGTTCATTATAATGATTTCCTAAAAACTTTTATTCCAATATAGTTAACATACAGTGTTATTTAGTTTCAGGTGTACAATACAGTGACTGAATGATTTTTTTTCCTTTTTGAGCTAGTGGAGTGATGTATTTTGCTTCTATGTCTGGTCCCCAAAATTAATTTTTAGGAAATTAAACTATTTCAATATATTTACAGACACTATCAAGAGTTAGGGAATTTTCAGGATTAAAGTTTTATAATTTTTAAAGTATGCCTTTATTGACTGCAAAACTTGTTTGATTATATTGGTGGGCTTATAAAAACAGTTCTATTAAACATTCATTTTCAAAATGAAAATTCTTTCTAAAAGATAAAAACCTATCTATGTATAATGATGCATTAAAAACAATAATTATTCACCATATATTCATATACTTCAATCAGTTTCTTTGGAGTACCTAATACTAATTACTAATGACTAATACTAAGTCATTGATACTTCTATTAAGAACATATTTCTACATGGTCTTATCGTGAACTATTTTTAAAAAATAAGACTGCCCACAATCATTCTGAATTTTATGATCAATAATTATGAAATTGTTGACATCTTCAACTTACTCTTTTCTATAGACCATAATATTTTTAATGAAGAAAACACCCTCTTTACAGTATTAAACAATCTGGTCAGCAAAAAGAAAATTCTACAGATAGAAGCATATTCTCATCATGCTTTCTTTCATGCTGACATCTGTAAAAATATCAAGCCCATATACTTAACTTTTACCCCTCCAATTTTTTTTGATAATGATTTCTATGAGACAAAACTTTTAAGTCATTCTCTATTTACACTTTTAAAAATATTTCACCAAATTTAGAAAATGCAAAAATTACCTTCTCAATATCATTTCACTCTAATACAAAGTAAAAGCTCCATCAAAAAAAGTCTTTATATTAGTTGAGATACTGCAAATGACAGAACTTCTAAAGTAAATCTTGAGGTCTTAACATTTAACTTGAAGGGATAAATTTCAGTAACTCCCTGCTTGAAAGATTTGTTTTCAAGAATTGCCATTTGCTAAAATTTTCAGAAGTTGAAGGTTTCTGGCATTCAGTTGGTAAATGCTTTAAAGATTTCCAATTGATTCTGAATCAAAACCTAACAAATAGATGTTTTGCTTACTCCCATCCCCTCCCTTGGTTTTTTTTTTTTTTTTTTAAAGATTATATTTATTTATTTGACAGAGCGAGAGATCACAAGTGGAGAGGCAGGCAGAGAGAGAGAGAGAGAGGGGGAAGCAGGCTCCCTGCTGAGCAAAGAGCCCGATGCGGGACTCGATCCCAGGACCCTGGGATCATGACCTGAGCTGAAGGCAGCGGCTTAACCCACTGAGCCACCCAGGCGCCTCCCCACTTTGGTTTTAAAAAAGAAAGCCAACATAGGATGGTTAGGTTAATTTACAAAGCAGTTTTTCACAAATCATGTTTTTAGGATCCATTTGGTAATATGCAGCAAAAAAACTGTGCAAGAGTGCATACTGTTATACGTAAGTATGTGTTTTTAGTATTAGCTTCATGACAAGAATTCTATAGTCCAATTAAACTATATATAACAAATATCAGTATATTTGAACATTATAATTTTATTTCAGTAGACAGAACAAACAGAAATGGTTTATGTGCACCACAACCAATTCTCAAAACGCTTCTCTTCCATAGTTTTCTTAATTTATTAAGAAATTGATTTTACCATGACAACATATTTAGCAAAACCAAGTAATTTTATCTTCCATGTTGACCTCTTAAATTTACAAGAGCATTTACAACACTTTTGACAGAAGAAACTTCCAAAAGCTTTGCTTTGATTCCATTTATAGCACTGACAGAGCAAACATACAAAAGCTTTGAGTGAAAAAAGTCAACCTATTATTGGAATTAACTGATTCTCTATTTTAAAACTAGCATTGTGTAGGTCCTTTTTCTGCTAATGGAGCCAATACAGAAACAGTTATTGCTTCATTTTTTTATATGTGCAAAAGAGAACTTGGAATATAAAATGAAGAAAATCAATTTTTAAAAAGTTACTTAAATGAGATCCTGTATCACAAAGAGATATGTAAACATCTTCTGTGCCTGTAAATATTTGTGATCTTGAGACACAACCTTCTTAAAATAACTCTTAGGCTTTTTAAATAGATGCTGATGCTTTTTTAAGCAGATACATTTTATCTTTTGGTGGTTGTGTGGTCAGTGATACCACTGCAACTCTCAGAGTGGATGGTAAATACTGATAAACATTTTGTGCATATTAAATACCAAGAAAGAAATTCAGTACTTAGTTAAGTATACACTTCCATTTTTAAGAACTGATTGCTGCTGGATTTATAACAAAATAAAGGAAGAACTACCAAATAATAATATAAATAGGCTTTAGATTTACACTGCATGATAAATGACAAAAGAACTGAAGTGAGTGTTCTGACCACTCACCAATGATCTATGGCAGGACTGTCTCCTGCACATATTTCATCTACAACCAGCCCCAACCTTCCCACGTCTTCCTTTGACTCCATCCACTGACAACTTGGGAGTTTCAAGCTTTGCACAGACCATAGCATAACCTGCTGGTACAAGATGCCAGCAGATGAAACACTTCAACACTTATCTCACCACCACTGAAAAAAGGAAGGAGTTAGTTTTTTCCTATTTGCCCTGTTAGGGCACAATCAGCACACATTCTGTATGCCGCTCTAAAAGAGAAATTACTTATGTTATATCCCAAAAAGGTTGGAAAAAGAAAGTCTTTCTGATTTAAATGTCTTACATATTAAAATGAAATCTCTTGTTTGTTGCACCTGTGTTTCCATGTCATTAGACAAAACCACAGCAGAGGTTAAAAGTACAATACAGAAGTCTACAAACTTTCTCTGTCCTATTTTAACATAACAATTAATAATAAAATGAAGAATTTGGAGCAAATCCTAAACTGCATAGGACACACAGACAACAAACCTATATTAAGTCTGTCCTGGATAACAGTGGCAAAGAAAGTAAACAATGGTTAAATAAATAATCATAAGCATTTTAAGATAACCAAAGACTGAATCCAAAACCAGATGGGACATTAAATTATTATTTTAAATAGGTTTTACTCACAAAATTATGAAACAAAGAGAATAATACAATGCACCTCAATAACAAACATTAATAACTTGTTAAATTTTGATTACACATTATTTTTTTCTGCTTAGATTTAAGGGACTGTGACTGGTATCAACTAACAGCTAATGCTATCCAGATACTACACCAATTACATTCCTTTCAGACTGACTCTAAGTCAGTAGGACATAGGAAAATGACTTTGGGGGAATGCTACATAAAAATTTGAAAAATCATTACTTGAAAAAACTTCTTAAAATATGAGCATAATATTTTTAACTAAACACTGTAACAAGTACTAAACTGATAAATATTTGCTCAAATAGCTTTCTTCAAATGTTTATTAAGTCAGCACAAAATAATAAAAAAGGTATCTCAAAATATAGTCCTAAAATCAGCTGAGATATCCTCTTTAAGGAAAATAAAAAAGTACACAGAATTTAGCATTTAGCAGAGCAAAGACTAATATTAGTTCCATATAGCTGTTATTTTGAAAAAGAAAGATACTGGCAAATGGTTTGGTAAATGAAAGAAAGCTACATAGAATTCTTAACCTATACCAGAGGGAAATCTAAGCAGTACCAGTGTTCCACGTAATCAATTTCATCATTTCACGACCAACCAGGATGAAATTTCCTGAACTTAACAGTATCCATATTTTTGTCAACTTGAAAAGTTTTCTGTAAGTTTTTTCCTTATATGCTTTATTTGCTTGAGTTTTTTAATGCCAAGAAAATACATCGAAAAAAGGGTAGCGATGTTACTACACAGAGCTTGAGCCCCTTTTGCTGTCATGTTAAAGTCATGCTGGGGGCAGAGACCAATTTCTCCAAAGACTTGAAATCACAGAGCAAGAGATAATTTGTGTCATTATTTTTTTTGTTAAGATTTTATTTATTTACTTATTTAGAATGCAAACTGGGGGGAGGCAGATGGAGAGAGGGAAAGAATCTCAAGCAGATTTCAAGCTGAGTGCAGAGCCCAAAGTGGGGTTCAATTCCAGGACCCTGAGATCATGACCTGAGTCAAAACCAAGAGACGGATGCTCAAATGAATGAGGCACTCAGACACCCCAAGAGGGAATTTGTTTATAACTTCAGGAAGGATCCCCAAAATATAATTATGATTTATGAAATTTCTTACTAAGAATCTTACTAAAGAGTCCAAAAAGCAATACAAAGAAAATACAAGTATTAAAGATACTCAATGACTCACTCTCTTTTCTAATGGCAGAAAAGCAGAAACCCGTCTCACAGAAAATGAGACAGTTACTTAAATGAATTATATTTATACATGTCAATATTTTAAAAACATGGTATTGTGTGAAAAAAAGTAGGTTACAAGAGTATGCAAGCAAAATTTCAAAACCCACAAACCAGTAACATAGTACACAGATATATACTCGTGTAATAAACATGTAAAACAACACAAGACCGAAGCGCACCACCAATATGACAACAGCTACCAATGGGGAGGAAAATATGGTATGAACAGGAACTTGAAGATTTACTTTTATTTATTATACTCCCTTAAAAAAACAACAATTATGGTGAAAACACTGACTTAATCTTAGTGGTAGATACATATGTATTCATACCATTTTGCACTTTTCTATAGGTTTGCATTATTCTACAATGAAAAAGAAAAACATGAGTCAAACAAAACATTTATATTACTTATCACTACATTTAAAAGATTACAGGAAGTTTAAAAACAAATGCACCCATTATTCACTAACTTTTAACCGCTATTAACCAGTTTAATCAACTCCTAGTTTTCTCTCTCAGACCTCAGTAGACTATTTCAAGGAAGTCATGCTCAACCTTTACACTATGTCTTAAGAGCTATAGAGCTTCAGCAACTTCAGCTGATTTCAAAGTCCTTCAGGTTCTCCACCTGTATAACAGTGAAATTATTCTCCTTGTACGAGTATTCTAATAGCATTTTCTACTCTTGATAATCATATCTAACAATTTTTTCTTCATAATAAGAGAAATTTTCACCACCCTTTTCTCAGTGGGGTAAACCCAAATGGAGTGCTTTTATTCATGAGAATAGATATTCCAATAAAGGGATTAATTCCCTTACTATAAACAATAATATTCTCTAAGAATAATCCAGCAGCTGGTTAGCAGTATAAACTAGGAATACAAAAAAAGCATAATAACTAACATGGATTAAGCACTAATATGATCCAGGAAATCCTAACGCTTTACCTGGACTGTCTCCTTTAATCTTTTTAATAAATTTGTGAGGTAGAGACAATAATTGTGCTCTTAATTATTTTGAAAAAGTGCATTTGTTCCAATTCAGTTGTATAATGTCAATTTTGTGTTTGCCTGGGCATGATTTTGTCTGCAAGAAATACTAGGTGAAGATAGAGAATGGCTACCAACTGAACTGGGCTTTGGAGGAATGACAAAACATACTAACCTCAAACATCTACCTCACAGAAGAAGAGAATTAGTGATATAGAAGACCAAATGATGAAAAATAAAGTAGCTTAGAAGAAGAGAGATAAACTACTACTGGATCATAAAGGGAGAATTCGAGAGAGAAGTGATACCGTAAGACGAAAAAATCTTAGAATAATTGGGATCCCTGAAGAAGAGAGAGGGAGGGGAAGAAGGTATACTGGACTAAGTTATAGAGTAGAACTTCCCTAATTTGGGGAAGGAAACAGGCATCAAAATCCAGGAGGCACAGAGAACCCCCCCCTCAAAATCAATAAAAATAGGTCCACACCCTGTCATCTAATATTAAAACTTACTAGTTGTAGTGACAAAGAGAAAATCCTGAAAGTAGCTCAGGACAAGAAATCTGTAACATACAATGGTAGAAATATCAGATTGGCAGCAGATTTATCCATAGAGACCTGGTAGGCCAGAAAAGACTGCAATGATATAATCAGAGCACTAAACAAGAAAAGTATGGAGCCAAGAATACTATATCCAGCTAGGCTGACACTGAAAACAGAAGGAGAGATTTAAAAAAAAAACAAAAACAAAAACAAAAACAAAAACAAAACCTTCCAGGACAAACAGCAACTAAAAGAATTTACAAACACCAAACCAGCCCTACAGGAAATACTGAAAGGGGTCCTCTTAGCAAACAGAGAGCCCAGAAGTAACATAGACCAGAAAGCAACAGAGATAATATACAGTTATAGTCACCTTACGAGCAATACAATAGCACTAAATTCATATTTTTCAATAATTACCCTGGATGTAAATGGACTAAATGCCCAATCTAAAGACACAGGATATCAGACTGGATAAAAAAACAAGGCCCATCAAAATGCTATCTGCAAGAGACTCATTTTAGACCCAAAGACACCTCCAGATTTAAAGTGAGCAGGTGGAAAAACATTTACCATGCTAATGGACATCAAAAGAAAGCTAGGATGGAATTCCTTATATTGGAAAAACTAGATTTTCAACCAAAGACTATATAATAAGAGATGAGGAAGGACACTATATCATACTTAAGGGTCCATCCAACAAGAAGATCTAACAATTTTAAATATCTATGCCTCTATCATGGGAGCAGCCAATTATATAAACCAATTAATAACAAAATCAAAGAAACACAACAATAATACAATAATACTAGGAGACTTTAACACCCCCCATCACAAAATGGATAGATCAACTAAGCAAAAGATCAACAATGGAATGAAGGCATTAAATGACACACTGGATGAGAAGGATGTTACTGATATATTCAGAACACTCTATCCCAAAGCAACAGAATACACATTCTTCTCTAGTGCACATGGAACATTCTCCAGAATAGATCACATCCTGGGTCACAAATTAGGTCTCAACAGGTACCAAAAGATCAGGATCATTCCCTGCATATTTTCAGAACACAATGCTTTGAAACTAGAATTCAATCACAAGAAGAAAGTTGGAAAGAACTGAAATACATGGAGGCTAAAGAGCATCATGGGTCAACCAGGAAATTAAAGAAGAATTAAAATATTCATGGAAAAAAATGAAATAAAAACACAAGTTCAAAATCTTTGTGATACAACCTAAACCTAAAGGAGCTGGACAAAGAACAGCCATAAAGCCTAAACCCAGCAAGAGAAGAGAATAAGGACTAGAGCAGAAAACAGTAGAACAGATCAACAAAACTAGGAGCTGGTTCTTTCAAAGAATTAATAAGACTGATAACCCACTGGACAGATTTATCCAAAAGAAAAGAGAAAGGACCCAAATAAATAAAATCACAGAGGAAAGAGGAGAGAACACAACCAACACCAAAGAAATGCAAACAATTACAAGAACATATTATGAGCAACTGTATGTCAAAAAATTAGGCAATCTGGAAGAAATGGATGCATGCCTAGAGATGTATACACTACCACAACTGAACTAGGAAGAAACAGAACACCTGAACAGACCCATAACCAGTAAGGAAATTGAAGCAGTCATCAAAAACCTCCCAACAAACAAGAGCCCAGGACCAGATGGCTTCCCAGGGGAATTCTACCAAATATTTAAAAAAGAATTAATACCTATTCTCCTGAAACTGTTCCCAAAAAATGGAAGGAAAACTTCCAAACTTATTTTATGAGGCCAGCATGACTTTGATCCCAAAACCAGACAAAGGCCCCCATCAAAAAGGAGAATGACAGACCAATATCCCTGATGAATATGGATACCAAAATTCTCAAGTGTCAGGATATAAAATAAATGCACAGAAATCAGTTGCATTTCTACACACCAATAAAAAGACAGAAGGAGAAATTAAGGGGTAGATCCCATTTACAACTGCACCGCAAAACATAAGATACCCAGGAGTAAAATCTAACCAATGGGGCAAAGAATCTGGACTCAGAAAACTCTAGAATACCCACGAAAGAAACTGAAGAAGATGCAAAGAAATGGAAAAACACTCCATGCTCATGGATTAGAAGAACAAATATTGTGAAAATGTCTATGCTACCTAGAACAACCTATGCATTTAATGCAATATCTACTAAAAAACAACACCTTTTTTCACAGAGCTGGAACAAATAATACCAAAATTTGTATGGAACCAGGAAAGACCCTGAATAACCAGAGGAGTGTTGAAAAGAAGAGCAAAGGTTGCAGCATCACAATTACAGACTTCAAGCTCTATTACAAAGCTGTAATCATCAAGACAGTATGGTACTGGCACAAGAACAGATAGATAGATATTTAACAGAATAGAGAACCCAGAAATGGATCCTCAACTCTATGGTCAACTAATCTTCAACAAAGCAGGAAATAATGTCTAACAGAAAAAAGACAGTCTCTTCAACAAATGGTGTTGGGAAAATTGGACAGCCACATGCAGAAGAATGGAACTGGACTATTTCCTTACACCACACATAAAAATAGACTAAAAATGGATGAAAGACTCAATATGAGATAGGAATCCATCAAAATCCTTGAGGAGAACACAGGCAGTAACCTCTTTGACTTCAGCTACAGCAACTTCTTCCTAGAAACATCACCAAAGGCAAGAGAAGCAAGGGCACAAATAACCTATTGGGACTTCAACAAGACCAAAAGCTTTTGCACAGCAAACAGCTGACAAAACCAAAACACAACCAACAGAATGAGAGAAGATGGTTGCAAATGACATATCAGATAAAGGGCTAGTATCACTTTAAGAATTCAACACTTAAAGAACACATAATCCAATAAAGAAATGGACAGAAGAACAGACATTTCTGCAGAGACATCCAAATGGCCAACAGACATGAAAAAGTACTCAACATCACTCAGCATCAGGAAAATACAAATCAAAACCACAATGAGATACCACCTCACACCAGTCAGAATGGCTAAAATTAACAGGTCAGGAAATGACAGGCGTTGGCAAGGATGTAGAGAAAGGGGAACCCTCCTACACCATTGGTGGGAATATAAGCTGGTGCAGCCACTCTGGAAAACAGTATGGAGGTTCCTCAAAAAGTTGAAAATAGAGCTACCCTATGACCCAGCAATCGCACTACTGGATATTTACCCCAAAGAAACAAATGTGATCCAAAAGAGCATGTGCACCCCAATGTTTATAGCAGCAATGTCCACAGCAGCCAAACTATGGACAGCAAAACTATAGCTAAACTATAATTAGTTGTTCATCAGCAAATGAATGGATAAAGAAGATGTCATATATATACATAATGGAATATTATGCAGCCATCAAAAAAAATGAAATCTTGGGGTACCTGGGTGGCTCAGTTGTTAAGCAGCTGCCCTCGGCTCAGGTCATGATCCCAGAGTCCTGGGATTCGAGCCCCATGTCAGGCTCCCTGCTTGGCAGAAAGCCTGCTTCCCCCTCTGCCACTCCCCCTGCTTGTGTGCTCTCTCTCTAGCTGTCTCTCTCTTTGTCAAATAAATAAATAAGATCTTAAACAAACAAAAAAGAAATCTTGTCATTTGCAATGACATGGATGGAACTAGAGGGTAGTATGCTAAGCAGAGTAAGTCGATCAGAGAAAGACAATTATCATATGATCTCACTGATATGAGTAATTTGAGAAACAAGACAGGATCATAGGGGAAGAGAGGAAAAAATGAAACAAGACAAAACCAGAGAGGGAGATAAACCATAAGAGACTGTTAATCTCAGGAAACAAATTGAGGATTGCTGGAGGGAAGAGGGGTGGGAGGGATGCGGTGGCTGGTTGATGGACACTGGGAGGGTATATGCTCAGGTGAGGGCTGTGAATCGTGTAAAACTTATAAATCACAGACCTGTACCCCTGAAACAAATAATACATTATATGTTAATTTAAAAAAATAAGAGAAGAAATTAAAAAAACAGAATAGTTAAAAAATCAACAATTTAACAAAAGTATCTAAAGCCTAATTCCATTTGCAAAATCTCTCACAGAATTCTAGCAAGTTTTTGTAAAACAGAGTTTCAAAAAAAACCTTTGGTCTTTTTTCACAGAATTGAACAAAAAAATTCATCTACACTGTAAAAAAAAAATTAATAACTTAGACCTCAGGTCATGATCTCAGGGTCCCAATAACTAAATAATTCATTAACAATTCTGGAATGCTCACTGAGGCATCTAAGCCACAGGAAATTCAGACCTACAAATAAATATCAGGACTTCATGGCAAACCAGTCCCTAAGCACTGTGGCTTGGTCTCCTTAATCCATTTTTCAAGATGGCTAAAATAAAAACGAAAACAAGTTTTTACATTTAGATCAAGTAAATCATTTTAGTCTCTATGTCATATCCAACAGATATGAACCATACAACTTAAAAACGCTGTCAAGTTGATGGTGATTAAAAACTACTCTTTAATGCTTAGTTTACCAATTCTTTCAAGACCCCTTTTCTTGAGAAATGAAAAACTGGAGAACAGAGCACAACCCTACAGACACTGCCACTCATCTACTTTTATATTTAATCATTTAATAAATAATGAGTTATGTAAAAATGCATATGAAAACTTGGCATGTGTTCTTTTTTAAAAGATTTTTTTTTAAGATTTTATTTTTTTATTTGACAGAGAGAGATCACAAGTAGGTAGAGAGGCAGGCAGAGAGAGAGAAAGGGAAGCAGGCTTCCTGCTGAGCAGAGAACCCGATGTGGGGCTCGATCCGAGGACCCTGGGATCATGACCTGAGCCGAAGGCAGAGGCTTTAACCACTGAGCCACCCAGGTGCCCCAAAAAACTTGGCATGTTTTCTTAACATCATTATGCTTTTACCAGTAGGTGGTGAAGTCAATTCGTGGTTATCTAGAAGTATCATTCTAAAATATACAATAGAACACTTCAGAAACTGAGCTCCAAAACTTCATTTAATAATAAAGCTCAAGAAAATATGTCCAAGTGCAAGCTATGTTGTCTTCAAATTCAAAAGATATGGAATACACTTCATAATTTCTGAACAAAAAATACTACTTTTCCATTATTGTTTCCTTATAGCTACAAACACAGCCAAAAACAGAACCTTCATTTAGTTGTGTAAGACATAACTACTTTAGGTCTGGATTAACATTCTAATTTTGTATTAATTTTATAATAACCTAGAAACTAGATACATTTAGAATAGCCAATTCTAGGTGCTATAATGACTTTCACAATACTACATGGATTTAGAGTATTAGGTTAACATGGTGTTTTATCAATAAACGAGATAAAACAAACATAGCTGATTCATGACTCTCACTGCTCTCCTCTTTTCCTACTTGAGGGGCGCCTGGGTGGCTCAGTCGGTTAAGCTCTGCCTTTGGCTCACGTCATAATCCCAGGGTCTCAGGGTCCAGCAACACGTCAGAATTCCTGCGAAGAGTGTGCTTTTCCCTCTCCCTTTGTCCCTCCCCTAACACACACTCTCTCTCTGTTTGCTCTTTCTCAAATAAATAAATAAAATCTTAAAAAAAAAAAAGTTTTATCCTTCACAAAACCTTCTCTCATTGCTCACCTCATTCTACTTCAGACTTCCAATAACTTTCTCCTCTGAAGTTCCACTATATCTTAATACTTCTATTATAGTGGTTACCACATACTATTTCAGTTGCGTTTTTCTCCCCTATTAGACCAGAACATTATCTCTGTGCACCACTACCTTCTAATATAGAACCTTAAAGAAACAGACACCTAGTAATTGTTGAATGGACAAACTAATGCATGAACAGACCTTAGCTACTTCATTAGAGTAAAGAGGAAAGTAGGTGTCACATAGGTAGACTAAGATTTAGACTCTTACCTGTCTGGAGTTGGTCAAATACAATTTTGCTCCCAGATTTAAAATCTGCAGTTTTACCAGATCATCTTCACTAGTGAAGTTTTTAGCCATCTTCCTCAAAACATCAGGGGCAATTTTAGGAACTCGTTCACAGTTTTCTCCAATTAGCCAAAGAATACTTGCTCTAGCCACAGGAACCTAACATGAGAAGCAGATTATATAGTTACAAATAAGATAATCACACTCACTCCTGGACAATAACATAGAAAAGGCTCTAAATATAATAAAGGTTTTATATCCACTCATGTAATATGTATACCCAGGAAGTGTACTTTTAGTTATGGGTTTTCCTTAGTTATCAAATATAAACACCCAGGAATTATCATCAAAACTGATTTCAGAGATAATGCCTTAGAAAACATTCACAAAGAAAAAACCATTTGTCTAGAATCTTGATTCTATCATAGATGTGCAAGTTCATGCACATTTGTTTATACATTACTGGTGCTGCTTTTGTCCTATAATAGCAGAGGTAAGTACAGTTGATCCTTGAACAATACAGGTTTGAACTATAGTGAGTCTTTACTAACGATTTTTTTTCAATAAATACAGCATAATACTGTAAATGTATATTCTTTATGATTTTCATAATAACATTTTCTATTTTCTGGCTTATTGTAAGAACTCAAGTTTGTAATATATGCAACATACAAAGCATGTGTTAATCAACTCTTTATGTTATTGGTAAGGCTTTTAGTCCACAATAGGCTATCAGCACTTAAGTTTTTGGGGAGTCAAAGTTAAACCTGGATATTTCACTGTAGGAAGGAGGGTGTTAAAGCTGAAAATATTCACTATATAGCAATTTTAGAAAAGGTTTTCTGACTTCTGCTCTAAGGCACTGGTTAATAAACCTTAATGCCCATAAAAATCACCCAGAATTCTTACTAAAACTACAGGGTTTTGGTATCAGGTCCAGGCAGTAGCTCTGTTATGGGGCCCAGGAATTTACATTTTATGAAGCATCACAGATGATTTCTAAAATGGGAGGCCTGCAAACCATGTTTTGAGAATCCACTGGATAACAGAAAGAAAGAAATAGATTCATTAAAGACCATGATTTCAAATTAAAACTCTTACTATCCTCTATATATTTGCATCTACAGTACTGGGGATATATAAAACTGACAAAATCATCAAAGTATACTTATAAAATCATGAATCCTGGTCTATTATTTGGTCATCAACAAAAGAAACAAGGATAAGATAAATCTGCCCGATACTGTATTTTGGCATTTTATTTTTTAATAAAGTACATTTCAATATAATTTGGTTTTTTTTAATTGCTTTGCTACAAATTGGAAACCATCCATCAGCACCATTAAGACCAACATTTTAGAGTATGCAAATTAGTTTTATTACTATTTGTTTATTTGTATCCTTTCTTACTCCAAAAGAGATTTGAAGGGGTATGTAAATTAGTTTTTGAGAACATTTTCACCTACTATAGAAAATCTGCTTGTCATAATAAATGAAAAAGCCAATGACTATCATTAAGAGGTAGCATCACAAGAAGAGATAATAGTCTTTTTATGAAATCCTTTCCAATTCCTCAAATAAAGTCCTAATATTTTCACTACTGTTTCACAGGTGTACAGGGCATAAGTGCTGAAGAAGAAAGGGAGAGTAGGGACCTTTGCACAACTAAAATTTTATCGCAATATCCACCACCTCAAATTCTTTCAAAACACTCATTTTATGAAATAGTATAAAATTACTAAGACATTCCTTTTTTTTTTTTAAGATTTTATTTATTTGACAGACAGAGATCACAAGTAGGCAAAAAAGGCAGGCAGAGAGAGGAGGAAACAGGCTCCCTGCTGAGCAGAGACCCCCCCCCCCCACCTCCCCTGATGCGCTCAATCCCAGGACCCTGGGATCATGACCTGAGCCGAAGGCAGAGGCTTTAACCCACTGAGCCACCAAGGTGCCCCTACTAAGACATTCCTAACTTGGGTGTTTCACCAGAAGCAAAATGAGGTCATCTGAAAGCTTTAAAACCAAAGTATATATTTTCACATACTATGACAATAGCATTATCTATAAATTAATATTAGAATGAGCTTTAGTAACAGAGAAGAAATCACAGTATTCATGTAATAAGTTTAGTAAGTATAAATATACATATAGTAATAAATGCTATTATAAATCTATTCATGAAGTATGATAAAACTGATATCCTTACTGTATACTGATTGTGGAAAGAGGTTATTTCTAATATTCCAAAGGCTACATTGCATTAAAACCTTATTCCCAACCTATTATTTTAAATTGGGCTAAAGAATAGTAATTGAGTGGTGCATTAAATTTTCTAGTATGAAGCAATTCAAGTTGCCTGACTTCATGAAAGGTACTTCTAAATAAGAATATATGTACAGGGGCACCTGGGTGGCTCAGTGGGTTAAGCCTCTGCCTTCAGCTCGGGTCATGGTCTCAGGGTCCTGGGATGGAGCCCCAGATCGGACTCTCTGCTCGACGGGGAGCCTGCTTCCTCCCTCTCACTCTGCCTGCCTCTCTGCCTACTTGTGATCTCTCTCTCTGTCAAATAAATAAATAAAATATTTTTTAAAAAAAGAATATATGTACAACTTCAGATTTTGGTTATGCTAGATTTACTTTTCTTAAATATTTTATTATATTCTACTGGTATAAAAATTAGAATTCTAGGACATTCTAACCTACAATCCCACTTTAAGTAATTTTCTTCTGGTAACACAGTTCTAATTCTTTTTTGCAATTAAGAAGACAATTTCAAAAAGTTTTAAGAGATTGTTTATATTCCTACTTATTAATATACTAAGATTAAAATAATATTTAAACACTCTAAACATTCATAATGCATACATTTAAAATACAATTCTTTGGGAAAAATGAAAATCAATAAATTGTAATGCTCACAATGAAAAATCTCAAGACGGTGGTGGTAGAGGGCAGGGTAATATTCAGAGGTTCTAGAACTGAGGTAATTAAACTTCCAAGTAAACATATTAAAAACTTCAGGAAACTTCACAATAGGAAATAATATCAATATAAAATATATTTATACCAAATTCTTGGTGACAGCAATTTATTAAGAAGCTTAGGAAACTGACAAGCCCAGTGTTTCTGTATGTTTGGCTGCAACCAGAATCCTAAGATTTTCAAATTCCAGCCCTACCTATCTCTCCCAGTTAAGTTACAGGACTCCCATTTGTACACCACTGATAATATGATTCATAGCATCACTACTTTCAAAGATTTAAAATCAGAAAATCAGTCACTTTTTGTTCTCCATGGTCTTTTCAATCACAGAATGAACAGGACCACTGAACTAAAACCAAACTAATAATACACATATACAAATTAATAATATACGTATGCATAAGACATAATACTTTTATTATGAACTTCTGCTTTTCAATATTTTCAAAGACAAGCTGGATAGTAAATGACTTTGATTCTTTATTCTAAATGCCCTGATCAAGTGGTTCTAAGTACACTTTTTAAACCTTCTACAAGAAAGCAGTTTCCACTGTCATTTTAACCCATTAACTTGCCTGCAAAAAATATGATTCCTAGCTGACCACAGCAGTTACAGAAACATTTTACAGATCACCCTGTAAGCAGTTCAATGTAAAAGCTATTATATTTCAACATTTCAACACTAGCCACTGCACAATGCAGTAGTGTAAAATAAATCCTGCAACATCAATTTTATTTATTTAAATTTGTCAAAGGGAAAATCACTAAACATCTAAACAAACTGCATAAAACTAACAAATCAGATCCAATATTCTGTATCTGGACTCAATATGCATTAACACTATAGCATGAATTAAGCTGGGGCAACAGGGCAAGGCTAGTTACCTTGTGAAGTAGCAGGCATTCAGGGAGGCACCAGGGCAAGGAGTACATAAAGCGCTATTTCAATACTACTCAGTTGTCTTCACAAAATAACATCTTTTAATTACTCTCTTATGATATTAAGTCCTTATCTGTCCCATAAAACATTGTATGAAACAAACTCTGATAGAGTAATCTTCATGTAGCATGCATTTTATTCTGGAAAAACTGCTCTACAAGCAGTCTTTACTAGACATGAAGTATAGTCCAAAGGATAAATATTCACAATCAAAACATGTAAGTTGACTGTACTACCTATACAGATATAACTTATTCAGTCTGAATTTAAAAAGTAGAATCTACATTTTAGTTCTCATATTTTCAACTATGTCACTTAATAAATGACAAATGGAATAAAAATCTTGAAACAACAAAATCTAAGTTCCTTTTTTAGAAAAATCGCATAGCCAACATCTACTGAGTTCTTACCATGCAACTGGCACTGTTTTAAGACTTCACCTGTTTTCTCAGTCTATTACATAACACAAAAACCTGAGAAAGTAGGCTCTACCATTATTCCCACTTGATATATGACGAAACTGGGGCACAAAGAGGTTAAGAAACATGCCCAGCATCTTACAGCTTGTCAGTGGTGGAAGTAAGACTGGAAGTCCAAGTCTGAATCCAGAGTTCACCATGGCTACTGGACAGAGACAAAATGAGTGTTTTATACTAGGAAAAATACCAGCCAGCAAGGCAGGAAGACCGGTTCTGGTCCTGAATCAATCATGTAAATCATGGAGACAAATAACTTGACATCAGTAGGCCTCATTTACTCATTAATCAAATGAAGGATTACTCCTTTGGCCCAGTTCTTCTGCCATGGTGTATAATGGCTCCTTTATGGCCTTGTCTGAAGCTTTTCCAAGAGCTGGCTTTTCAGGAGAGCTCTAGACCATTCCCTTGACAATTCCTGCATGTATGCATGTGGGGCATTTCCCCCACCTCCTCAGATCTCTTGTTCTATGGATAAGATGGCCAGAATGGAAAGAGATCTGGCTATCATTTTTGTTACCCCGCCTGGAGGGCAGATGAGCCCAGGATTCCATCCTGATAAAGTGGCTTAAGCATTGAGAGAAAACAGGCTCAAAGTGTCTTCTTGTCTTTTGACATTGTCCAGATTGGCTCTTTCTAACCAGTACTGGTTTAAGATATTACCCCTGGATGTAGGGGGAAATATACAGAAATTCAGGAAAAAAGGTCTCCTTTGAGGCTCTCAGATTTACCTTTCCATTTCAGAATCAATCACTTACCCACATTTAAGAGTCGTTAAGTGCTTGGTCAGAATAATAAAGCCCTGTTTCCTTTTCCACATGTCTATTACTCTTTAAATAAACAGCTCTCTTGAATATTTGGAGGAAACAGATTCTAGGGATTCAGTCACTCCCCATTCCTGACTTTGAAGTTGCTGTCAGTTATATCCCTCACCACCTTCTTCTGGCATAACTTGTACCACCAATCCCTAATCACTTTTAGGATTCTACATTACAAACTATCTTCCTTGTCCCACTTTCAAACACTTCAACTTCTTCAGATACATTAAGTAAACAGTAACAACTCATCACCTTTTAATTCTCTAAAATTTCAAAATTTTGCTATAGAACTATATATAGTTTTCTTTTAATTATTTGAATCTCCCTTTGAATCACATGCCCAATTTGTTTACTTTTGCTTTCTCTTTTTGCCTTATCAAAATCAGGAGGGGTAGGGCACCTATGTCTGGGTGGCTCTGTCGGTTAAAGGTCCCAATCTTGATTTTGGCTCAGGTCATGATCTCAGAGGTGTGGGATCCAGCACCATGGTAGGCCCCACACTCAGCAGTGAGTCTGCTTCTCTCTCTCATCCTCTCCCTCTGCCCCTCCCCCCACTGGCATGCTCATGCACCCTCTCTCAAATAAATAAATAAATCTTTTAAAAAAAGAATCAGGAGGGGTTATCAACTTTATTGTCTTTCCAAAGGAGATTTAAGATGCATTTATCAATTTCAATGATCTTTTTTTGGTATCCTATTTTACAAAATCAACTTTGATCCCTTTTAGACTTTCATGTTTTATTTCACTGTTGTTTTTCAAATTTCTTTTTTTTTTTTAAGATTTTTAAAAAATTTATTTATTTGACAGAGATCACAAGTAGGGAGAGAGGCAGGCAGAGAGAGGGGGGGAGGCAGGCTCCCCGCTGAGCAGAGAGCCCAATGTGGGGCTCGATTCTAGGACCTTGAGATCATGACCTGAGCCAAAGGCAGAGCCTTAATCCATTAAGCCACCCAGGTGCCCCTCTTTTTCAAATTTCTTAAGACAAACACCAAACTCCTTTATTTCTGGTCTCTTTACGTTAAAAATGGTAGCAGTGACCACTTTAGCCATACCCCACACATTTAAAACAAAGTGTTTTCTTTTCCTGTATTTATATAAAGCTTGTATTTTTTCTTTTAAACCTTCTTTCACCTAGAAGTATATTTCTTACTTCAAAATTTTTCTGGTACCCTTTCAGATTAATTCTAAGTTTACTGCTTATGGTTAAACAACATAAAATCTTTTAAGTTTTCTTTATGTCCAAGTACATTCTTGAGTTTTTGTAAATTGTTTCATGAATACACCCATAAAAGTGGGTATTATCTGTTCAAGAAATATAAAATTTTACCTACAGGACTGAATCAAATATGTATTCTATTTTTTAATTATTCTTTATCTTTATGTGCATATCTTACTCAAAATTTGGATATATCAAAATATGAGAGAAGCATATTAAAGTCATCCACAAATTTCACCTTGCATTTTTTTCTTTCCCTTTTTTCCCTTTTATTTTTTTTTTAAGATTTTATTTATCCATTTATTGGAGAGAGAGAGAGAGCGTGCACAAGCAGAGGGAGTGGCAGAGGGAGAGGGAGAGGCAGGCTCCCCACTGAGCAGGGAACCTGATGTGGGGCTTGATCCCAGGATCTTGGGATCATGACCTGAACCAATGGCAGATGCTTAACAGACTGAGCCACCCAGGTGCCCCTCTCCTTGCATTTCTAATGGATTTTTCCATTATATATTTATTTGGTTGCCCTATTTTTGTGTGCATATAGGTTTATGCCTTTCAGTTTCTTTGTAAATTGTCTTTTTTCATTGTATAATGTTCTTTTTTATCTTCCTGCCTTTAAAAAAAAAAAAAAGATTTTGTTTATTTATTTTGAGAGAGAGAGAGAGAGAGAGAAACAGAGAGAGCAAGCACCAGCAGGGGGAGGGGCAAGCAGACTCCCTAAGGAACAGATTGCCCAATGCAGGGATTGATCCCAGGACTTCAGGATCATGACCTGAGCCAAAGACAGACACCTGACTGAGCCACTAGGCATCCTTCCTTCTGCTTTTAATTAATTTTAAATCTCACTTTCTTGTTCATCTTCACTTAATATCTCTTTTCCTATCTTCTTTTTTCAATCTTTATCACTTTGATTAAGGTGTTATAATTATAAATGGCTAGCTGTTGTTTTTCACTCCAATTTGAAAGTCAGTCTTTTAATGAGAGAATTAAGTCCCTTCATATTTAGGGTAGGATATACTTGGATTTTTACCCTTCTGCCTTACTTTATTATTTTTAAAAAATTATTATTTATTTTACAATTGTTTCCCTTTTTCCCCTTTGAATTTGAAATTCCTATCATACTTCCATATTCTACTAACCATTATCTTCTGACAAAAACAAAACAAAAAACAGGCTTCTGAGTTCATTCTGAGTTAATTTTTGTGAGTGGAGTGAGACCGTTTTCCAGTTTCATTGTTCTCCATGTGTTGCTCTAATTCTCCCAGCACCATTTGTTGAAGAGACTATCCTTTTCCCATTGGGTATTCATGAATATTAGTTTGTTGACCATAAATTCCAGGGTTTAATTCCAGGCTCTATATTCTGTTGCACTGGTCTTTATGTCTATTTTTGTGCGAGTACCCTATTACTTTTATTATCATGGCTTTGTAGTATGGTTCGAATCAGGGAGTGCAATACCTCCAGATTTGTTCTTTCTTTTTCTCGGGATCTTTTGCCTATTTGGTGTCTTTTGCAGTTCCACACAAATTTTAGGATTGTTTGTTCTATTTCTGTGAAAAATGTGTTTTGTGTTTTGATGGGGATTACATCAAATGGCTTTAAGTAGTATGGCCATTTTAACAATACTAATGCTTCTCATCCATGAATGTGGGTTGTCTTTACTTCTACAGATCTTTCACTTTTTTTTTTTTAAGATTTTATTTATTTATTTGACAGAGATTTATCTGCCAGAGACAGGCAGAGAGAGAGAGATAGAAGCAGGCTCCCTGCTGAGCAGAGAGCCCAAGGCTCAATCCCAGAACTCTGGGATCATGACCTGAGCAGAAGGCAGAGGCTTAACCCACTAACCCACTAACCCACTAACCCATTAACCCACCCCAGATCTTTCACTTTCTTATTGAAATTTATTCCTACTCATTTTATTGTTTTGATGCTATTGTGAAGGGGATGGTTTTATTTTTCAGATGATTCATTTCCTGTAAAGGAATGTAACTGATGTCTCTATGTTTATTTTGTAACCTGCCTTGTAACTGAAATCACTGATTAATTCCAACAGTATTTTGACTAACTCTTGGGATTTGCTATATATAGGACTGTATCCTATATCATATTCTTGCATTGCTCCTGATCTCAGGGGAAACGTTTTCTATTTTTTCTCAATGAGTATAATGTTAGCTGTAGGTATGTCATATACAGCCTTTACTATGTTGAGATACATTCCTTCTACAACCAATCCATTAAGGGTTTTTAACATGAAAGGATGTTATATTTTGTCAAATGCTTTTTCCTGACTCTATTCAGATAATCATGTGATTTTTGTCTTTCAGCTTATTAAAGTGATGTATTGAATTTATTGACTTGTATACAGTGAACCATCTTTGTGTGCTAAGGATAAATCCGATTTGGTCATGGCATATAATCCTATTAAAGTGTTCCTGAATTCAGTTTGCTAATATTTTGCTGAAATTTTTTCCATCTATATTCATCAGGGATACCGGTCTACGGCTTTCTTCTCTTGTGGTATCCTATTTGCTTTTGGTATCAAAATAATACTGGCCTTGCAGAATGGGTTTGGAAGTGTTCCCTCCTGCTCATTATTTTGGAAGAGTTTGAGGATTAGTGTTAATTCTTTCTTTAAATGTTTGGTAGAATTCTACTCTTGGTAGGTCGTGTGTTTCTAAAAATGGTACCCATTTCTTCTAGATTATGTAATTTGTTGGCATATAATTGTTTATAGTAGTCTCTGATAATTCTATATATTTCTGTAGTATCAGTTTTAATGTCTCCTCTTTCATTTCTAATTTTATCTATTTATTTTTTCTTTCCCTTAGTCTAACTAAAGGTTTGTCAGTTTTGCTTATCTTTTCAAAGAACCAGCTCTTAGTTTTATTGATCCTTTCTGTTATTTTTCTGGTCTCTATTTCATTTATTTCTACTGTGATACTTATTTTTCTTCTTCTGCTGGCTCTGGGTTTTAATTAAATGTAGTTCTTTGAGATATAAAGTTAGGTTGTTTTTTGAGATCTTTCTAATTTCTTAATATGTGTGTTTATTGCTATAAATTTTTCTCTCAAAACTGCTTTTGCTGCATACCATAATATTTGATATGTTGTGTTTTCATTTTCACTTATTTCAAGATAATTTTTTTTCTTTTAATTTTCTCTTTGACTCAATGGTTGTTTAGAAGAGTGTTGTTTAGCTTCCACATACTTGTATACCTTTTCGCTTTCCTCTTATTGTTGATTTCCAGCTTCATACAATTATGGTCAGAAAAGAAAGTTGGTATGGTTTTAAGCTTCCTAAATTTGCTAATATCAAATCTACTCTCTTAATCTCTAAACCTCTCATACACAGTTTCTGAGAGGTCCTGGCTTTGATAATTAGAATCGATAATGAGAGTAGATATAAAGACAAAGAACACTCTGGTGAGAGATTTGGTGGGAGCTCAGATACTAACAGACTCCTGTGAGTGTTATTCTTAGCTTTAAGATACACATATAACTGCCCTACAAGCTTTACTAAGACCTTGAGGGAAAGAAAATTTTGCTACCAGAGATATTAAATATTGATCCTGATGCAGCTTCCAAACTCTGCCTTAAACCACATAAATACAATCCCTCTAAAGAGACTCAGAGTATACATTACCCCATCTTCAAAGACGAAAATAATGTATTTCCCCCTAAACTACAACCCTATCACTTACAGAACATCAGTTTTTTAAACTTTAACCAACAATGAAAAAAAAAAAAAAAAAAACCTTTAATTGAAGGGACAGACATAGTGAAGGGCAAACACAATGGAAAAGAGTTTGAAGAAAAACCAGAAAGAAGCCATGGAGAATGTTTCAAAAGGGAAGAAGCAGTATGTGAAGTCAAATGCTAACAAAAGATCATGAAAGACACTGACAGCAAATTATCCACTGGGTTTAATAAGAAGATAGTCAATGACCCTGGAAAAGTCAGTGTTAGTGGAGTCAGGGGAGTCAAAATCAGACTGAGACAGAATGAGGAACTCCAAAAAGAGGAAATAAAATTAGAAAAGGGGAATGAAATAGGACCTAAATAATAGCCAGGAGACACTTACATAATACCACGATGTGCCAGGAAATATTCTTAAGAGCATGACACATATTAACTAATTTAATATGTACAAAATATCAGGCTTTGTTTTCATTTACTATGACCATTTTAAGATGGGAAAAGTATGGAGATTTTAATGTAAAAGCACAGAGTGGATAAGCAGTGGAACAGAGTTAATATTTATTTTTTAATTTAATTTTTTAAACACAATTTCAGATTTATAGAAAAGCTGGAAGAATAAAAACAACTTCTGAATACCCTTCACCCAGATTCCTCAAATGTCATCACTTTACTATATTTGCTTTAGTTTTCTATATATAACACAGATATTTTGTTTCCTAAATTGAAAGTTGTAGATTTATCCTTAAACATCAAAATATATCATTACAAACTTTGTAATAAAAGGAATGCTCTTACATTGCTACAGTAAAATGATTTAAAAATTAGAAATTGAAATACTGAACCAATACTACTACCTAATCTACAGATTTTATTGAGATTTGGCCACTTATCCCTACCAAATCTTCCCAAATCCTTCACAGAAAAAGAAAATAAAAAAGTATGTGTTGCATAGAGTTGTGATATCATTTTAAACTCTCTTAATGGGAAAAAGTTCCTGAGTTTTTCTTAACATTTCATGATATAGGCATTTTTAAGGAGTATAGCCAGTTATTTTGTAGCATACTCCCATTTGGGTTTGTCTCATGTTTCTTCTTTTTTTTTTTTCAGTGTTCCAGCATTCATTGTTTATGCACCACACCCAGTGCTCCATGCAATACGTGCCCTCCATAATACCCACTACCAGGCTATCCAACCCCCCACCTCCCCCTCCAAAACCCTCAGCTTGTTTCTCAGAGTCCACTGTCTCATGTTTCTTCTTGATTATATTCAAGTCATTCACTTTTGCAAGAATTCAACAGACCTGAAGTTCTATTCACTGTATCATATCAGGTGGTGTTTAATTAATTGCTGGCAATGTGAACCATGTTCATTTGGTTCAGGTAACACCTGCAAGGTTTCTCCATTGTAAAACTTAATAGTCTTTAATTTATGTTTTGTAATTAAGTATCATATGAGAATATACTTTGAAACTGTACAGATATCCTCTGACTACCTAAACTTTTACCCCCTACTTTTTACCATTTGTTAATGAGTCTTACTTCAGTCTGTTATTATTGTGATGGCTTGCAAATGGTGATAGTCTAATTCCATCATTCCTCCTACATTTATTTGTTTTGTACTGTAAGAAAGAGCTTCCCCCTCTCCCTTAATCAATCATTCATTCCAGTGTGGTCTCAACAGTCTTACCCTATTCGATAGGCCATAATCCTTTTACTATAATTTATTTTGTTTTCCAAATTGGCCAGTGGGAGCCCCTTCAAGCTGGCTTTTGTGTCTTTCTGATATGTCTCTATCATTCTGTGAGCATTTCCTTGCCTTTTTTGCCCAACAAGATGTTCCCAGATCATCTTATTCTTTCCTTGCCCTAGTTCTAAAATCAGCCATTTCTCGAAGCAGCACTGTCCGTCAAGGGGTGAATGAAATTTAAAAACCAAGGTCTACCAAAAAGGAATGCAGTACTACATTCTAGAACATGCACAAACTTTGAAAATATGCTAAGTTAAAGAAGCTAGACACAAAAGGCCATTTGACATATGATTCCACTTAAATCAAATGTCCAAAATAAGCAAATCCATAGAGACAAAGTAGATTAGTTAGCTGACAAGGGCTGGACTAGAGGAGAATCAGTTTTACTGGAATGATGAAAACATACTGGAATTACATAGTAGTGATGGTTGCACAACCTTATGAATACACCAAAAACTGCTATATTATATGAGTGCATATTATGGTATAAAATTATATCTCAGATTAAAAAAAAAAAAAAAGATCTAGGCACTAGGTGTGCTCACTTGTATTGAGGCATTAATTGCATGCAGGCCCTCTCAAAAAAAATAGATGACTGTATACTCAATACACACATTCATATGCGTATACATAAATGTGTGTGTACACACACACATTTACACACTCACACGCATCTACAATTTATAAAGTTATGAAGTTTACACTGATATCTCCATTTCCAAACCAACAATCCAGCATTTATTGCATCTTTCCCCTTTTCCAGACTTGTAATTCCCTTCCACAACAGTGTAAAATCTCAGAACCAGGATTTGAATCCAGATAGTTAAGCTCTCTCAGCCACTACATCTTAAGATGTCCATTATCTTAACAACACTATAATTTGTTGACTAAAATCCAGTTAAATTCAGAAAGATCGCTTAATTGGTACTCACAGTTATACTGTCCAAGAGTTTAGCCATATGTTTAATAATTTCACCATGCTGTGCAGGTTGCATTTGCAGTAATTTCTTAATAACAACTACACTTTCAGCAACAACTATTTCTGAAAAAGAGAGATTATTCACATTAAATATATATAATGCAATTCAAATGCAATATTCCTGGTAAAATATGAATTTAAGTTAGCAAAATATTCTACATGTCTCAAATGACTAGGTGATAGTATAGATAGGTATAACCACGAGTAAATTTCCAAACTTTGGGGGTGAATACTGTCTTAAGCAGAGGAGTATACTTTAATTTCTAACTTCTGTTGTTGCCTCCTAACTTCTGATATCCCCTTCCAATACCCACCTCTTTGAGTGAGAAAAGCAACGTGAAGTTAGATTTTGCTGCTCACCATAATATTCAAGTGTCTTTAGCTTTTAACTATAGCTTTCAAATACTTGATTTCTACCATAGGGTGGTAATCAAATAGCCACCATGTAAGTTATTTGGATCCTATCAACTACATAGTGGGAATCAAACACCTACAATCTAAATAACTTTTTTTCCAATTCTAAAGAAAACAGCAAACTAAAAACAAAAAGAAATTCCTTAAGGGATATGTCCAGAAAAGTGAGTATTGAAGATCATTAATGGTAAAAAGGGTGTTACTATAGAAATAGCACTGACTTCAGAGCCAGAAAGGGTGGGCTTATGTGCTGGATTGTTTCCATTTGTCCAATGAATCCACTCTCTGCCTTTCTTGACCCACTCTTTGTCCTTAGAGGTTGACCTATGCAGATTGCATCAACCAGACTCCCTTGTCCCTGGCTTCCAGCTATGTTTAGCTGATAGGACATACCAGCAGGAGATCAAGGGGGCAGAAGGAGAGAATTTTTGCTATCATGGATCTCTACTACCAGGTCTCCCTGGCAATGTGTACATTCTTCTACTGATAGTTTCAGTTCTTCTGAATGGCTCTCGCCTGCTGTACTGCTCACA
Source organism: Lontra canadensis (assembly GCF_010015895.1). Classification (NCBI taxonomy): domain Eukaryota; kingdom Metazoa; phylum Chordata; class Mammalia; order Carnivora; family Mustelidae; genus Lontra; species Lontra canadensis. The sequence continues at coordinate 34,427,611 of NW_022630998.1, read as the reverse complement.
CTCCTCACACCCCTTTCCTTCAGCTCTAGATATGATAAAGGGGCTTCCCACGGTCAATAACCTGTTAGCCTCCAGACGTTATATCATACCTTCTTGGTTTCTCTTAATCCTGCCCACATCTTATAAATAGTTCCTTCAGGGGCACCTGGGTGGCTCAGTGGGTTAAGCCTCTACCTTCGGCTCAGGTCATGATCTCAGAGTCCTGGGACCGAGCCCCGAATCAGGCTCTCTGCTCAGCGAGGAGCCTGATTCCCCCTCTCTGCCTGCCTCTCTGCCTACTTGTGATCTCTCTCTCTGTCAAATAATATCTTTGGAAAAATAAATAAATAAATAAATAAATAAATAAATAGTTCCTTCATTAAATTCTCTTCAATCATACCTTTTAAGTATGCCATCTGTTTCTTGCCAGAGCAAGAAATATATTTATTATATATATAATATATAACATTAACTAATATAATAAAACTAATATATATATTAGTATATCTATAACTAATATAATATTATTATTATAATTAACTAATATAATAATTGGTCCTGGGAGTGACTCCAAGGAAGCAGTTCCTGAAACTGGGATTCTGAGATTGAGTTATCACACTGAAGTGGCTAATTACTAGTCTAGAGTTACATTTTTGGTGGCACCAGCAGATAACTATAATCCAATTAGATTACAATTGAGAGAACTTATGGAATGATTCTTATATAAACAAATACTAATGCTACTAAAGCCAAATAAATAACTCTACAATGCCTTAACTTATTACTTTGACATTTTTTATTAATAGGGCTTCATGGACATTAGAAATTCCCCTGGCATACACTACAAAGGTGCATTTTAATATTATACTAGAAATACCATGATTTGTGTTGCTATTCTTTTCTCTGAAAAAAATATGTATATATTTTTTAAAAGATTTTATTTATTTGTTTGACAGAGACACAGCAAAAGAGGGAACACAAGCAGGGGGCAGTGGGAGAAGGAGAAGCAGGCTTTCCGCCAAGCAGGGAGCCCAATATGGGGCTTGAACCCAGGACCTGGGGAACATGACCTGAGCTGAAGGCAGACAGATGCTCAACGATGAAGCAACCCAGAGGCCCCTAAAATGTATTTTCTTACCTGGCTCTAAGAATACAAGTAAAATTTTTTATCCTTTTAATCATTATTAAACATACTTATTTCAAATTACATAGCTCTTTCTCCAACAGAATGATAAACTGATGGTTATACAATGCTTCAGTTTACAATATGAGAAAATATTTCTTTCTCTTCTATAGTAATATATGGTAGGTACCTTATTTTCATTATTTTAAAGATGAAGAAAGACAAATGCCCTAGAACTATATGACTTTATCCAGAATTCAGAAGGTACCATTTCATCTCTAAATTCTAAGTTAAGAGGTGCAGCTACTATACAAAGACCACCGCTTTGAGCTTTGATGAAAACAAATGTTAAGATCCCGACTTTGTCAAACTTACACTCTAGGTAAGAAAAATTAAAAGTAATTACTATGCAAAGTAAAATATGGTAAATGTGGCTTTAAGAATCCACAGTATAAAATATTTTTATTTTTAAAATGTATTATTACAAAACTAGACAAAGAAAAATATTGTATAATTTTAATTATACACATGGAGAGGCAGGATTGGCTATAGCTGAAAAATATATTTGGTATCATTTATCCTTTGATGCTATATTACTTTCCTATTGTTGTTATAAATTACCACAAACTTAGTGGCTTAACACAATACAAATTCAGTGTCTTACAGTTCTTGAGTTAGAAGTTAACAGTTTAGACCTTAAGGGGCTAAAAGCAAGATGTCAATAGGACTACCTCTCTATGGAGGTTCTAAGAGAAAATCTATTTCTTTGCCTTTTCTAACTTCTACAGGTTGTTCACATTCCTTGACTCAAGGTCCTGATCTAGCAATGGCATCGCTTCAATCTCTGCTTGATATCTGACTTTCTTGACCTCCCTCCTTTTCTTAAAAGGACCCTTCTGATCTCCATCTCAAGAATCTTAATCACATCTGCAAAATCCCTTCTGCCATGGAGTCCCTTCTGCCCACAGGTTCTGGGCATAATAACCTGGACGCCTTCAGCAGGGGTCCTTATTCACCCACCCCATGTGCCCTCTCACCCCTTCATGTAATTCCACCCTACTTTTCTTTTACTCTATCTCCTGTTTTTCAAAGACCACAGGACTGTAGTGCTGTTCTACCAGAAGCACAAAATGATCCTGTGTTCTGGACCTTTCCTAGCTTCCTCTTTGTTCTTAACAAGACTTAAGGGTCCTTACTGTAAGAAATAGAGCCTACTATTTTTTTTTTTTAATTTAACTTCACTTTGGTAAGAACTCTTAAAATGAGATCTACCTTCTTACAAAACTTTATCTGCATTATTGTTGATTATAGGTATAATGTTGTACAGCAAATCTCTAGAGCTTATTCAGCTTACTTAATGGAAACATTATGTTTGCTGTTTAGTAATTCCCTATTTCCCTTTTCCCCCACCCCTGGTTACTATCATTCCACTCTCTGATTCTATGAATCTGACTATTTTAGATATTTCACACAAGTGGAATCATAAAGTACTTGGCTTTTTGTGGCAGGATTATTTCACTTAGCCTATGCCTTCAAGGTTACTACAGTGTACTATTGCCATCATTTTGCAAATGAAGAATCTGAAGTGCGGGGAGATCGAGTAATTTATTCAAGATAACATTAACATTCAAACATAGGTAGTCTAGTTCTACTTGCAAGCAGACAGCCCCCAACAGAGTAAGTGGTCAATACACAGAAAAACTATAACACACTTGTTTTATATTACTGTCTCCCTTCATTAGACTGTTAACTCTGTAAAAGCAGGAACCTTTTATAGGCTGAATGAATATCTTAGTCACCTATTTAACACTTACTAAATACCACAACTATATTCAAGTCCTCAATAAACATTTACTGAATTATATAAAACTCAATGAAATAAAAAACAGTCCTCTGCCCCAATCCTTTTAGTTTACAGTAGATGGTAAATTTATTCAGCCAAATGAAATGCAGATTTCTCATAAAGATCCTTGAGAAATTTGTCATATTAATCTCAGATAGTGATACTGAATTGTTTTAGGCAAGCTTCAAGTCTGCCTTGAAAAGTCCTCTCCATGTCAAGAAGGGAGAAGTTAGTAACATTAAAAAAAAAACAAAAGCAAAACATGGGGCACCTGGGTGGCTCAGTGGGTTAAAGCCTCTGCCTTCAGCTCAGGTCATGGTCTCAGGGTCCTGGGATCGAGCCCCACATAGAGCTCTCCGCTCAGGGAGAGCCTGCTTCCTTCTCTCTCCCTGCCTGCCTCTCTGACTAATTGTAATCTCTATCAAATAAATAAATAAAATCTTTAAAACAAAACAAAAAAACCTACAGGTCTAAAAACAGTGTGTTAAATATATGTAAAAAAAAAAAAACAATGGAGCCTAAAGGCTGCCCCTAAGGGTTTAAGATACATTATCTGAACAGATGAGCAGATATTTGTATTAACATAAAATCAAGAGTCACAGATCTTAGAGCTTCAAAAGATCCTAGAGATTTTAAAGAAACTGAGGCCTCATTCTAGATACCTATTTCTAAGAGCAGATCTTTTAATAGAAGAAAGGAGTTCTGTTGTCAGGATTGGCCATTTTTAAGTTAAAAATATTATTACTTTCCTTAATGCTACTGATTTTAATATAAATATTCTCCTTATTTGTTTTACTAATTTTAATGAGGTTTCCAAATGACAAAAGTATACTCATATGAAAAAGCACTGAAGACTCAGAAACTATAGGCTAATGATGATTATACAACCAAAATCTGAACAATTGAAGTTTCTAAATATTAAACTACAGAGAAAAAAGCCATTGTTATAATGATGGTTTTGATTTATCAAAAACAAAAGCCTAAACATCAAAATATCAGAGTTTAAATAAGTAAATTCTCCTACTTTTAAGAGTGAATATAGATTATTTTAATCTCCCATCACATAATTACAAAACAATCTATTCTTTCCTTCAAAGTGCTACTGGGGTAGAATATTCATCATTTAAGTGAAAATCAATAAAAGGTATTTTTCAAGAAATTAATATATTATAAAACTGAAGTAGAGATAATTGCTTTAAAATCTACAATTTCACATGAGAAAAAAAGGTCAAAAACTAAAATTCAGAAACCTTGAATATATTTTGTATTTAAAAGAACTAATGAGTGTTCTCATTTACAGTACTTTTTGTATGCAACTGAATTTTAAAAGAAAAATTACCCTGGTAAATCTTGGTTCATAATCTTTAATGTTCTGGAAATATTTTCCCAAGAAATGTATCATAAATAATAGAATAGAAGGTCATTATTAAGATACAGGTAATAAAACATGTTTTTCAACTCATATTTTAAAGTGTAACACAGAAATAGAGACAAAAAGAATGAACAGTAGAAACAAGTAAAATGAATGACATTTAGCATCCTAATCTCCTCTAGTTACTTCCTATAGTCAATTAAAAAAAAAAACACACTTTCCTTGAAAATTTTTGTTGCCACTTAGTTTTAATATTACATGTAGAAAAATGTTCTATCCATCATATTATCTTGAATCTATAGGATTAAAGTTTATAATTTTATGTTCACAATAAAAAATCACTCTAAATTGGGCTAAATTTTGTTTCAGTTTTTTCATTAGAAGTAGTGATCACAATAGTATAATTTTCTAAAGAGATTTACATGTGGGATTTGATAATTAGGGATAAAAGAGTTATTTAGTGAAAATACAAATAATAATATAAATAAAATTTAAATATAATCAATTTTCTTACATTTCAACTTATGCTTCCTATGTCCTATATGCCTATGTTTAAATATGACATATTTATACTTAGAATTCCACAAATCATTTCAATGATTTTACACAGAAAATTGAGCTTTTCCTAAAAAGAATCTGTTTTAATCAAATATACAATTATAATAAAAATCCTCTACATAAATTATTATAAAGGTGAAAGGGACTAATACTGATCTTTCTCCAAATGGCTTTATTTATTCTAAAGTCATACCACAGAAATAACAGACATTTTACCACAGAACAGTATGAAATCTAGATTATGCATTTTACTGGTTATCACCTATCAAGTTTTACAAAATGTTTACATGTTGTTTGGCTTAAAAACACAAAGCTGTTGCAAACTGATGACTTTTAAATTGAATTTAATATTGAATATAAAATTATTAGCTGAATTTCTGGGAAAAAAAAAAAACTCTGAAGGTACACAATAAACATACTTTTTTGATCTAGCCACTGCTCCATGTTATAGTCATTTGCCTGCTTTTAGCACCCTCTGCAGGTGAACCAATATTATACATGACTTATGTGTCATTACAAGCCATAAAATATAACCTTTGTGGAAAAGGCATAATGAAGGTGATTAAACTGTGAAGAAATAAAATAAACAAACTACAGTTTCTTAGTTCTATTTAGGAAAAACAAATACTGTTTGCAACTTTATTATCTAATTTACTAAAACACCACAAAGGTGTGTGTGTGTGTCTATTTCGAGGATAAATTGCTACTCTCATCATGATCATGCTACTGACATACAGGAAACACTAAAATGAAATGTTAAAAAACGTTAGATTTTGAAGATCATGCCAAGAGTATTCAAACGATAAATTACTTGAAAATAAAATTATCAACTTACCATCTCTGTTGGACAACAGACATACCAGGCCATTGAGGCATGTATCAGTGACTTCTGAGATGTTGGTTGCACATCTGCCTATGGTTTGAATAGTGGCTGCTGCAAACTGTTTATCCTGGCTTTTCACGTAGGTCTAAAAAATAGCATTTCAATTAGTTTATACTTTGGTACCATCAAGTGAACAAAAAGATATACTAACTTTGTCAAAAATACAAATTTTAGAATCTATAATATTCTCATTTATATGCACAACAGGGCCAACTGATGACTTAGCTTAATTTAACTTTGTTTTTTTACTTAAAGAATGTGCCTATAGAAGAGGCACATTTTCAAGCCAGGTTCATTCACCTGTGGCCACAGAGGCTTGTGACTCCAAAACAGATAGTGGGGAGCAGTCACCCAAAGACAGCAATTAGTTTAAGTGCAAGGTTGAAAGAGATGATGAGAACTCTCTTTGGAGGTTTCAGTTCATTTAAGCAGCAGCATCTGTGAATCTATGAAAAAAAGGGTTGTTTTTTCAGAGACACTGAATCTAAAGTTGGGAGAAGAGGAGGAAAAGGACAAATAAACTAATGACAAACATTTTCAAAATGTTATCTGAATGGCAGTAAAACTATAATAGCTACAATGAGCAGTATTGCAATAAAGACTTTAAAAATAGTCTGTAACAGAATTCCCTACTTTTGAAATAGATTTTCTTTAAAAGAATGTTTTAAAAACATACTGTAAACTATGTATTTATATAAACTTAAAATCACTGATTTAACAATAGCAAGTTAAAAGAGCTTTATAAAATTTAATATAGCCCTAAAGAATTTCACTTTGATTATAAGTTTCCTAATTTAAAAACTCAGCTTTTCTTATTTACAGAAATAAATATGCTTTAAATATGCATACTTATATTTATATATTATAGTGTATGTAAACAAAATTTAAAATTCTATTTTCAACTGAATTTTTAAAAATTTATTTATTTTTGAGTAAGCTTTACTCCCAGTGTGAGGCTTGAACTCACGACCCTGAAATCAAGTGTCACATGCTCTACTGACTGAGCCAACCAGGCATCCTTCAACTGACATTTTTAAAAAAAGATTCCCAACTTCAAATGAGATGTACATAATGTATAATTAACACTATGGTTATTTAACATACCAAAAAGGATGTACATTTAAATGGTGTCAAAATGACAAATAAAAAAAAATCTGGGACGCCTGGGTGGCTCAGTTGGTTGGATGACTGCCTTCGGCTCAGGTCATGATCCTGGAGTCCCGGGATCGAGTCCCGCATCGGGCTCCCAGCTCCACGGGGAGTCTGCTTCTCTCTCTGACCTTCTCCTCGCTCATGCTCTCTCTCACTGTCTCTCTCTCAAATAAATAAATTTTAAAAATCTTAAAAAAAAAAATCTAAGAATATCTAAAGCCATACAGATTTTGTGAGAACAGCACAAAGAACAAGATTAAATACTGAAGAAATAAATTACACAAATTCTCTTAGTTCCATGTGGGAAAGATCATTTGTATTTTAACAGCTTCCCAGTTGATGACCTAATTTCCTCAATTACAAAAATTATCTTTAAAAAATTCTCTATTTTGGGGCACCTGGGTGGCTCAGTGGGTTGAGGCCTGTGCCTTCGGCTCAGGTCATGATCCCAGGGTCCTGGGATCGAGCCCCGCATCGGGCTCTGTGCTGAGCAAGGAGCCTGCTTTCTCCTCTCTCTCTCTGCCTGCCTCTCTGCCTACTTGTGATCTCTGTCTGTCAAGTGAATGAATGAGATCTTTGAAAAAAAAAAAAGGAAAAAAATTCTCTATTTTACTCAAAAAGTAACATAACCTATAACCCACACAAATGAGGTACAAATATTGACAGTGAAAAAAGTAGATACATAAAAAGTGTATCAGAAAGTCTAACTAAACAATGGCCTTATTAAAAATGCTGATCTTAATTGAAATGGCCAGATTACCAATATTTTGAGATAGGTTCAATGTGTCACCTCTGTATAACTAAACAATGCCATAAAACTGCCTGAGATTCACTGCCTACATCCCCAGTAAACTTGACTTAAGCAGGAAGCTGAGAGCAAAAGGAGAGCCCAACTGATTACCTACAATAAGAAAAAGGACAAACAAAAACACTGAGACAAAAATTAAAAACTTAAAAATATATATATATAAGCAAATTTATAAAAATGAAGTAAAAATCAAATCTAACCAATGTTCTATAGCTATGGATTACTGGATAAAAACTTGAGATACTATATTTTCTGGCATACATAAATATGACTAGATATCCAAAACATCCTAATTTTTAAAAATTATTTATTTATTTTGGGAGGGCGGGGCAGAGAGAGAAGAGAGAGAATCTCAAGCAGGTTCTACACCCAGTGTGGAGCTCAAAATGGACTCCACGTCACAAGCTTGAAATCATGACCTTAGCCAAAATCAGGAGTTGGATGCTGAACCAACTTAGCCAGCCAGGCACCCCAAAACATCCTAATTTTATAAGAAATTCTTCTAGAAAAATAAATACCATGGAAGTACAGCAATCCAGTTATAAAATTATAAACTATGGACATGCTATAATATTCTACTACTCCTGTTAAAAGTATAAGATCATACAATTTAAAAAATCTAGTATCTATTTGGCTAAAAGGAAATTTAATATAGTTATACAGGAGGATTATAGCAACAAAATAAATGAAATCAATAAAAGTTGGGAGTTAACAAAAACTGTGATTTGTGCGTAGCATGTGGTACATTTTCACTAAGAAAACTGCTGATGAGGTAGAAAACTCATAATACTGATAGTAGATTTTCTGTTGCTATCCTGTACCACTAAGTCTCCAGAGCTGACCCCTCCATCTTAAAGTGCATATATCCATGAGATAGCTTTTGAATAATATTTTTAAAGGGTGTTTGGCAGGGAGGCACCTCATCCATATGCATTAATGGTTTTAAAAAGTACAACAAAACAAAAATAATGACAAAAACATCATAACAGGAGCAATTTTAGACCAAAAATACATAAAGCTAAGAGGACATTATCTGAAGAGAGATAGGACAATTAAACAGGACAACTAGGTAAAAAGTGAAGCCACTTTCATGAATACAGAGTATGGAATGGACTAGTGATGATGACAGCAGAGACATGGAATCCTTACCAGTAATATAATGTAATTTAAAACAACAACAACAACAACAAACAGTAATAAACCAGTCTTTCAAATGCTGTGAAAACATGAAAGGGACTACTATTTCATTTCCCTTAAATTTAAAATTTGTAGCTAATGTTGATTCATGAAAATTTACAAATTTCATAGTTCTCAATCTTGTCCCAAATCACTGTTTTATTTAACACAATTACCTATTTGTAAATTGAGAAAGATATATATTTGACTGTAAACTAAACAAATGTTTTAGAAGTTATTTTATAACCAGAAGTGTATACAAACCTGAAATTCTCGGAGAAGAGTTGATATGTTGGCTTCATTTGCCAAGTTTGTCAAAATTTCAAGCTATAGTAGAAAAAAGAAAGAGTAACATTGTAAAGCACAAAGAAAAAGGATTAATTTAATAAAGACAAGGCATTGAATAGAATGGTAATTTTTGTTTTTAAAAAGTCACACTGTTACAAATGTTGTGAGGCATTATACCTTTCTGGTGAATTTTGTCTTCCTACATCTCCAAGCAGAGAACAAGTAATTACATAATTTTCAAAAACAATTAGGAAAAAGAGAATCCTCCATCTTCCCTGTTTGTCCCAACTTTATAATTTATATCTAATTAACCTAAACAATTTCAGGTAGTTTGTTGCTTTTTTTCCCTTTATTAATAAAGCTAGAAAACAACTTGCCCTCCATGTACTACCTCTGTTTTCCAGATACCAATTAATTCTTAGATTTGTTCTCATTTATCCTACCATCCCAAATACTTGGACATTTTAATTCTCTCTTCTTGATTCATAGTTATAAGAAGACGTAATTAAAAGTCTATCTCCAATAGGCTCACTAAAAACGTTTCAGTTCTTCCTCATAAAAAATATTCAAGCTATTTGAAGGAAAGCATGAAAAAGGAAAAAAGGGGGACACCTGGGTGGCTCAGTGAGTTAAAGCCTCTGCCTTCAGCTCGGGTCATGATCCCAGGGTCCTGGGATCAAGCCCCACGTTGGGCTCTCTGCTCAGCGGGGAGCCTGCTTCCTCCTCTATCTCTGCCTGCCTCTCTGCCTACTTGTGATCTCTATCTGTCAAATAAATAAATAAAATCTTAAAAAAAAAAAACAACAGAGAACAGACAAGACAAATAGAAAACAAAACACAAGATGTATGTGTGATGTATATATACACATAGTCATATCACAAATTACATTAAAAATAAATGGTCTAGGGACGCCTGGGTGGCTCAGTTGGTTAAGCAGCTGCCTTCGGCTCAGGTCATGATCCCAGCGTCCTGGGATCGAGTCCCACATCGGGCTCCTTGCTCTGCAGGGAGCCTGCTTCTCCCTCTGCCTCTGCCTGCCATTCTGTCTGCCTGTGCTCGCTCTCTCTCTCTCTCTCATAAATAAATAAAATCTTAAAAAAAAAATAAAATAAAATAAATGGTCTAAACACTCCAATTAAAAGGGACAGATTGTAAAGAAGTTCCATATATATTTTCAGTACTAATCATTTTTCATATATATGTACTGGGAATATCTTTTTCCCAGATCACGGCGTCACTCTGCATTTTATTTTGATGAAAACATTTTAATTATTTTTTAAGATTTTATTTATTTATTTGTCAGAGAGAGAGACAACAAGTGAGTACAAACAGGCAGAGCACCAGGCAGAGGGAGAAGCAGGCTTCCTGCTGAGCAAGGGGCCCGATGTGGAACTCTATCCCAGCACCCTGGGATCATGACCTGAGCCAAAGGCAGACACTTAAAAACATTTTCATTTTTATATAATTAAAAAAAAAAAAATCTCAAACATATAGAAAAGGTAAAAAGAACTATTTTGATCTGAATCGTTTGAGAGTTGCCAATCTGACACCACATCATCCCCAAATACTTCTGTGTATATTCCCTATAAACAAGGACATTGTCCTACAGAACACAATAGGATCAAGAAAATTAACACTTATGCATACCTCCATGCAATCATCACTTCCATTAAGTTTCATTAATTATCTCAATCATAATAAAAGGATCCAATTCAAGTATCAGACATTCAGTTTTATCTTTAGTCTCCTTTGGCCTGAAAGTTTCTCTGTATTTTTCTGACCTTCACAACCTTGACATTTTTGATGACTGCAAACCAGTTATTTTCTAAAATATCCTACAATTTTGATGTGTATTAGATTTCCTTATGATTGAACCCAGTTTTCATGTGAGTAACCAATCATCCCAATATATGCTGAAAAGTCCATCCTTTCCACATTGGTTTATAAGGTCTCCTCTATTATATAGTACATCTTCATATACAGGGATGTTTCCATGCTTTCTTTTCTATCCTACTTATTTTTCTGTCTAAATATCACAGTTTTAATTATCATAACTTTATATCCCTATGTTCTTTAGTGTAGTTATTATTCCCTGAACATAACACTCTTTCATAATCTGTTAGCATAAACTGCTCTCTTCTCCTACTCAGACCCTACAACCACCTCCCATTCAATGTACCAACAAGAACAAAAAATTTCACAAAAATATTATTCTTTTAAAATCCACTCAAACATCAACTTTTCCACAAGTCTCTTCTAAATCCTAGAAACTTAACCCTATTTTTCTATCCTGCACAATACTCAATTCAAATCTCTATAATATCACTTAAAAAACACAGTGCTGAAATTATCTACTTGTCCAGTGTACAAAGCATTATTCAAGGTGCAGGTAGCATGTATAAACTTAGTATTATTAAGATGCAGCAGCATTTATTATAACTGGATATAATAATAAAGTTTAGAAAGTATAAAGAAAATCCCTAAATGTATCTGTGTTTCTGGAAATGCAGGTCTCCATTTTACAGATGCTAGAAGCTATAGCAGTATCTTCGAAATAAAGATGTACTAAGGGTAGTTGAAAAATAAAAGCATGTGTACCTTTAGTGTCTTGATCATAGTTGGATCAGTTGATCGAACATAGAAACTCTTCAGATAAGGTTCAAACATACCCTAGATTATAAAAAGAAATATATAAATACATTTATGGTTTTAATGCATTCATTTCTCCCTTGAATTATGTGTTCATAATGTACATACCTTTCTTTGAATTGACATAGTTGCTATATTCTGTAGGACAATATACTGTACCTCCCTAAAAATGAAAGGAGAATTTTCATTGGATATATTTTCCAAGTAAGTACCTTTATATAAACAGTATATTAAGCCAAAAAAAAAAGCAGTAAGTTTCAAACTAAACTCAAATATTAAACAGTTTTTAGTAAATCTTAGGTATTTATGTCTTCTTTTTAAACACATTTTCCTATAAACTAATAAATAAGATTTGATTCATCATGTGGAAAAGTTAAAACCTATTTTACAATACTGTATTCCTAAAATGTAAAGCCAAAACTACAGCTGCTCTGAACACATGCAAGGAAGGTGTTCTTAGAGCTAACAGAATAAACATGATCATAGCATTTATATAAACTCTTGATCAGATGATCACCATGTCACTCAGTTCTGACCAGAATGAATAGATTTAAAAAACAAAAAAAAAAGGCTGTGTTATTTTATGTCCAAATATCTAAGAAATGAATGTAGAAGTTAATGTGGTATAAAGCTTCACGTGAAAAATGCATTCCAGAACCTTCTGATAGCCTTTGAACTAGTTACAGAAAAGAAAAAATTACTGAACTGAGAAAAAGGAAAAGAATGACCATGTATAAAGACATGGTCTTTACACACAAAGAACCCTAAACACAAAAGTGTTTAGGTCTTAAGCACAAAGGATATCACTAAGGAATGGCAAAAGTCAGTCTAGAGTTAAGTAGCTGAGGCGCTAAGGTCTTGTTACATGTAATCTTTTCCCCCCAACTCCATTAGCAGAAGTAAGCACTCAGTGAAGGAAATTTTAAATTTAAAGTAACTAATTATAAAATATTCAGGGTAAGCTAAATAGCTGAAACTGTTTTGTAATTCTTAAAACAGAGAAAACAAAACGACAATAAAAATCTGATCTTAAACATTGCCAAAATATTTTCAATCTCTTTGGGCTTGAGTTTAAGAGAAATTTTATATTTATCACCAACTTAGAGATAAACTGTATAAAGGCTTGTATGATGACCCCTTAAGTATGAAATCTTATAGACAGAACAGTCATGTAATAAATGTCTGAAAGATAGATTACAGTTGTTCAAACACTACTTTTGAAACCACACAAAAGAAAAGAAACAAATAAAATCATGCCGTACCTATTACTACGAAGTAAACGCACTAGTGATTTCGAAATGATGCCAACTTCAGACTTTGGTGATATGTGCCAGTACAGCTGAGCAACTGCCATAACCACCTAAAAGATAAAGCAAGAAAACAATAAGAACTATAAACATGGGAGCACTCTACAGCTTTGAAGTACATTCTTACATATTGTTTACTCCTATAAAATTCCTGTTAAGTAAGAGGAATATGCTACTACCCTTTGAAGCAGGTTGAACAGTGTCCTCCCAAGAATTCATGTCTACCTGAAGAATGTGACCTTACCTGGATAAAAGTCTTTGCAGATATTATTAAGGTAATGCTGGAGAGGAGATCACACTGGATTAGGATGGGCCCTAAATCCAGTAAGTGTCCTTATAAAGAAAATTATACACACAGACACATTAAAGAAAGCAATGTAAAGATGGAGGCAGAGACTGGAGTGATGAATCTATAAGCCACTGAGTGCAGATTGCAAGCAATCACTATAAACTAGCAAAAGGCAGTTTCTCCCGTAAAGCCACCAGAAGGAACAAACCCTTTGATGACTTGATTTTGGACTTCCACTTTCTCACTAAAAAGTGAGAAAATACATTTCTGTTGTTCTAATTCACCTGGTTTGTGGTAATTTACTATGACAGCCCTAGGAAACCAATACATCATTGAGAAAGAAAATAGATGTTATCAGAAAACAGATGTTGAATGAACTACCGAAAGTCTGCCTGCCAGTATGCAGTAAAGCTTTACATAACACTCCAAACCCCATACTCTTCCTAACACTGCTGCTGCTGCTCTGAGATTGGGAATATTTTAAAAGTTGTAAGTATGCCTTTCCAAATGAAGTCTAAATACTTTTGAAAAAGTAACAAGTAAGCTGAAAATTTTAAAAATCACTACATTAAATTTATAATTAAATGAACTCTACTAAAATAATTCCTCTAAAGCAACAGCATTTGAAATAATCTTTTGTTTTCAAAATGCAGAACCTTAAAAACAGTCTTTGCTTCAAAGCCATTATAAGGGTGATGAGAACTTCTGTCATAAAATATAAGAGAACTATGTTTCCCCCACATGCCTCTACACTTAGATTCAGAGATCAAAAGTCCAAACTGAAAAGTGATCCAGTTTAACCTGTGACAAAGGCAGAGAGTTACAGTAGTTATATCATCTTGACTTTAGCTCAGAAAACATTAATACTACTTTACTTATGCTTGTTCTATAAGGTTCTAACAAATATATGGCAGTAGTTTTATATACACTTAAAGAGTATACAGCAGCTGAGGGTGCTTGAGATAAAAGGAGTTCCTTCCAAAACTAAGAAACATTTTTAAAATGTTTTTATTCTATTTATTTATTTTTTAAAAGCACTTTAAAAAAAAATACTGCTCACAGCATCCCAAATTTACTGTTTCTTGGCCCATTGATGTACTTTTTTTTTTACAAGGCTGATTTATAGCTTTCAGATATCACTTGGCAATTGAGGAACTTAAGGATATTTTATTTCTTCACTTGTGATCCACAAATACACTGTAATTATTGAACAAACTGTCCTGAATTTAAAATCTTATAAAATAAGGGCACCTGGGTGGTTCCGTCGGTTAGGCATCTATCTGCCTTTGGCCCAGGTCACGATCTGGGACTAAGTTCCATGTCAGGCTCCCTGCTCAACAGGGAGTCTGCTTCTCTCTCTGCCCCTCCCTCTCCCCCATCTCTCTCTCTCTCTCTCTCTCCAACTTGCTCTCTCTCAAATAAAAATTTTTAAATGTTAAAAAAATTTTAAAAATAGTATCTTATAAAATAAAATTTCTATGACTGACTTAATCTACAAGTAGGTAATAGTCATTTTTACAAATACTAAAGTATACAGTTGGCTAATAAGTATTAGTATATAATAGAAAAGAAAGTAAAACTTAATTGTAATGTATTTTATAGAAATTAAGCCCTTTTCTATTAAAAATTGTCCAATGCTACTAGCAAAAAAATAAACTGTACTTTCTATATATGTCAATGTTTTAAAGATTCTAGATGCCACTCAGTATGTAATCTCTTCTACTATACTAATTAGGGCACTCCCTCAAGCCCATAAGGCGTACATACTCTTCTTTTCCCCTAGTATTTACAAATCTAAAAGTTTCAAGTTGCTTCCATAACCAGAGCTTGAAATCTGTAGTCTAATTTGTAAAAGCCAAGAGGGAAACTCCCATATCTCCAAAATCCAAAATGACTAAAATATACAAATAGATGGGTCCTCTACAGGTAAATTATGTGCATTCATGATAAAGTATATCCTAGAAGCACTTTTCTATTCCTAACTACTCTTACCACTTTTGCCTTATCTACAGTTAGGACAGCCTCCCCACACTCTGCTGACAATGCCCCTTATCTCCAAATCAATACACAGCACTGACCAAGTTTCCTGAAAAAAATTCTCAAAGTTTCTCCTATAACTGTGAGTCAGGCTAGAAGACGGAAATCTACTCACAATCCTTCAACAGTCAATCTTTATATGTACTTAGCAGCACCAAATTAGTAGGACAGCAAAATATATTGGGACAAAAAGTAAATTACTCTATTTGGTATATATCAAATAAGTACGGAATTAAAACATACTGGGGAAAAAAGTACAAACTACTTCTATTTGTTTCACCATTTTTGATCAGTAAGTATTTGGACTATAAAATCAATTCCCAAGATAAAGATAAACAGTGAGTCAACTATAAAGAGAGTTTTAGGTGACAAGTTACAGCTACTTAAATACAATCTGCCTAAGCTGGGCTCACTGAAATATAACCATGTTTTACAACATTAGTAAAATAGCATTTTTTTATTACTGTGTATGGTTATTTAATAATGATATAGAAACTAAATTATCAGGTATAAGATAAAAACTTCTGCCAATTACTAAGATACACAGACAGAGCTCTAAGCTCTAAATCAGCACGCATCGGAAAACTTAAAATAACTCACATTTTCAAAGTTTTTAATAGTTGAACAGAACCATTCATTAAGAACAGTTTTTAAATTAACAATATTGAGAAAATGTTTTACCTGACTCCATCAAATGTTTAGATATAACTGCCAGTTAACAGGTAACACAGAGCACAGAAGAAAAAATTAAATAGCACTATAAAGTAAGCAAAGAGAAAAACTTGAAGAACATTCCACAAGACTTGGGAGGTTTAAGAGCTGTAACAACCAGGTACTATACATACTGGTTTAGATTACCTATTTATAAAAGATACTTTAAAATAAACTGGTATTAAATGAGATGAAATTTTATTGAATAGAGAGGACTGACTAGGGAAAAAAGGTTAAAAAAGTACTATGTACAGTATGATTTTTACCTTGGTTTAAAGAATATGTATGTATAGATCAACACACATGTGAATATATGTATATTTATGCAGAAAAAGGGTCTGGAAGAAAATGCATCAAAACATAACAGTGATTTCTGAGTGATGGGAATATGATGTTTTAATTTCTTTAAAGTTTTGCTGGTCCCTATTTCCTAATTTTTTATTGTGCACATAAATAAATGAAATATAAAGTGTATTTAAACCAAAAAGATGTAAAACAAAAGAAAACAAACTCAGGAGACAAATGAAAATGATTTTTAACTGCTATTCCTACCAGTTAAAATTTTTTAGGTATGCAGCATTATGCTAGACACTTTCTTTATATGTTAGTCTCTTAAAAACTCTTATTAGGTTCACATGAATAATATGGACTGAAACCACATTAAGTACTCTCAACTACAACCAAGTAACAGAAATATGCAGTCTTCCAACCCAATGAGAAACATATTAAGCTCATATATTAGGAAAAGCCAATTAACAAAACCACAAAAGTAAATGAAGTCCAATAGAACTACCAAAACAAGTAATCTCATCAAAACTGATTTTTTTGGTATATGATCAAATAAATAAACAAATGCTCCCTTAGCACACTGAAATATTGTTCACTGAACTTACATACTTTCAACAACTGTTTTAAAAAATCCATAAATTATTTCTTGTAAGGGTTTTAACATACCGCTGCATTCCTGCTCTGAAGCAAAGGCTTTGTATTCCGAATTAAAAGTCTATGGTCTGGATCCATAGTATATGGCTTCTTCCTTTGGTCAGTCTTTTCCTTCTGTTCATCATCAGATTCATAAAAATTCTTTTCATTGTCTTCTAAACCATCATCCTGAAAGAAATACAAAGAAAACATTCTTTTTTAACATCTACAATCATGATAGTATTTTATCGTAAAATACCACTGTTGAAAGGAATTTGAAAATCTTATGCTACCTGTATAAAAGAAAGGCCTTGCTTTTTCTCACATTTTGTAACAATGTAACTGTCCTTTAGTGCTATACATAATATTTCTTTTCTGTTATATAGTAGGCCTCTGAAATATTAAATCCTCATAGATATATCCATAGCTGACTAAAGGCAAAACTTGACCATGAGACTCTAACAAAGCTATAACAGAAGATTACCTAAAACCTGAGAACTGTTTCAACTGCAGCATGCATAAAAGAAATCATAATAAAACTTGACAGGTTAAAAACTAGGGTTTAAGTATGTCCCTGTGTTGTCAAGAAAGACTCAGTTTGATACTTAATGTATATTCACAAGGGTTGATTCTATATTTTTGCTTTGTACAAATTACTTTGTAATTTGAATTCATTGTTATCTCTGTCAAAATCTGCCTAATGGCATTTAGTCTTAAAAATAAACAAACAAAAAGCATTAAAAGACAATAATTCTACCTAGATCCAATTCAAGAGCTGCTTAGAGGTAATTTTTGTTACTAAGTACCTGAAACACACATTTTACTTCTGAAAAGATGAAGTAGATATACTTTTCCCTATTCCTCTATCTACAACTAGAAACTGGAGACATTATATAAAAAATAATCTTAAGTAAGGAAAGACAGAGAGGAGAAGAAAGACTGGATATGGACCTCAGGACCCAAAGAATGAAACAAGAGAAGTTCCTTGAGTTTTCATTTTTACCATATTTTACCAAGGACTGAGAAACTGAGTGCCAAAAACACCAAGCGCAGATAAACCCTCCAAAAGCCTACTCTCAAAGCCAAAAGGACCAAGTAAAAGAAAATCTAGCAAGACATCTTTTAGAAAATAACTACTCTACTGTAGCTACCAATAGAGAAAAAACTAAGGTTTCATTCCTACCCCCATCAGCAAAGGCTGACATGGGAACCTAGACTTCCAACTGCCCCATGCTATAATGAGATGCCTCAATCATCCCACTGGAATGATGTCAGAAAAGGCCACTATAGCCAAGACTTTAATTCCCAGGTGATAACATGGCATCCCCACGGTGTCAATGAAGACAAAGTGCAGAATTTGCATATCTAAGTCTACCCATCAAGAACAAAGTGACCCTGGGGCACGTGGGTGGCTCAGTCGTTCAAGTGACTGCCTTCAGCTTGGGTCATGATCCCAGGGTCCTAGGATGGAGACCCATGTCCTGCTCCCTGCTCGGCACGGAGCCTGCTTCTCCCTCTCCCTCTGCCGCTCCCCCTGCTTATGCTTATTCTCTGTCAAATAAATAAAATCTTAAAAAAAAAAAAAAAAAGAACATTATCCCTCCCCACTGAGCTAGTCTAAGAAAAAATACTCAGTGGACACTCAAGATTTATAGCACCACCACCCAGTGGTAACAATGACACTAGTGGAGGAAACATGTAGACCAGCAATGAGACATTTCTATCCCTCCCAGCCTAAGAGCTATCAGGACAAAATTACTGGGGAGCCTGAAATCCCATATTCAGCCACAGTAACAGTGAAGACAACCTCCCTGGGGTGTCAATGGAGGCTAAATGGGGAAACTGGACTTCTACCACGACCTGGAAGTAATGAGGGAGCATGCACTCCACCTTTCCCTAATGGAGTGTTATCAAACAAACCCAGCTAAAACAGAAGATCTGGGGGTGCCTGGGCGGCTCAGTGGATTAAACCCTCTGCCTTTGGCTCGGGTCATGGTCCCAGGGTCCTGGGATCGAGCCCCACATGGGGCTCTCTGCTCCGCAGGTAGCCTGCTTCCCCCTCTCTCTCTGTGCCTGCCTCTCTGCCTGCTTGTGACCTCCGACTGTCAAATAAATAAAATAAACTCTTTAAAAAAATAAATAAAAAATAAAACAGAAGCTCTGAATAAAATGTATAATCTCATAATATTCAAAATGTTCAGGTTTCAATAAAAATTACTCATCATTCCAAGAACAAGGAAGACATAAAGGTGGAAGAAAAATGATAACCAGTAGATGCCAACATTACAACAGGAATATTAGAAATATCTGATTAAGATTTTACATCAGCCATCATAAAAATGCTTCAATGGAAAATGAGGAACACCACTGAAATAAAAGGAAAAATAGAAGGTCTTAGCAAAGACTTACAAAGTCTTGAGGAAAAAAAATATATATATATAAAAAAAGACCAAACAGAAATGTTATAAGTGAAAAATATAAGAGTCAAAATTAAACAATGACTGAGATCAAAAGCAGTGTTAAGGAGACAAGGAAACCATCAGTGACTTGAACCATAATAAAAGAAATTGCCCATTCTGAACAACAGTGCAAAAACAGACTAACAACAAAGAAAAAGAAAAACATCCTCCCTCACACCAAAAAAAAAACCCTCAGAACTTCAGGGGACTTGTGGAACTATAACAAAGTAACATCTTTTGTCATCTCAATCTTGGAAATAAAGAAGACAAAGGGTGGGGCTGAAAGAGTACTCCAAGAAATAATGGATGACAAAATATTACTTGGCAAAAGAAATAAAAATACAGACTGAATAAGGTAAGTAAACTCTAAGCAAGATATATACAAAGAAATCCATAATAAGACATATTAAGTCAAACATCTGAAAACTAAAGACAAAGATAAAAATCTGGAAAGCAGCATGATAGAAATGACACTGGAGAGGATTTGTTAATGAATCAGAGTGATTAGTGATGAGGATAAAAATGTGAAATAAGTTGAAGAACTTCTTAGAAGTTAAAACCAATAGGATGCAATGAGTGAATGTGAAGGATGAAATGGGACCACTTAAACAGGATGTCTCCATTCCCAGCCTGGATAACCAAGCAGATAATGATGTCACCAGATAAGAAAACCTGTCCAGGGAGAGAAAGAATCTCCCTCTTCTTCATGGCTTCTTGCTATGCAAACATTCTTAAAAGATAGTCTAAAACAAAACCTACAAATGCCTTTACTAAAAAGAGCTTCAAAAATGAGGAATTCTAATGAAGAACCATCTCCCAATATTTTCTTTTGTTCATGATTGACCTACCCTTATTTCTAAGTGAATTCTCTTTCTACACATTCACAAATTCCTCCTAAGAAAACTAAATGTATAATTTGTGATCTCTAATCATTTTTACTTCAATATGATAGAAAAGTTTTTAAAACAGTTATATAACTAAGTAAAGAGTTTTTAAACTTGACACCAAAAGCACAGTCCATAAAAGAGAACATTAATAAACTGGATCTCGGGGCATCTGGGGCTCAGAGGGTTAGAGCCTCTGCCTTCTGCTCAGATCATGATCCCAGGGTCCTTGGATAGAGCTCCACATTAGGCTCTTTGCTCAGCAGGAAGCCTGCTTCCCCCTCTCTCTCTCTGCCTGCCTCTCTGCCTACTTGTGATCCCTCTCTGTCAAATGGATAAATAAAATCTTTTAAAAAAAATAAACTGGATCTCATCAAAGTTAAAAAATTCTTGCTCCATGAAAAACCCTCTTATGAAGAATAAAAAAATTCTAGACTGACAGAAATATCTGCAACCACACGTATGATAAAGAACTAGTATCCAGAATATAAAGACAACTCCCAAAACTCAACCAGAAAAAAAAAATTCAATTTAAAAAAGAGCAAAAGGTATTTTTAAGGACTGAACTGTACATTTCACTCTCCAAATTCACATGTTGAAGCCCTCATTCTCAAAGTGACTATATGACAAACTAGGGCCTTTAAAAAAAGGTCATTAAGTTTAACTGAGACCATCTGGGTGGCACCCTAATCCAACAAGCACTGGTGTCCATATAAGAAGAAAGAGAGACGCCAATGGTGGCACAGAGAAAAAACCATTTGAATACCCAGTGAGAAGAGAGCCATCTGCAAGCCAAAGAGAGACACCTCAGGAGAAACCAAACTTGCCAACACCTTGATCTTGAACTTCCAGTCTCCTGGAAGAACTGTGAGAACGTGAGAAATAAATATCTGTCCATCAAGCCACCCAGTTTGGTATTTTCTTACAGCAGTACTAGCAAACTAATACAGACTTCAACAAATAAATTCACTGAAGAACGTATGGCAAAAAGCACATGAAAAAATAAAACTTCATTACCTTCTAGGAAAGCACAAATTAAACCTACAGCATATCAAAATGACTACACTACACACATATCAAAATGATAGGAAAATATAGTGACAACACCAAATGATAGTGAGAACACAGAGGAAACTGATCATTCATACACTGGTGGTATCTCTAAAAGGTTATAGCCACTCGCAGTTTGGCAATTTCTTACGAAACTAAACTTGTAATTACCATACCAGTAATTGCACCTCTGGGCATTTATCCCTGGGAAATAGAAATTTATACTCATACAAAAACCTGTTAACAAGTATTCATAACAGCTTTATTCCTAGTAGCCAAAATGGAAACAACCCAGATGTCCTTCAATGGATGAATGGTTAAACGAATGGTAAATAAAATGGTTAAACATTTATGCCATGGAATGCCACTCAGAAATAAAAAGAAACAAATAATGATATATACAACAAATCCAATTAATCTCAAGATAAGTATGATGAGTGAGAAAAATCCTAAAAGATTACATATTTTATTATTACATTTGTATACCATTCTTGAAATGACAACATTATAGAGATAGAGAATCAATTAGTAGTTGCTGGGGGTTCAGAGGGGCAAGGTCAAGCAAAGGGAATGAAGTAGTTTCAGAGATGCAATGGCAACACGAAGGATCTCTGTGATGGAAATATTCTGAATCTGGACTGTACGAATGTCACTATCTTCGTTGTAATACCTTACTAGTTTTGTAAGATGTTGCCACTGGAGGAAAACAAGCATAGGTTACACCAGACCTCTCTGTATTCCTAAAACAGCACGTGAATCTACATTATTGTAAAATTAAAAGTTCTATTAAATAAAATTAAGGAGAAAAAAAAATCAGTAAGTTCTTTTTCTTTCTTTTTTTTTTTTTTTAAGTAAGCTCCATGACCAGAGTGGAGTCCAACATAAGGCTTTAACTTACGACACTAAGATTGAGACCTCAGCTGAGATCAAGAATCACACACTTGAGGAGCCTGGGTGGTTCAGTGGGTTAAGCCTCTGCCTTCAGCTCAGATCATGATCTCAAGGTACTGGGATCGAGCCCCACATTGGGCTCTCTGCTGAGCAGGGAGCCTGCTTCCCCCTCTCTCTCTGCCTGCCTTTCTGCCTACTTATGATCTCTCTCTGTCAAATAAATAAATAAAACCTTAAAAAAAAAAAAAGGAAATCACATACTGAACTGACAGAGTCACCCAGGTGCCCCAAATCAATAAATCATTTAAAAGCTATTTATATATATTTATTCATTGTTACAATAATAAAAGAAGTGATCTTAAATGTTATAGGTTAATATCACTTACTGAAGTACTTTTACTTTGTTAAGTGTGTACAGTAATATACAATCTTCACTTAACTCGACTTAAATATCACTCAAAATACTCAACAGAACTATTACTATTAGGTTTTTTAGAAGTAAGCATAATATTATCTGAATGTTTTTAAAATCCATAATAAAAAAATCTTAAGAACGTCTCCAAACAGAAAAAAACCACAAAATTTATACTCTGTGGAAACCAAAGAAGTTTTTTTAAATACTCACCTTCAAATATAAACCATAAATTACAACATTATCATTTTCCTTTGAATGCATAATTCAAAATAAACTATAGTTGATCCTTGAACACAGATTTAGGGGCTAACCCCAACATAGCTGAAAATCTGAGCATAACTTTTGACTCCCCAAAAATTTAACTATTAATAGCCTACTGTTAATGGAAGCCTTACTAATAAATAACTGATTAACATATACTTTGTAATATACATATATATATATACTTTGTATATATATATTTGTATATATACATATATATATTTGTATATATACATATATATTTATATGTAACACACTAAATTCTTAAAATGTTAACTAGAGAAAAGAAAATGCTAAGAAAATCATAAGAGAAAATACATTTATAGTACTATACTATATTTATTGAAAAAAATCTATGTATACGTGACCTGCACCATTCAAATCTGTGTTGTTCAAGGGTCAACTGTACTTGTCTGCCAGTCCTTTGAAGAAAAAAAAAAGACTATAAATGAGATATACTTTTGTCTTTTTATTTTTTTTTACTTTTATTTGCATTTATTTTATGCAGAATTTACTCCTGGGCCTAAGTTTTTGTTTCTTCAGTTTTTACGAGGATATCTTTTTTTCTATGAAACCTCCTGTTCTGATTTAGGAACAGTCTGCTCTTTTTCAGTAAGAATCCTCTCAGTGTGGCAGGGAGAACTCAAAGATTTGACCCTCTTGCTTTACATGATTTTGTACAGTTATCTGGGTCATATAAACAGCGAACCATTTTCAGAGATCATCTCAGCCCACTTATAGGAAGAAATACACTGTTACTCAAGGCCAGACTTGAGTGACTTTCCTTTATGAAGTTCCAGGCCAAACTGATTCTATTATGTGCATTAATAAATTAATAAAATGATACCCAAATAATCACATTCTCTAAGCATGACCACTCTCCTACAATCCTTAGTCAACTTTAATCAAACAAATGTTCAAACACTACCTGAAACTGATATATGATGAACTGCTGTGTTGACACAATCTAACTAGCAAAATTCTCAAATGCACATAAAAAGCTAATCACTAAGCATTTATTCATTCCACTTCTCCTTCATTATTAACACACTTTATTAAAGTTCAATTATATTATTTGAATAAGACATTTGCATTGCTTGATGAATTAATAAATAAAGGACTGACATGTTCATGAGGTTAATGAATGAGGTAAGGCTTCCACACAGAATGGGAACCAATCTCCAATAATATACATCTGAGCTGCTGGCTATATTTTCACAGGTTTTCAATCCATAAGAACGGACAACAGCCCAAACAGAATGGAAGCCAGGTGTACACAACCAAAATGGGTATATACCACATCACACCACTTCCATAATAGTGCTGGCTGGCAAATTACTTGACCTCTCCTTGTCTTAATTTACCCATCTGTGAATGGGAATAAAAGCAGTATCTATATCATAAAAGTATTTATAAAGACTGATAATGTTAGTGGAGGCACTTAGTGCCTCATGCCTATTAAACACTCAAATAATAGCTATTACCACAGCTTTTATTAAGAAATTTTCTTCCTAGAAAAACCACATAACAGAAAACACTAATTTACCTCAAATCAAATATCCTGAGTTGCCAAATATAAAGAGAAGTTTACCCCTAAAATCTCCTCCAAGAAGAGAGTGTCTCATATTTGAGAATTTACAAAGGTATCATGAAGCTCTTGTACAACTACTTCATTTTTACCATGATATACTGTTTGGAAAACACTGAAACAACTTTAATCAATGACAATTATAGATGCTTAAAAGAAGTCCCAAACTCCAGTGACAAAAAATGTCATTATAAATATAAAAGGACTTTAAAGGTCACTTTTAAAAAATAGGTAATATAGGATAATAGAGTTCTGCTTCCAGTAATAAGATAGACAATGTGAAACAAACCCTTCTAGTGAGAACTAGGAAAGCTAGGGAGAAATCATGAAACACATCTCAAGGCACTAACAAGCTAAAATAACAGTGATGAAGTATGCAGGCAAGACCCAGAAGTAGTAAACCTAGAAATCCGTCTGAGATTTGCAATTGCTTTTCCCTAAATACACCTGCTATTACCTAACAGGAGTCTGAGAGGCCTATAATCTGAGCACAGCTTTCAGTAGATTCACAAAAACATACAAACAAAAAGATCAGATCCACCAAAAAGCAAAATTCCTACTAACTCTCCCAGTCTTTAGTTTAAAAGCTGGGAGTCTTAAAAATAAATAAATTTAATTAAGTAAATAAATAAAAGCAAGTCTTTTAGGGAATAAGATGCTAAACTAAAGCCCAACTTTTAATCTCAATCGATAACTGATGTGATAAAGTGAATCAGATTTTTGATATCCTTACCTAGTAATAATTCCACAAGCAATCTGAAACCCAACAACCAAAGCTTCAAATTAGTTCAACAATGTTGTACAAAGAAGGGAAGAAAGAAAATACAGTGTCATTAAGGCTAAGTATTCAGTTTCCATTTCAAAAGAAAAACAGGTTATTATATGGAAAGTGGCAAGAGGGGCTTCTGAAATAGATGTGCATTATCTGTTTCTTAATCTGACTACTCATTATATATGTATATTCATTTCATGAAAATTCCCTGATAAAGTCATTTGCTTCTGCCACATGTACATTATATATTACTTCAATAAAAACTTTTTAAAATATGCATATAAGAAAAGACACAATGATGTGACTACAAATCAAGAAAAAAATACAAGTAAAAAAAAGCTAGATAATGGGGATAAAATAAAAAATTTCACATGGACTATAAAATAACTATGGATAATATGTTCATGGATAAGACTGAGCTTTTAGAAAGGAATTCAACACAATTAGTTGTTATATAAAAGTGACATTCAGTTTTTAAAAAAATTTATTATGTTAGTCACCATAGAGTACATCATTAGTTTTTGATGTAGTGCGCCACGATTCATTGTTTGAGTATAACACCCAGTGCTCCATGCAATACATGTCCTCCTTAATGCCCATCCCTGGGCTACTCCATCTCCCCACCCTCCCCCAAAACCCTCAGTTTGTTTCCTTGAGTCCATAGTCTCTCATGGATCGTCTCCCCCTCTGATTTCCCACCTTCATTATCATCCTTCTCCTAATGTCCTCCATGCTATTCCTTATGTTCCACAAATAAGTGAAACCATATGATAGTACTTTCTCTGCTTGACTTATTTCACTTAGCATAATCTCCTCCAGTTCCACCCATGTTGATGCCAAAGTTGGGTATTCATCCTTTCTGATGGCTGAGTAATATTCAATTGTATATATGAACCACATCTTCTTTATCCATTCATCTGTTGAAGGGCATCTCAGCTCTTTCCACAGTTTGGCTATTGTGGACAATGTTGCTATGAACAATGGGATATGGGTGGTCCTTTAAAATACACCTGTATCTTGGGGGAAATACCCAGTAGTGCAATAGGGTAGCTCTATTTTTAAGTTTTTGAGGAATCTCCCAACTGTTTTCCAAAGCGGCTGCATCAATTTGCATTCCCACCAACAGTGTAAGATGGCTCCCCTTTCTCCATAACCTCTCCAACACTTGTTGTTTCTTGCCTTGTCAATTTTTGTCATTCTGACTGATGTAAGGTGGTATCTCAGTGGGGTTTTGATTTGAATTTCCCTGATGGCTAAAGATGATGAACACTTTTTCACGTGTCTGTTAGCCATTTGTACGTCTTTTTTGGAGAAAGTGGCTATTCATGTCCTCTGCCCATTTTTTGACATGATTATCTGTTTCTTGGCTGTTGAGTTTGGGAAGATCTTTATAGATCCTGGATATCAGCGCTTTATCTGTAGTGTCACTGCAAACATCTTCTCCCATTCTGTGTGTTGCCTCTTTGTTTGTCTGTTCCCTTGGCTGTGCAGAAGCTTTCTATCTTGATGAGGTCCCAGAAGTTCATTTTCATTTGTTCCCTTGCCTTTGGAGATGTGTCTTAAAAGAAGTTGCCATGGCCAATGTCAAAGAGGTTATAATCTATATTCTCCTCTAGGATTTTGATGGATTCCTGTCTCACACTGAGGTCTTTCATTCATTTAGAGTTTATCTTTGTGTACAGAGTAAGAGAATGGTCCAGTTTCATTCTTCTGTATATAGCTGTCCAATTTTCAAAGCACCATTTATTGAAGAGACCATCTTTCTTCCATTGGATATTTTTTCCTGCTTTGTCAAAGAGTGGTTGACCAGAGCTGAGGGTCTATATCTGGGGACCCTATTCTGTTCCATTGATCTGTGTCTGTTTTTGTGCCAGTACCATACTGTCATGGTGATCACAGCTTTGTAATATATCTTGAAAACAGGCAACATGATGCCACCAGCTGTTTTTCTTTTTCAATATTTCCTGGGTGATTTGGGTCTTCTCTGGTTCCATACCAATTTTAGAATTGTTTCAGCACTTTGAAAAATGCCACTGGTATTTTTATTGGGATGGCACTGCAAGTATAGATTGCCCTGGCCAGCACAGATACTTTTAACAATGTTCATTCTTCTGATCCATGAACATGGAATGTTTTTCCATCTTTTTGTGTCTTCAATTTCTTTCATGAGTGTTTTTGTAGTTCCTAGAGTATAGATCCTTTACCTCATTGGTTAGGTTTATTCTAAGGTATCTTATGGTTTTTGGTGCTACTGTAAATGGAATTGATTCCCTAATTTCTCCTTCTAGTTACATTGTTAGTGTATTGGAAAGCAACTGATTTCTGTGCATTGATTTTGTATCCTGCCACATTACTGAATTGCTGTACGAGTTCTAATAATTTAGGGGTGGACTCTTTTGGGTTTTCTACAGAGTATCATGTTATCTGCAAAAAGAGTGAGTCTGACTTCTTCTTTGCCAATTTGAATACATTTTATTTCTTTTTGTTGTCTGATTGCTGTTGCTAGTACTTCTAGTACTATGATGAACAACAGTGACAAGAGTGGATATCCTTGTTGTGTTCATGATCTCAACAGGAAGGTTCACAGCTTTTCCCCACTGAGAATGATATTTGATCTGGGGTTTTTGTAGACAGTTTTTATGAAATTGAGGAATGTTCCCTCTATCCCTACACTCTGAAGAGTTTTAATCAGGAAAAGATGCTGTATTTTGTCAAATGCTTTTTCTGCATCAGCTGAAAGGGCCATATGGTTCTTGTCTCTTCTTTTATTAATGTGTTCTATCACACTGACTGATTTGAAAATGATGAACCATCCTTGCATCTCAGGGATAAATCCCACCTGGTCATGATGGATAATCCTTTTAATGTACTGTTGGATCCTATTAGCTAGGATCTTATTGAGAATTGTGGCTTCCATATTCATCAGGGATATTGGTCCGTAATACTCCTTTTTGATGGGGTCTTTGCCAGGCTTGGGGATCAAGGTAATGCTGGCCACAATGAATGAGTTTGGAAGTTTTCCTTCTGTTTCTATTTTTTGAAACAGCCGCAGGAAAAAAAGTATTATTTCTTCTTTGAATGTTTGGTAGAATTCCCCCAGGGAATTTATCAGGCCCTGGACTCATTTTTTGGGAGGTTTTTGATCACTGCTTCAATCTCATTACTGGTTATTGGTCTATTCAGGTTGTCAAATTCCTCCTGTTTCAATCTTGGTAGTTTATAGGTTTCCAGGAATGCTTCCATTTCTTCCAGGTTGCTTAATATAATGGCATATAGTTGTTGATAATAACTTCTAATAATTGTCTCTATTTCCTTGGTGTTAGTCTCTCTCCCTTTCATTCATAATTTTATTAATTCGGGTCCTTTCTCTTTTCTTTTGGATAAGTCAGTGGTTTATCAAGCTTATTAATTCTTTCAAAGAACCAGCCTCTATTTCATTGATCTGCTCTACTGTATTTCTGGTTTCTAATTCACTGATCTCTCCTCTAATCTTAATTTTTAATTTTCTTAATTTTTCTTGCGCATTGCTTAGGCTTTATTTGTTGTTCTTTCTCCAGCTCTTTAAGTTGTAAAGTCAGTTTGTATATACGAGATTTTTCTGTATTTCTGAGTGAGGCTTGGATGGCCATGATGGCTATGTACTATCCCCTTAGGATAGCCTTTGCAGTATCCCATAGGTTTTAGACCAATATGTTTTCGTTCTCACTGGTTTCCATGAATTGATTAAGTTCTTTGATTTCCTGGTTGACCCAAACATTCTTAAGCAGGATGGTCTTCAGCTTCCAAGTGAATGAATTTCTTCCAAATTTTTTCTTATGATTGAGTTCCAGTTTCAAAAGCACTGTGGTCTGAGAACATGCAGGGAATAATCTCAATCTTTTGGCATCAGCTGAGACCTGATTTGTGACCCTGTATGTGGTCTATTCTAGAGAAAGTTCCATGTGCACTCGAGAAGAATGAATATTCTGTTGTTTTAGGGTAGAAAGTTCTGTACATATCTATGAGGTCCAGTGTGTCATTCAGAGCTCTTATCTTCTGCTTAGATGATCTATCTGTTGCTGACAGCAGAGTGTTGAGGTCTCCTACTATTAATATGTTATTATCAATATGTGTCTTTCTTTTGGTTAACAGTTGCCTTAGGTAGTGGGCTGCTCCCATGTTGGGGTCATAGATATTTACAATTGTTAGATCCTCTTGTTGGATAGAACCTTTAGGAATGATACGGTGTCCTTCTGTATCTCTAACTAGTCTTTTTTAGAATCTAATTTGTCTGATATGAGAATTACTACCCCAGCTTTCTTTTGAAGTCAGCTGGCATGAAAAAATGGTTCTCTATCCCTTTACTTTCAGTCTGGATGTAACTTTAGGTTCAAAATAAGTCTCTGTAGACAGCATATGGATGGGTCACGTCTTTTTATCCAATCTGCAATCCTGTGATGTTTCATGGGAGCATTTAGGTCACTCACATTAAGAGTGATTATTGAAAGATATGATTTTATTGTCATCATGTTGTGTGCGAAGTCCCTGTTTCTATAGATTGTCTCTGTAAATTTATGTTCTATATCACTATTGGGGTCTTTCTACTTTTACAGAACCCCCCTAAATATTTCTTGCAGGGCCAGCTTGGTTGGTCACATATTCTCTCAGTTTCTGCCGATGTTGGAAGCTCTTCGTCTGTCCATCTATCCTGAACAACAGCCTCTAGATAAAGTATTCTTGGCTGCATGTTCTTCCCTTTTAGTACCCTATGTCTTGCCAACTCTTTCTGGCTTGCCTCTGTGACAGATGCAACATTATTCTGATGTTCCTCCCTCTATATGTAAGAAATCTCTTCCCTCTCTCTGCTTTCAAGATTGTTTTCTTGGATCTAAGATTTGCAAATTGTACTATTATATGTCATGGTGTTGGTCTGTTCTCATTGATCTTGGGAGGAGTCCTCTCTGCCTCTTGGACATGAATGTTTGTTTCCTCCCCCAGACTAGGGAAGTTCTCAGCTACAATTCGCTCAAATATATCTTCTAGACCTCTCTCCTCCCCCACCCTCTCAGGGATCCCAATAATGCTGATATTGGAATGTTTCACTGAGTCACTAATCTCTCTCAGTTTGATTCCTTGGGTCTTAATTTGTCTTTCCCACGCTGCCTTGGTTTCCTTCTTTCCTATCATCTGACCTTCTAGCTCACTAATTTGTTCTTCTGCCTCACCTACCCTGGCAGTCAGAGTATCCAGTTTAGACTGCATTTCATTCATAGCATTTTTAAGTTCGGCCTGATTAGATCTCATTTCTGTCCTTAGAGATTCTATATTGTCATTAATATTTTTCTAAGGCCTAGATATCACCTTGATAATTGTTACTCTGAACTCTATTTCTGACATCTTGGTTATACCCATTTGCATTAGTTATGTGGCAGAGGCCACAGTCTCTGATTCTTTCCTTTGTTAGGGGTTCCTCCTCTTAGTCATTCTGTTGAGGGCTAGTTGAGGGAATGTACAGAGTCCAAATTATTGACCACAACCCAAGCAAGATGCACCTGTTTTATGGGACCTTAGGGTTGTCAGCCTCTTGCTCTTCCAGGCTGTCTTCTGAGGGAGGGGCCTGCCATGCTGTTACTCAGGCAACCCTGTTTGGGCAGAGTTGCCCTGACCCCTCTGGGGGGAGGGATGGGCTCAGTGTAAATCGATTTCTGGGGACTTCTGTTCTCAGACAGCCTTCTGCATCTCTTCCAAGAGTCAGAGCAGAAGTAACTGCATCCAAACCTAAGTATCAGAACAAAGAGATTGCAGTCTGATCTTCACTGAGCTCTCCAGGCCATAATGTCTCCGATTCCGTCTATGCTGCTAAAAACCACAGCATCCTGGTGCTTGTTTTGGCAGCACATATACTAAAAATGGAACGATACAGAGAAGATTAGCATGGCTCCCATGCAAGGACGACACACAAAACCACAGCATCCTGGGTTGTGCACCCCACAGCAGCACTCCCAGCCCTTGCTCCCAGGGCCAGGCACATCTCTGTCCTTTGTGCTTCTAAGGCCACAAGTTGCCCCCTGTTTGCATGTGCATCCCTGTAGCTCCAGGTTTCAGTCTGTAGCACTGCCCTAAAGTCCTTTCCTGCCACTACTGGTCTTCGAGTCTGTGCCTAGTCCCCAGCAAGGGAGGCTTTTGCCTTCCTGGCTCAAGATCACGGAGGCTCCCTCACCCTTCATCTTCCGATATCTGCCTGCACAATAGCAATCACAGCTCCCCACTTCATATCTCGAGACTAAATGCCAGAGAGATTCTGTTTGTAGACATCCAAATATATCTTCTGATTTCATGAGTGTTCAGAATGGTCTGGTAGATAACCAGCTTAATTCAGGGGACCAATGGAAATAGGGTCCCCTTCTCCTCCACCATCTTTATTTCAACCTGACACTCAAATTTGTTTTTTAAGATTTTATTAATTTGACAGAGAGAGATCACAAGTAGGCAGAGAGACAGGCAGGGTGGTGGTGGGGAAGAAGGCTCTCTGCTGAGTAGAGATTGATGCGGGGCTTGATCCCAGGATCCTGAGATCAATCATGACCTGAGCCAAAGGCAGAGGCTTAAACCACTGAGCCATCCAGGGGCCCCTTCAATTTTTAATACCATTTTGATATAAAGTATTATAACTTATAAAGTGTTGTAACTTATAACTATAACAGCAACCACTTATAGAGTTAACACAGTAACCTTCTGAAATTTCACTTTGACTGTTACGTGTTATAATTTCGACAGATCACAAAGAGAAAATTTGTGCTTAGAGAGAATAGGCCAGATAATAAACTTTAATATACTTCCATGTGTACTTGAAAGGGGTATTTGGAAGTATGTTATTTTTTAGTAACACATATTTAATGAAAAAAACTATTATTATTCAAAATAAAACATTTAGTTAAAAAGAGTGGCACTGGTTTGTTTTGTTTTGTTTTTTGAATATAGTATAGTTGAAACACAATGTTACATTAATTTCAGGTATACAACATAGTGATTCAACAAATTTATACGTTATGCTACCCTCACCACAATTACAGCCACCATCTATCACCATACATTGCTATTATAATATCACTGACTATATTCCCTATGCTGTGTGCTTTATTTCCATGACTTACTCATTCCATAACTGTAAACCTGTATCTCATACTCCTCTTCACACATTTTGCCCATGCAGCCTCCTCTCTCCTCTCCTCTGGCAACCATCAGTTTGGTCTCTGTATTTATAAGCCTGATTCTACTTTTTATTTGTTTATTCCTCTATTTTTTTTTAAATTCCAAATATGAATGAAATCACATAGTATTTGTCTTTCTCAGTCTGATTTATTTCACTTAGCATAATACCCTCTAGGTCCACCTGTGTCGTCACAAATGGAATGATATTGGGGAAGGGGGGTTTGGTCAGAGAGAGAGAGAGAGAATCTTAATCAGATTCCACAGCCCAGTGTGAAGCCTGACATGGGCTAAATCTCACAATCCTCAGATCATAACCTGAGCCGAAATCAGGTTTCGGTAATCAGTCACACGGTTAACTGACTAAGTCATCCAAGCACCCACGATCTCATCTTTTTTAAGACTATATAATAGTACTGTGTGTGTGTGTGTGTGTGCACACATCCTTGCTCATTCATCTATCGATGAACTCTTAAGTTGCTTCCATGTCTTGGCTATTGTAAATGATACAATAAACACAGGGTGCATGTATCTTTCTGAATTAGTGTTTTCACTTTCCTTGGGTAAATGCCCAGTAATGGAATTATTGGATCATATGGTATTTCTATTTTTAAGTTTTTAGTGAAACTGCCTAATTATTACAACTTATTCTGTATCCTCCTGTATTTCTTATCTAAAAACTGATCTGATGCACTCTCAACTTATTTAATACACCTGTGAATCTGGAACTAAGTAGAAAGATCTCTTCTACATCACTGAGCTAGCTATTATGAAGCCCTTAAAAATTATTCTAAATATAAAGTCCTTAATCAGAGTATATTATACATATAATTTTAATCATCTTAATAGTCTGTTTTCCTGATATACAGATAATAAAAAGTAAAACTTAAAAGGAAAAAAAAATTATTATATCTCTCATTCTGCCAAGGAACAGGAAAATAGAAATGTGTTTTAGAAGTATTTACATCAATAAGGTAAAAAAACAAAGAAGCATTTGTTATATGTATTATTTCTACTGAGCCTGGAGAAATGAGGCATTACCATACATAGGATTTCTAAAGGATATTAATTAAATCACTTTACATTGTGGTTTACATTGGTGATTTTTCAAACCACACGGTCATCAAGTAATGTCACCTTTACTTCAGTAAGATACTGATATGACTATTATAAAAAAATAGAAACATTTCAAAGGAATCTGACTGATATTCAAAAAAACAATAAACCTTTAAAACCTGCTCCTTTGCACCTTGGGAAAATGGATGGTTCTAAAGCAAAGGGAAGTAAAAAACAATTTAAACAAACTCCCTAAGGCCAAAGCTGAAAAATTTGGGCAACAAATTAAATAATAATAGTATTAGTTTTAAGTCCAAATAAAGTAAGTATCTCTATGTTCATAGTTATATAAGCAAATAACTAAAAACAAAATAAGTAAGAAAGAAAAGCCAGGTATACCTTACAGAAGAATTCTAAATAATATCTATGTTCATATCATGTGAATGTGCACTGAAAGCTTCAAATGCATTTCTTTGAGAGTGTCTAAGTGGTGTGTATCTCAAACAACCCACGCAGAATTAAAGATACTACCCTTTTTAGTAGGTGACTAAAAAAAAAAGTCCTACTTATTCAGGACACAAATACATAAAATGTATGTGGTAAAATTCATAAAATGAGTATTAAGAAGTTGGACTTATAAACAAATTATATATTTTCCTGAGATTTAAAACAGAACATGTGTGTATAAAATAAACCTATATATCACAATAGACAGACTCTCTCCATCTTTCTAAAAAAGTATACCTTCTAACTGAACCAAACAAACCACCCTTTAAATCTCTTTCAGAAAATAGGAACCAATTTATATTTAGGAAAGCTTTTTAGTTTCCTTAAAGTGAAGATATTGTTTCTGAATAGATATAAATGAAATTATATCTAAAGTATCAATAATTTCATATAAAATCTGGAAGAAGAAGTTGAAAAGGGATAGAATTAAAATAAGAGCAGCCATGAGTTGATGAATAGGTGATGTGTAAAGGGGTACTCAGTAGACTGTTAGGTATTTTTGTGATGCTTAAATTTTTCCATAATTAAAAATTTGAACAGTGAGTTTTGACTGATGATCTACTAAAAAGCTATAGTACTCAAGACACTATGGTACTAGTGAAAGAATAGACAGATTAATGTGATAGAACATAAAAACAGACCCACATGAATATATAGCCAACTGATATTTGATAAAGGGGCAAAGGCAAATCTACGGAGAAAATGAAATCTTTTCAACAAATGGTGCTAAAACAACTAGACATTTATGGGAACAAAAAAAAAAAAAAATCAATCTAGACCCAGACCTTATAATCCAAAAATTCATTCAAAAAAAGGTTTACAATTATAAAACATAAAAACTATAAAATTCTGGAAAATAACTTATGACAAACTCTAGATGATTTTTAGATAAAACATTTAAGAATTAGTCCATGAAAGAACTAATTCATTAAGCTGGATTGCTTTAAAATCAGAAACATCTGCTTTGCAAAAGACAATGTCAAGGCAAAGACAAGACAAGACAAGCTACAGACTTGGGAGAAATATTTGGAAAAAGCATACTTGATAAAGTTGTTATCCAAAATAACATAGAAGGCTTTTTTTTTTTTTTTACACTTCACAAAAACCTCACAGGTCCAGTTACTATCTGTCACTATACAAAGTTATTACAGTACCAATGACTATCTTCTCCATGTTACATACGACCTCCCCATGACTTACTTATTTTATAACTGGAAATCTGTAACTTCTAATCCCCTTCATTTATTCCACCCATCCCCATAACCCACCCCCCTCTGGCAACCACTAGTTTGTTCTCTGTGTCTGTAAGTCTGTTTGTTTATTTTGTTTCTTAGATTGTACTTATAAGTGAAACCATACAGTATTTATCTCTGACTTACTTCATTTAGCATAATACCAAGTAATTGCAAATGGCAAGCTTTTATTCTATGTCTATTCTATGCCTAATATTTCACTTTGTGTGTGTGTGTGTGTGTGTGTATCACATCTTTATCCGTTCATCCACTGATGAACTCTTTTAGGTTACTTCATACCTTGGCTAGTGTAAATAACGCTACAATGAACTTATGGGTGCAGCTACAACTTTTAAATTAGTGTTTTCATTCTCTTGGAAAAATACCCAGAAGTGACAATGCTGGATCATATGGTGATTCTATTTTTAATATTTTGAGGAATCTCTATACTGTTTTCCACAGTGGCTGCACCAATTTACATTCCCACCAATAGTGCATGATAGTTTCCTCTTCTGTACTTCCTCACCACTTGTTATTTCTTTTTGTTAGGTAATGGCCATTCTGACAGGTGTGAGGTGATATCACATTGTGGTTTTTATTCATACTTTCCTGATGATCAGTGATACTGAGTGTCTTTTCATGTGTCTGTTAGCCATCTGTATCTCTTTGTTGGAAAACTCTATTCAGGTCCTCTGTCCATTTTTTAATTGGATTTTGTTTTATTGTTGTTGAGGTGTATTGAATTCTTTATATATTCTGGATATCAACCCCTTATCAAATAAATCATTTGCAAGTATCTTTCCTCATTCAGTTAGGCTGCCTTTTCTTTTTGTTGATGGTTTCCTTCGCTGTATAAAAGCCTTTAAGCAATGCCTGGGTGGCTCAGTTTCTTGGGTATCTGCCTTCAGCTCAGATCATGATCCCTAGGTCCTGGGATTGAATCCTGCATCAGGCTCCTTGCTCAGTGGGGATCCTGTTTCTCGCTCTGACTGCCCATCCCTGACTCGTGTTCTCAAGCTGACAAATAAATACAATCTTAAAACTAAACAAACAGGGGTGCCTGGGTGGCTCAGTGGTTAAGCGTCTGCCTTTGGCTCAGGTCATGATCCGGGGTTCTGGGATCAAGCCCCACATCGGGCTCCCTGCTCAGCAGGAAGCCTGCTTCTCCCTCTCCAACTCCCCATGCTTGTGTTCCCTTTCTCGCTTTGTCTCTCTCTCCCTGTCAAATAAATAAAATGTTAAAAAAAAAAAAAAAACTAAACAAAAAAAGCTTTTTAGTTTGATGTAGCCCCATTTCCCTCCCCCCTTTTTTTTGCTACTGTTGCACTTAACTACTGAAGACACACCCCCCAAAATATTGTTATACCTCATGCAAACTGATATGTATTCTTCCAGGATTTTAATGGTTTCAGGTCCTACATTTAAGTCTTTAACCCATTTTGTGCTAATTTTTGTATATGGCAAAAGAAAGTGATCCACTTTAACCAACACCATTTATGGAAAAAGACTCTTTCCCATTCTATGTTCCTGTCGTCTTTGTCATGAATAGACCATTAGGGGTGGGTTTATTTCTGGGCTCTCTATTCTACACCATTGATCTATGTGTCTACTTTTGTGCCAGTAACATACTGTTTTGATTACTATAGCTTACGTATACTTTGAAGTCAGGAAGCATAATTTCTTTAGCTTTGTTCCATGTTCCCAAGATTACACTGGCTACTCAAGGTCTTTAGTGGTTCCATACAGACTTTAGATTGTTTGTTCTAGCTCTGTAGGAAATGACACTGGTATTCTGAATCTGTAGATTGCTGTGGGTAGTTTGGACATTTTCACTATTAATTTTCCTTATACATGAGCAGGGTATATCTTTACATTTATCTGTGTTGTCTTCAATTTCTTTCATCAATCTCTTAAACGTTTCAGAGTACAAGTTGTTCAATCCCTTGGTTAAATTTTTCCTAGGTTTTGGTTTTATATATATATATATATATATATATATATATATATATATATGTATATGGGATTATTTTCTTAATTTCTCTGATAGTTCATTGTTAGTATATAGAAACAACAGATTTCTATATATTAATTTTGTTTCCTGAAAGTTTACTGAATTCGTAAGTTACTTCTAACCGTTTTTTGAGTCTTTAGGGTTTTCCATATCTGGTATCATGTAATCAATACTCACAGTTTTGTCAGTCTTGTCCTTTCCAACTTGTATGTCTTTTATTTCTTTTCCTTGCCTAATTGTTATGCCTAGGACTTCCAATACTATGATGAATAAAAGTGGCTAGAGTTAGCATCTTTGTCATACCCCTGATCTTAGAGGAAAAATTTGCATTGTTGACTGTGATGTTAGCTATGGATTTATCATATATGGCCTTTATTATATTGAGGTATGTTCCTGCTATACCCACTATCATAAATGGATGTCAAATATTTGCAAATGCCTTTTCTGCATCTTACAAGATGATCCTATGACTTTTAACCTTTGTTTTGCTAATGTGGTTAGCATGTTGATTTATTTGTTAAACCATTCCTGCATCTCTAAAACGAATCCCACTTCGTCACAGTGTATGATCCTTTTAATATACTGCCGGAATTTAATTTGCTAATATTCTGTTGAGGATTTTTTCATCTATATTCACCAGGGATACAGGCCTGTAATTTTCTTTTTCTGTTGTGTCTTTGATTTTGCTATCAGGGTAACTCTGGCCTCATTAAATGAGTTTGGTAGTTATGCTTCCTCTTCAATTTTTTGGAGTAAGTCAAGAAGGACAAGTATTAACTCTTTTTCAAATGTTTGTTAGAATTCACCCGTAACACCACCTGGACCTAGACTTTTGTATGTTGGGTGTTTTTGATTACTAATTCAATTCATTTTGACTGGTTGATCTATTCAGATTTTCTCCTTCTTCATGATTCAGTCTTCGAAGATTGTATGTTTCTAGGAATTTATCCATTTCTTATACATTGTCTAATATGTTGGCATATAACTATTTATAATATTCTCCTATAATCCTTTGTATATCTGTGGTATTGTTTACAATTCCTCCTCTTTCATTTCTAATTTATTTCGGCTCTCTTTTTTTCTTGATGAGTCTGGCCAAAGGTTTATTGATTTTGTTTAACCTTTCTAAGAACAAGCTCTTAGTTTCACTGATCTTGTCTTTTTTATTTTACATCTCTGATCTATTTCAAAATGTTATTTTTATTATTTCCTTCCTTCTACTAACTTTGGACTTCATTTTTTCTTTTTCTAGTTTCTTTTTTTAAAGACTTTATTTACTTGAGATAAACTGAGAGACAGAGCACAAGCAGGGTGAGGGACAGAGGGGGAGGGAGAAACAGGCTCCCTCATGAACAAGGAGCCTGATGTGGGGCTTGATCCCAGGACCCAGAGATCATGACCTGAGTTGGAGGCAGGGGCTTAACCAACTGGGCCACCCAGGTGCACCTTTCTAGTTCCTTTAATGTAAAGTTAGAGGGTTTGATATTCCTCTTTTTTCTTGAGGTAGGCCTATATTACTATGAAATTCCCTCTTGAAACCATTTTTGCTTTGTCCCAAAGATTTTGGATTGCTGACTTTCCATTTTTGTTTGTCCCAAGGTATGTTCTGATTTCCTCTTTGAATTTTTCATTGACCTACTGTTTAATACCATGCTGTTTAGTTTCAATGTTTTTGTGTTTTGGGTTTGTTTTTTTTTTCCACTTTTATGTAACTGATTTTTAGTTTCATACCATTGTGGCCAAAAAGGTGCTTGTTATGATTTAAATGCCAATTTTATGGAGACTTGCTTTAACTTGCTTTGTGGCCTACTGTGTGATCTGTCTTAAAATACTGGTACCCATCGTTTTTTCAAACCAATTTGCATGGTATACATTTTTCATCCCTTCACTTTCAGTCTGTACATCATTACATCTGGAGTTTCTTATAGGCAAAACCTATAAGGGCCGCATGTTTTTATCTATTCAGCCATATTATGTCTTTTGAATGCAAAATTTAGCCCATTTACATTTAAAATAATTATCAACAGGTATATGCTTATTGCCACTTTAACTGTTTTCTGTTTTTGCAGTTCCTCCCTGTTCCTTTCTTTTCTATCTTTCTTCGTGGTCTGATAACTTTCTTTAGTGTTATGTTTAGATTCTTTTTCCTTTGTATATTTTCTTTTAAAGTTTTTTTCTTTGTGCCTACCATGAGGTTCCCCATTTAACATCTTATGTATGTAACAGTCACTTTTAAGTTGATAGTAAATTAATGTTGAGCACATTCCAGAACTTTATATTTTTACCACACCCCATTTAATATTTCTGTTAACACTTTTTTTTTCTTTAAAAGATAGTGCATAAGAGAGAGAATTATGCATCCAAGCAGGGGAAGGGGCAGAAGGAGAGAGAGAACTTCAAGCAGGCTCCATGCCCAGCACATGCCCAGGACACGGAGCTTAATCTCACAACCCTGAGATCGTGACTGCGCCAAAAAACAAAAAACAGAAACAAAAAAACAGCCAGCACTTAACCAACTGTGCCACCCATCTGCCCCTTGACACATTTTACATCTTTTTATTTTATGTACCCCTTAACTAATTATTGCATCTTTAATTAATTTTACTACTTTGTCTTTTAACCTTCATATTTGCTTTATAAGTGTTTGATCTACAACCTTCATTATTTATTTACTTTTTCTGGTGAGATTTTTACTCTCATATATTTTATTACTAATTAGTGCCTTCTCTTTTTTAGTTTACAGAAGTTCCTTTAACATTTCTTATAAGACCACGTTAGTAGTGATGGACTCTTTCAGCTTTTGTTTATTTGGAAAACTCTTAATCCATCCTTCAATTCTGAAATGATAACCCTATAGGGTAAAAAATATCTTGATTGCCAGTTTTTGCCTTTTAGCACTTGGGATATGTCATTTACTTCCTTCTGGCCAGTAAAGCTTCTATTGAAAAATCTGCCTATGGCCTTACAGGGTTTCCCCTTTATATAATATGTTGCTTTTCTCTTGCTTCTTTTATGATTTTTCTCTTTATCCTTAATCTTTACCATTTTAATTATGTGTCTCAATTATGTTCATCTTATCTGGAACTTTCTGGGCTTCCTGGACCTAGATGTCTCTTTCCTTCCCTAGATTAAGGAAGTTTTTGGGCATAATTTCTTCAAATAATTTTTCTGACTCTTTCTCTTCTCCTTCTGGGACCCCTATAATGAAAATGCAATCCTGCTTGATGTTTTACAAATGTCCCTTGGGGTATCTTCACTTAATTTTTTTTTTTTTCCATTTTGCTGCTTTGCCTAATGTTTTGCATTGCTTTGTCTTCTAGTCTGCCAATACATACTTCTCTTTCAACCATTTGGCTGCTGGACCCCTCCAATGTATTTTTCAGTTCAGTTATAAATTCTTTTTGGTATTTACATTTTCTATCTCTTTGTTCAAATTCTCACAGTACTTCTCCATTTTTCTCGGAGAACCGTGAGCATCTTTATGACCATTACTTCGAATTCTTAATCTGGTAGGTTGCTTATCTCCATCTCATTAGTAACTGTTTCTAGGTATTTGCCTTGTTCTTTGGTTTGAAACATATTCCTGTTTGTCCATTGTTCTGTCACTCTGTTTTTCTATGTGTATTAGGGGAAATGATTATGTCCCTCAGTCTGAGGATTGGTCATGTGTATAAGCTGTTGCATGTGGATCAGAAGTGTTATCTCCTCTGGCCATCAGAGCCAGAGACTCTTACACGCATCCCTTATATAGGTTTTATGTGTCCAATGGCTGTGATAGGGCCGTGGCTGCTGCACAGGAGTGGAAA
The DNA here is from genome assembly GCF_010015895.1 of Lontra canadensis. NCBI lineage: Eukaryota > Metazoa > Chordata > Mammalia > Carnivora > Mustelidae > Lontra > Lontra canadensis. Next base: position 34,386,394 of record NW_022630998.1, on the reverse strand, counting down.
CACTCACTTGACCTGGCTCAGCCACTATGTGGGGCAAGCAGGGTCAAACTGTTTGACCAGTCCAGTTACAACTTGGTCTCTACTTGAGGTGAGTGAGGCTAAGGACTTATATCTGGCCCAGTCCTGGCTGGAATACTGTCCAAGGAGGGCAGGGCTGAACATGCTTGCCTGGCCCTGCTGCACCTTCAGTGCTACATGGGACGGACAGGGTGTGGGGTGCTTGCACAACCTGGTACAGCCTGGATGGACAGAGCCCTCTCTCCGAGAGGTGCTAGCTAGCTAGAGAGACAGCACCAACAATGATGACTATTTGCTCTATCACCAGCAAGTCAGGATGAGATTGCAAAAATAGTATCCACCAGCACTTCCATCCCCAGACAAAGAAACTTACAGTTTCCTATCTCTCTGGCAGGTGCTTTAAAATTAGTAAATGGGTCTCCCTCATTTATGGCGGTGTGTTTTCAAACTGCTGCTTTTGCACTTATCTTAGGACAGGTGGGGTTTGCACTTGAGCCCTTTAAGACCAAAATCTCTCTTACCTATACTTCTATGATTCTTTCGGTCTTAATCCACATTTAATTTTAAAACCAGGTATTTTGGGGCTTGTCTTCCTGGTGCAAGCCCCTAGGGCTGGGGTGCCTAAAATGGGACATAATACCTTCACTCCTCAAGGGAAAATCACATATTTTGGAGACTCCTCCTCATTGTGTGGTCACTATATCTGGGATAAGGTTGTGGGTGAGGTCATGTCTTTGCCTCTCCTACCCATCTCAATGTGTCTCTTTTGTCTTTTGGTGTGGAAATGCTATTCACCCAGTTCTCAAGTTCTTTTCAGAGGAAAATTATTCTACTTATAGCTCTAAGTTTGTTGTGTACATGGGAAGAGGTGAGTTCAGTGTCTTCCTATGCTGCCTGAATCCCCCTGAATAAAAAACTGTTACAACTCTACAATAAGAAACCAAACAACTCAATAAGCAAAAGATCTGAGCAGACAAATCCCCAGAGAAGATATATAGATGACAAATACACATATACAAAGACGTTTAACATCATATGTAATCAGGGAAATGTAAACAAAAATGCAACAATAATAAGATATCATTATGTTCCTATGAGAATAACCAAAATCCAGAACACTGACATTACTATATGTTAGTGAGGATGTGGAGCAACAGGAACTCTCAATTCACTGCCAGTGAGAATGCAAACTGGTACAGCCACTATCAAAGACAATTTGGCAGCATCTTAGAAAATTAAATATACTCCTACCAAAGGATCTAGTAATCATGATCATTGGTCATACTCAAATGAATCCATACAAAAACCTCAAAAACTGAAAGGAGTCCTACACAAAAACCACTTTTAAAAAAGCTGATTTATAGCAGCTCTGTTCGTAATAACCAATTCCTGCAAACAATCCTTCAGCAGGTGGAAGGATGCATAAACCGCTGTACATCCAAACAATGTAATATTATTTGGTGCTAAAGAGAAAGGAGATATAGAGCCATGAAAAGATGTAGAGAATCCTTAAATGCATATTACTAAGTGAAAGAAGCCAATCTAGAAAGGCGACAAAGTGTATTATTTCTAGCTATATGATACTGTAGAAAAGCAAAACTATGGAGAGAGTTAAAAAACTGTTAATTGCCAAGGTTTGTGTAGGGGAGAGAGATGACTAGGCAGAGCACAGAAGACTCTTGGGGCACTGAAACTATTCAGAAGACTATAATGGTGGAGTCATGTTACACAGAATATACCACACCAAAGGTGAACACTAATGTAAACTACGGACTTCATGGGTTAACTGATGTATTAATATACATTCACTGATTATAATAAATGCACCACTGTGGTACAGAACGCTGACAGTGGGAAAGTTTAGTGTGTAAATAAACAGGGAGTACAAATGACCTCTGAACAACACAGGGGCTAGGGGCAATGACACCACCACCCCCCAGTCAAAAATCCAAGCATAACATAGAATTGCTCAAAACCTTAACACTGTTGATCAGAAACCTTACCAATAACATAAATAGTCAATTAACACATATTTTGCACGTTATATGCATTATATACTATATTCTTAGATAAAAGAGAAAAGAAAGTATTATTAAGAAAATCTTAAGGAAGAGGAAATACATTTACAGTACTGTATTTGCAAAAAAAAATTCACATTTAAGTAGAGTCATGCAGTTCAAACCTATGTTTATCAAGGGTCAACAATATATGGAAACTGCATTTTCTGCTCTATTTTGTTATGAACCTGAAGCTTCTCTAGAAAATAAACTGTAATTTAAAAAAAGAACCAGTGGGGGCGGGGACCAGTGAGTTTAGTATCTGAACCTATACTTATAGGCCTCCCTTCACTGTGTAATGACCACACCAAATGCTAATATAAAAACATCAGAATAAAATTAGCTTTTCACTTTGCTCTAAAACATTTACTTTCAGTAAAGAGAAATGTTATTACATTAAATATAAGATTTATGAAGGTAAAAAAAATTAGCTCCTACTCTATAAACTGTATTTATAAAGTCACAGTTTATACAACTTTAAAGTACCATTATTATTACATAGACTCATAGAATAAAGTATGAAATTATGCTTAAGTTGTAATACTGTACATAAATTTTTTACCTGAAGCTCCAAATGCAAATGTTAACAAAAATTACAGTAAGTCAGTGTTTAAATCCACAGTTTTTTATTCTGAAGAGAAACTTTGATTTTAAGAGATCTTAGGACAGAGGGAGACTTGCTCATTTTATCTCAATGAATCTTTACTAAGAAATAAATACAGGGACGCCTGGGTGGCTCAGTTGGTTAAGCAGCTGCCTTCAGCTCAGGTCATGATCCCAGTGTCCTGGGATCGAGTCCCACATCGGGCTCCCTGCTTGGCAGGGAGCCTGCTTCTCCCTCTGCCTCTGCCTGCCTGTCTCTGTCTGCCTGTGCTCACTCTAGCTCCTTTCTCTCTGACAGATAAATAAATAAAATCTTAAAAAAATAAATAAATAAACACAAACTATGATCTTTATGTTAGTTCAACAGGAGTAATAAGAAATAAAAAATAAAACTGACAATTAAAAATTACATAATGTAAAATCTGCTTCCATATGAAAACTGGTGAAGGAGTCAAATACCTCTGAAAAACATCTTCTTCTGCAACATGTGACCAATAACACTGGAGTCAGTACAAATAAACAACTCAGCTGAAGTAATCCCTAATGTTAGCAAAGATTTTTCACAAATATCTTACTCGATCCTTAAACAACCCCATGAGGTTAACAAAGCAGGTATTCACTGTCTTTTTCACAAGATGAAAGAATTGAGGTACACAAGCTTATTTGAATTTATCAGTAATCTCAGACTGAAAGTGGTAGGGCCAGGATTTTACCTCTAAGTCATAATTCCTCATCTTGCCCTCTCTCTTGTTAACTTGGCATTTATAAAAAGACACTGAATATACCCACCTGCCTTCTAAATTCAGTGATAGCCTAGTGGGCCCTAGCATAATCTTGAGATTTGTACCAGGATAAAAGAATCTCTGCAGTCTGCTGTGGACACAGACTACTACCTAATGCTTAAAAGCTATGCAGAGGAATACATCATGACAGTCTCATGTGATCTGAGATACCTGTATTAGCACAGTAACAAAATACCATAGGTTGGGTGGCTTAAATAATAAACATTTAATTCTCAGTTTTAGAGGCTTTCAAGTCCAAGATCAAGGTGTCAGCAGACTGGGTTCCTGGTAAGAACCTACTCCCTTGGAGATGGCTGCCTTCTCATTACATCCTCACATGGCAGAGAAAGAAAGAGGAAAAAGCTCTCTGGAACCTCCTCTATTAAGGACATTATTCCCATGGTGAGGCCCCACCCTCACGACTCCATATAAACCAAATTACTTCCAGGGTGCCCGGCTGTCTCAGTAGAGCATGTGACTCCCATTCAGGCTTATAAGTTTGAGGCCCATGTCGAGTATAGATACTACTTAAAAAGAAAATAAAATCTTAAAAAACTGAAAAATAGGGGCACCTGGGTGGCTCAGTGGGTTAAGCCTCTGCCTTCGGCTCGGGTCATGATCTCAGGGTCCTGGGATTGAGCCCCGAATCGGGCTCTCTGCTCAGCAGGAAGCCTGCTTTCCCCCCCTCTCTCTGCCTTCCTCTCTGCCTACCTGTGATCTCTCTCTCTGTCAAGTAAATAAATAAAATCTTTTTAAAAAAATTGAAAAATAATAAACCTAGTTAACTTCCCAAGTCCCCACCTCCAAATAGCATCACCCTTAGGGTTAGGAATTCAACATATGAATTCTGGGGAAACACAAACTTCAGTCCACAGATACCACAGCAATATACTGGTGGTACATCTCTGTGACACTGCGTTAAAGGTACCTAAAAAGACCAGAGTGGATAGGTGATTAGCAATATCGTAATCACTTAGTTAAATTAACTATTCAGTATGGATATAGAACACCTTATCAGAGAAATACATCCACTAGGAAAAAAAAAAAAGTCATGTTTAATAAAATTTTAAATTTAATATTTTTCTCAAAGAAAGAAAGAAGTCATCTCTCTCCCCCAAAATTATGTCTATACAAAACAAACCAGGATATGTATACTGGTTTGAGACTTTTTCCTTTCATGAGGTAAATGCTATGCTCTTCACTTTACATGGTTTATATCACAGCCCAGTGACCACTATGCCACACAGGTGGAAGTGTGGGTTTGAGGACCATTGAACACTGAATCTCCCCCAATACATCACAATTATGGAAACACCTGTGCCCAGTAACTTTCTGTTGAGCCACTATGGAAATTTACAGTGTTCAATTGCCCACAGCACTTTACGTTTCTTATGACTATATATTCAGCTCCAATATGTAAGTAAGAATGCAACAGTTTCCAAACTTTGTTACTAAGAAATCTAGATCTACGTAGGGCTTTTTTTCAAGTTTTTCTGAAATAAAATATACTCATGACACATGCTGAACTTAAGTCTAAGGGTTCTAAGACATGAGAAAGAAGGATCCTAATTATATGAAAACTAAATAATTCCTATCTAATAATGAGGAATAAGTGAGAACTGCTTTTTGTTATGAGAATGTATTGTAGAGTGCTTCTCATTCAAGCATAAGTTATGAAATAAAATTAAAATCAACCTAAGTAGAACTAATCATGATTCTTCATGTATTATCTCCTTACCTTACCCCCCGAAATAAAGAAAATATATTAGAGAAGGTAAATGTCTGATGAATTCAAATTAATGAATGTAATTCTCCTTTAGGACATTTTTTAAAAAGAATAAGGTTAGAACAAAGGTCTTAAAATATTTGTAGACATTTCAAGGTGGAGGGAATAAATCAGTAAAGGTTTTTTTTTTAATCTTATGAAGAACCCTAAAATTCATATTTTAGGAAAAAAAATTATATTTTATGGGGAAAAATCTATACTCCAGATAAAGCAAGGGTAGGAAAATTAGGGTTCCAAGAAACACCAATTTAAAAACTTTAAAAGGCAAAGTCTAGTTTATGAAGAACTCTTTTTTTTTTTTTTTAAGATTTTATTTATTTATTTGACAGAGAGAGATCACAAGTAGACAGAGAGGCAGGCAGAGAGAGGGAAGCAGGCTCCCCACTGAGCAGAGAGCCCGATGCGGGACTCGATCCCAGGACCCCGAGATCATGACCTGAGCCGAAGGCAGCGGCTTAACCCACTGAGCCACCCAGGTGCCCCGAAGAACTCTTTAAATAAAACATAAAACTTTACAAAGGGAGCATTTATTCCCGATTAATTCCAAAATATGAATATGTCTAAATTAAATGATATCCTTTGAGTCACTTCTAGCAGTTAAAGTTGTTCTAAAAATAATATATGGATAACCAGTTGAATACAAAGCTAAGAATTAGAATTGATTGTTCAGAGAGTAGAAACTGGAGATAAGGAGCAAAACGTATACTTACTCTACAATGCAGCAATTCCACTCCTATACAAATAAAAACATAGGTCCACACAATGACTTGTGACAATGAAGATAAAGGAAAGTTACAGATCATAGCATATAGCAAAGTTCAGAGTTCAAGCACAAGCAAGCACAGTCTGTGTCAGAGACAGAGATAAACTGTGTGTGTGTTACAGAAATTCTATGTTAAAGAAATGAAGAGGTGTAAAAGACATAATTTATTATATTTACCCACCCATATACCATTTATTTCATTCTTTATTCCCTTCTACAGTTATGAATTACCAGCTATTACCACTTCTCTTCAAACTAAACAATTTCTTGAAGTCTTTCTTGTAACACAATTTCCCCATGTAGAAATTTTTCAATTTTGTTCTTCTGAAAATGTCTTAATTCCACCTTTATTTCTGAAGACTGGATTTATTCAACATGGAATTCTTTGTTGATGGTTTTTCCTGTCAATAATTTTAAGATGATATTCCATTGTTTTCTAGATGCCACTGTTTCTGATCAGCAGTTAAGTCATATCACTATTCTTCTGTATATAATACACTGTTTATCTCTGCCTGCTTTCAGTGTTTTTTTCTCTTTTGATTCAGAAGTGTAACTATGCTGTGTTTAAGTGTGACTTTTTACTTGTTTTGCTGGAGAATCTGTTAAGACTGTTAAGAATTTGTTAAGTTTCTTGGGTCAGTGTGCTTGGATTTTCCTCCTTCAACTAAATTTGACATTTTTTCAGCCTTTTTTTCTACAGGTATTATTTCTGCTCCATTCACTCTTTCCTCTCCTTTTGGGAATTCAGTTACAGTTATTTCATTCTCTTTGATAATATTCCACATGGCTCTGAGACTCTTACCTTGTTTTTCTGACTACATAATTTCTACTGATTTACCTTTAGGATTCTTGACTTTTTTACTGCCTCTTCTTGGTTACCAAGCCTATCTAGTATATTTTTCATTTAATCATTTTATTTTTCAGCCCTGGATTTTCCATTTGGTTCCTTCTTACAGTGTCTTTTTCCTGTTCAGACTGCTCATCTGTTCATTCGACACAACTATACTGCTTTTAGTATTCTGGCCATATATTTAATAGCTGCTTTGCTTATCTATAAGTGCCTTTTCCTGATTATACTGAGGTGACTTTCTATTGACTGGTTTTTCTCTTGAGCAGCAGTTATGTTTTTGTTTTTGTTTCTCATGGCCACTGATTCTTTTAAAATTGTATTCTGGATATGATCAACCACACACCATGAAAGTCTTCCATATACTACATTCCTCTAAAGTGTAATGGCATTTGTTATAGCAGATATTTTACTAGTCTCCAACTGCAAACTCTATGTGGCCAGCAAGTGAAATCTCCATTTAGTTCTTTTATCTTCTAAGTGCTGCTTTTTCACTAGACCCACTAGCGCCTTTCCCACACATCCACACTTTATTGTTCAGCCAAGGATTTGGATCTATTTACTATGTATTTCCAGGGGTTCACCCTTCTGTGGCTGCCACTCCCTTTTGGAATCTCCCCCAAATATTTAGGTATTCAGCCAGTCTTGAAGTCTGTTCTCTGACAGCTATGTAAGTAAGGCTGTGGCTTTTTCCATCATTGTAGCAATCTCGTGAGTGATTTCAGACAAAAACCTGCAAACTCCAAAACCTCACACCTTGAAATTTCAGCCTTGTATATATAGAATCTCTGGGTTTTTTCCCTACTTTTGACTGTCTTACAGTGACTTTAGATGGCTGGTGTTTGCAAAAGTTTTCTAGAGTTAACCACATCAAGGCATTCCATTAGCAGAAGCTGAAACGCTAAGTCCATGAAGAACATCTCAACTGCAAGTCAAACGTCTTGATGCTTTTTATGTGAAAATAAACCTATCTCATATACCTCACCTCCAGATTCCATTTTCCTCACTCTTCCCATTACATGCCATTGAACCACATTATTGCCCATTCCTAAACCCACCATCTGTAAGAGGAATGTAGTTATTAACATTAACTAGACTAGATTGGGCTGAGGAGCAATATGGCTTCTTTAAAAGTATGTGAGTGCTCAATCCGTACAGAAAATCTGTTTGCAAAGAAGATCTTTTCCAATGGGGTAGGCTGTTGGAGACATCTAACAGTGCTGCATTCTCTACATAACCTAGACAACAATGCACTGGAAGAATCTGTCTGATATGACTATTTTGGAACTGTGGAATCTACTGAAAGCTTGCTACTTCCAGGAAGACTAGTGACTTTAAGATATATATCAGAAATTAAAAGTCTAGGGGCACCTGGGTGGCTCAGTGAGTTAAACCCTCTGCCTTCGGCTCAGGCCATGATCCCAGGGTCCTGGGATGGAGCCCCGAGTAGGGCTCTCTGCTCAGTGAGGAGCCTGCTTCCCTTCCTCTCTCTGCCTGCCTCTCTGCCTACTTGTGATCTCTGTCAAATAAATAAATAAAATCTTTAAAAAAAAAAAAAACGAAAGAAAGAAAGATAAAGTCTATACAGACACAATTAAATGGATAACAGAATGGAATAAAACTGGATGCTTCTAATTACCACATTATTAGTTTACATAAAATCGTAATCTTTTCTGAGGTGAATATAGAAAACTACTAAGCAGCAAAATCACACAATTAAAGATTAATGTAAATAACTGACTTGTCAGAAGATTGAAATTCATTATTAAATGTATTCACTCCTTTATGCTATAGTAATAAGGCTAACACAGAGAAAAATATAAGGAAAAAATGGATGATACAGACAAGAGAAATTAACATGATGTAAGTATGTATGGGGAAAAAAAAGCTCAGGAAGAAAGAGAAAACTTAGCAGACAGACACAAGAGAAGGGCAGAAAAATGAACCATATTTCTTAACTTCTTAAACTCTAAGTCTCTCCTCCTAAAACCAAGTTGGTACATGCTGAAAGTCATAAAATACTTAAAACTATGGACATTCTAGGACTTCTAGGTAAAGATGGTGAAATAAAGACAGAGGATGTAATCTCTTTCCACAATATAAAAAATGTGAGGAAAATAAAAATGTAAAAGTAACAAAATTCACTCAATACTAACAAAACAAGAAGGTCACAATCTATTGGCACAAACTTAAGTTTTAAGTTTTTTAAAACAGCAGATTCTAGCAAAACATATTCCTTGCTTCTTGAGAATGTTCATTAATAACCTTCTACTCGGGCACCTGAGTGCCTTTCGGCTCATGTCATGATCCTGGAGTCCCAGGATCCAGTCCCACATCAGGAATCCCTGCTCAGCAGGGAGTCTGCTTCTCCTGCTGACCTCTCTCCTCTCATGCTCTCTCTCATATCTCTCTCTCTCTCTAATAAATAAATAAAATCTTTTAAAAATAAATAAACTTCTCCTCCCCAAATTTAGACAGAAGAAAACAAAGAGTCATTCTTATCTTTTCACTCTACTGGGGGCATTTGGGCTGGTAACAGAGGTTAATGGTGGGAACAGGTGGTGAGGAAAAGCAGGTGGGAGAGTAAACAACAAAGCGGACTCTCCCTGAAAGAGGTGAAGAAACTCAGAGGTAACACTGTCCAAAAGAAACTTTTATGGTAAGGAAACATTTTATATCAGCACTATCTAATACAGTGGGTACTAGCTACATGTGACTATTGAGCCACTTAAAATGTGGCTAATGCATGTGAGGAACTGATTCTCAATTTTAAATAGCTACATGAGGCTAGTACCCCCTATATTGAACAGCACAGTTCTTAGATTAAACAATGAATAATGAAAAATAATGTAAAGATCAAGACTATTTCTCCACAGAAATACACTAGGTGGCATGAATGCTTGTATAGGAATTTAGGAAAATTCTAGAAAAAATGCTCAGGCATTCTAAAAAACAAAACAAAACAAAACAAAAACAAATCCTCAGTCTCTGCTGAGGCTAAATCTACTATCCCACAAATTACTCATTTCCCCAAATGCCAGACTACTAAACCAAAAAAGAATATAACATAAAATACACACAACTCAAATTGAAACTAAGAGGAAGAAACCAACTGCCTTTAGGTATGATTGTATAAAACTAAGAAGTCACACTGTATCAGAACAAAGGTCTGTACCACAGCTTCCCAAGTATTTACAATATGAAAAGAGCAGAAAACCTGTGTAACATATTCACAACGCACATTTAAAAAATGCAGAAGAGGGGCACCTGGTGGCTCAGTTAAAGCCTCTGCCTTCAGCTCAGGTCATGATCCCAGGATCCTGGGGTCAAGCCTGGCATCGGGCTCTCTGCTCAGTGGGGAGCCTGCTTCCTCCTCTCTCTCTCTGTCGGCCTCTATGCTTACTTGTGATCTCTGTCAAATAAACGAAATCTTAAAAAAAAAAAAAAATATGCAAAAGACAAATCATTCTGGGAGAAATATTCCATTTCAAAAGTAAATTCTCCACACTAAGAACATGAACTCAAGAAAACACAAGCTCAAAGATGAGATGATAAAATTATATAATAAAGGAAATGTAAGACTGAAACCAGAGTGAATAAAAGCCAAATAACTATAATTACCAAATTAAGTAAAAACTGTTAAAGAAAGATAGAGGGAATGCCTCATTGGCTCAGTTGGTTAAGTGCCTGCCTTCAGCTCAGATCATGACCCCAGGGTCCTAGAATTGAGTCCTAAATCAAGTCGTGTATCAGGCTCCTTGCTCAGCAGGAAGACTGCTTCTCCCTATGCCTGCTGCTTCCCTGGCTTGTGCATGCATGCGCGCACGCTCTCTCTCTCTGTCCCGCTCTGTCAAATAAATAAATAAAATCTTAAAAAAAAAAAAAAGACAGATTAGATCAATGAAAATCAAATTACTGATAAAAAGACGAGATAATATGAATACATATAAAAAGACAAAGCAATTTTTTTAAAAGGTAAAAGTAGAGTAAGATTGTAAAATAGAATACCTGGCATTTCTGAAGCATACAAATAACAAATGGAACAACAACAACAAAAAAAAACAAAAAAACAAAAAAACCCTAGAAGAGAAAAAGAAAAAAAGAATTCAAAAAAATTCTACAAAATAAAGAAAGAAGTGAATATGTACATCATATAGGATGACTCACTCTGAGATGCAAATTTACTAATCGTTACAGATTACAAAGAAAGGAAAATAGATTCCTGGAGGTTACAAACAAACAAAAATCAATTTACCTGCAAAGAAAAAAAAGTCTGTGACTACAGGGAGAGCCCTCTGAAGAATAAAAAAAAAAAAAGGTATGACCCAAGACTATTATATCCAACCAAGATGCCAAATATAAAAATAACATGACAATTCAAAGACATAAGGCCTAAGAAAATACGGATTCCCTAAAGAGATGAAAATGTTATTATACAGAAATAATATTTGCAAAGTCATAATTAAATGAACAATACACATTTGTTAAAAAAATTATAATACAACAATATTGCAAAGATGGAATAATGAAAGCACGAGACAATTTAGAATGTCATATCTTCCATTTCTATAATAGGAAATCAATATAAAATGTCTAAAATTCATAAATCAAGAAAGAGCAAAACATACATATTACTAAAAAAATTCATATTAGAAATGGAGGAAGTTAAATACATACACATCTAAAAGAATTTGAGGTTAAAAAAAAAAAGGCAGACACTAAAAGAATTTGAGGTAACTGATTCAGGCATGGGGAAGGGTGAAACAGGAAAATGTTTCTTATAAGCCATGTAAGTATTATTTACCTTTTTTATAATCATGTACATGTTTACTTGGATAAAATTTAAAATATTTTGTAAAGATTTTATTTATTTATTTGAGAGATCCAGAGAGAGAGAGCAAAGTAGCAGAGCTGAGGGGAGAGAGAGAGAGGGAGAAAGAGAAGCTCCCTCCCTGCTCAGCAGGGAGGAATGACCTGATCCCAGGACCCAGAGATCATGGCCTAAGCCAAAGGCAGATGTTTAATCAAATGTGCCAAGTAGATGCCCCAAAATTTAAAATATTAAAAAAAAAAAAACTTCATGAGTTAAAAAATTCAAGCAAAAATAAATTATAAACAAGAAAAATGAGGACTCTTTAAGATAAACATTCCATAACTAATGGAAGGAAGGGAAGAGAGACCCCACAGCAATATATGCACATGGTCCATGGTTTCCCAATAAACTGCATATTGAACTTGCCATCAATAGGTGCCTGAAAAAAGTACACAAAAACTTTTGTATTTGTATTGTGAAGCACGGATTCTACCATAACTCCTCACTACTCTTATTTAAAAACTTCACAACAGGGGCTGCTGGGTGGCTCAGTTGTTGAGCATCTGCCTTCAGTTCAGGTCATGATCCCAGGATCCTGGGATTTAGCCTGGCATCGGGCTCCCTGCTTAGCAGGAAGCCTGCCTCTCCCCCTTCCATCCCCCCTGCTTGTGTTCCCTCTCGCTGTGTCTCTCTCAGTCAAACAAATAAATAAAATCTTAAAAAAAAAAATTTTTAATAAATAAATAAATTTCACAACAGTGAGATTCAAAAATAGTTCATAAGTAAGACACAAAATTTATTTTACAAAGAAAATTAACCTGTAAAGAAAATTAAAATTCAATAAAAAAATAATCTCTATCCTGTAGGTCCTGGAAGACAGGACATGATACACTCTCTTCCCCCATCTTTGTATTTTCAGAAAATTGCTAATCAAGAATTATGCATATGAATTTTGTGTTCTGATGAGTTATTTTATAGCTGTCCCCGAAAAACTTAAGAAATTTATCTCAAAATACTTTAAACAAAATTCTAAACTTGGAACTTTTTTACACCTAAGGTTTTATAACTGAAGTACATATATATATACTGAGAGAAATAAAATTCATCACTCAAAATTTCAAAATGGAATGCATACTGCCACTAAAATTTTATCACCTGGATTCATAAGTAAAAGGTAACTCTGAGTACACAAAGTTTTAAGTTCTCAATCATGAAAGGAAAAAATTTTGATAATTCTTGCAAAACTGTCATCTCCTAGAGAAAGTTTTTTTAAGGAGCTAGATTCATAAAATTGACCTTTCTGTCAAGCTGCAGTGCCTGAGGTTTCTTTCAGTTTATACTTAACACCACTAAAGGTTTTTGGTACTCTTAAAATTTACTTATTTTTTCAAAAATTCATTATTTATACCAAAGCAACTTTAGTCTTAGAGATTTACATTTATGCTTCAAGCATTCTCCCATAATCGGCTTGAATTACACAAAGAAAATACTTAAGTAATTTTATATCCTTGAAAATTATACAAACTTGACTCAGAATTTAAAAAAAAAAAAACCTACATGGACTGCGAAGAGTAAGGTAAATCTGAGAAAATAAAAATGCAAATATGCATTTTAGCAGTCTCTTGGATTTATTAACCTAAAAGGCTTAATTTCCATTTTCCTGCATCAGCTTTATTTATAAAATGTCGTGCCCTATAAATACGCTGTTATTTTCTATAGTCAAGCACCCTCTTAACAAATCTTCTCATTAATATGTAAATTTAAAGTCAATCAGTCTTCTCCCTGACAGCCCCATGAATTCCTAGTGCACTGTATAATCGGCTTTGACTTGGCATCCACTATTTATCATCAAAGATGTCAGTTAGAAAAATTATGGAAAATGCACTGCAATTGATATGACTGCAATCTACTTTGTCAACACTTAATTGTTCCTCAAATCATACATTTACATATAAACAGCCTAAATACTGATCTATAATGATGCAAATAAGCTAAATTAAAAATCTCTTCTGCCCTGAAGAAGCTTGTTTGTATATGATGTGTTCATTTGAGAACTTATTGACAAAAGCATGTTATATCAGCTCATCTCAAAAAGTATTTCTACTAATTTTCAATTCCTCAAAAAAAACAATTTTGTTACCTTTCAAGCATATAAGCATAAACAAATGTTTTAAAAATTCAATGAGAAACATGATTTTTCTCTTTGAAAAACAAATTTAATTACAGTTGTTACCTAATTGCAATGTCTAAGTACTGTGGATTGAGGGGGCTTCAAAAATGGCTTCAACTGGAATGCAATAAGCAGACACAGAGTAACTTATTACAGTAAGCAAAAAGATAATAAAGTCATGAGGTAGGAAAAAAAAGGGATAAGGTAAAAGAAAATAAAAGGAAAGACTGTTGACCTAAGGATCAGATTACTCTGTTTATATTTCTGGCTCCATATTTTATAAACAGTATTATCTTAAGTGAGTTGTTAAAAAATCTGTATACCTTAGTTTTGTCATCTATAAAATGGGTGTAACAACCACCACTGTCCTATCTCAAATAAAATACTACAAAAGTGCAGCAAAAGAACAAACTGCTAAATTTAAGGTATCACAATGTTATTTTTCCTGTATTATCTTAGTACCTGAGAAAGAAATCCCTTGATTTTAATGAATTTGGTATGTTTAGGCAGTATTTTTACTTAAAACAGCTTTTAAATCAATATATTACTTTAGTGAGACTGTTTTCTCACTTGTAAAATCTTTCAAGATAAATGACCCTTTATATATCATAAAATGGTATTCATTCAACATTTATACAAGTGACTTCTGCCTGTATGTAAAAGGGGATGAAGGTTAGAATTTAAAGAAACCTTTACACTCTACCAACTTCGTGGAAAAAATACATTCAAGATCTGATGGTAAAAGGATAAAATAGGATTGTAACAAGTAAGCACTGACTATGCTAGAATACTGTTCCACTTTGTCTTTCTATCCTATAGTATTCTTAGCAATTCTTTACTATATGAAAAGTTGCTCAGTGAAACAGAATTCTAACAAGCTATAGAGAAAGATGGGTTAACTTGAAGAGTAAGCATGAACATGGTCTAAATGATGATAATTCACTTGAACCTTAATTTTATATGATGTATCTGTACCAAAAGTCTAACATCTTGGACAATCTCTAACCTCTAATACTGCAATAAAGGATAACCCTTCTAAATCTTTCCTGCTGGTATGGGACAGAATACATATGTATATGAAAAGACAAAGGCCTGTTGTCTTACTTTGGAATCAACCAATACTACTATAAATTAATAAATAAAGAGAAATGTGTTATCCAAAGTAAAGTTTACAAGCACTAGAACAACTGAAATTAAACAGTTGCCAGTAAATACCTCTAAGGGGTCAACCAAGAGGTTATAACAAGGAAGATTTACCTTTTATTTCAGTATGTGCATGAATTCCTTCTATAATTAAAAAAAATTGTTAGAGTTACAGTTAGCTACACCCTTACAAATCTCCTATTCTATTGAGGTTTTCTTCTTTTCTTTTCTTTCTTTAAGCCCAGGAATCTTTCTCAAAGGAAATCATATTCATAGCTATATATGAAAGGTAGACAAAGATGAAGGCTGCTCTGTTTGGAACAGGCAAGAACCCAAAGAGCTGCAGTCTAGAGCACCACTGCCCCCTGTGGTTGTTCCTGTGGCAGTGTTACAGCATCCTGAGGCCTGAGATGCACATTTGAAAACTAATGAATTAGTCTATCAAGCACTTAATCTAGAATAATGCAAAGGTCAGAGTGCAACTATGTGGCAAAAGAAATTACTTAGCCCAGTTCCAGTGTACCCAAGACAAAGACCAGACTTCATCTTATGTTTGTAATAATTAATGTCCAAAGAATCCACATGTGAAAACACACAGAATACACAAAAATAGCCCCAACTTTTTAAATTAAAATTTAACCTCCCTGATTTGCAAATAGCTTTTAATATGAACTTTATCTAAAATAAGATGAAATAAAATTCAAGGAATAGAAACACAAATAAATAGACAAACTACAAACATAGAGATTTTAAAGTCTATTACATATTTTTAGGAGATATGGCAAGGAAAGATGTACTTTAACTCCAATTTCTACATAATAGCAAAGCAAAGGATTATGTGCACAGAGACACTGAAAATGATATGATGGTGATAGGAAAGTAAAATTTTAAATCTTATTAAATAGTGACAGGGGTTAGATGAGGCAAAATTACTTTATAACCTTCTAATGGGAAAAAAATGTATCTGAATAGCACTCTGGAAAAGAACTAGATGAAATCAAACAACTTATTACTAGCAACAAAAATCTCTTGTCAAAGTTATCATTTATATCAAAGGGCCAAGACATTTGCAGCTTGGGCATGTTGTTGCTTAATCCAGCAAAAGTGTCATCAAGCATCGACTTTGTTCAATGACAAAATTAACTTTATAAAAAAAAAGCAATCATTAATTTAAGTGCCCTATATAGCATGAGATTTTTATATATTAATAATTCAAAACATTTCAATTTTATTTTATTTTTTAAAAAGATTTTATTTATTTGACAGACAGAGATCACAAGTAGGCAGGGAGGCAAGCAGAGAGAGAGAGGGGGAAGCAGAATTCCCGCTGAGCAGAGAGCCTGAAGCGGGACTCGATCCCAGGATCCTGGGATCATGACCTGAGCTGAAGGCAGAGGCTTTAACCCACTGAGCCACCCAAGTGCCCCAAAACATTTCAATTTTAAATAACAAACACTTTCTTAATATTAAAATTAAGATGGAGTCAGTATTACAAACAGTCTTATGGATAAAGATATACTTTTAAAATTTTAAAATACTTTTTAATACTGACAATACTAAGTCATTGTAAAAAGCATCAATGAATATTTTAAACATTTAAACCCCTTAAACATCTGAATGCTTAACACATCATCTAAATTACATATTATGAACAGTCCTCTATTTGATAACACATTTTCCTCTCACTTTACTTCTAATTAACAAAAGTGAAATGAACTGAACACTCCAATGTACTGAGCAACTCAAGTGTATGTACACATAAGTTTCTATACAAACCATTATGATATAATTGGGGTATTTCTGTCCTTTTACTTTTAGGCAGTTGATTTTAAAAATCTATACCATTTTTTCCTTTTTAATTGAAATATAAGTTGACACACATCACATTATTTTCAGGTGTACAACATAATGATTTGACGACTCTATACATTACGCTGTGCTCACCACAAGTGTAGCTGCCATCACCATGCAATTTCATTGTATATTCTGTAAGCTGTACATTTCACCTCTGTGACTTATTTATTCCATAACTGGAAACCTATTATCTCCCACTCCACTTCACCCATTTTGCCCACTTTCCCACCTCCCTCTACTTGCTTTTTAAAAAGACAAAAAAGAACTATCACAAGATTAGAATGAATGTGCTATTCTTGTAATATTTCTTTTTTTAAACAAATTTAAAACTTACACTTAAATATTAAATATATACATACAAAGGTTTCTATTGCAAATTATGTAATAAAATGTTTTCAACTATCAATTAAGCAAAGAGAAGGTATTAAGTATGCCTCTAGTGTTAATATGCACAATGAAAACAACTTCAATGTAAGGTTTATTTAATTATAAATTTTACTAAAATTCTATCAGCCTAAGCGAAAAAAAGAAAACAAACATTTTAAAAGATAAAACAAGAAAAGATAGTTAAAAGTTTGGCAATATTTACCTATAGGGCAAGAAATTCTCTTAGGTATAAATTCCCATGTGCTAAAATCACATTACCCACTTGTACAAGTGAGTCACTTGAACAGCTGAGACTTAAAGATATGAAAGCAACTAGCCTCAAAAAAAATCCATGATTTGGCAATATCACTGCAAACAATGTACCAGGCTCTGCTCCTAACAAGGGCCTCTTGCCAAGTATCATACTAAAAGTTTATATACTACATCATTAAGTATATATCAATCAGTACCAAAATAATGAAAAATTATCCTTGCATTTGTTTCCTGCTTTCCAAAAGAACATGAAAAAAAGTTCTCCATAAATATGCCAATCTCTATATTTTACAACTATACACATTTTTAAAAGCTCATCCATTTTCTTAGTATACTTTATAAATGGAAGACCATTCAACACTTACCTCTTTCCAAGGACTGACAAACTGTGTACGAGCATATCGAGTTAGCATGTGGATTATGACAACCTGTCCCCACTCTTCTACATCAACTAGTAAATTACAGAGCTTGCGGTAATTCTTGTGAATCAGATCTATTCTATCCGGGCATACTTCTTCAAAAGCCATCACAACACTGCCAGCTACCAGCTAGAAAAGGAAGAAATAGTAACTCATTAAAAAACATTTTCCCTCCATCAAAGATTCTACTGAGGCATTACAGAGATGCAATCAGTGTTACGACAATATTTAAAGTATTCAGTTATCTAATTTAAAAAATGATTGTTCATGTATCAATAACAAGTTTTCGGTGTCACTCCCTTAAAGAATAATTTTTATAGCTGTAACATGTCTGAAAAGCTAGTACCTTCTCGAAATATTAAAATTAGAAGTTTTAGTATTAGAAATTCCAACAATTTTTCATCAAGTTAAATTTAATAAATTGCTCATACATAGATTCAATCTACTCATCATATATATTTTTCATTTTTAAAGCTAACCTTAGTTTCAATCTAAAGATTCATTATTTAGTATATAACAGCATTCAGAAAAATAAGACAATAACAAAGATCAGATCATGTCAGTTTAAAATGAGAAAGACAATGAATTTATTTTAAAGTGTGTGAGGAACTCTTAAGTACTTTGGTATAGAACACTTTCAAATCTTCAACATTTTAATCTACCTCTTAATTTTTACCACTATTTCATTTACAAAGAAAACACACAGGCTAAAATTTTAGTGCATTATTATAATGTATGTAACAATGTGTATAAAATGAAATAATGTAGTACCAACAAAAGTCAGATCCCACCAAGACCAACTAATGAACCATAAATGCTGTTTTTGTAATTGTCATACTTGGGCAAAGCAGTAAAATTAAGATATCTTTGGGATAAAGATACAAGCTAAGCACAATACATAATATACAAATACTTCTATATATGTACCACTGATATATGTGCATTAGCCAACAATATAATGCTGTTGAAAAAATAAATTAATATCGTATTTTTTCTAAACACTGGGGATCTTCATTTTAGTGTCTAGAATTTCCCCAATGACTTAAAATAAGCAATTAAATAGAAATGTAACTTACAGAAATGGTACTTTCTAAAACATATTAGATACAATGATATTTGTATTTTTAGTGTTTGTCCCTCTACTTGGCTGACATTTAGTTTATTAATATGCAACCAACAATACAATTGAAAGAAAACAGCTCAGAATATAGACTTGCTATTATGCTAAACAAGTTTCTAGTCCTGTGGGGATTTTATGAATTACCAATCAGTGTAAACGTGAAGCCGCATTTATTGACTCCAGCCCTGCCCATGTACTGGTGCCTGCTGGTCCCAGCATGAATGTACTTCAATCGAAAAAGCAAAGAATTGATTATTTGTGGGAACTAAATAAAAAATGTATTATACGTATAATTTCCTATTTGCTATTGATATGGAAAGGAAGTTAAGTTTATGTTTTCATCTCTACATTTTGATATCTCCTATACAAATCACTCTTCACAAATTGTATTCTCCGATATTTCTAAACAGTTAGATTTAATACCATTTAAAAATCTCTTAAAACAACTAAAGTTTATGACATCAAACTACAGAATAACTTAGTATTTGTGAGATCTATCTATCCATAGATATATTTCATATATAGGCCAATCTTACATTAATAGAAGAAATACATATCAATTGATATAGGATACTAAAGTAAAAAAACAAATACCACTTAGAATAAAATTGTCCATGAAACAGAAAGAGCAACGCAATGAAGTTTCAATTTAAAACATATATGTAAAATTAAGTATTTTGCCTAAGCCTAGAAGATTTTTTTGAAGTGTTTATTAGAGACACCAATTAAAAGAAAAATCAACTACCAAATGTTATTAAATTTATTAAACTAAGAGCTATAGGTACAACATAATTCTAAAGTACTAACTAATAACATGAAAAAAGAAAATACTAAAATAAAGTTTAAGGAAACACAAAAATATTTAGAATATAAATAAAAGTACCTTCATAAAATAAAACTGACCATTTTAGGTATTTCATTGTATGGATTTAACAACTGACCCTAGGTTAAACAATGCCAGAATTGATAATTTTGGTCTATTAAACATTCAATATTCTATAAAACTTCCAGAATTAAAATAAAATGATCTACTCCGATTTTAAAACCAAAAATATTGGTCTCCCCAAAACAGACAGTTAATTTCCATCTCACTGTGTCAATAATAGCTTTTTATATAAGGGGAAAAATAAATCACTCCAACAAAACTAGCAATGAGCTCATCAAATTCAAATGCAGTTTTCCATTTATGTATTTTTTATATTAAAGCTATAAACATGGTTCATTTATCTTCCCTTGGTTGCCACGTTTTTCTGTGCTGTTGCTATGAACTTCAGCCATTAGCTGTGCTCCAAGGTAAACCACATGAACCATCAACAAAAGTGACACCCCATCTATGGAGTTCATATTTTCTCCAGATTATCTATGCTAGTTGACAAGCTGGTAATGAAAAAAATCACACTAAGCAAATGGTTCCTCTAATAACAATAAATTTTCTATAAAATTATGAAGGGTACAAAACGTTTCCTTGCATCTATTTTGTCATGAATTCTAATTAACGTTGCAAAAACCTGAGAGTGCTGGGTCATCACAAGAAGTGCATCAAGGTTTGATTGATAATATGGTGTAAGTTGGCCAATGCTGCCAAGATTTTCTTCTCTTAAATTAATGGCCATCCAACCTGCCCTAATCATACAGCCCAAATGATATTCCCCTTCTTATTTCAATTTTTTTGAGGCATGGAAAATGGGAAAGATCAGTCATTTATCTTCTAATAGCTGGATAATAGATCTATCACAATAAAACATCTGCACAAAATCAGAGGTATGGGGGTTTTTTTTGCCCACAACAGCGAAGCTTTTACCAACATTAAATCAGTAACTTATAAAATGGTGTCTTACCCTCATAGTTTAGTTATGAACTACAAATATATTTATTAAACATCATTTTGTAGCTAAATTAAGGAGAAACTTTGTCATAAAAAATAATATATAAACTGAATTTTTCAGTAAGCACTGACCTAATCTATTTTCTTAAGAAATTCTGTTTTCTATTAGAAAGTTAAAAGCTTTCCAAAGGATTTCTTTAAAATTAACCTGAAAGAAACGAGAAATAAATGCTACCTTGCTTTTGAGGTGTCCTAAATAAGACTGCCCACCGCTATGCTTAAGTTGCTCAACAAATATGGATTTCTACCTTTTAAAGACAAACCAGAGAAAGCACTATATACTTTAAAAATGAATTTGTAACTGAACACCAGAAAAAGAGTGTTTTTAGGATATGTTAAATAGAGAGTATAGGAGGATATCAGTAAATCTAGGAACATACAATGAAGAAATTATATAAGAAAGCTGTAACAGCTGATTGGGGATAATGGAACATTAATAAAATATTCCCTTTTAATTTTACTGACTATAGTTGTGGGGTGTCTTTCTAAATTTATAGATAACCTTCAGATAATAGTTACACCTCAGTAGCCCTAAAATGTCTTCCCAGTTATCTTACCATAACTATATTCTTTAACCCCACAATGTATTTTTAGAAAAGGACTATTTTTATGATAAATATTGGTCTTACCCTAGTAAAATGGAAAAATCATTCTATTTTAATAATGTTTATATGCCCACCTTTCCTTAAAAATGAGAATTACAGAACTGCCTTTGAGATCTTAATTGTCAGGAAGTCTTGCTTTAGGCTAAAAGAAGCAACAGAAGGTGTATCTCCAAGTCAAATGTTAAGTGAAGAAAAGTTTCAAGTACATTAACACCTTTCAAATTGTATTTACCAGCAGCAATAGCAACATTAATATCGCAACAGTGATCCCAAGAAGCTCCTGATGATAACAAATAAATTCCTTTTCAAAATGCAAAAATAAATTAGATGTGCATGGTTCACTTAATTGGGAAATTTTTAAACAAAAATGACTTGGGATTCTTACTATTTCGTTGTAGTTTTTTTAAATTTTATTTATTTGAGAGAGACAGAGACAGAGAGAGAGCAAGCAAGAGCAGGTAGGAGGGGCAGAGGCAGAGGGAGTAGTAGACTCCCCACTGAGCAGGAAGCTGACGTGGCGCTCAATCCCAGCACCCTGAGATCATGACCTGACCCAAAGGCAGATGCTTAATCTAATGAGCACCAGCCAGGCTCCCTGATCCTTACTGTTTCAAACGTCAATATGGACATTATTAATTTGGGGGAGGAAGGAAATACATCTGTCTTCCTTCAATAAAGAATTTTAAGAGACAAAGTAATAATAAAGCTAAGATCCATAAACATATGCATAAATAGCAGAATATTTTAAACCTTTCTACAATAGATAATAATCACACAAAGGAAAAAATTATCATAAACTGTTCTTTAAAAATAATTAACTTAAATAATGGGTTGGACAAGTTATAGTACCTTAGTAAATCTGAATCTCCCAAACTAAACCCAGAAAAATCAAAGATGAAAACCTCTGCCCTAAGCATAAGTAAAAAAGAGAGAATCTCCAAACTTCAAATTACATGTAAGTAGACAATTAAGTCCTAAATCCCAGAGAGTTCTCTTTCAAGCTTATATCATAAAACTTCACAAAGACCTATGGCAGTCTGGAAAAAACTTTCCATAACAAAGCAGTAAGGAGTTGGTGGTAAGCAAAAGAGTGAACTAAAATCAACAGGAGAAAGAAAAAAAAAGTACTCTAAGTGTAAAAATACTGCATAAGATTCCCAGTGGGTCCAGTGGACTACAAAGAAGAAATTTCAAGAGGGATGGAGGTGGAGGAAGGATTCAATAAGACTATCTTGGAAAAGAACATTTTTAAGAAGATAACAGTTAAAAAATGAGGTAGAGGAAAAGGAGTCCCTCAGAAGCTATAAGGTGACAGAAAAAAATAAAATAAGAGGAGGAAATCTAGCTCCTAATAGACCAAAAAAATAAAAATAAAAATAACTTTAGGACATTCACACCTTCCTATGGATGCTCTCCCTTAAAAAAGCCAACTAATAGAAAAGTATACTTCGCTATTCTGACAGAAACGTTGTTCTTATACTAGAATTTTGCAAACAACCTCAAATTCAAACCACTAGCCCTGTCCAAAGAAAGGTGAAGATGTAGGTAATCTAAACATATGGAAAACAGAAAGTGAAAATCAAAACAATTCAGCTGATAAAAAGTAGCCCCCCAAAAATAATGATGAAGCAAAAGAAAACTGTCTAACATAACACTCCAAATTGAAGTAATCACCCTCAAAGAAGCATCTGATAATCAGAATAATGAGTATGAATCAGAAATTCATAAAAGACAACAGAAACAAACAAAAGATATCAGGAAGAAATGGAACAGAAGTTGACTGAAACCAGGAAAGAAGCTGAGATTTAATTAAATTAATTAATTTAATTTAATCATCAAACATGATGATTAAATTGCATGGTGTCCTTGCAAGAGAACTGCTGAACAAAAATTTAGTAAGGGTAAATTAAAGAAAAGTAGAAAAAGAACCAAGTGAACAGAAATGAGGTAAAGAAAGAAGTAAAAAGGTTTGGAGAGACAGTGGTTGAAATGTAAGATAGGCAAAGAAGATCCAACCTACACAAAATTGAAGTCCCTGAACAAATAAAAGTAACAATTGAACAGAATTAATTGTTTAAAACTGTAATCTTAAAAAAAAAAAAAAAACCTTTGCCAGAACTAATATTTAACTTAATATAGCAATCCCCATCTCAGCACTCCCCACAAAGGTACATGCTAGCAATTCTGAAACCCTTACTCTTCATCTTGGGACTGAAAGAGTAAGTAAATATACTGAGGACAATGAGAGCCACATTTTCTAATGTTGGAGAAAGATGCTGAAAAGGTAGGAGGCTAGAAGGAACCCTGTACTACTATACTGCAATTAGAGGCATCAGTATAAACTACTGCCATTTAACACAGAAAAATAGATATAGATGTCTTTTGAGTTTAAAAACACATAAACATGCAACACTTTAGGAAAAAGGAGTGTCTCATAAGTGATAGACCATTAAAGCTCCCATAAGCTCTACCTGCAAACACTGAATATAACATACACCATTTGGGAAGCAAAGTGTTAAAAATGATAGTAAACACCTAATTACTAACACCAAAAAAATTAGTAATTATATTACTATCACCAAAAAATGACAGTAAATACCTAATGACTATCACCAAATTATTCCACAATCATTCAACAAATATTAAATACCTACTATGAACAAGTATTCAATGTTTTCTATTGTATTTTGGAAATAAATGGTCAGAAATTAATAACCAACTGTTGCAAATTTACAAAGAAGTTATCTTCTACATTCCTTTTTCATTCATTTATTTCTTGTTTGGAATATGTATTAACCCCCTTCTATGGTGTCAGGCACTATGATCCCAATTATATATACAGCAGCTCTTTCAAAACAAATAGAACTTCATACATTAGAAATTACAAGCTATACAAATTTGGGAACTAAAATTTATGAAGGCTTAATATATAGCTACCAAGGGGCAGAAGTTCAGACACAAACCCCATTCTGCCTTATTACACAGACTGCAATTTTCACCTGTGATGTATTTTTTTTTAGGAAGACATGCACACATTTTAAATGGAGGTTTCATTCCCAGGCCATGCAACAAATTTCTTTTAGTCTATAATGTAACAGAAATCATGGTAAACTACATTAAAGTAAAGGATCTGTCTCTTAAAGACCTTACTATATTCTTCACAATTCTTGGCAAATGTCTTGCATGTCAAAGAAACTAAATGTTTTTGTATTATTATAAAATCAAGTTAACCATAATACCAATAATACTGATTCCACATCTGGGTCCTCGAAGCAGATAACAAGTACGCCATACAGAAAGAAATCAAAATTTCTGTCTTTATTTATTGGGCAAATCTATATTTACTTAGCTCCTATATTACATCAAGCATTATAGAAGAACAACAATGAAGATTTCTGCTATATTATAGACTAATTTTGCTGAATGGCTTAGGAATGAAATCCCCAACCATATTTTCATGTATAATACAATATTTTCAAAGTAAATGGGGCAGGGAGTACATAGTGAAAAACTCATTAAAGGAAGTAAAAGGTTCAAAAGAACATATTCATAATGTAAAAAGAAAGCAATAAAGGAGGAAGGAGGGACAAAAGAGATATGAGATAGGGAAAACAAGTAAATAACAGTTACAAATTCAACTATATCAATAACATTAAATGCAAATGGATTAAACAATCTAACCAAAACATACATATTGTCACAGTGGATTAAAAAACAATATCCAACTATATGCTTGGATTGGATTCACATTGGAGATACACATTGGATTCAAAATTACCAACAGGTTGAGAGTAAAAGCAAAGAAAAAGATCATTTGAACAGCAACTGTAAGAAGGCAAAATAGCTGTACTTGTATCAGACAAAATAGGCAGATCCCATGGGTCATCCCTATTCCTAGATTTCATTATCACTATACAAAAGAAAGGGAGTGGGGAAGGGACCAGGAGGAGATTAAGTACATTCACAAAAGATGACTCAAAGTAGCCAGTAAGATGACTCTTACTAGTAATAAAACAGTCCTACAAATAAAAAAAAGTTTTAGAATATTTTTTTAAAAACACATTTATAATACTCTAATTTTTAAATATCTCTTTAATACTTCCTAATACTTCATTTTAAAACAATCTATTTGTTCCCAGGTGATTCAGCCTTTAAAAATCCTAATAAATCATTGCTTGAAATAAAAACTTTTACACTCAAAGCAGTCAAAAATTTAGCCACAGATTAAAGAAAGGATATTCCCCCCCAATTTATTTTTCTGATTCCGGATGAAGAAACACATAACAAGCTAAAATTCTAAATACAACATTTCTCTTTATAAACATATTTTTATTCTTCAAAGATTTTAATGAACTCCATGAATATTTATACCACTTCAAAATCAGTAAAAATAATTTTACCACATATACAATGGCAAAATGATACTATGTAAATAAAACACAAATTTATTTTGACATAAAAAGGTTATCACTTACTGTGCTTTTATCCTTTAGAAGTTTTTCAATTACTTCAATTAACATTTCCTTCTGCTCTGGATCAAGGCTGAAACATAAAAAGAAAAGAACGTACATAAAATTTTTCCTTTAATTCAAATTGTAAAATGAAGCTAGTCACTTCAAGAATATTAAGAAAATTTTTAGGGGATAGGGAAAGCAAGAATTATGTAAAGATAGATAGAAACAAAACAAAACTTTTTTCTCCCAAATGTGTCCTAATCTTTCTCTGTAAAGTTGCTTATATTAATTAAATCTGAATTCTTTTTTTAACTGAGGGGAAAAAAGTGACAGAACAGTAATGATTTTTGACTACAGATACATAATGGTCAAAAACAGAGAATTCCCAGATAAGAATTTTCTAACGTTTCAGTTCCGTAATAGAGACATGCATTATAAAACCTGCCATCTAAAACCAAAAAATTTCAAGCAAAGGCTTACATATATACAGAACTCAGAAATGAATCCTATCAGCATTTCTAATATTTCTAACTGAAATACTGGTTAACTATAATTTCTTCCTAACATGGAATTCAACTGTTGTCCATTTACTGTGAAGCTGAAGAATAGTTATACAAAGACAAATAAGACAGTCTAGTAAAGAAAGTCCCAAACATAATCATTGCATATAACAGAACCATGTATAAAGGATAACAGGAATACGAAGAGCACCAATGGAGTAAGAAAGATTATGGAGGGTTTCTAACAAGAAGTGACATCACAAGATGAATCTTAACAATTTGGCTTTAACTGAAAAAAGGAGCAAATTTCCTAGATTGAAACTCAACAGATGGTTTTAAGTTAAAAACATTTTATGTAGAGGACTAACAGGCAGTACTGAGCTATTAGATGGTAAATTTCAGGCAAGGAGAATAAGGGTTGGGGCTGGAGAGGTAAAATGGGCTCCACTGAGGGACTTTAAATCTGTCACAGTGAACTTGGAACCTATTCTGCAAGTACATAAGCAAGAAAAGATAGTGAGAAGTATGATATAACTTTGTCTGACAGTTAACCTAAGAAAATGAATTTTTTCTTTTCACATACTTACTGTAACTTTATTGCTAACCATTCTAATTATCTGAACAAACTTTGTACTTCTTTCAAATTCTAGCTCGTCAAATTCTAGGTCGTCCTTCTCCAAGCAGTCTTTCCTAACTAATCCCATTTCATTACATCTTTACATTATGAAGCCCTATATGATCACCTCCAAGCCATATCCTATCAAAGTCATGGTTAGTATGCCTTTCTATACACATATATATCATATTCTAATATCTTATTTAATTATAGATCACCTTTAATTAATTGTCACTGGTTTGATTTTTTTCCTCAAATATGTGATAATACATCCTCTACCATTTTCATACAACTTACGCATATAACCCAACACCAAAACACAAAATGATCTTGATAAAAGCTTGTGGAATCAATGGTAACAGAAAATAATACCAAATTATTATAGATAATAATTCTTTTATTCAGGCAATATGTTTTCCAAAAGGATCAAGGCATTGTATGAAATATCGTACCAATATGGTATGGTGCTGCATTTCAAAACCAGCATTTTAAAATTCAATAAAAGAGCTCTATAAAAGAATCAGACAAAGAAGGGAACATCAGGGCCAAAGATGGAAGAAAGGAGAACAAAGTGAGTTGATAGGTATTTACTCCAGAGATACAAATGTAGTGATCTGAAAGGGCACCAGCATCCAATGTTTATAGCAGCAATGTCCACAATAGCCAAACTATGGAAAAAGCCCAGATGCCTATCAATAGATGAATGGATAAAGAAGATGTGCTATATATATACAATGGAACAATACTCAACCATCAAAAAACTGAAATCGTGCCATTTGTAACGACATGGATGGAACTACAGGGTATTATGCTAAGCAAAATAAGTCTATCAGAGAAAGACAATTATCATATGATTTCACTCGTATGTGGTATTTAAGAAACAGAACAGAGGATCAAGGGGAAGGGAGGGAAAAATAAAATAAGATGAAACCAGAGAGGGAAACAAACCATAAGAGATCCTTAATCATAGGAAACAACCTAAGGGTTGCTGGAGGGGAGGGGGTGCAGGGATCGGGTCACTGGGTCATGGATATTAAGAAGGACACACGACATAATGATGAGCACTAGGTATTATGTAAAACTGATGAATCCCTGACCTCTACATCTGAAACTAATAATACATTATATGTTAATTAACTGAATTTAAATAAAAAATTAAATAATGTTTAAGAAATTAAAAAAAAGAACAAAGTGAATCAAGAGGATAATACACTTTAAATTCTACCCTATAATAAATAGATAAAAGTCTTAATTTTCTAATAATACACATGTTTATGTACATGAGAAATATATTATATAAATGAGAATTCAAATTCCCTCATTTTTAAGTTATAAAATCTATAAAATTATCCTAGGCCCTAAAAGGCTCACAAGTGAAAACCAGCATAGGGTCTCTATAACCAAAATAAAGCTAAAGATGTCTAAAGAATGATGTGGGGAAAAAAACTGTCACTGGGTTTTACTCAGTATAAGGACAGACTAACTCTAAGAGCTAATCAAATAAGCCTCCATGAGGTGTTAACATTCCGCATACCATTAGAGGTCATTGGTATTATTAACAAAGCACCTACCTGTACAATTTCTGTATCGCATGGGCTGCATTCTTCCTCACATACGGTGATAAATCAGCAGAAGCCTCCTTAATAGCAAGCATCATAATTGGTACAATAATTGGTACTCTAATACTCGATAGAACTCTCAAAGCACTTGCACGGATTAGTTGATTTGGGTCCTAAAAATAGTGCAAAAATATTCATCAAAATTTCAAGTTTAACATTCCAATTATATCTTTATGACACAGTTAATTGGTGCCCACAGGGTAAAATAGAACAACACTTGATCTTAGCCAAAAGGCAGAGAAGAGATGGTAAAATATAACAAGAGAAAAAAGCTACTTAATTTAAAAGAATAGTATATGGAAATATGTAAGAAAAAAGAGTTAAATAAATGTTTATTTCTCTGAATAATGTTTGAACAAGAAAAGTAATGGTTATAATTCTAGTCAATCATTCATTAATAAGCATGTTGGGCTTTTAGAGATTCGCAATTACAAAATGCTACAGGTTATAAATTTTATCTTTAAAAGTCATATCCCCTCATTACACACTTTCAACAACTAGTTGATATAATGATGAAGAGTTCTTTGATGTACGATAATAAATAAAATATAAAGGAACCTACAGAAAAGGAAACACACTGGGAAAGATCTATTTGGTCATATATATTATTTTCTAAGGACACTGAACAGGCAATGCGAGGGGCCTTTCAACTCTTTCAGATCACTACGGTGCCATTTAGATTATTGCTCCAGTTCTTTAAATCACACACCTTCAACTTTGCACAAACCTTGTAGTTATCTGCTGGCTCACACTATTACTTACCTTCAGAGCTCGCTGAAAAGTGCTTATGGACAAAAGTGCCAGATCCTGCTGTTCTTCAGCATACCGTACCAAGTAAACATATACTAATTTCTTGATCTGTTTAAAAAAAAAAAAATCGTAAATCGTTTAATCCTAGCCAAAATTAAAAATTCAATGTTTTGAATACCAAATCCATTCTCAATTTTCCTGAAGTAAATAACTGAATAGCTTATATTGTAATATACAGATAATATATTGTAGGATAATGAATGGCAACAAAAAGGCTTATAAAATAAGCATTTTAATAATCTAATCTGTAATAGAAGCATTCTATCAAGGTGTTCTGTAACAACACTCCAACAGGTCGTAAGGGTTAACTTGCTTCAAGCTTATGCATTCCTTGTTTGCTGACCTAAGTCCCTTGGTCTACAGATGAACTAACCTACTTTCCTTGAGAACTGCAGACCACCGGCCTTAAGGAATAAAGGACCAGACTTCCCCAGAGGAGAAGTCCTGACCACACTGGAACATAGCTGCTGCTGATGCCAGCAAGTCTGTTCAGGGTCATGCCAACATATGACTATTTGCCTAGGCACCACCTTCTCCCGCAGTTAGCCCAGCACCAATGTCCCATACCTTCCCCTTTAAAACTTTCTGGCTTTGCCTGGACACGGAAGATGGTCTTTGGGACATCAGTCCACCATCTTTCCAGGCTGCCAGCTTCCTGAATAAAGCAACCTTTCATTTCCCACCATCACCTGTGTCTCTTGATTTTCAAGCACCAAGCAGGTGAACCTGAGTTCAGAGCCAGTTCTGTCTGATAACACTTTCTCTTGAAGGGAATAAAAAATCCCTGAGCAAAACTCAAACAAGAATATTAAAATATTAACTGAACTGTAAAAACATTTTCAAAATAAAGGATACAAATACTAGAAAGACCTTGGGTTCTGTCCACTAAATACATAGTATTTGACCTTGTGTTTTCTCATCAATCAAAGGATACTGGAGCCCCAACCCTGACCATATGTTAACAGTCACATTCCGATATATATCACATGATAGTTTCAGCTTAGTAAGAATAAGGTAGACCAATAATATCAATTTAATGTAATAAAAATTCCAAAAGACTGGAAGTGTCTTCCAAAAACTGTTTTAAATGGCAATTTAATCACTAAGTCTATATAATAGAATTATGATGAAGAAAAATAAAAATAAGAATTTGAGTTGAAATTCATCAACTGCTTCTTTCTGACACTGCTCACAGCCTGTATCTTCCTTGTCAAGTATCTTAAGATACCAGTGTCTGATTAATTTCTTAATATATCAACAGAGTACAGAACTAAAAGTTTATAGAATGTTCATAGAGCACAGGAAATGAGGGGAATTAGCTGGAAATAGGTGGAGTTGATGCTGAAAAGGAAAAAGAATGCTACACCAGGCCACATTTTATGTCCTACTAACCAATCTGAAATTTTTTAAAGATAATTGCCATGGCCTTCCTTCCCTCATCCTCCAATTTCCTTTGACACAATGTAGTTGTTTTGTTTTTCTTAAGTAAGCTCTAGGCCCAATGTGGGGCTTGAACCTACAACCCCATCAAGAGTCACACGTTCTACCAAGTAAGCCAGCGAGGCACCCCAACACAGCATATTTTGGAGTTCCTTTACTATCCTGTTTGCTTCCTTCTGAACTCACCCCAATTTGTCCACATTACTTTCAGTGTAGTACCAAAAACTACAAATGAAATTTAAGTAAAACAAGTTAAGACCATGTTCCATGTGAGGGGCTTCCACTGATAGAACTTATTAAGCATACAATATACCTTTTCTAAATGTACACTGACTAAACCAAGCCACATTTGAGTAAATGTCCTAGTCAGGTTTTCTTCTTTTAAAAAAAGGGCAGGGCACCTGGGTGGCTCAGTGGGTTTAGCCTCTGCCTTCGGCTCAGGTCATGATCTCAGGGTTCTGGGATCGAGTCCCACATCGGGCTCTCTGCTCTGCAGGGAGCCGGCTTCCTCCTCTCTCTTTCTGCCTGCCTCTGCCTACTTGTGATCTCTGTCTGTCAAATAAATAAATAAAATCTTAAAAAAAAAAAAAAAGGGGGGGGCAAGGTCATACATTTATCTATAGAAATTGTCAACAATCTAGATTCAATCCATCACAGCACCCTCTTAAGAAAATTTTAGACCTTACCTTGTATTTCAACCTATTTGGATATTCTTTACAATTTTATAAGTAAAAGTGAAAACTTAATGAGCATACTTTCTACATCTTCATCATTATTTTTTAAAAATGCTAAACACATCGTGTTAAGTTGATACTAATCCATTCTTCTACAGTATAAGGATAGGGTTATAGGTAAAAGTAACAAAAAAAATTTATTTACAAATACCCTTCCATGGTGAGTGGATCAACTAAGTCTTAAAAACAAAAATAAAACCCTTAAAAAATTAAAACTCAGTACCCAACGCTGTCCATAGTCTGCCCCCAAATTCCTTTCCAGTCAAAGAGGAACAGTAACCAGATATAACTTGCACTTTTTTTGTCTCAGTCTCCACTCAGGTTATCACCCTACCTTCCCCAAGTTCTGCTAATCATATTTTCCACAAAGCATAAGTGAAATAATAAAATGCTCATTAAAGATGAACAGTACAATAAATCACAGGATACCCATATAACATTATACTAAGCAGCCACCAAATATATTTAAGTAAATCTGCACTTGACATTAAAAATATGTCCTTGCAGGGGCACCTGGGTGCCTCAATGGGTTAACCTCTGCCTTTGGCTCAGGTCGTGATCTTGGGGTCCTGGGATTGAGCCCCACATCGGGCTCTCTGCACAGTGGGGAGCCTGCTCCCCCACTCTCTCTCTCTGCCTACTTATGATCTCTGTCAAATAAATAAAATCTTTAAAAAAATGTCCTTGTAAAATGTTTTAACGTCCAAAGTAATATGCATTATATATCACTTCTATATTAATAAAAAATGCACACATATTTTATTTATTAATCTAAGGTACACCATCAATTTTAAGATGTCCCATTATTTTATAAACAACAAACCCTGCCAATTATAAGTCACCATCAATTCTTAACATTAAGTATCACTTGCAGAAACTTTAAAATACAAAACCAACATCTTAGAATGGACATGATATGGAAATAATAGCAAATACCTTATATATAGCAATAACTACATCCCGGTGTTATTATCAATGTTTAACTTAAATTAACTGATTTTAAATTCACAATTCAATAAACAGGTACTATTACTCCTATTTTACACAGGAAGAAACTGAAGCATAGTGAGGTTTAGTAACTTGACCAAGATGGCACATCTATTAAATGAAGAACTAGGATTCAAACTTAAGCCTAAGTTAAGAAATCTATGTAGTAAATTGTTAGCAGTGAGTATATCTGAGGTATTCACTCTTTACACCTTTATTATTTAATTTTTTTACAATGAATATTAATAGTGTGTTCAGATAAAACAAAGATATTTTTACTTCGGGGTAAATCTCATCTTTCTAAATTCTCTCCACTATAAAATAATAATCCTTTTGTGGATTATAAAAGTATTTGAAACTTTCCATTATTAAAAAAAAAATCTCAAACTTAAAATATTTTTAAGTTCCTACATTTCCACAAAGACAGCTTTTTCTGTAGCAGTGATAAAATACAGGCACTAAAACTGTTTTAAACCTCTCCAACAGCTCAACAAAAACTCAAGCTAAATGAACAAACTTTAGCAAGTCAACCAACCTGCAACAGTTCTTCATATTGGAACATCAGCCAATCAGGAACAAATTCACTCAAAACCACCACCACCACCACCACCTCTGAGCCAATCAATCAACAGCAGTCTCATCCAAGTGATCACATATCCACAGAAGATATCAACCCACTTAGGCCACTGAAAGTCCATAAACCATTTCAATGTTCACTTAGAAGCAAGCAGTCTTACACAACAATACAAGTAGGTTCCAAAATTATGTAATGCTATATATAAGATGGCAACCATATGATCCAAAATACACCCAATGTTTTATATTATAGTTAAATGGAAATATAAAGTTTTTAATTACAGTTTAAGAAGCATTTATCTAATTGTCTGAGGCAGAGATAGCTTTTTCCACCACCAGATTTTTAAGTTCTTAAGATTACAACAGTGCCAAAAAGCAATTAACACTGCTAGTTGACTGATTTATAGACTTTTCAATAAATCAAATCAACACACAGATGCATTTTTAAGTAAGATATTTCTCAACTCCACCTTAGAATGAACAAGAGGTTACTTAAATACCGGAACCATTCCTTACTCATCTGTATATTCTCAGGATCTGTATCACATGTCTGGCATATAGTAAGAGTTCAATAATTAGCTGAATGAAACATCACTGCCCAGCGGTAAACTGAAAAAATTTATCAAGACATTTCCTATAATTGCTACATCAGGAATCTAACTTACCACAATAGCTATAATTCACCAAATAAAGGCCTAGAAAAACACGAACATATTATGAAGAGATGACAGGTATTATACAAAGATTGCCTCCAAACTCTTAAACTTGTGGGTTTAAGAAAAAAAATTTAATCATTTAAAATATTCTTTTGCCTTACTAATTATATTCAGATCCAGTCTACAATTCTCTGTAGTTTCGAAAGAAAATGGATTAGAGTCCACCCATCCCCTCATTCTCCTGTGATTTATTTCTCAGCAACACCTTTATTTATCAAGTAACTGTACAGCCAACTTTTAAGGCTGAATTATGAACTCCAGAATATATCCAGGGGTTTATATTGGCAACACTGAAACATTCAGATCTACAGCTGAGCTAGCAGGCATTGCTGTAATTACTCACTATTGGAGAAGGATTTTTGTGACTGTTATAGCAAAAAGCATAACAATATTAAATCACAGAAGGTTGCAAAACACCAAATTTGTTCTAGTTCTGTTATAAGAATCAATCAATATTGACCACAAGAGGCCTATGCACTGACTGGCTGCAGGTGTGCAGAGAAAGCCTAGTTTCCCTGAAACCATTCTGTGACCAGAAATGGGAGTACTTAAAGCTCCGTGACTACACCATTCTCTGATCAGTTACCTTCATTCAATGTTACAACACTCCTTGCTGTAAAGCTAATCATAGCAGAGCCCCAGTAGGCTGGAAGAACACAGGCAGATCTGTTTAATTAGTTTATCAATACTAGTACATCAAACTTCATGAGTTATTGACTAAACCTTTGATTATTTTTGTACTATAACCACTGATTGCTTACTAGGTAACTTTTGGTATCATTTGACATCAAATGGAAGATGACGTACAGCTTAACTGTGTGTCTAAGGCAGCATGTACTAATAAAAATGAAATTTTGCAGCTGATAGCAATGAAACATCAATCAATTCTCTAAACATAAATTTTAAGAAGCTTATGTCAGTTTTCTCACAACATCAGAGAATTAAGTATAATTTCAAAAAACAAGGTATTTTGAGAACAAAAGAAATCCAACAAATAGACCACTAATTATGTTTATAGTGACATTTTTGTTGCAGAACATTAGGCAGTATAAGAGAATCTGAGTGTAAAGGGAAAAGATGAACAAACAGGGAAGTTCTACTATTATAACTCCTGAATAGTACAAACAGCTTTGGATGAACAATAAATAACACAGAATTTTCTGTTTTTATAAAAAGACTATAAATCCAAGGGAAACTAGCTAATTTACTGCCAATTACTAAGGACTTGCTCATTTCTACCAATCTCTAAAACAGAAAAAAAATTATACCAATGCCAGATACCTCCCAAAGAATAGCTAATACCAGATATTGATTTGGGGCCAAAGTCATTAAGGCAGAAGAGGAGGAAGGAAGCACCAAATAGGAAGGACAGCTCTAAAAGGGTAACGGTCTAAGATGGATTCTGAAGTCAAGCTACCTGGCTTTGGATTCTGACTCTGAAACAGAGTAGCTGTGTGACCTTGGTCAGATAATTTAACCTGTCTGCTATCTCGCCCTTTTATATATAAAATTTGGGAAATGACATCAACCTCACAGCGTTATCTGTGAGGGTAAAATGAGGGTATATGTAAGCACACACAACATCTTTTAAATATTAGCAATCATTGTTCCTAGGAATAGAGACCCTATTTAAGTCCAATATTAAATGAATTAAGTGTTTTGATTTTAATTTTCCCAAGTTAGTCAAACCGAGTTTATGATAACAAATCATTTGGTAGCAAAATTCACTTATCCAAAATATACAATGTACGCATTATCTCATAAAAAAATTAAGTATACTTTAAAAAGTATCTAAAAATGGGTTTAAAGTACTTATCTTCAAAATTTTATAATATAAATTATTCTAATAAAGTTAAAATGGCGATGGGAAAATGTTTCTTTTTATATATGGAAATGTGGGCTTTAGAAATTGTATAAAATATACTCCTACTTTTACTCTTCCAGATTTTTTTTTTAAAGATTTTATTTATTTATTTGACAGAGAGAGAGAGATCACAAGTAGGCATAGAGGCAGGCAGAGAGAAAGGCAGAAGCAGGCTCCCTGCTCTGCAGAGAGTCCAACACGGGGCTCGATCCCAGGACCCTGAGACCATGACCTTAACCCACTAAGCCACCCAGGCACCCCTCTTCCAGATTTTGAATACATAAATTAAAGATTATTTAACTTAACTTACCTTATATTAGGAAAAACTATTTAAACTAATATACCTCATATTAGAGACATAGTAACACCCAATACACTGTCATAGTATTAAAATAATAGCTAAGAGTCTACTTCACATCAATCTTATATTTGTATTATATAACAACTGAAGTAGGACCTCACTAATCTTATTGTTCTACTTAAAAAATTCTACCATCATTCTCAAGATTATTTTATTCACTCTTATTTTTTTCTGTATCTACCCAATCTCTTCATTTAAAAAAAAAATGCTTTGTTTCTAAAACTAAAAATACTTAAGCATGGACTATAAAATTGCTAAAGACATATGGCTCATTCAGTATATTCTGGCCATAAAGCACTGTAAGACACTGTTATAGAAGTCTGATGCAGAGGCTAGGAAAAATGATGTGAATTTTCAAGTATGTCACAGGTTATAAATTGACAATTCCACATACAAAGTAGGGGAAACTGAGACTAGTGTGTCATTTGATCAACAGATTTTCATATGAAGCTGTAATTGAATAATAACCAAGAGACCTGGTTTACCCTCCTACCTTAACCAAATAGAAGATCGGGGGAAAAACAGTTTTCATATGTTGGACAACAAGCAGCCAAGTACTGTGAGTCCTCAGAGGGAAAAGTCAAAGTGAGTGCTACTGGAGAGGGCTATATATCCACCAGCACACCAGGGGCAACTCAAATAGAATCCTGAAGACTCACTGTGCTGAGGAAAGAGAGATCAAAGTTTGAAGGCCAAGACTGCTAGAATTTGCAGAGCAGAAAAACAAACAGGAGGAAACTTCACCGAGATAGTGAGAAGGAGACAGCACACACACTGCAGAGGACAACCACCGAATCTTAGACTAAGCACTGACTGACATGCACAAAAGAGATGAAACTACCTGAGTCCAGATCAAAAAAAACCAAAACACCAAAAACCAAAAAAATAACAACAAAAGAACACATAACACCAAAAACAAAAACAAACACCAGAAAAAGACAGGCAGAACAGATCTCAAAGATCACAAAGAGTTAGGAATAATTCATGTTCCTATCAGGCAGACACAGAATGTCTGATAAATAAATACATGGGTTTTTAAGCAGAATCCTAAGAAGAACATCACTTTAGGAGTGGGGTTAAATTAATCTAGACTAAAAATATTTCTGTATTCCCTAATTAAGCTTAAATGTATGCTTTGCAAAATCAAATGATTCCATATAACTTAACTGTATACCACAAGAAAATCAACACAATTTAAAGGAATACAACAAGATCCAACAAATGACAACATAAACTTTATATTTTATAGCATGTAATTAAAATTTACTAAGGATATTTAAAAATTAGGAAAATATGAATCATAACCATGAGAAAAATCAATCTATAGAAAAAGACTCAAAATGACAGAAATGATAGAAATAGCAAAGGGGCACCTGTTCAGTAGAACATGTGACTCTTGATTTCAGAGTCATGAGTTTGAGCCCCACTTTGGGAACAGTTTACATTGTTAAAAAAAAAAAAAAAAGGGCAGCAGGACTTTACGATGACTTTTAAATATGCTCCATATGCCCAAGAAGGTAGACAAAAATATGACTATGTTGTGGAGAGAATTCCAAGACGTGAAACTGACCCAATGAGACATCTAGAGATGAAAAATATAAAAGTTGATACAATAAATACAGTGGAAGAGATTAACGAGTTAGACACAGCAAAAGGAAAAGTCAGTTAACTTGAATATACAGCAAGAGAAACTATCAAAATGAAGCAGAGAGAGAAAAGACTTGGGAAAAAAAACAAACACAGTAACAGGCACCTGTAGGACAACATCAATTAGTCTATATGTGTACTAGAAGTGCCAGAGGGAGAGACAAGAGAGAAAATATATATTTGAAAATTTAATGGGTGAAATTTTTCCAAATTTTAAGAAAACCTTAAGTCCACAAAATAGAAGATGCTCCACAGACTTGGAGGATAAACATGAAAAAAAAAAAAAAAAAAAAAAGTCAAGGCATATCACAATCAAGTTTAGATCCAGTGCTGGAGAGAAAAATCTTAAAACCAACAAGAGACGAGAAAGACATATTACACACAATGAAACAGAGATTAACAATGACAGGAATGACAGGAAACTTGCAAGACAGAAAACAATGAAATATTTTTTAAATCCTAAACAAAAAAGGCTATAAATGTACAACTGTAAGTTTTACTAAATATTTTCAAATTATAGGCAAAATAAAGACTTTTTAAAAACAAAAGCTGTAAGAATTCATTACCAACAAAACAACAAATATCCTCTATCCTAAGGAAAATAATACCAAATATAATATTTGGGCGTATACAAAGGAATGAAGAGGGCCACAAATGGTAAACATGAGAGAACACATGAAAGACTTTGGGGAGCGGGCAGCTCATTTTTAAATCTCTTTAAGAGATGACTGAACTTCTGGTAATTTTGGAATAAAATTGTACCAGAACAATTTCCCACAGAAAACTAAAAAAAACTAGACATGTTACAAAAACACTGTGAGCCCTGGTGGTGAAACAGCAGTAGACAGTATATAACTATATACTGGTTAGGAGTATATGCTCAAAGATGACAAAAAAGAGAGCCATGTAAAGTAAATTTCCCACTCCCATGGCTTTCTGGCAAGGCCAAGTGAATAGTGGATGAAGTCCAAGTAGAGGTACTGACGGACAAACCAGTTTCTCTAGCAAAAGGAACCAAAAAAAAAAAAAAAATAGAACTTAGGAAAATTATGGCCACTGAAGAAAGTAGGGGAATCCCGGCAGGGAGAGAGGTGGAGATGGGCTCCTCAAACAATCCTCAATCTCCTCCACCCACATCTCTGACTAAATCCTGAACCACACAAGCAGAGAATAGACTCAAAGCAGCTCAGCAAAAGACAAAAAATACAAAATGAGATTGAAGCTGCTACTTAAGAAATAGAATTTCCAATCTGAACCCAGTCAGGATAACCACCTTCAAAAATACCACCTGTGGAGGAAAAATAAAATAATACAGAATCTCCAGAATTTAATGTAATGACAAGAACAGAACTCAAAATTACCCAACATAAGAACAACTAAGGAAATGGAATACCAGAATACTGTGTACATATACATAGACACAAGAAAACACAAGAAAATCAACCAAAGGCAAGCTTAAGAAAAACAAGACATTAGAACCAGCAGACAATGACTTTAGAGCTGCTATTATACTTATTCTTAATTAGGTAAAAGAAAATGTTGTGTTCTCAATTAATGAAGAATAAAGCAAATCTCACAAAAAATAGAAAAAATAAGAAAGAAATGGAAATTCTAAAATGAAAAAATGTTCACTGAATGTACAATCAAATGAAGATGGCAGAAGAATGAGAGTGAACTGGAAAAAAGATGAATAAAAATCCAATGTGAAGAAAACAAAAAAGATGTAAGAAAACCAACAAAGCTTCATATACTGTTAGAGAATATAAAAAATACAACACACATATAATTTCAATACCAGAAGAAGAGAATGGAGCAAAAGATTATATAAAGATATAATGGCCACGCTGATGTTTACAGTAGCATTAATTACAATAGACAAGATATAGAAGCAGCCCAAGTATCCATTGAGTGACAAATGGTTAAAGAAGAGGCGGGGGGTGTGTGTGTATGTGTGTGTGCGTGCACACACCTATACATACAAATATGTGGAATATTACTCAGCCATAAAAAAGAATGAAATCTTGCCATTTGCAATGACATGGATGGAGCCAGAGAACAGGATACTAAGTGAAATAAGTCAGAGAAAGACAAATATCCTATGATTTCACTCATGTGGAATTTAAGAAACAAAACAAACAAAGGGAAAGAGAGAGACACAAAACAAGAAATACACTCTTAACAATAGAGAATAAAATGATTGTTACCACAAGGCAGGTGGGTAGGGGGATGAGTTAAATAGGTGATGGGGATGAATGAGTACACTTGTGATGAGCACAGGGCAATGTTTGGAAGTGTCGAATTATTATACTGCACGCCCAACACTAAAATAAAGAAAAGAAAGAGAATAAAACAAAAGATAAGAAAGCAAAAGAAAAGACAAATGACAGCCAAAATTTCCACTAGTTTGGTCAAAGACAGAAATTCACAGATCTAAGATACTCAACAGACACCAAGCTAAATGAACATAAAAAAGCTCAAAGCAAGACAACTGAAAGTCAAAGATAAAGAGTAAAACATGAAAGCTCGAGAGAAAAATGACAAATTATCTAAGTGGTATCAATTTTTCAGTTAATAGTGACATTATATAAGGAATTATAGAGGATTTTAAAACATCTTTAGAATGCTAAAAGAAAAACAACAACAACAACAATTATAAAACCCATAATTCTATGACCAATGAAACAATCTTTTAGAAACAGATAAAATGGAAATACTTTCTTTTTTTTTTTTTTTTAAAGATTTTATTTATTTATTTGAGAAAGAGACAGTGAGAGAGAACATGAGCGAGGAGAAGGTCAGAGGGAGAAGCAGACTCCCCATGGAGCTGGGAGCCCGATGTGGGACTCGATCCCGGGACCCCGGGATCATGACCTGAGCCGAAGGCAGTCGTCCAACCAACTGAGCCACCCAGGCGTCCCAAAATGGAAATACTTTCAATCAAGAGATTTCATTACCAGCAGATCTATACCACAGCAAAAACTAATGGTACTTCCTAAGGCAGGAAGAAAATGATAGTTAGAAATTTGGATCTTAACAATACAAAGAAAAACGGGAATGGTAAATATCTGAGTAAGTGATAATCACTTTTTTTTTTTTCCTCTGAATTTCTTTAAAAATCATGAGTATAGGGGCGCCTGGGTGGCTCAGTGGGTTAAAGCCTCTGCCTTCGGCTCAGGTCATGATCCCAGGTCCTGGGATCGAGCCCCACATCGGGCTCTCTGCTCGGCAGGGAGCCTGCTTCCTCCTCTCTCTGCCTGCCTCTCTGCCTACTTGTGATCTCTGTCTGTAAAATAAATTAAAAAAAAAAAAAAACACTTTAAAAATCATGAGTATATAAA
Organism: Lontra canadensis; assembly: GCF_010015895.1. Taxonomy (NCBI): domain Eukaryota; kingdom Metazoa; phylum Chordata; class Mammalia; order Carnivora; family Mustelidae; genus Lontra; species Lontra canadensis. The sequence goes on along the minus strand of NW_022630998.1, from coordinate 34,345,228 downwards.
GCAAAAGTTGCATTGTCTTATGATGTTTTTAAATTGACACACATAGTAACTAAACCCTAAAAGGTAAGAGGAATGTAGAGGTATATAGTTGCAAGATTTCTGTATTTTAAGTGAACGGATGCAGTATTAAATGAAACTACAAAAAGTTAAGAATGAATACAGTCAATGGTAAAAATAATTCAGAGATAAACATATTAAAAATAAGAACAAGTGGGGCGCCTGGGTGGCTCAGTCATTAAGTATCTGCCTTCGGCTCAGGTCATGATCCCAGTGTCCTCGGATCAAGCCCCCATGTTGGGCTCCCTGCTCAGTGGGAAGCCTGCTTCTTCCTCTCCCACTTCCCATGATTGTGTTCCCTCTCTTGACGTATGTGTCTCTCTCTGTCAAATAAATAAATAAAATCTTTAAAAATAAATAAATGAAAAATAAAAACAAGAACATTTAAAACAGGATTTCCTCCAAAACAATAGGAGGAAAGGAAAAGAAAAACAAAAGGAGCACATAGAAAAGAAACAGTGTAACAGTACACTCAAATCCGTACACATCAATAATGACATTAAGTGTTAAAAGAATAAACAATCCAATTCAAAGGCACACTTTAACATAATGGATAAAGAAAAGATGGAGCTACATGTTGTCAATAAGAGATGCACATTAGATACAAAGACACAGAGAGGCTGAGAGCAAATAGATGAAAAAAATATATATACTATACAAAGAGATGAACAGGCTGGAGTGGCAATAGTAATAACAGATCAAATAGACTTTAAGACAAAAAAATATTACCAGAGATAAAGAAGGACTTATTTTAGGATAACAAGGTCAATTCATCAGGAAGACAAAAAAGGAATGCTGCCTGATGGGAGTACTTTAAAATATATGCTAGGAAATGACTAAATTAAAGGGAGAAATGAACAATTTCAGAATCATGATTGGGAGATTCAAAATTCCTCTCCTAGCAATCAGTGGAACAACTAGAGAAGAAGTCAGTAAAAACAATTTTAAAAATATAAATAAACAACACCATCAACCACATTTATTTAAATAACGCTTATAGAATATATATACAACAATAGCATAATACACATTCTCTTTAATTGAACATGGTATGCACACTATAATAAACTTTGGTGATCTATAAACAAGTTTTCATAGAGGGTTTTTTTTTTAAGATTTTATTTATTTGACAGAGACAGAGATCACAAGTAGGCAGAGGCAGGCAGAGAGAGGGGGAAAAGCAGACTCCCCATTGAGCATCCCCACTGAGCAGAGAACCCAATGTGGGGCTCAATCCCAAGACCCTGAGATCATGACCTGAACCAAAGGCAGAGGCTTAATCTGATGAGCCACCCAGGTGCCCCAAGTTTTCATAGAGTTTAAGAATGAAATAATACTAGGTATGTTTTAAGACTAAAACGGAATTATGTTACAAAGCAATCAACATTAAGATCATTAAGATAACCCTCTCACCCCGAATATGAGGAAATTAAACAACATACTTTTAAATAATCCATGAGTCAAAATAGAAATCATTAAGTAAATAAAAAATATTAACTAAACAACAATGAAAATATATAAAATTAAATTTGGAAAATGCAACCAAAGTAATGTTTAGAATAAAATACATAGTGTTAAAGGTTTATAATAACAAAAAGATTTGATCTGAGTCCCCAACTCAAGATATCAAAAAAAGGACAAACCCAAAATTATGTATAAGCCTGAAATATCAAAGATAAATACAAACTCAATAATAAAAAAAAAAAAATCCATGACATAGAAAACAGAAAAAAGTAAACTCATAAACCCAAAAGCTATTTTTCCAAAGGTCAATAAAACCGATAAGGCTCTAAATTGATCAAGAGAAATAGAGCAAAGACAACAACTACCAATATCAGGAATGAAAGAGAAAATATCACTGCAGAAGGCAGACACCAAAAAGTACTAAGGGAGGGCCACCTGGGTGGCTCAGTGGGTTAAGCCTCTGCCTTCAGCTCAGGTCATGGGATTGAGTCCACATCGGGCTCTCTGCTCAGCAGGAAGCTTGCTTCCCCTTCTCTCTCTGCCTGCTTCTCTGCCTACTTGTGATTTCTCTGTCAAATAAATAAATAAAATCTTAAAAAAAAAATACTAAGGGAATATTATAAACAACTTTAGGTTAATAAACTGACTACCTGGATGAAGTGAATAGATTTCTTGAAAGACAAATTACCAACCCAGATCCCAGAAGAAATAGAAAATCTTAATACCCTCCTGCTGGGTGTCCACCAAGAGCATCTTCAGGATGGATGATTGGCCAGAAGGATTTACAGGACTCAAAAACTTGTTATACTGAGGATTATGGCTCATTACAGCAGAAGGATACATAGTTAAGTTAGTAAAAGGAGAAGTTACATGGGTGAAGTCAAAGGAAACCAGGCACAAGCTTCCAAGAGTCCTACCACCAGTGGAATCACCATAAGATCTGCTTAATTCCTTGAACAACAGTGTGATGACGTATACGAAGTACTTCCAACTGGGGAAACTTGACCGAGAAAGACAGTCCAGAGCATTTATTAAGGTTCAGTCACATAGGTAACTGTACAACTACACACACTGTCATCACTACGTATGAGATCAGTAACTGAAGCTCCAGAACAGGAAAAGAAAAAGCAGGTGTTTACCATAAATTACAATTTTAGTATGCACTATCTGGACAAACTGGTACACCATGGCTCAAGACAACAGATACATAAAATACTTTTGTCACACAGAACAGTCCAACAGCTTAGTCTGCCCAAGACAGACAAGGGACTGTCCCGAAAACAGACCTTTCTTGTGACTATACAAGCTTTGAGCAACCCATGCCTGGTGAGTTAACTATTTCCCAAAGAAGTCTATGCCCAATAAGCAACTTAAATTCATAATTTAAAACCTTCCCATAAAACAAACTCAAAGCCCACATAACTTCACAGTAAGGATAAAATAATACCATATAAGATGAAATAACTCCACACATATTCTTTAAGACAACAAAGGGAAACATATCCCAATTCATTTTATAAAGCTAGTATTAACCTGATTATCCTAATATCAAAAAAAACAAAAAGCCACTGAAAGTAAAAAGAAAAAAAAAATCCTTCAATAACACAATAATCCTTCAATTCACACAATAGTTGTGAAATCCCTTAACAAAAAGTTAGTTAGCAAATCAAGTCTAACAATATAGACAAAAGTTTAATACACCATGAATAAAAAGGTTTAATAAGTAAAAATTAATACCAGTCATTGACTTTATCCAAAAAAATAGAAAAAAATAATATGATAATTTCAACAGTTACAGAAAAAGCACTTGAAAAAAATTCAAAACTCATTCACTATAAAAACTTCCAGCAAACTAGGGATAGAAAGAACTCTTTAACATGATTACAGACAGCTTGTAAAAAAAGAAAGAAAGAAAGAAAGAAGGAAAGAAAGAAAGAAAGAAAGAAAGAAATCAATCTATGGCTGATACCATAATCAATGGGAAAAGGCTCAGTGCTTTCCAAATGAGAAATAAGGCAAGGATAACCATCCTAATCACTTCCATTCAACATTGTAATGTAAACTGTACTCAGTATAATATGACAAGAAAAAAAGAATAGAAACTAAAATTAGGGGTGCCTGGGTGACTCAGGTGTTAAGTGTCTGCCATCAGCTCAGTTCATGATCCCAGGGTTCAGGGATCGAGCCCCGTATCCTGCTCCCTGCTCAGCAGGAAGCCTGCTTCTCCCTCTCCCATTCCCTGTGCTTGTGTTCCCTCTCTCACTGTGTCTCTCTCTGTCAAATAAATAAATAAAATCTTTAAAAAAAAAAGAAAGTAAGTAAAATTATATTTGCACATGATATGATCATTTATGTAACAAAGTCAAAGAAATCTATAAAATAGCTATCAGAACTAGTAAGTGAATTTAACAAGGATATAAGATCAATATACAAAAACCAATTCTGTATGCTAGCGATAACCAATTGGAAATGAAATTTAAAAGGCTATGTTGTTTAAAATAACATTCAAGGGGCATCTGGGTGGCTCAGTCTTTTAGGTGTTTGCCTTCAGTTCAGGTCACGCTCCCAGGGTCCTGGGATGGAGCCTGGCCTCGGGCTCCCTGCTCTGTGAGGAGCCTGCTTCTCCCTCTCTGCTGCTTCCCCTGTTTGTGCTCATGCTCTCTCTATCTCAAATAAAATCTTTTAAAAAAAAAAAAAAACAGCATTTAAAACTACTAAAAGCTAAATTTAAAGTACGTGCAAAACTTGTATACCAAAAACTACAAGACACTGCAAAAGGTAATTATAGAAGACACATTCAAGGATTTGAAGACTTTATACAGTAAAGATGGCAATTCTTCCCAACTGACCTATAAATTCAATGCAAACAAGATCAATTCTAACAGGCTTTTGAAGAAACTGACACGCTAATTTTAACACTTATATAAAAAGACAAAGGACCCAGATTAGCCAAAATAAGGTTAAAAACGGAACAAGACTGGAGTGCTTATACTACCTGACTTCAAGACTATAGTAAATTGGGCAGTGTAGTATGGCAAACAGATAAATGGAACAGAACAGAGTCCAGAAATATACTTGCACCCATAAGATCAAGAATCTTTCACAAGACATGGAAAGATAATTCAAGGCAGAAAAGATATAGCTTTCTTTTTAAAAAAAGGAAATAAGATGGGATCAGGAAGGAGACAAACCATAAGAGACTCTTAATCTCACGAAACAAACTGAGGTTGCGGTGGGCAGGGGTTGTTAGGGATAGGGTGACTGGGTTATGGATATTGGGGAGGGTATGTGCTATGGTGAGTGCTGTGAAATGTGTAAGCCTGATGATTCACAGACCTATACCCCAGGGGCGAATAATATATTAGATGTTAATTTAAAAAACGATACTAGTACAACTAAACATCTGGGGGGAAAATGTATCTCGAAATCTCAAACCTTACTTCATATCACACGCAAACTCTAATTTAAAAACTCTTTGAACAGTGAAGAGTTAATAGAGCAGGCCAGAGACTGCTATCCTTAGAAAGTCTGCTTAGAAAGTTGGACCTAATGGCATCTGGGAACTTGAATCTCAGGGGTATTCCCACATTCCCTAACTGAGAAGTATGGTTTACATACCAACCATATGGTTTATGCTCTAACATTTGCTTTCTTTCAGGGAGTCAGGAATTTTGGTACTTGCTAGGCAGTTAATGCCTACATGAACAGCCCCCAGTGAAAGACTTGGGCACTGAGTCACTAATGAGGCTTCCTAGTGGACAATACTTGACGTTTTTTGTCACAACTGATGCTGGAGGAATTGTCACTGGGAAAATCAGTTGGAAAGGATCTTAGAAGCTTGCATCTAATTTCCTCTGGACTTCTCCCCATGCAAGTGTTTCAGGGCCTGATTTTGCTGTGTCTTTGACTATACTAAATCAGAGCTATGATATATCTTGAGTCTTATGAATCCTCCCAGGGAATCACAGAACCTGTGGGTCATACACCAGTGACAGATCACAGACCTAAATATAATAGCTAAAACCATTAAACTTTAAGAATAATACAGGAAAAATCTTTGACATTAGGTTAGGCAAAGATTTCTTAAACAGATCACACAAAAAATCAGGAAGTATAACTGAAGAGAAAACAGGTAAAATGGACATTATCAAAATCAAATGTTTGTTTTTTAAAAGGTATTAAGAAAAGAAAAAGGCAAGCCACACATCAAGAGAAAATAAATAATAATAAATAACCATCTTCTGACAGAAGACTGGTACCAGAATTTTTACACTTTAATAAAAAAACAAAAACAGGCTGAAGATTTAAACAGTTTAGAGGAAAGATGACTAATCAATGCATCATGAAAAGATTCTCAACATCACTAAATATAAGAAAATATAAATAAAGGCACAATGAAATACCATTAAATACCTACCAAAGTGGCTAATGTTAAAAAGAGTCTAACAAGATCAAGTCTTGGAAGGGATGTGAACCAACTAGAACTCCCATACAATTGCTGGTGGGGATGTAAATGGTTCAGCCTCCCTGGAAAACTCATACACTATTTTCTAAAAATTAAGTATACACTTTCAAACAATGCAACTGATCTATCCCTAGATATTTAGAAAAGAAAAAATTTTTGAAAAATTAAAATATATCACCACATACAGCATATTACTCAAGCGTTTTTCAACAGGTAAATTTAAAATTGTGAAATATCAGATTATAGCAAAGAAGGAACAAAACGTGAACACATGAAACAGCATAGACAAATTTCAGATTCCTAGGTAAAAGAATTCAAATGAACAGATACCAAACTGTATAGTTTAATTTATAAGAAATTCTAAAAATTACAATTCTCTACTGACAGAAAGCAAATCAGTAGTTCCATGGAGACTTAAAGTGGATCACAGCCCCATATATAAAAGCTACATCTACAAAACTCTTAGGAAAAAGACAAGTATAAATATTGGGTCCTTGAAGTTAAGCATCCGGATTAACTCAAAACGGATCACAGTACTATATATAAGCTGAATCTATAAAACTCTTAGGAAAAAGACAAGTATAAATCTTCATGACTTTGGATTAAGCATCCATTTATTAAATATGACGCCTAAAGCATAAACAAAGAAAAAACAGATGAACTGGAATTCATCAAAATTTAAAAATGTCTGCACTTCAAAGGATTCCATCAAGAAAATGAAAAGACAACCCATAGAATGAAAGAAAATATTTGCAAATTATATACCAGATAAGAGTCTACTATTTCAAATATATAAAGAACTCCAACAATAAACAACAGAAAGACAATCCAATTACAAAATGGTAAAAGGACTGGAATAGACATTCTTCCGAAGACTGTAGTATTGGCCAATAGGTGCTCAATAGTTTTTTTCTTAGACAAATGCAAATTGAAAACAGCAAAAGCAGCCATGAGATTCCACTCCATACCATCTAAGATAGCTATAATCTAAAAGAAAGTATTTTTTTCCAATAAAGAAAAGTAAGCATCAGTGAGCATGTGGAGAAAATTATAACACATACATTGTTGACAGAAATGTAAAATGATATAGCTGCTGTGGAAGAGTTTGGCAGGTCCTCAAGATACAGTAACCATAAAACCTAGCAATATCACTGCAAGGGATACATACGAGAGAAATGAACACACTGGTTCACACACAAACTTGTACAAAGTATTTATAGTAGTGTTATTCATGAGAGCTAAAGAGTGGAAACAACCCAAGTGTCACTGATGGATGAATATACAAAACTCAGTACATCCATACGATGGATTATTATTCAGCAATAAAGAGGAATGAGGTACTGATGCACACTACAACATGAATGGACTTGGAAAACATTCTAAGTGAAAGAAGCCAGACAAAAATGTCACATACTATATGACTTCATTTATATGAAATGCCCAGAATAGGCAAATCCATAGACAGAAAGGAGATTTAATGGTTGCATAGGGCTGGGGACATAAGGAGTGACTACTAATGAGAGCAGGAATATTTTTTGAAGTGATAAAAATATAGAAGGAAGTAGATGGTGGTGATGGTTGCACAATTCTGTAAATACACTATAAATCACTGAATGCACATTAAAAGTTATAGCATGTTAACTGTATTTCAACAATCTTAAAAAGATTACTGACTACAGCAAAAATAACAATCATATATTTTTAGGAAGTTTTAACATATTTAAAAGTAAAATGCAAGATAACCTGGGAAAAGATGGGAAGGGGAAAAGGAAGTTCACTGTCATAAAGTTTTCAAAGTATATGTGAAGTCTTATAATGTTACTTGAAAGTAGATAGTGATAACTTAAAGATGTATATTGTAAATCCTAGTGGTAGACTGCAGTAAGAGAAAGACAGACACTGCATACCCTAGGGCAAGCACCTACTAAATAAATAAAACAGAGATACAGCTTTAATAGTAATATCAATATTTGATTATGGAAAAACTCCCTTATATTCTTAATTTCTACTTCTTATACTCCACCTATTTCCACCTAAAACATCTACCCTGATGTCACTAAGTCCTTGAAAATATTCTCCAGTGGAGATTGCCCCTTCCGTCAAACTTTCCAGACTCAAAAACAGAGCCAAGCACATTCCCCACAGTTGATATTCACAGTTGTTAGCAATGGGCAAAGAGGAAGCATGTGTCCTGGCATTTTCATTCTCATGCACCTATCACTACTTCCTACTGAGTAAACATATCCTCCAGACCATCACTACCACATCAGTTGACAATGAGATGCATGACAGACATGGTCATTCAATCCTCTTCCTTACTACCTTGTATTCTTTTAAAAACAAGCCATTTGCTCAGATCAATCTCTTATCCCTGTCATGACACTCTTTATCCTACTCATCCTGCTCAATGGTTTCTACTCAATGGGCACTTATTTTTCTTTTGTATTCTATCAAAAAAGTTACTAGCCCATCTGACCCAACATTACCTTGGCCTCAAAGTTCTTTGAATTCCTGTTTCAAACACCACTTACAAACCCACATAGACAAGTAACTGAAGGCTCACAGTGCATCCTGCCTCTGCCCACCTCCTGCTATACAGAGTCAGGGTATACCAGAGCTAAAATGTTTCAAAAAGAACACTACATTTGGAATGATAATGATAATGGAATGATAATAACTTGGGTTTCAAACACTGCCCTTATACTGCCTGAATTTAGGTCCATTTCATGCAACATGTGCTATCTTAAAATTAAGTGCTTAGGGCAGAATTTCAAGTAAACTGGTTTCTAAGATTACACAATAAGTTGCTATCACTCACCAAGGTGAATTAATCTCAATTTACTTTTCACATTCTCCATCCAAAAATCCAAATACTGTTTATTTATTTATTTAAGATTATGGACATTTAAATTATAACCAAAAAAACCTAGTGATACATAAGGATCTTATGCTGCATTTCTAAGTAACTGAAAAGTATGATTCTTTTACAACAAAAGGAATAATGAAAACTATGAAACAAAATAGCACTCAAGGGGCACCTGGGTGGCTCAGCCTGTTAAGCGGCTGAACATGACTCTTGGTTTTGATGAGGTGATGATCTCAAGATTGTGGGGTCAGGCTACGCACTCACACAGAGTCTGCTTAAGATTCTTTCCCCTCCTCCCTCTTTCTTTCTCTCCCTCCCCCTCTGCTCTTACCAACCCCACCCCCCCGGCTCAGCAAACATGTGCATACACTCACTCTCTCTCTCTCTCAAATAAATGAATAGAATATTAAAAAAAAAAAGCTACCTCAATATTTTTACTGGCCACATTCTTCACAACAGCAGGAAATAGTTCAGATGCATTTTTCCCCTTTGCAATCATCTGAAGAATAAAAGTAGAGTATTAGAGCTGAAACCTTTTTTAGATTAGTCATCTGAAAACAAAACATAAATTCTACATACATTAAATATTTAGAAAACGGAATCAGGAAAAAGCTGTGGAATTAACAAGCTGAAGTCTTTTTGAGTTATCTTACTACTCATCTCAACTGCCTGCATCAAGAACCAATGTCTTCCGTAACAATATAAATATACGAATACATAGACACTTTAAAGAAGAAATACACAGTAGTTTAGGACATATAATAAAATATTTTCAGTAGTTTTCTCTGGCTAATGAGGGTATAAATACTTTTTAAATATTTATGCTGTTCTTTATTTCCCAGGTTCTTATATTAAAATTATACTGCATTTGCAATGGAAGCGGGGGTGAGGGTGGAATAAATGTTATTTTAAACAAGCTATTTCTCCCCTGGCTTTCTTTTCATGGGTCCCCCTACTTCTCCAACCACTACTTTCCGAAGTTCCCTTCACCAAGTCCTCTTCTCTGCCCACTAAAATTCTGGGCTGATCACCATCTTTTCAGGCTATACTAATCTACAATCTCTAAAACTCCTAACATTTCATTCACCTTCGGGACTTAACTTTCACACACTATGGGGATCAATTTCCCAAACTCTAGCCCTAACTCTGAGCCCTAGCTCCACTTCTATAACTGGACATCATTAGATATCTCTCTCATCTCAAACTTGCTGTCTAAAACCAAACTTATTTTTCATTGATAAAATGACATTCATGCTATAACTTCCTATTCCCACCAATTTTCCCAGATACCAGAAACCAAAGAATTATCTTGGGCTCTTTCAAATCTACAAAATAACTAGGTCCCATCGTGATTTTTTTATACAATCACATTAATCCTTTCTCACTCTTACTATCCTAAAATACTTCACTATCTCTCAGAAAGGACTTTTTCTAATGGTCCCCTGTTCCTGTCCAAATTTACATCACTGACAGTTTCACAAGCTTAAAACACTACTGTAAAAGACAGCCGCTCTGAAAGATTTCAAAAGCCCCTGAGTGCCTAAGAATCTAAACTGTTGGGCACCTGGGTGGCTCAGTCAGTTTAGCCTCTTGCCTTCAGCCCAGGTCATGATTTCAGGGTCCCGGAATCAAGTCCTGCACTGAGCTCCCTGCTCTGCTTCTCATTCTCCCTCTACCCCTCCCCCTGCTCATGCCCTCTTTCTCTCAAATAATTAAAAATCTTAAAAAAAAAAAAAATCCAAACCATGTAACTTAATATTAAATGCCCTCAAAGTTTGCAATATCCCTTTTAAGCACATAAATCATTATTGTTCTACACAAATGCTTTTGACAAAGTAAAAATGTACCACTACCAGAACACTCTCTGGCTTCTCTATTGCCTTTACTCATGTCACACCCCCAACTCAATTCTTTTTACTTTTCACATTCCTCCCAAATTCTAATCACACTCCCTTCCTGAGTCATCTCCTAATATCTGGCCTACCATGTCATCTAATTCTAATGTCCTCTAGAATTTTTTTAATTCACACTTTTCATTTGGGATGTCTATGTGCTACGTTTTATTTCTATTAATTTAGTGGTATGTCTACCTATATCCCCATTTCCTATACTCTCATTCCCAGAATATCTTTATATCTGTTAACAGTCAAGACTTTGATAGCTACAAAATAAAGTTTAAACTATAGGATAATTTCCTGGAAAAAGATTCTTTTTTTGTTACACACTATATCTAGGAAACTACCAAAAAATATGGAAACTATTAGTTTTATAAATTTATGATACATTTTAAAATATACTATCTGATATTTTGAGCATTATAATCCCAGCTAGCAATTTCCCAATAAGACCTTTCTACAGGATAGCTTAAAAATACTTTAATATGAGCTAGTCTTTTTATATTCTATTTCCTTACCTGTCATATTATGGTTTGAGAATTTTGGGTTCTTTAAAAGATTCTATTTGTTTGAGAGAGAGAGAGAGAGAGAGAGAGAGAGGGAGAAAGAGAGCGCAAGTGGGGGGAAGGGCAAACAGAGAGGAAGAGAAGCAGATTCCCCCCAGAGCAGGGAGCCCGAAGCAGGGGGATGACAACCTGAGGCAAAGGCAGACATTTAACTAATTGAGCCACCCAGGTACTCTTACTTAAGTATTTTGTAAATCTGCTGAGTAGTACAGAAAGCTCACAAAATACTGCAGCTAAAACATCTTTGAATGATTTTTACACCTCCCTCAATTTCCTCATCTGTAAAATAAGGAGAGAGGGACCAAATGTTCTCTGGGGCCCATTGTTTCAATTATTCAATGACTACCTGAAGTCAGAGATCCTATCCTAAGGATTCCCCAAATGTTCTATAGAACACTCACTATTCAAAAAAATGTTAACAGATGACAGAAGAAAAAAATCCTATAGTCAAATTCTTTTAACAATATTTGCTGGGAGAGGACTCCATGCCAGGGACTACTGCCTTGATGATACAACTGTGAACAGTACACAATCCTTGCCCATTAGAGCTTACTTTCTAATGGGGATGAGGGACAATAAATAAATTTAATATGTGAGATGGTAAAAGAGAGTACTAGAAAAAAAAAAGGACTCTATGAGAAATGGAAAGTGCTAGGGTGGAGATGGGAGCTGCCCTCTTATTTTGTTTAGTATTTTGCTAGTATATATTTCCCATCCTTATATTTTTAATCTGCATCTTTATATTAAAAGTGGGTTTCTGAAGGAAGGGGCAAGATGGTGGAGGAGTAGGGGACCCTCTTTCAATCAGTCCCCTGAATTCCGCTGGATAACCACCAGAGCACTCTGCATACTCATGAAATCAGCCTGAGATGTAAGCTTATACATTTCTGAATCTCTATGGGGGCAGAGTATCATTAGCCGAAAGGTACAAAGGACGGAGTTGGGATCGCGTAGAAGGATATCGGAGGATAAACAGATGGGGGAGGGAGCCACCAGAAGCGAGCATTGGAAAGTAATACCCCAATACAAAAGTGCCCTGCACTTGGGGACCAGCGATAGCTTGGGGGCCGGTGGCTGCAAGATGGGAAAGGACTGATAACAGCACTCAAACAAAAAAAAAGGGGGTTAAGGGACAACTGCGGGGACCTGGCAGCAAGAGGCATACAGCACCTAAGCTCCAGGTCCCAGGACCATCGGCAGGACCTAGAGCAGAATCGAGTCAGTGGTTCCAGGAACGGCAGCCGCGAAGGACCGGACTCACCCAGACCAGTATCACTTGCAGTTTTGGTGTCATGGGGTTACAGAAACAAGCAAGGGGCCTTGGCTGACCACTGATATGGTCGCTGGGGGTGCGCATCACCTTAGGGAGTCTGCCGTATTCAACGGAGTTTGCAGAGGGGGAGTCTGTGTGTTCTGTACCATTCAGAGAGGAGCAGACTGTGTCTTCTCTCTGAGGCAGAGGCCTGGGTGCCGACAGTTTACTTTGCTTTGACCCTCTGAAAAGGCCCGAAAAGCCACCAGAGAACAAGAGCCTGAAAAAACAGTTTCCACGGGACCCAGCCCCTTTAGAGGAGGAAGGGCAACTATACCCAAGCAGGATTGACTGAAAAACAATGCAGCAGGTCCTCCCGGCAAAGACAAGCTGAAAAGGGGAAACAAGCGGAAAACACCCATAGGGTCCCCATAAAACTGTAAAATCCTAACACCAGGGGAAAACAGTATATTAAGCTCCTGGTATTGCCTCACAGCCTGTAAATTTCTTAGATACTTTTCTCTCCCTCTCTTTTTTAAAATTCTTTCACATGATTCTTGTTTATTTTTTTACCTACTTACCATTTCAAATAGGTGTTTAATACAACATATTCCATAGTAACTTTGTAACTTAAACTTTTTCATACATACACTTTTTCTTTTTCCTTTTTTTAATATATATAGATACAAGCTTTAATGTAGTCCTTTTTTTTCCCTATTCAATACTACCTTTATATAGAGAGAAGTTTAAATTTCACTCACTCTGGAAAGTTGAGTTCTCTAACAAAGATAACAAGATAGTCCCAGGAAGAACTGAAATGGCCTTCCTCCCCAACATCGAAGGATTACAACCACCTTCCCATCACCACCCTCTTTTTATTTTGGGGTTTTTGTAGGGGTTTTTCTTTTTATCGGTCTTTTTGTTTGCTTTCTTTTGTTTTCATACTTTATAAATCTTACTCTTGGGGCTCATTTTGGCTGGGTTTTTGTTTTTGGTTGTTTTTCTTTTTGGCAGTGACTTCCGATTGCTCTGAAACTTCCCGGGATGCACCCTGCCTAGGTAGTGGTTGATATTTTCAGCTACACATCCCCTCAACCACAACTCAACAGAATGACAAGGAGGAAGAATTCCCAACAAAGAAAAAACCCAGAGACAATGGCCTCTCCAGCAGATCTAATGGATATAGATTGACACAAGATGTCAGAAATAGACTTCAGGATAGCAGCTATGAAGACAATAGTCAGGCTACAGGAAACTATTAATGGCAACATAGATTCATTAAGGGCAGAAGTGGGAGCACATCTGGCAGAACTTAAAAATGCTATCATTTTTGTATTGCATCATAAGATCCAATCTAATCTAGATACTCTAACAGTTAAGAGAAATGAGGCAGAAGAAAGAATTAGTGACCCTGAAGACAAACTGAGAGAAAAGAAGGAGCAGGAGGAGACCTGGAACAAATAGCTTAAAATCCATGAAAACAGAATTAGAGAAATAAATGATGCCATGAAACATTCCAATGTCAGAACTATCAGGATCCCTGAGGGGTGGAGAGAGAGAGGACCAGAAGATATATTTGAGCAAATTGTAGCTGAGAACTTCCCTAATCTGGAGAAGAAACAAGCAATCGTGTCCTAGAGGCAGAGAGGACACCCCTCAACATCGATGAGGGCAGATCAACCCCCAGGCATGTAACAGTAAAACTCACAAATTTTAGAACCAAGGAAAGCATTTTAAGGGCAGTTGGGGGAAGAGATTCCTTATGTATAGAGGAAGGAACATCAGAATAATGTCAGATCTGCCCACAGAGACTTGGAAAGGGCTGATAAGACATATTCAGGGTACTAAATGAGAAGAATATGCAGCCAAGAATTCTTTATCTGGTAAGGCTGTCATTCAGAATAGATGGAGAGATAAGAAGCTTCCAGGACAGAGACTGAAAGCATATGTGACCACTAAGCCAGCCTTACAAGAAATATTAAAGGGGGGGGGGGGGGGCTCTATAGAAGGAGAAAGATCCCAACAGTGATACCAAACAGAGACATACAGAGACCATCCATAGAAACAAGGACTTCACATGCAACGTGATGACAATAAAATCTTATCTGTCAACAATCACTATTAATGTGAATGGCCTAAATGCTCCCATAAAATGGCAGAGGGTTGTAGACTGGATAAAAAGATAGGAGCCATCTGAATGCTGTCTACAAGAGACTCATTTTGAACCTAAAGATACATCCAGACTGAAAGTCAAGGGATGGAGAACTATCTTTCATGCCAACAGACCTCAAAAGGAAGCTGGGGTAGCAACTCTTATATCAGACAAATTAGATTTTAGAAAAGACTGTGGTTAGAGATACATAAGGACATTGTATCATTCTTAAAGGGTATATGCAACAAGAAGATCTAACAGGGGTGCCTGGGTTGCTCAGTGGTTAAAGCCTCTGCCTTTGGCTCAGGTCATGATCCCAGGGTCCTGGGATCGAGTCCCACATTCGGGCTCTCTGCTCAGCAGGGAGCCTGCCTCCTCCTCCTCTCTCTCTGCCTGCCTCTCTGCCTACTTGTGATCTATCAAATAAATTTAAAAAAAAAATCTTTAAAAAAAAAAAAAAAAAAAAATCTTTAAAAAAAAAAAAAAAAAGATCTGGGATGCCTGGGTGGCTCAGTTGGTTAAGCAGCTGCCTTCGGCTCAGGTCATGATCCCAGCGTCCTGGGATCAAGTCCCACATCGGCCTCCTTGCTCATCAGGGAGTCTGCTTTTCCTTCTGCCTCTGCCTGCCATTCTGTCTGCCTTGCTCGCTCTCTCTCCCTCTCTCTCTCTGACAAGTAAATAAATAAAATCTTTAAAAAAAAAAAAAAAGATCTAACAATTGTGAATATCTATGACCCCTACATGGGAGCAGCAAACTACATAAGCCAACTGTTAACCAAAAGAAAGAGACATATTGATAATAATACATTAATTGCAGGAAACCTTAACACTCCACTCTTAGCAACAAACAGATCAACTAAGCAGAAAATCAACAAAGAAAAAAAAGCTTTGAATGATACACTGGACCAGATGGACCTCATAGATATATACAGAACTTTCCACTCTAAAACAACAGAATACTCAATCTTCTCAAGTGTGCAGGGAACATTCTCCAGAATAGACCACATCTGGGTCACAAATCAGGTCTCAACTGATACCAAAAGACTGAGATTATTCCCTGCATATTCTCAGACCACGATGCTGTGAAACTGGAACTCAATCACAAGAAAAAGTTTGGAAGGAATTCAAACACTTGGAAGCTAAAGACCACCCTGCTTAAGAATGTTGGGGTCAACCACGAAATCAAAGAACTTAATCAATTCATGGAAACCGATGAGAACGAAGACACATTGATCCAAAAACCTATGGGATATGGCAAAAGCGGTCCCAAAGGGGAAAAACATAGCCATCCAAGCCTCACTCAAAAAAGAAAAAAAGAAAGAAAGAAAGAAAGAAAGAAAGAAAGAAAGAAAGAAAGACGAAAAACAGAGAAATCCCAAATATACAAACTATCTTTACACCTTAAAGATCTGGAGAATCACAACAAATTAAACCTAACCCACACAAAAGAAGGGAAATAATTAGGACTAGAGCAGAGATCCATGAATTAGAAACCAGAAATACAGTAGAACACATTAATAAAACTAGAAACTATTAATTCTTTGAAAGAATTAATAAGATTGATAAAGATTGATAAGACTGATAGTTTTAGCTCTTACATTTAGGTCTTTAACTCATTTTGCCTTTACTATAGTATATATATGTATATACATAGACATATATGTATGTGTATATATACATATACACGCATACATACAAAATGAGGCAGAGGTCTAAATTCATTTTCTTGCAAGTGGATATCCAGATTTCTAACATTTGTTAAGGACTATCCTTTCACCACTGAATAGTCTCTCACCCTTGATAAAAATCATTTGATCATATTATGTAAGGGTTTATTTCTGCATGCTCTGTCAGGTCTGTCTGTGTCAAATTACCACACTGTTTTGATAACTGTAGCTTTGAATTAAGTTTTCAAATCAGGAAGTGTGCAATTTATAAATTTTTCAAGAAAGCTTTGGCTATTCAGGATCAATATGAATTTTAGGATAGATTCTTCTGTTTTTGCCAATATCATCACTGGGAATTTGAAGGGAATTACACTGAATACATACTCACTTTGATACTAACATCTTAAAAATACCAAGACTTCCAATCCATGAACAGAGGATATTTTTCCATTTATTTATATTGTCCCTAATTTCTTTCAGCAATGTTTAATAATTTTCAAGGAATGAGTCTTTTGCCCCCTTGGTAAGTTTATTCCCAAGTACTTTATTCTTTTTGAAGCTACTGTAAATGGGACTATTTTCTTAATTTCCTTCTCGGACTGTTCATTGTTAGTGTATAGATGCAACTAATTCTTATGTGTTGACTTTTTTATGCTACAACTTGGCTAAATTCGTTTATTTTTAAAGTTTATGGTAAAATATTTATTTTTCTAAATATGAAATCATGTTGTTTGTGAACAAAGATAATTTTAGTTCACTTTTTAGTTCCTTGGCAATTTGGATGACTTTTATTTCTTCTTTTTGCCTAATTGCTCTGCTAAAACTTCCAATATTATATTCGACAGAAGAGACAAAAGCAAACACCCTTGTCTTTATTGAAGAAAAAAAGCTTTCAGTCTTTCATCACTAACTATGATGATAGCTATGGTTTTTCATATATGGCCTGTAGCATTATGTTGGGTCAGTTCCCTTCTAGTCCTTGTCTGTTGAGTGTTTTATCATGAAAGATTATTAAATTTTGTCAAACTCTGTTTCTCTATCAGTTGAGATGATCATGTGGTTTTTTACCCCTTTATTCTATTAATGTGGTGTATTACAACAACTGACTTTCATATGTTGTTCATGTTCTCCTATAAATAATAATAATCTAGATCTAAAAGCCACATGAATTCTTTAAAGTCAAGACGAAAAAGAGGAGAAATTGTGCTTTTCTAAATTTTATGGTTTATTTTTAAAAGTTAAACAGTTTTAATTTATAAATACTGGCTAATTTAAAAGGAAAGAAGGAAGGAACCAAAGGGGGAAGGGAAGGGAAGGAAAGGGAAAGGGGAAGGCAAGGGGAGGGAGAAGCAAGAAAGACAGATCTTTCCAAAAGGCAACTCTTAAAAATCAGCAACCAAGAATAAATGAAGAAATAGAAAAAGAACTGATCCCTGATTTATATCCCAGAAAGTAACAATGGAGGAAAAATTGAAAGAAAACTCACTAAGGTGTACCACTACTAAAAACTCAGCCCTGCTTATAGAACTGGTGTTGATGACTAACAACATGGCAGAAAAATCTTGACCCTTTAAGCAATGTCCAACCCCAAAACAACAAAAAGATGCCAGCATCAACCACAAGATGAATCCTTGAAGTATACACACAACTGAAACATTTTTGTTAAAGGAATGAAGAGTGGAATTAGCAATGCTCAGAAAGGTTTAGACTAGTATGTTTATTATACATTAACTGGAGACAGTAAAGATTATACATTATTAGTTTCTTCTTCTTATATGGACTTTCTCATTTTTCCAACAATAATAATGTAGCATTTGTCTTTGGCTTAAGATCTTTTAAAAAAATATTTACAGGGCACCTGGGTGGCTCAGTGGGTTTAGCCACTGCCTTCGGCTCGGGTCATGATCTCAGGGTCCTGGGATCAAGTCCCGCATCGGGCTCTCTGCTCAGCAGGGAGCCTGCTTCCCCCCCTCTCTCTCTGCCTGCTTGTGATCCCTCTCTCTGTCAAATAAATAAATCTTTAAAAAATATATATTTACAAAAACACCTAGAACTCTGAAACTACTTTTAATTTTTTTAGGATCAGTAATATCCAACCAAATACTCTGGAACATGTATGACTATGAAATAAGATAAAATAATAACTATAGGAATTTTAAGACTCTCATCAAAGAAATGTTCAGATTTGCTCATTATCCTTTAACTACAGAGCCAAGTAAACTAATCTGAGGAAGACCTTCAAGATCTAATGCTTGCTAAAAGAAAATACATCAAAGATTCAATACACTGGGGATTTCAATACAAATATTCCATTCCTCCAAGGACTCCAGATAGTCAACTCATCAGTATTTTAGCTAAAAAAGCTTATTACTAATTCACTATGTGAAACAACACATTTCGAATTCTCCTTAGTCCACTACATTTCACCAAGCAAGGATAAAACATGGACATGTGCTATAAATATTAGACACATATTTTTCTTCTATACATTATTAAGAAAAATAAAATATGAGTGCTTCAACTTGAGTCCTGCTGTGTAATAAGTGACCACAAGATTTTGAGGTAGGCAGCTTTTCTTCCCTAAGAATGTTGTGGCACAGATGAGACTTTACTTAATACATGAAACACTGGAAACATTACTTCATGATTCTAAGTCTCAGATATCACCAAAGAAAGATCATAAAATAAACTGTATCATTATGGTTTCTCAATGTTAGATGTTGCTGAAAAGATTCTCTAGTGAATCATAGGACTACCAACTATGAAAGATACAGATATGCGTTGCCAGCACTTTGACATATTTTAGAAAATAATGTGGTTAAATAACCAACATTTAAAATTTTGGCAGATTAAATTCAGAAATCTTTAAATGTTTTTAACTATGATGAAAAGACCTGAAAATTACTCTGCAATTGTATAAAGTGACAAAACTCCATTTTCAGGGCTCATGATACATAAATTATAAAGAGAAATTTAAATTTAAAATTTATATTAAGAAAATACAAGTCTGGGGTGCCTGGGTGGCTCAGTGGGTTAAAGCCTCTGCCTTCGGCTCAGGTCATGATCCCAGGGTCCTGGGATCAAGCCCCACATCGGGCTCTTTGCTCAGCAGGGAGCCTGCTTCTCCCTCTCTCTCTGTCTACTTCTGCCTACTTGTGATTTCTCTCTCTGTCAAAGAAAGAAAGAAACAAAGAAAC
The DNA here is from genome assembly GCF_010015895.1 of Lontra canadensis. Taxonomy (NCBI): domain Eukaryota; kingdom Metazoa; phylum Chordata; class Mammalia; order Carnivora; family Mustelidae; genus Lontra; species Lontra canadensis. Next base: position 34,325,647 of record NW_022630998.1, on the reverse strand, counting down.
AAAGAAAAAGAGAAAGAGGGGCGCCTGGGTGGCTCAGGGGATTAGGCGGCTGCCTTCGGCTCAGGTCATGATCTCAGTGTCCTGTGATCGAGCCCTGCGTCGAGCTCTCTGCTCAGCGGGGAGCCTGCTTCCTCCTCTCTCTGCCTGACTCTCTGCCTGCTTGTGATCTCTGTCTGTCAAATAAATAAATAAAATCTTTAAAAAAAAAAAAAAAGAAAAAGAGAAAGAAAGAAAATACAGGTAACTTTGAAGCCAATATCAAATTCTGACTGACTGACCTCCAGGAAACTACTTCTAGCCAAAAGATGTTTTGAAATGATATATACACCCAAACAGAAAAATTTCTAAATGATTTTAAAAGCTTCCACATAGAAATATGGTATTATCTAGAAATCAAATTAAAAGCTGGACAAAAGTAAAGGTGAATGAATAATTGCTCTAAGAGCTCACTGAAAAAATTTTAAGTAAAATAACTATTAGTTACTTAATAAAAGAGCAAATAGGGGCGCCTGGGTGGCTCAGTGGGTTAAAGCCTCTGCCTTCAGCTCAGGTCATGATCCCAGGGTCCTGGGATCAAGCCCCGCATTGGGCTCTCTGCTCGGTGGAGAGCCTGCTTCCTCCTCTCTCTCTCTCTGCTGCCTCTCTGCCTACTTGTGATCTCTGTCAAATAAATAAAATCTTAAAAAAAAAAAAGGGCAAATAGCAAACAATAACTGCTTACTGAAAATTGAAATGTATCACTCAATAAATAGTACTCAAAAACACAAAGTATTTTGAGAAAGCAGTAACAAAATAGTAGAACTTAAAATTAAACACTAAAAACTATAATACACCTTTGAGAGAAATTAAAGATGACCAAAACAAGTAAAGAAATAGAACCATGATCATGAGTCACAAAGCAAAATACTGTTAAAATGTTAATTCTCCCCAAAATTGACCTATAGAGTTAATGCAGTTCCAATATAGAGCCCAGTAGGCTTTTTCTCCCTATAGAAAATGAGTTAAAAATATCTGAAAATAAAATATAAACCTCTCATAACTTCCTGACAATGTAATTATCAACCCAGAAAGTCCAAGCACAGGATACTGAAAAACTGTTAGAGATAAGAAGAGAGTTCACTGAGAAACCTAATGCAGAACACAGAGAAGTCATTTGTTTTCCTATATGCCATTAATAATTAATGTTAAAAATATAATGAAGAAGACAATTCAAAATGGCTACCAAGATTTAAAAATACACAGAAATGAATAAGGAATGCACAAGATCTCTATGATAAAAACTACAAAATATAAATATAATGTTACTGAAAGACAAGGAAGGAAGGATGAAAGCTAGAAGGGGAAGGGAATATATTAAATCCATATTATCCTAATCAAAGTTTAAAAACAATTTTTAACAGAACTTGAGAATTTGGTTCTAAACTTTATCTAGAGGATAAACTTTCACTTTTTATGCCTCAATATTATTTGAAAATTTATATATATATTTACATCTTGTATAATACATTACACTTGTAAAACTTGTATAACAAGTAAAGAATAACTTCTTTCGGGGCGCCTGAGTGGCTCAGTGGGTTGAGCCTCTGCCTTCAGCTCGGGTCATGATCTCAGGGTCCTGGGATCGAGCCCCGTGTCGGGCTTTCTGCTGGGCGGGGAGCCTGCTTCCGCCTCTCTCTCTCTCTCTCTGCCTGCCTCTCTGCCTACTTCTGATCTCTCTGTCAAATAAATAAAAAATAAATCTTTAAAAAAAAAAAAAAAAGAATAACTTCTTTCACACTTATTGAGATGTAACTGACATATAACATTGTGTACACTTAAAATAAGGTATTATTGTCAAGCCTCTTAGAATAACTATCACCTAGAAGATAAGGGATAACAAGTGATGGCTAGGATGTAGAGAAAAGAAAATCCTTTCTACTACTGGTAGCAATGTAAATTGGTACAGCCACTATGGAAAACAGTATGGAGGCTGCTCAAAAAATTAAAAATAGAACTATCATATGATTCAGCAACCCCATTTCAGAGTATATATCCAAAGGAAATAAAATGCTATCTCAGAGATATCTATATTCCCATGTTCATTGCAGCACTGCTCGCAGTAACCAAGATATGGAAACAACCCAAGAATCTGTCAACAGATGAATGGATAAAGGTGATATAGATACATAGATGTAATGGAGTATTATTCAGCAATGAGAAAGAAGGAATCCTGCCATTTGTGACAAAATGGATAGATCTTGAGGGTATTATACAAAGTGAAAGAATAATTTTCAATTACTGATCATTCTATAGTTAAAAAACCAAATTTGAAATTTACCTTTATGCAAACTTCTTAATGAGAGACAGTCTATAAGTACTAGGCATATATGGCTATATTTATATTTCTTTTTTTTACATTTCTTTATGATACTTTATTTATACCTAAATTACATTTTTTATAATCCAGATTATGAGAATATCAATGTTTATTTAACAGTTTGAAAGAGTAATTTCAAAAATTACCAAATGCCACATTTCCAGATTTAGGAATTTCCACAGTATCCTCAGATTTAGTGAAATAATTTTTCCTACATGGAATGTAAAAGCCAAAATTTAATGAAATTAAGAGCAGTGCTTGCTTTATATGGTAGTGAGGGATTGTAACCTGCAGGAGAGCAAGCTAAAACCATGCAAAGCAATCCTGATAATCAATTATAACTCTTGCAATCAATCTTTGACTTTTAAAATTTTTATAAAAATATTAAAACTCTCTCGGTTATAATGTATAGGAAACTGAAAAACAGTTAAACTAACATTTATTTAGTACCTTGTAATTTAGAACATTAGAAACACTGGAAATTAACATAGCAAGAGTAGTCCTAATGGGTTTGCCTATTCTCACCATGTAAGATACAGAGCAAGCATCTTTCCTATGTTTTAGTAAATTACCAAACTCCTGTCCAAATTTGTATCACCTTCCAACATTTAATCCTTGGCACTTCCAATATTATAAACTATCTTCCAGAGTTCCTCTAATGTGAAGTTTTTTTGGCACCATTTCTTTCTCTGGCATATCTTCATTCTTTCATCACAACCATTTCCCTTACTTATGGTGAAAAGCTCACCTTTACTACATTCTTCCAGCTACATAAATTAGAGTCTCTCAAAAAATGGCTGTGTCACCATTCCCACTCTTGGCTCTTTCTCTATAACTCCATTTACATTCTACCTGATTTTCATTTCCAATGTTACCACTTTTTTTTTTTTTTTAAGATTTTATTTATTCGTCAGAGAGAGAGAACAAGCAAGGGAAGTAGGTGGCAGAGGGAGAATCAGGACTCAATTCCAGGACTCTGGGATCATGACCTGAACTGACGGTAGAATGGAGGTAGATGCTGCCTGAACCACCCAGGCATCCCAAGTATTAACACTTTTATTTCTTTGCTGCATTTTCATCTTTGCTGACCAAATCTCTCATTATCCATTTTTATAAAATGTCAAGTGAGTTTCTCACTGGGAAGCAAGGAGGGAACACAACTACATGTTTTGCTGTCTGTACATAAACCAAGTAATGTACACAGTGACAAATCAATAAAAGACTTTGAAAGAAGTGACATGACTGGTCACTGATCATGATGCATATTTGTTATCTATACAGTGAGTTGTGAATTTAAGAGTTACTGGTGAAGTTTGCACATTATGCAATTACTCTGTTAATAAGCCCTATAACTAAAATTTGAACCATGTTGTTGTGGGATTGGTATTATTTAACTCAACTATGTTAACTGAAATCTGTGTGTTATCAAAGCCATGTAAAGCAAAAACTACTTGTCCAGAAATGCAATTATTTATACGGCTTAGTGTTAACAACTGAAAAATTTACAAAGAATCTTGAACACGTCCCCTACATTACCAAATGACATAAACCTGAATTTAAGAATCAAATAACCTACAGGTATTCTACAGATACAGTTAGTCCTTAACTTTTATAAATCTGATTTTCATAACAAGTCATTTTTTAACACAACATATTGAAACTGATAATTACCTTTCATAAAGGTGATTTGAATTTAATATGTCAAGAAAAGAAAGGAGATTTCAAAGTCTCATTTGGTAGCATTTCCTTCTGGAAAACAGTATTGTTTCAGTTGTGTTGTCACATTATACTGTTTCAGTTGTGCTGTCACGTTATTATAAGAGTTTATTTGTGCAATTATACAAGTATGTTACATTTTGACATTATATAAAAATATGTGGGAAATAAAATCAACAATGGTAGTGATAAAAAACATAGAAGCAATGAGAAACAAAGGTTTTATGAATTTAATTCCACTGAGAAAAAATCAAAACTCTTTAGCATTAGACTATCACTGAATTAAACAGTGTTTTCACTGTGAATGCAAAAAAAAAAAGTGCCTACAATAAAAACTGCAAAAACATTTTATTAAAAATTGTATATACAATTAGGAACTGCATTATATTTTTACCTTACTGACAACTGAACTCCTCTAATAACTTATTAGTAAATTGTTTAAATTTTACATTACAACTGAAAACTGGTAATGTTCTTACACTTACTAATATTCATTAGAACTTCTATGATACAGGGCATCTGGATTGCTCAGTTAAGCATCTGCCTTCGGGTTGGGCCCTGATCTCAGGGTTCTGGGATCAAGCCCTGCATCGGGCTCCCTGTTCTGTGGGGAGTCTGCTTCTCCCACTCCCTCTGCTCCCACCCCTGCTTGTGCTCTCTCTCTCAAATAAATAAATAAAATTAAAAAAAAAAAAAGAACTTCTATGATACTAAATTGAATAAAGCATTGTTATTGGTAGTAAGGGAACTTGAAACACAGACGAATGCTCACAATTTTTAGGCCATTAAATGACACAAGAAAATCTTTTCACTAATCTAGACTCCCTCCACGTAGGAAGTCAAAATAATGTTGTAAATAATGTTATTTGGTCTTTAAAATGATTAGCTCTTTCTATCTCAGAGGAGAAAAATCTTGATATTAGAGATGGGGAACTTAGAACACAGAAAAGATGGAATTAAAACTCAAGCTCCGAAAAAAAAAAAAACCAAACTCAAGTATTGGAATTGTGACACTCCAAAGTTCTTCCAAAACATTTTAGACAGGAAATACTAAGTTAATATAAAGGGAAAATGAGATATTTGACTTGGTATTAAATATATTATTTAACATATATTTAATATAATCACTACGTGTCGCTTTTCCCAAATTGAAATTATCTATTTTACCTACCCCAACAATCCGTTTCATAGCATCCAATTTAGCAGAATCTTTGTTGCTTTCCAACATTTGCTTTAGATCTTCATTCCTATATAAAAGAAAAGAAAAAAACCTCCATATTTCAATTTTTACATTATATAGTTATTAAAATACAGTTCTTAAAAATTAGAAATAATGGGCGCCTGGGTGGCTCAGTGGGTTAAGCCTCTGCCTTCAGCTCAGGTCATGATCTCAGGGTCTTGGGATCGAGCCCCGCATCGGGCTCTCTGCTCGGTAGGGAGCCTGCTTCCCCCTCTGTCTCTGCCTGCCTCTCTGCCTACTTGTGACCTCTGTCTGTCAAATAAATAAAAATAAATAAATAAATAAATAACCCTGTCTTTAAAAATATATATATTAGAAATAATGAACAATATTACAAAACTTCATTCTTAAATATAATTAAATATATATTTTCATCTACTCTACAAATACTGAAGTGCTACATCGCAATGAAGCCCATCAAGCATACAAAAATATAAAACTGTACCTCAGTTCTGGGCAAAATATCTATGTGAACATAGGCATAAAGATTATCCTATCTAAAAATCTCCTCTTGGGCGCCTGGGTGGCTCAGTGGGTTAAGCTGCTGCCTTCGGCTCAGGTCATGATCTCGGGGTCTTGGGATCGAGTCCCGCATCGGGCTCTCTGCTCGGCAGGGAGCCTGCTTCTCTCTCTCTCTCTCTCTCTCTCTCTGCCTGCCTCTCCATCTACTTGTGATCTCTGTCAAATAAATAAATAAAATCTTTTTAAAAAATAAATAAATAAAAATTAAATAAATAAATAAATAAATAAAAATCTCCTCTGCATAATCATCAAAAAGAAAAATTCTTCAATCACCACTAAAATATTTTCATAAGCCAAAAAGTAAGAATTTTCTTTTCTCAAGAAAGAACACTCATCAAGAAAGGCTCACTCAAACCAACCCTTTTTAATCCCTACCTCTCCTCCGCCAAAAGAAAAAAAAAAGAACTGGAACATGAGGGCAAACACCCAGGGATACTCCCTAATCATAGAATTATGTAAAGGCAATTTTAACACTTGAATGAGAAGACAAGTGATGAACCAGAGTAGTTAGTTAGTAGTAAGGATGAAAATGTAGGATACATGCAAGAACTACCTACAAGTTGAAATCAGTGGGATGCAGTGACTGTGAAGAATGAGACTGGGGCACTCAGTAAGGATATTCTGTGTTTCCCATTTGGACTGACCAAGCAGATGACAATGCTACCATGTAAGATAAAATAGACACTTCCTATTTCCCAAAACTAATTGCTATATAAATATCCTTAAAAGTGCAGAACAAAAACTATCACTACCTTACACAGAAAAACTGAAAAAAAGAAAAACGTAAGAACAATTTTTTTAAAGATTTTATTTGAGAGAGACAGACAGACAGACCACAAGCTGGACAGAGGCACAGGCAGACACTTAACCTGACTGAGCCACCCAGGCAACCCCCAATCCGCAACAAATTATTTTGCTCACAACTGATCAGATGCTCCTATCCTAAGTGAAACTTCTCCCAGCATATTCTCCCAACATATTCCCCCTAGCTAAAGAAAATCTGTAATTTGCAATCTCTAGTCATTTTTCCTTCAACACGAAAGGACAGATTTTTAAAACAGTTATATAGCTAGACAAAGAGTTCTCACACTTGACACCAAAAGTACAGTCCATAAAATGGAACACCAATAAACTGGATCTCATCAAAATTTAAAACTCTTTCTCCCCATTAAGAGGAAGAAAAAGAATAGAGACTGGCGAAAATATCTGCAACCATATTGCACATATTGCACATAATTGATAAAGGACTAATATCCAGACTATATTTCAAATTTCAAAATTCAACAGTTAACAAAAAAAATTTCAATTAGAAAAGGGACAAAGACATTGCTATGGATTGAACTATGTTTCCTCAACCCCAAAGGTGACTTTACTAGGGCCTTTAAAGAGATCAGTAAGGTTAAATAAGGTCATAGGGGTAGAGCTCTAATCCAGTAAAAATGGTGTTGTCCTAAGAAGGGAGAGAGACATCACTGGTGCACACCCACAAAGAAAAGGCCATATGAGAACAGAGAAAGGAGTCAATCAAAAGTAAGCCAAGCAGAGGCCTCAAGAGTAATCAAACCAGGAATTCCAGTATCCTGGAAGAACTGTGAGAAACTGTGAGAAGTAAATCTCTGTCGTTTAAACTACACAGTCTGTATTTTGTTAAGACAGCCATAACAAACCAATAGATTTTGGTACCCAGAAATGGAATGCTGCTATAACAAACCTAAAAATGTGCAAGTGGCTTTGGAATTAAGTAATGGATAGAGGCTGGAACAGTTTGGAGGTGCATATTTAAGACAAAAAAAAACAAAAAACAAAAAAGCCTAGATTGCCTTAAAGAGAGTGTTAGAAGGAATATGGATGTTAAAGGTGATTATCATGAGATCTCAGATGGAAATGAGGAGCATGTTATTAGAAACTGGAAGAAAGGCAATCCTTGTTATAAAGTGGAAGGAACTTGTCTCCTAGTTTTCTTCTAGTGTTGTATGGAAAGTGGAAGTTAAAAGTGATAAACTTGGATATTTAGCTGACAAGATTTCTAAGCAAAGTATTAAAGGCACAGCCTGGTTTCTCCTTGTTTCTTATGATAAAAGTGAGAAAGATAAACTGAAGGAAATGTTAAGCAAAAAAGAACTAGAACTTGAAGATTTGGAAAATTTTCAGCCTATCTATATTGCAAAATATAAGAACTCATCATCGGACCTTTTTCAAAAGTGTGGCTAGAGGGCGCCTGGGTGGCTCAGTGGGTTAAGCCTCTGCCTTCGGCTCAGGTCATGATCTCAGGGTCCTGGGATCAAGTCCCGCATCGGGCTCTCTGCTCATCAGGGAGCCTGCTTCCCTCTCTCTCTCTTCCTGCCTCTCTGTCTACTTGTGATCTCTGTCTGTCAAATAAATAAATAAAATCTTTAAAAAAAAAAAAAGTGTGGCTAGAAAATTATTTCACCAAGATATTGTGGATACCAACTCATGAATATAATCAGGTGACAGAGCAGAAACCAGAGAGAGATGGGATTATACCACAGAGACACTGCCAGCTTGGAGTAAAAGGGAGAGAAGAAACAAAATGAGGGAAGTCTGTAGGACTTCGGGATTCTACATGACAGGACAGCATGAGGACGCGGAGAGATATCAGCCACTGGTACACCAAGGAGAGAGGCCTGAGAAGAAACCAAACCTGCCTTTAGTCTGATGGTAGATGTTTAGCCTCTAGAACAGTGAGAAATAAATTTCTGTTAATCAAGCCACCCGTTCTGTGGCATTCTCTGATGGCAGCCTTGGCAAACTAATATAGACATCTACAATTCACTAAAGGAGATACACATTGCGAAAGGCATATGAAAAGATGATTGCATTACCTACTAGGGAAATACAAATTAAAACGACAGCAAGATATAACCACATATATATCAGAATGGCTCTCATCTAAAATTTAAAAAAAATGGGGCACCTGGGTGGCTCACAGTTGGTTAAGCACCAACTCTTAATTTCAGCTCAGGTCATGATCTCAGGATCACGAGATTGAGCCCAGCACTGTGCTCTTCGCTGGGTGTGCAGCCTGCTTAAGATTCTCTCTCCCTCACCTTCTTCCCCTCCACCCACTCTCACATGCTCTCTCTTGAAAGAAAAAAAGGAAGATTAAGTTACATTTAAAAACAGTAACAACACCTAATGATAGTGAGAACAGAGAGGAACTGGATCACTCATTTACTGCTGGTAGGAATTTAAAGGGTTACAGCCACTCTGGCAGTTTGGACAACCAAGTAATTTCACTATTGGGTATTTATCTCTGGGAAATGGAAACTGATACACAAAAACTTGCACACAGGAATTCATAGCTGCTTTCATCCCTATTAGCCAAAATGGAAACCCAGATGTCCATCAACAGATGAATGGTTCAGCATGGAATACCACTCATCAGGTTAGATAAACTACTGATACATAAGACAACTCTGATTAATCTCCACAGAAATATGCTGAGTGAGAAAAGTTAATTCTAAAAGGCTAAATACTGTATTATTCTATTTATATAATAATTGTGAAATAACAAAATTATAAATTATAGAATAAAAAAATAAATACAAATTATAGAAGCGGAGAAAGATCAGTGGCTGCTGCACATTAAGATCAAAAAAGGGAAAGGTGGTAATAAAAGGGCAACACTAGATGGAATAGTTATGCATCTTTACTGATGTGATGATGATACATGACACAAAACAGAGAGAGGACACACACACAAGTAAGTACAAGTAAAGTCTTAAGTTCAATCTAAAAAACCAATTATATAACAATTAATGGTTCATTTATAAGAAGACAAAGAACCCAATCAAAAATGAATGGTTTAAAAAAAAAAAAATGGTCAAGTGGTGCCTGGCTGGCTCAGTGGAACATGTGGCTCTTGATCTCAGTTATAAGTTCAAGCCCCACCTTGGCTGAAGGGATTACTAAAAAATAAAACCTTAAAAAAAAAAAATGGTTAAAATATGTGAAGACATTTCACAAAAGATCAGGAATGCCAGTAAGCATATTAAAACCCGCTTAAGATTATTAACTATCAGGAAAATCCATATTAAATGAGATATCATTACACACCCGATGGAAGAGCTGAAATTAAGAGACTGACAATAACAAATGTTGCCAAGGCTCTAGAGAAATGAGAATTCGCACATATTGTTGGTGGGACTGTAACAACAACAAAAACACACACATACACACACACACACTTTGGAAAACTGGGTGATTCTTACAAATTTAAACATAAACCTATCATGTGACCCGTCGATTCCACTCCTCAGAGAAATAAAAACATATTTCCACGTAACAACTTACATGAACATTCATAGCAGCTTTATTAGTAATAGTAAAAAACTGGAAGAAATATAAATATCCATTGGTAAAATGTGACTTAGCCAAACACTGGAATACTACCCAGCTATGAAAACTAATTACTGATAGATGCAACACAGTGGATGAATTCTTAAAATCATTATTCTGAGTGAAAGAAGTCAGATACAAAACAGCATGATTTAATTCATTTAAACTTACAGAAAAGGCAAACTAATTGAGACTGAAAGCAGATCAGTTATACCCCAGGACCATGGAGTAGAGGAAGAAATGGAGAGCCAAGGAACGTAAGAAAACTTTATTTCATAAGATGGTGGAAATGTTCTGTATCTTCTTCACTATGGTGGTGACTTCACTGGTACAGATATCTGTCAAAACATCTAATTATCATCTTTGGGTGGATAATTTGTTATATGCAAATCATGCCTCTGTAAAGCTAATAGTAAAAACATTCATAATGTTTTATTCACATGTGTGAATAAGATGCAGAGTTCTCCTAAAGAAGACCAAAAGACATAAATCTACTTCTGAAAAAAACATTATGAGGGATCAGATAAGCCACCACTTTACACTCAGAAATCAATTAAGCTTCATTCATGCTTACTCAAGAATTTAAATCACTACATATTGTATTTTAGTACATCAAAGCAAAATCTTCTCAAAGAAACTAAAAGGAAACTAAGACTGTATTATTACAAATTGTAATTAACTACTTACAATAGTTATTAGTTTATAATTAGCAACCTTTCAACTTTTCACAACTGCAGAAAAAGGAAAAAAAAAACTTATGCCACATGACTACTTCATGAAACAGTTCAATCACCAAAAAGTATGAGAAACCTGGGTGGCTCAGTTGGTTAAGCAGCTGCCTTCAGCTCAGTTCATGATCCCAGGGTCCTGAGATCGAGTCCCACATCAGCCTTCTTGCTCAGTGGGGAGTCTACTTCTCCCTCTGCCTGCCACTTACCTTCTTTTTTTTTTTTCTTTTCTTTTTTTTTTTAAAGATCACAAGTAGGCAGAGAGACAGGGAGAGAGAGGAGGGGAAGCACGCTCCCTGCCAAGCAGGGAGCCCGATGCGGGGCTCGATCCCAGAACCCTGGGGATCATGACCTGAGCTGAAGACAGAGGCTTTAACCCACTGAGCCACCCAGGTGCCCCTGCCTCTTACCTTCTTTGTGCTCTCTCTCCTTACCTCTCTGACAAATAAATTAAGATCTTAAAAAAAAAAAAAAAAAAAAGTATGAGAAACCCTTGCTTAGGTCTATAAGTAAACCAGAAAAGCTTCTTTAACTATACACAGAAATCCCGGACACAAAACTACTAACTAGTGTTTGTACACTTTACGAATTTAAGCCTCATGTAGGCAGTAAGCACTTATCAAGAATGAATGATCAATCAGATGTTTTTATAGGCTAAGTTGTATATCTTCCAAAATTCCTATGAAGTCCTAACCCCCAAAATGTGGCTATTTAGAGACAGAGCCTTTAAAGGGGTAATTAAGCCAAAATGAGATCAGGATGGGTGGACCTTAATCCAACATGACTTGATGTCTTTGTAGGAGATTAAGACACAGACAAAGACAGACAAAGGGATGACCAGGTGAGGACACAGCAAGAAGGTGGCCATCTGCAAGCCAGGGAGAGGGACCTCAGAAGAAATCAGAACTGCCCATTTTGATCTTAGACTTACAGCCTCCAGAAATTAGGAGGAAATAAGTTTCTTTAAGCCATAGGTTCTGTGTCTTTCTATTATGGCAGCCATAGCAAACTAATATGGAAGGTAAATGTTACAAATGGTCATTACATAAAAACATAAATAAACAAATAAATACTAAATACATTTTTTTCCAAAGAGTAGAGGCAATGAAATTTATTATGAAAAAAAAAAAAAATTACTCTTCTTTTCGAAGCAGCTCATAAAATTAAATACAATGGTGACCACTAATGGGATACAAAAATAGTTAAATAATTAAAATAGTGACTTTTCTCTAAACTTAGTTAGAAAATACACAAATAGTAGAGAAAGCAATACATAAAAACTGTATCTGAGGATATACAACTACCAAATAATAAAATACCATAAATATTCACTGGATTACATTTAGAATCCCTTCGTAAAACCTGTCACTCTATTACACTGCAAAGGTAACTGAAAGGGAATATTAAAAATAATACACCTGGGTGGCTCAGTCAGTTAAACATCTGCCTTTGGCTCAGTTCATGATCCCAGGGTTCTGGGATCGAGTCCCACATTGGGCTCCTTGATCAGTGGGGAGCCTGTTTCTCGCTATGCCTACTGTTCTCCCTGCTTGTGCTGTCTCTCTCTGACAAATAAATTCTTAAAAAAAAAAAAAAGAAAAGAAAAAAGTAAGTTTGCTTCAATTAGAGAAGTAGACATAGAATATATTAAAAAAAAAAAAATGGAACCACACGAGAGGTTTTTTTCCCTATCTACTTTTTGTTATTTTCTTTCTACTTTATATTTTTGTCTTTGACTTAATGACCATGTATACTTCCATAAATGAAAAATTTAAACCCTTCCTGAAAAAATCTTAAAAATCTTAGTGGGGTAAGAAAGAAAAAAAAAACTGAAATAATTAGATAGGGAAAAAAAAGACTATGTGATCACATATACACATATCAAAAGTAAGAGAAAGTTCATTTGCTCATGTCTGCCCCCCTTACACTTTCCCCAAGAGCTCTCCAACATTCTTCTCCACCAGTGTTAGAGAAGTGAGCAATGAAGAATAACAAAGCACCAATTTTTAGAACAACCCAATCTCTCCAATCCTAGGAGTAATTTTATTCAGGGCCTAATGGAAACTTGGTTTATTCCTTTTAAGCTTGAGATACCAGAGTCCCCTTCCCAACCACTTTTAGGTACTGACACACACTCTCAAATTAAAAGTAAGAAAACAAGATCCCAATATTAAAGCCAAAGGTTTTGCAGATCATGTTTAATGTAGTCTTCAACAACAAACATAGTATCTTTTGTTTTAACACAGGCCGACAGTAAGTTTGATTTTCAGAGAAGATACTAGAAATACCCCCAGGCACTGCTTCAACTTGAAGTAATATTCAACTTCACACAGGTATATCATGAAAACTATTGAAAATTATGACATAAATTACATTATTTCTTCTCAAATTCCTCTTTGTCACCAAAACAGTAAAGGCTTGGGAGAGTAAAAACAAACACCTCAAGGACACCTGGGTAGCTCACCACTGCCTTCGGCTCAGGCCATAATCCAGGGTTCTGGGATTGAGTCCCACATCGGCTCCTTGCTCAGCAGGGAGCCTGCTTCTCTCTCTGCCTCTGCCTGCCTTTGCTCTCTCTCTCTCTGTTTGTCTCTATTTGTCTGTATGACAAATAAATAAATAATCTTTTAAAGAAAACAAACACCTCAAAAAACAAAACAAAACAAAACACACCTCATTTACCCTCAAAATAAGTACATTTGTATAGGGTCATTTTAGGTCTACCTCCTTCCTTATCTGGATTCAAATATGGCCAATTAACATGTATCACTTAGTTCATTAATCTTAGAAATTAAGAAATTCCTTCTGCTAAACATTAAGAGAGTTGATTCAAATAATGCTGAATTGGCAATACTTTCACTGACAGGTGAAAAACAATACTTGTTTCAATTTTTTTTTTTTTTAAATTTACCTGCTTTTTTATTTACCTACTGACCAGCAGCTTTCCAGCTTTGAGTACTAGGATACCAGCTTTATTTTTACATAAGTGACATCTTGTGGTAATAAGTGGTATAACTTTTCCTTTCATTTTCAAAATACATCTTTTTATAGTTTAAAGGAAAATATGTAACTGGAATTAGAGAAAATCTTACTATTACCAGAAAGACACTCTCATCAGCACCAATAAAAAACATCACCTATAATCAAAAAGCAAAATGTTACCAGTTATACATAAGAATTTAAGAGGTAAGAGAGCTTTAACATTGTATAAATTACCTCTTTTCTTAAAAAACAAAACAAACAAACAAAAAAATCTATAATCCAGGGGCACCTAGCTAGCTCAGTCAGAAGAGCATGCAACTCTTGATTTCAAGGTCATGAGTTCAAGACCCATGTTGGGTGTAGAAAGTACTAAAAAAAATAAATAATAAAATGTCTATAATCCATAATTCATTTAAATCTTTCACTCCTTTTAAAAACAATGTGAATTAAGGGAATGATTAAGACTATACAGCCTTATACACTATATCGGTGATACTCAAAGTGTGATCCAAGAAAGTTCAGTCCAAGAACCATCACTAATCCACAAATTCTTTTTACTAATCCATGAGGAGACATGTACAGAAACTGAAAGCAAGCAAAGGTAGAAACTTGACAATAATTCAACAGTATAATGTTATATCTTTTGAATCTAATAAAAAAAATTGGGGTTTGCATTTTGCATGCTTTCTTTCATTCCATTTTTTCCAGTAATTTATTTCTTATTGTATTTTACAGAAGATCCATGATGGACTAGAAATTTGAAAGAAAAAAAAATAATTCTTTCATCAGTTTGCAAGCACTGCAATATACACAATCACCTTCTTTTTCCTCAAAACATTCACCAAAATTTGTGTACCATAAAAAGCAACACCTGAAGCTTAAACCCAGGAATGATGGACTAGGGAAAGTAACATGGAATAGCAATTTCCAATTAAAGGTATGTCCCCCAAACGACATTATCAAATCTTTGAGAGGAAAGTGGGCCTTTTCAAGCCCTGCCAAAAAAAATAAAAAAATTCTAAAACACAGGCACCTCTGCATGCTTTATGAACCACTTAAATGAAAAATGTTTCTACTTAAATGTTACACTGTACAAATAGGTATGTTAAAAAAAAAAAACAACAGCTGGGAACAAGAGTCAGAATTTACTCTTTTCTAGTGCTAAGTAGCCAAAGGGAATGGCCTTCATGATACATTTATGTGCACAATATAAAAACTTATTAGTAACTTACAGTTCAGTTATGACCTATACTTTCCTTGGATGACACTCAAAACACTGTATAGTTTTGGGGACAAAGTACTGACTTAATAATACAAGAGTAAATAAAACAAAAACTCCCAACTACCTAATCATCCATCTATTAACCCCCTAAAAAAAGAACACAAATTATCCAAGTAAATATGAACTTTTCCTTCTATATTGTTCACAAAACTATAAAAGGAACAGTGTACAATTGCCATCACCACTTCTTCAACCTTGGGTAATTTTTTTCTCTCTTACTCCTCCATTAAAACTTCTCTCACAAAGGTACAACTTCCTAATTTAAAAATCCATGCAAAAATTCCATGAATACTTTTAAATTATTCCTCTACATTTGATATAATTAACACTACTCCTCCATCTTAAATTCCCTTCCCTCTCAGATTCTGTAACTCTACTCTCATCTGGCTACCACTTATATTTGTGCCACCCCAGTAAACAAAAATGATCAAAATCCTCACCCTTGTAGAGTTTTCATCCTAACAACTAAAAGAAACAAAACAACAAACATAATAAATAAATTTTAAATCATGATGTGATATGAGGGAAAAATAGAGCAGAGGGAAGAAAATGCAGTAGGAAATGGAGGAGGCAATTTTAAAGAGGGTGGTCAGAGTAAGCTAAATAAAGAGACATCTGAACAAAGATTTCCAAGTAAAGGAGTCAGCCATGCAGACACTGGCAGTGAGGGGTATGGAGGAAGAGCACTCTAGGCAAAAGAGACAATGAAAGGGGAGTAAATAATATGTTTACTCCAAATGAAAAAAGGAACCACTGGAGGGCTTTGACTAAAGGAGAGCCATGATCTGATATATGTGACAGAATCATTCTGGCTGCTATGTTTATAATACACTGCAGGGATTTCCACATCTGCCCATGGGTCTGTAAGAAACTAAACCTGCCACAGAAAGTAAGTATAAAAGCTGGAAGAAATAAGTAACTTTCTGAAGGCACTAGAGAGCAACCAACCAATGCAGTCAGGACTTAAGGGGCCAAAATCCTGCAAAGAAGAGAAGCAGACAACAAAGTGAGCTCCTTATTTACACCAGTTTTTTCCTTGAATATATTTCCCAAACTGCCATTTGGGAGACTAGAACTCAACAAGAAATGGCAGTTTTAACAGACTGAGGAGACAAAGGTTGAAGTTCATAGGTAATAAAGGAAATGGAACTTGAAGGGTAAAATTACAACCAGTGAAAAGGTACACAAAAAACCCTTCAAGTACTCATCTATATTTTCACAGGGCATGATTCCAGAAAATCCAGCAGAAAACAGTTCAGAAGTTAAATATCTGTGCAGGGATTTCAGCAACTATGCACTGCTATGTAGAGGAGTTGGAATTCAAGTCTCTGGCAAGTACAGAGGTATGGTATATATCCCAGCCTTTCAATTAAGATTTTAAGAATTTTTCCAAAGTAATGAAAGACATAAGCCCACATATTTTAAAACCTGAAGAAAACAGAAAACACACACACATGCAGAGAAAACTACTCTAGGCATAGTGTGGTCAAGCTGATGAAAATCAAAGAAGTGAGAAAAATCTTAAAAGTATGCAGAGAAAAAAAGACATTTCCTTAAGAAAAAGGTCTGCAGAACTTTTCTGTAAAGGACCAGATGATAATTTTTTAAAAAGATTTATTTACAGAGAAAAATCAATAAAACTTAAGGTTAATATGTACTTTGAATAGGTTGTAATGAAGACTTAAATAAAGTACTTATTACCACGTCTAGCAAGTTCATTAATTCAATATCCACATGCCCCAGAAACTGTTCAAAATACTGGGATCCCTGACTTCTTGGTACTTACATTCTAAGTTTGAACACAGGATGGGTGGGAGTAAGAGGAATGACAGAAATGATAGAAGAAGGAAAGAGGAGGGAGGGAAGGAAAAAGGAAGGAAAACAACAAAAGTGGACAGAAAGACCATATAGCAGTACTGAAAAAAATTAAAATAGGGTAATGAAATAAAGTAAGACTGGGTGATCATAAAAGTCCTCTCTGGGTAGGTAATCATTTAAGCTGAGGTCTCAAATGAGGAGAAGGAGTCAACCAAAGGAATTCTGCCGATACTATGGCAAAAACAAACCTGGATATATGAGGATCCAACAGAAGGTCTACAAAATATTTATAAATGAAGGCTATGGTTGTTTTCTCAAGCACACTTAACACCTTACAGGCCCATAAAAGGCACACAATAAGTATTAGTTCAAAGAATAAATGAATATTTGCTACATACTAACATGTTTGTTAGAAATAGAAAAACTCCAAGCTTTCCCTGGATTCTCAAAAGGCTCCATGACCCAATAAAGGTTAAAAACTAGGATTACATTTTCTAGGTATACATCCCATGCATACAAGTTTCAAAAACCATGATGCCACACATAGATCACAGCAAGTCTCCATGTTTGCCAAACCTTTTATCAATGACGTCAGCTACTTGCTTTCTTGGAAGGCAGCACAAAGTAAGTTCTACTTTCGCTCAGGATATTAGGATGTCTTCCAGAATATGAGAACTCATCCTTAAAGTTTTCAAGAAAACCTCACAGAGCACTGAGCCAGCTGAGCTTATATTTGCTGAGGCAAAAAAACTGATTGGCACAAGGAAAAGTTTCACTGTTGAAGAGCAATATAAACCAAAAATGCCACTTTCTATAAAAGATAAAAGACTGGGGAGTCTCAGAAGCAAGAAAAGAAAAATATAAACAAGGTTTTAAAACTTTTACACCAAAAAAATGCCACAAAGTCAAAAATGAATAATTATCTTAAATTATATAGAAGCCTTAACTAATCAATTAAGAGCTGACCAACAGGGAAATGGATAAAAGACACTTAAAAGTATTTACTGAAAGAATAAACCAATAAATATGAGGAAAAAGACTTAATATACTCGCAATCATGAAGACTCCATGTAATAACATTTTGCACTATAAGACTGGCAAATGTTATGAAATTGGATGGTACCCAGTATTGGCAAAGGTGCAAGGGAAACAGACTTCACTGGTGGTGGAGGGAGAAAACTGGTGCAACCCATCTGGAAGGTAATTTAGCAATATCTATCATAATTTAAAATGCAATAACCTTTGACCTACCTTTGACCTCTATTTCTATAAATTTTTACTACAAATAGATAAATTCTCACACACATGCATAAGTTTATGTTACAGTATTGCTTATATTCAACAAAAAGTGAAATCAATCAAATGCCCCTCAAAATGAGATTAAATAAAGGGAATAGTAGGAAATATTATATAGTGATTAAAAAAACACGGACATAGTTTCATATGCTAATATGGAAAGGCCCCAAGATGTATTAAAGGATAAGCAAGACACATTAGAGCACAGTATATATATTATCATTTGGTTTTTTAAAAATTTCCTGGAAGGATACATAAGAACTTTCTCATTGTAGTTATCTCTGAGAGTATGGGAAAGAGTTATGTATTTTCCACATTACTGACTACCTTGCCACTAATATGCCTTGCATTTCCAACATATAATTAATGTATTTAGCTACCTGACAGTGGTATTGTTTTCTATAACTTATAACACCACATTATTTTAGGACCACAAAGTCTCTGTGACACATGTGTGGCTTTATTATTCCCACTTGATAGATAAGAAAATTGAAGCTCAGGAAATACAAGACAGCATACAAGCAGAAAATTATACAGACATAAGAAATTGTGAACTCACACAGCTTTTAAGTATACACCACAGAACTAGGGAACGGCAAAGCAAGAAATTAAATGTGAGTCTTGTTTCAAAATACAACATTCTTCCCATTTACCACATTGCTGTCAACTTCTGTTATAATTCAAAAACTATAAAGTAATAATATCCTATAAGAATAAAATCTATAACCGACAGTGTCATAGTACTTCCTCTCTAGTCTATAATCTACCACAAGACAACTGTTGTATATTTTTTCTCTTAAACTCACAATTTTTACAGAAAGAAAATTGATCCCTGGAACCATAATGAACACTAATTCTAACTATTCTCAATAGTAGTCTAAAACATCTGTGATACACTTCTGTATAAGTCAAAAAAATTTTATTTTCACTGACATTACTTTGACTATATTTGGTTAACTTTATCTCATGTAGATTCATCAGCTCAAAATTAATTAGTATTACAGAACAGTGTATTCCATCCAAACAATTCATCTTTGTTGGCTCACATGCCTCACTGCTATTGGCATGCCCCCACAATAACGGGCATGGTGCCACAGTAACAGATGGGCATAAACACAGACATGCCAAAGAGTCAGTATGTACATCAAGTTTGAGTATTAGTATTAGATTTTCCTCCAAGAAATTCATAAACTATAGTAGAATAAATATAAGTGTTCTACAACTATGTTAATAAGATATGCCAACTCAAAGCTAGATTAATTTTTAAATTCTTAAAAAAAACCACACACACAATTTTCCAAGGCTACAGAAGGCAAGTTTTCCATCTGATGAGTTTGGATCAGCCTTCTGTGTAGGGAATTGAGGAAACCAATATGCAATCTCTACCTTAGATAAGCTTTGTCCCTGAAGCACTTGAAAATCTCACTAAAAAGTTTAGTTTTCAGAAGTCACATGGCAGTGTTACAAGACATAAAAGTTCTAGAGATCTATATGACAATGTGAATATACCTAACACTACTGAACTGTAGCTGGGGTTAAGATGTAAATTAAATGTTATGTATTTTTTACACTTTTTTTTAAAAAGTCGTGTTTCCTGATGTGGGCTGTGGAGGACTTGAAAGAGAAAAAAGGTCCTATAAATTACTATTTGACAGGAATAGAATCTAAAAGTACAAATCACCTAAATGTACATGATTATTTTAAATTCTGCCATCTCTTGAAAAGAGTGTCATCTCTTCAAAAAATTATTTCTATGTGATTTTAAATTTTTGAAATATAAAACACACTACTGACCAAATCACACTGAAAATTTTTATAATTTTTTACTACATTAATGAAAGGTTTCAAAATACTAAGAATGCTAAAGAAAGTAAGAAAAAACCATTTGTGGTCACTATCATCCAAAATCCTTTGTTAAGAAATAAATAAGGTACCAGTATATACAGCATTGTGTGTGTGTGTATGTGTGTGTGTAAACAAAAACATCTCTGACTTCCAGGCACATTTTCTCTTTGAAGAAATGTTCAAGTATCCAATCACCTTGAGAAAACCAATCTATTATTTTTTAATTGCTGATATTGTTAGATAGCCAGAAATTATGAGAACTATGTGTTTCTAACTTTATTTAATTTACTTTCAATTAACCCTAGCACTTCTATAATATGTACTATTAAATAATAGTCATCTATTTTGATTTTATTAAAGTACATAAAAGTGTGTGAAATTCTTACTGCCCCCAACAGTTTTGAGTTTATATACTCAGAAGAGTGTCCCATGCTTCTGGATTTCAAGGACTGGGTAAGATTTCAATAAAAATTCTGGACAATGACACACAGTTGCCCTCTTTGTGGTATCCCACATAAAAATATAACAAAAACTTCTCTCTATGGACACTATTATTTCATATATGGAAATAGGAAGTATGTTTGCATTCCTTTGATTACTAGGAGCCATTTGTATTTCTTTAGTAATCTAACTACTCACACTATTTGGGGCTAATGTTCTTTGGATACTATGCTTTTACCTTTTTTTCATTCCCAAATATTTCTGGGCCAATGTTATACTGACCTTTCCTATTACCACAAACCTATCTCAAGAACAGATTTTTGACAGAATTTCATTAAATCTAATGACAAGTGCATTTAGTCACAGACAATATGTACTACTCCCTCACCTCAAAACATTCCCAAATATACACTGACAGTTCTGAGCTCTCTCTTTTTTTTTTAATATTTTATTTATTTGACAGAGAGAGAGAGATCACAAGTAGGCAGAGAGAGGGGAGGAAGCAGGCTCCCTGCAGAACAGAGAGCGCGACACGGAGTAGGGGGGGCCCTCCATCCCAGGCCCTGGGATCATGACCTGAGCCTAAGGCAGAGGCTTTAACCCACTGAGCCACCCAGGCACCCCTCTGATCTCTCTTAACTACAGTCCAACATCACCAATGAAAATGTCTTTCTCCTTCCCAAAGGTCCTCTCAACCCTTCCCCATTTCTTTTTTTTTTTTTTTTTTTTTAATTTGACAGAGAGAGAGAGATCACAAGTAGGCAGAGAGGCAGGCAGAGAGAGAGGGGGAAGCAGGCTCCCCGCTGAGCAGAGAGCCCGATGCGGGTCTCGATCCCAGGACCCTGAGATCATGACCTGGGCCAAAGGCAGAGGCTTAACTCACTGAGCCACCCAGGCGCCCCAACCCTTCCCCATTTCAATCACAGTTCCCACATTCTTCTAGCGTGGCTAAAAACCCAAACTTCTCGATTCCTTCCTCCCCTCAACCAAATCCAATAAGACCTCTAAATTCCCCTTTCATAAAGTCCTCACAACTTCCTTCCTCTTCGTACCCACTTATACCAACAGACTCCAAATCATCATCACATTACTCTTGGACTTTTATAACAACCTCCATTATGGTCCCCCTCTGCCTCCAGATTCTTTTCTCTGATTTATTCTCCACACACTCCAGATTAATCTTCCCAAAACACCACAGCAAAAGTACCTTGTAATCATCAACTCCTGTTCTTAGAACAGAAGTTAAAGTCCAATTTTCTTCACAGTCTAACAACTACTCCTCAAATTTTCCACTGCTCTTTTCCAGGAACTCCCCTCTTTATCCATACTGCTTCATTCACTGTTGTCAGAAAAAAAGGCAAAATATGTTACCTTCATTCATACTTTGAACCCATATCATACCCTACTAAGAACATCTTTTTTTTTTTAAGATTTTATTTATTTATTTGACAGAGAGAGAGATCACAAGTAGGCAGAGAGGCAGGCAGAGAGAGGGAAACAGGCTCCCCGATGAGCAGAGAGCCCAATGCAGGACTCGATCCCAGGACCCTGAGATCATGACCTGAGCCGAAGGCAGCAGCTTAACCCACTGAGCCACCCAGGCACCCCCTACTAAGAACATCTTTCATCCTCAGGGTACCTGACTGGCTTAGTCAGTAGCACATGCAACTCTTGATCTCAGGGTGTGAATTTGAGCTCTGCACTGGGTGTGGAGATTACTCAAAAATTAGATCTTTAAAAAAAAAAAAAAAAAGAACACTCTTCATCCTTTCCTTCCTTATATTAATGCCTAAATCAAAGTCCTACTCTCCAGCAGCTCCAAGCCTTCACAGACCATTGTCTCCTTCAATATCCTGGAGCACTCCTTATTCCATTTGATACTAGGCAAGTATTAACTTTTTTTCTTAATGTTAGCATTCTGACACCTCAAATAGGAATTTTCTAAGGGCCTCTTAGCCCTGGTTTTATGAATATGTGAATATAGTATTTTACCAATAAAATTCAATGTATTAGCCATTAGTTTAAATTTAAATGAGAACACTGTTAGACAAATATGAAGTTACCTGTCCCATGTTGTAATGTTCATGGTTTTTGGGGGGGAGGGTTGTTAAAGATTTATTCACTTATTTACTTGAGAGAGAAAGAGAGTGCAAGCAGAGGAAGTGGCAGAGAGAGAGAGAAGCAGGCTCCCCGCTAAGCAAGGAGCCTTGCTTGCTAGTCCTTGGGACTCGATCCCAGGACTTGGGATCATGACCCAAGCACAAGGCAGATGCTCAACTGACAGAGCTATCCAGGTGTCCCAACACAACACATTTTTAAACCAGTTTTTATGATTTAACAAACACTGCATTGTCATATAAGTCACTATTAAAATTGGATCATTGTGGGGAAAAAAAAAAGAAAATGTTTTGCAAAGTAATATATGACCAATGGAATACTGTTTTCAAAGAACAAATATAAAAGTCCTGGAGTTCCAAAGCCAGGGAAGAATAAGGGAATAGCACCCACGAACCCAGACAACATGCAAACCATTCTCTATTTTGGAAAGTAAGAGACCCTACAGATAATTACACATATGGGATCATAACAGAACTCAAAAAAAAAAGGAGAAATAGTACAAGTATGTAGGCATGGTAGCCTATAAAAACCGAAGGTGGAATCCAAAACAAGTGAACCTAAGAGTATCTGGATGAGAAAGTAATAGGATACAGAGGTAGCACTAGTAAGCAGAAGAGTGGTCTATTTGCACCTTGCATTTGGTGGAAATAATCAAGGCAAAAGAGGCCTGGGTGAAGGAGAATGTGAAGATGTCTGCAGTGTGGGGTTTAAGGATGGGGGGAAAAAAAGTACCAAGTCTATCGACAATGGGTGATTTTGAACAGAAAGAATCTAGACTTACTTCTGTCACCAAGATTCCACAGGCAGGACAGAAGACAGGACTAGTATGTTACTATGAAGACCAGGGAACTTACAAATTCTTGAGGCATATGGGATGGATGGCCAGAAAACTACAGAATATGAAAGTACTCTAAAATATAAGGTATTATTACTGTTATTACTACTATTACAATGCTGGTTTGTGTCCCCAATCCAAGAAGAGACAAAACAGAGAAGCCATTCAATAAAGGCTTGACATAATATGGTGATGGTGGCATGGAATAGGAGCAGTGAGTATCAAAAGTAACTGTTAGGGGCGCCTGGGTGGCTCAGTGGGTTAAGGCCTCTGCCTTCTGTTCAGGTCATAATCCCAGGGTCCTGGGATCAAGCCCCACATCAGGCTCTCTGCTCAGCTGGGAGCCTGCTTCCTCCTCTCTCTCTGCCTGCCTCTCTGCCTACTTGTGATCTCTGTCAAATAAATAAATAAAATCTTAAAAAAAAAAAAAAAAGTAACCGTTATTGTCTCCCATAATTACTTACGTACATTTAGTTATGTACTGTCCTGTTCCCCAACTTTAAGGGGGTTATTCACGTATTCATAATAGAGAGCAACCCTTTAAAATTTTAATGGGGAAAGGAAAAATAAGGAAATTAAAATAAAAGCAAGAGTAAGGCTAATATGCCACAAAGCTCCCTACACTTGCTAGTCACACACCACAAATTTTGCTCTAAGTTTTCTAACAGTCCCTGTGTAAAGGAAGCAATGATATTCACTGTTGATAAATAAGGGGAAGGGAGGATCAGAAGAAATGGTTATTTCTGATACTAGACTTAATGCATTCATAGCAAAAAAATCTTCAAAAATAAACACCATTGAACTTAACTACTTCTTTTATCCTTGCTATTGTGATTTGCTACTCTTTACTCAAGACATTTTAGCCACTAGTGATTATTCTGAGTGACTTTCACATCCACTTGGAAGCCCATCCAATACTCTGATTTCTAAATTCCTGTCCTAATCATTTTTACTGATTCTCAGCTCCAGGCAACTTTCAGCCATTAACTGCACAGTCATACCCTAAATCATACCCAAACCTTGTGAACACCCAAATCTATTCAATCTCTGAAATATTAAATTCATACAACTCTTTCTGATCAGTCTCCTCTCCTTCCAGCACTCTCACTCAGTTATTCCCACACCACCTATTCCTTTGACTTCTTAAACACTTCTGGTCCCCTGATACTCTATTTTCTTCCCATCAGCCCTCTACTACCTTTACTTTTCTTCCCACTCCAGCTTAGATCCCATCTTTAAGTACTTCAACATCTTTCTTACCAATATCCTCAACTTCTTGCTGAACTGTCATTCATAGCACCCACCTAGCTAAACCTCAATCCTGCCATATGAACTGACCATTTTCTTCTTATTTATGAAAGGACTGCTGAGTGCTACTAGAGAAAAAGATCAGACTGTTGACAGTATAAATCAATGATTTCTAACCTCCACTAGGCAACCCCTCAGTATCATCCCACAAGTCTTCCTGGTTTTCTGTCAGGACAAGCCTTCCCCATTGGCTCTACCAACTACTTCAGACTTCTTCTAAAACATTCATCCCTACCACTTCCTCTCCCACTCATCAGACAATCCAGCCATTTTTCCCTCTCATTCTTTGACAAAAGACTATACACTTGGCCTCCAAATCCAACCTTTCCTCCTTTTCTTTATCATGCTCTAGACCTCCCTCTCTTGTTTTCCAACACCATTCTCTACTGCCTTCTTCCAATCAGCATTTAAGCATTCTCAGCTCTCTCAATCCTTAAAATAAAAAACTCCTTAGGTTGCATGTTCCTGTAATTCTACCCTTTCTCATCCCCCTGAAAGCCAAAGTTCTTTGGAAAAGTAGTGTTCTTTACTCACTTCTCACCCATCTGTCAATCCACTGCAATCTGATTTCTCTACACTATTGTCAGCACTACCACCGAGGTCACCAACAAGTGCCTTATCACTAAGTCCAAGAAAAACTTCCTCTCAATTTATTTTACTGGCCTATTCACCACAGCAGCTCATACTGCTCACCACTTAACCGCCTTCCCGAAACACTCTTTCTTTGATTTCTGTTTAAGCAAAACATACCTAAGTTCCTCTTCTTTTAGGAAAAATGAGAAAGGAGCTCCTTCTTTAAGAACAGTTTAAAAGTAATAGAATATCTACCCACAAGACTGAAGGTTAAATAAAAAGTTTAAAATAAATACATTTTTACTTTCCTATACCATCTAAAATCATTATTCCCAAATCATTGATATCCAAACAGAATTCACCTAGTGCTTATTAACTTCTTTTACTTTTACATGGTACAAAATAAAGATACTCCATATAATTCAGTAGTTTTAAATGCTTGTGAAATATGATTCAGTAAAACAATGATGTGAAACTTAATAATATCTGAAATTTAGCTATATAATTTCATTTGTATTATGGTAATTGTTCACTTTTCTAAAAGTTTAGTGCTTCTTCCAAGTTAGTGGCTTAATTACAATATGTCCTAAAAGAACTATCACTTTAAGAAATGAACAGACTCCATATACTAGTAAATAAAAAGAACAAAACATAACACCATATTACACTATAAAAGTATACAGTTTGCTTTTAAAATACATAATATACATATATGCAAAAGAAAAAAGAAAAGGAAATATATATTATGTTAATGGATTCTATCTGGATATTGAAATTAGTTTTTGTTCATCTGTTTTTTGTTCATCTGTTTTTGTTATTTCATATTCATATGTATTTACTGTGTCTGTTGTTATTTTTTCATCTGTATTTGCTAAATTTCCTATAAGGATAAGAAATATCAGTCCAGTGAGTCTTTAAATCAAATAAATTTGTTACTTTACTTGTAACATCACAAGTTACATTACCGATGTTATATCACTGATTTTTCCTCCTCTACATCAGATGGTTCTATCAGCAAACAGGGTAATACAGTTTTTCCCATTAAAAAAAAAATCCCTTGACTCATTAACATTCCTTTCCAAGTACCACTCTATTTCTCTGCTCCCCTACCCTAATACATACTAACAGCGAGTCCTCTTTTCTCTCAAGCCCAGTCCACTCAGGCATTCAGCCCCACTACTACACCTAAACTACTTGTCAAGGTCACCAAAACCCTCCATGGACAAACCCGAAACCCACTTGTCAGTAATTATCTTACTTGACACTGTTGGCACTATTTGACCCAGTTGCTCCCAGGAATGCCCCCAGGGCTTAGTACTCTGATCTTTTCTCTTCCTACCTTCACTCCATTGGTGTCTCATCCAATCCACGGAATTTACTACCATCTAAAACCTGATGACTCCCAAATATAGATCTCTAATCTGAAACCTCCGACTCATTCACCCAACTGCCTATTTATTATCTCCACTTAGACATCTAATAAGCATCTCGAACTTAACATGCTCAAGCTCTTGATTCCTCTTTCCTTTAAACACTTCCTTTTCACACATCTGGATTTTAGTTGACAGCAAATTTCAAACTTAACAGCTATTTGGGCAAAACCTTGTGTTCATCCTTGATATCTTCTTCCTTCACATACCACATCCAAATCATTAGCAAATTTCATTGGTTCTGCCTTCCAAATAAATCCCGAATTTAACCCCTTCACTCTATTAACACCAATCTGATTTGGTCATCATCTTCACTTACCTGGATTATTGCAACAGTCTCCTTGTCAGTCTCCCTACCCTAGATCTGGAGTCTCTTCCTAGTTCAGGAGACAAAGTAATCCATTTAAAAGCTAAATTGGATCACCTCACTTCTATGTTCAAAACCTTCCAATACCTTCCCTTCTCAGAGTAAAATCAAAGTCCTCACAATGATTTACAAAGCCCTATCCTTACCTCTTTGACCTCCTCAACTACCAACATCCCCCTTCCTCTTCATTCACTCTACTTCAGCCATATTGGCCTATCTGTTGACCTCACACAGGTCAGATGTCCTCCTACTTCAGGGGCCCTACATTTGCTATTTCTTCTGACTGAATAGTCTTCCCAAGACAGCTGCTTATCTCTTGCTCACTTTCTTCACGTATGTGCTCCATTAACAAATTCTCAAGGGTACATTTTCCTGACCCTGATATTTCAAACTCCAATCCAATCTCCATCCTAACCCTTTGTCCTCAATTTCTGCTTTACTTTTCTCCACTGCACTCCTTATCATCAAATGATCAACTATATAGTGACTTCTTCATTGACCATCTTCCTTCCACTAGAATATATGCTCCATGAAAGGAGGCATTTTTTTCCACTACTTAATCCCCAGTATCAAAAATAATGCCTAGCATACAGAAGACATTCAGATTTGTTAAATCAGTAAATTACTAATATAATTTTTTTAAGTTATTAAATAAACACTGGAAATGTACAAGCAGGTCCCAAGCACCCCACAGACTATAACATTTTTGAAGCAGGAAATATAGCTGGTATACAAAGGGCACTTAACTGAATGACTTCTATATGTCCATAATGCTCAAAACCCTCCACTGGCTGCTCCTTTGACTCAAAATAAAATCCAAAGGCCCTACACGATCTAGCCCCCCATCTTCCAATCTGCTACTTACCTCTTTGCCCTCAAAGTACTAACTTCCCCCTCATCCTTCATTACCACATTCCTAATCTAGGCTTCTTTTTTTTTTTTTAAGATTTTTATTTATTTATTTGAGAGAGAGACAGTGAGAGAGAGCATGAGTGAGGAGAAGGTCAGAGAGAGAAGCAGACTCCCTGCGGAGCCGGGAGCAGACAGTCGCCAACCAACTGAGCCACCCAGGCGTCCCCTAATCTAGGCTTTAAGAAATTTTGAAAAAACCCATTCCTAGAGTAAAGCTGGGTGATGTGTAGCTCTGCCAACCCATGATTTGGAACTAGCATTATTTATGCATCTCTCCCTTGCCCAGCTACCATGCCAACTCGCTCAACTGAAAGATTAAAGACACTGGCCTTCTAATTAGATCAGATCCTATCAGCAATATAAATAATCAGCCCATCAATAGCAGACACTTACTATAAATTGCTCATTTCTCTATACCTATGAACTCTTTCCAACTGATAAGCTAAGTAAGTCTTACCTAAATATACAAGTGAACGTTATTCATAATAATATGAAATAAAGGAAAATCATTTCCTTCTTGATTATTCTACTTTGGGTGCTTCACTTTAACTTCAGAATTTGGACCACAGGCAATTTGTTTTTGTCAGTAGTTCATTTATATATACAGCTACAATACTGTCAAATTATTTCACTATAATTCATTTGTCATTCCATGATCATTTGTAACTTTTCATGCAGTAAAAAAGAACATTTCAACCAACCATCTGTCTCCTTTTTATGTTTGTTTTAATCATTCGTTCTAGTAATGTTGTTCTAAATTCTAAATACTTTTTAGAAATAACAGGCTGGCTCAGTTGGTAGAACATCTGATTCTTGATCCCCAAGTTGGGAAAGAGTTTATTTAAAACAAACAAACAAAAACCTGCCTAGAAATATGTCACATCTTGGAATTTAACTGTAAGGATTGGAATTTAAGTTCCAGATTTTCTCCTTGGATTTCACCAGATCAATGCTCTTAACATACTCCAGCAAAAGATGAGTATTTCTTGGCTGAGCATTTATTAAGGTAAATTATAAAAGTCAGTTATAAAAAAATTATAAAAGGTAAAATATAAAAGTAAATTATAAAATCTCCAAGAAGAAATGCAAGCTAAACAATAAAACGGAGCACTTTTATAATCTGTTAGAAAACAGGAATCTGCTTACAGGCAGTATTTCATCATTTTGTTCAATGTGGTAAAATCTTACTTGATTTAAAGTATATTTCAAAAATTAAATTTTAAGAACCCTACTGTACCACTGAAATGACCATCCGTATGTAGTTGTCCTTTTAATAAAACTAGAAATCTTATTTATGTGAAGATAAAAACAACCAACTCATCTAGCTGGGAATGTGATGCAGATACCATTATACAGTTTCTTCTTCCATTAATAGCCATCTTGGAACACATGGAATTAACTAAGTCAAAAATCAATAAAATATTGAAATTGCCTAGAATTTTATGCGCCCTTTGTAAACAAACAAAAATGGATCCAATTTACATATATAACATGGCAAATATGTTGTTAAAGACAGTAATATATTTGGACATATGTCCTTCAAATGAAGGACAACAGTATATAATAGAAATCCTAAGTGGAGTGTATTTTCATCCTTGCAATCTGGACTTGTGAGCACAAGAGAATTTACAATGAGAAGCCTGTGCCTCTTCATAATATGCTACAGCTCAGGGCTCCAACACTTCCAGCATCTCAAACTAAAATGTTTGACATTTCAAAATTCTAGCATTTCTATTTTCTTCAGAAGAGCACTGTTTATGTAAGTGAAGGCTCAAAATAAATACCTTCTGTAGGTATAGCACACTGAAAAGTTGAGACATATTATACAATTTAACATTAACTATACGCTGATACACTGATAATACTATTACCTCACTTTCAGACTTATCTCATCAACTAAATTTTAAGTTTCTTAAAGACAACATAAAGGTCTTATAATCGCTTTGTATTTTTGTGCTGAAAATACAGAAGAATGAAATACACAAATGGAATAATCCCAAATATGTAAGTAAATATGCCTTTGAACAGTTAGAAGAGAGACTTTAAAAATCCTGATTGTAAATAAAGTTCACTCAAAACTTCATGACATTTTCAAGTCAATTAACCCTAACACAGTAAAGACTCAAACAATGCCATGAAGAAAATGCCTATTCTGGAACTATATACAATTAAGTCAGGGTGATGCAATAAGATATCAATATTGTACAATACAGTAAGGATACCAGACAAGGTTTTCCTTCCATGAATGGTCCAATGAATCAATCACACTTTATTTTTTAAACTACACTAGTTAGGGCATCTGGGTGGCTCAGTGGGTTAAAGCTTCTGCCTTTGGCTCAGGTCATGATCCCAGCGTCCTGGGACCGAGCCCCACATGGGGCTCTCTGCTCAGCAGGGAGCCTGCTTCCTCCTCTCTCTCTGTCTGCCTCTCTACCTACTTGTGATCTCTCTCTGTCGAATAAATAAATAAATAAATATTTTTTAAAGAAATAAACAAACTACACTAGTTACAGAGACAATAAATATCATTAGAATCTGAATCATTCAACTGAATAAAGGCCATGAAAATATTTATAAGAAAAATTATAGGGGCACCTGGGTGGCTCATTCAGCTGGGTGTCCAACTCTTGATTTCAGCTCAAGTCATGACCTCAAGGTCATGAGATCAAGCCCCACATCAGACTCCGAGCTACTCACGGGATTCGCTCTCTCCCTCACCTCTCTTACCCTGCTCTCTCTCTCTTTCTCCCTCTCTCAAAAAGAAAAAAAGAAAAAGAAAAAGTATAAGCCAAACACTTCACTCATAAATTATTCCTTCACATAGGTACATCTGGGTGGCTCGGTTGGTTGAGCCTCCAACTCTTGATTTCGGTTCACATCATGATCTCAGGGTTGTGAGATGGAGCCCCACATTGGGCTCAGGCTCCCTGTTAGACATGGAGCCTGCTTAAGATTCTCGCTCTGTCTCTACCCCTCACCCCACCTCCTGCACATGCTCTCTGGGGGGTGGGGGGGGATATTCCTTCACATAAATTATACTACATAATAGCAGCTGAGATTATGAATAGATTCTTTTTTTTTAAATAAGCTCCTTGCCCAACACAGAGCCCAACTTGGGGCTCAAACTCACAACCATGGAATCAAGACCTAAGCTGAGATCAAGAGTCTGGCGCTCAACCACATGAGACCCCAAGGTGCCCCAGTAGATTCTTTTATATAGCAGTCAACAAATATTCATTTAGTAACTACATAACCTGAAAATACAGGGTGACTGAATGAGATAAAATTATCAACAAGAAATACTAGGACAGGTGAAAAGAAAGTAGAGCAAACTTTGAACAACAGTAACTATAAAAATGCATTAATTGAAAAAAATAACAAAAATATAGTATAAACCTGAATTAAAAAATAATATGGGGCGCCTGAGTGGCTCAGTTGGTTAAGTAACTTCCTTTGGCTCAGGTCATGGTCCTGGAGTCCCAGGATCAAGTTCCACATCAGACTCCCTGCTTCTCCCTCTGACCTCTCATCTCTCATGCTCTCTCTCTCTCAAATAGATAAATAAAATCTCTTAAAATAATAATAATAACAATATAAATAAAAAATGGAAACAATCACACAAAAAAGTTTGGAATCTCTTAAGAGATACAATGACTCTTTTAAGCATGCCCAAAAAAATAGGTTACTACTTATAAAGTACTAACATCTGGGACTTATTTATCTTTATTTTTAATATAGTAAACTCAAGAACATCCTTTAAAAAGTTTACTCTTATTCAGCTGCACTTCCACATGCCTTCTTGAATGAGAAAACAAATGGCAGAGATAACATTAAATTTGCTGTAATTACATAGAAACCACAGACTCATGTAATCAGTATATAAGACTCCACTGATAAACACCGATAAAAAAGCTTAAGGGTTTATACGTAATTTTCATGGCTGATGTTGTAAAGTTGACAATAAATAAAACTTAAGTTAAAAAAAATAAGCTAGGCTTCATTAATGCAATACAAACACACTGATGTAGCATTGACTACATCATACTACATGACATAGTTAGTATGACTATAGGAATACACTGCAGCCCCCTGTTTGGGTCTAAATCAGCTCTGTGAATTTAAACAAATGAAAAGCCCACCCCAATCTCAGCAGAAACTAAAAATGCTACCTTTCAAAGTTGTTGAGGAGGTACTGTATTGCTGAGTTACTGGTTGCTAAGGTCATCTTTTATTGTTGAAACCTAATGGCCTCTTTTCAGCCTTCATTCTAATTATCCTCATTATGCAACTCCTAACAAACAGTTGACATTTCCTCTTATTAACTATCCTCATAGCTCCCCCCACCCATTATTTTTTTTAACCCTCCTCTGGTGTCCTACCCCTCTGAGCACTGTCTCTTTCCCTAGTTCTTCCATTCAATCTTAAATGTCAGTGTTCTCTCAGGTTTTGTCTAACTGCCTTTTTTTCTAAACAGGAGTTCTCCTGGGGCAAGGGGATGGAGGGGTCATTTGCCCATTCCCATGCTTTAATTACTACCCACAGTTCTAAATATTTATGCCCAAATCTGTCTCCATCCAAGCATGCATTTTCTTTTGCAACTCTGAGGAACTCCCCTTCTGTTCCAGCTGGCAAAAACTGCTCAGTTAAGACCTAAAATGTCACCACCTCAGGGAAGCTTCCACCACTTTTCCAGTGTTAGAAATTGCTTTCCACTCTGCCATCTCATGAGAACCTCATAAAATATGCAAGTATCATAACCTTTCTAGAAAAGAGGACACTTAAGTTTGAAGAGATCAAGCAACCTGTACAAGGAAACATTACTAGAAGTGGGAAGAGGCACGTAAACCCAGGCTGCCTCACTCCACATTCAATACTCTTTCTAATATGCCATGATACTCTCAAAAGAAAGATTTGGAAATTTAGTAGTTTTACTATTGTTAAGAAATACTGGTTTCCTCTGTTTCCTTCTAGAAATTGTTTAATCTAGAAATTAAATTACTAAAATTATTTTTAATTACACACAAATAACCAAATTGGTTAAGACAAAAGAACTTCTTTAAAACAAAACAGGAGGGGCGCCTGGGTGGCTCAGTGGGTTAAGCCTCTGCCTTCGGCTCGGGTCATGATTTCAGGGTCCTGGGATCGAGCCCCGCATCAGGCTCTCTGCTCAGTGGGGAGCCTGCTTAGCCCACTCTCTCTCTGCCTGCCTCTCTGCCTACTTGTGACCTCTCTCTGTCAAATAAATAAATGGAATCTTAAAAAAAATAAATAAATAAAAATAAAAATAAAACAAAACAGGAAAATAACTTAGAAAAAAACTAAAAGAAATAAAAATTGACAACAATTGCAAAAGAAAAGACTGCAAAGAAAAAACTCTTTACTAAATGAAAAAACTGAAAATCTTGAAGCCAATAATCAAATACACAGTCTTGATTAATCAATAAATGATATATAGGATCTGTTTTTCTGAAATGATCTAAAACTCCCTAATTCTGGTTTTATTTGAAGGGAGAAAGGAACAAAAAAGGTTGACAAATTAAGATTAAATTCAGAAAACAAAATCATCAATAATTCCATCATGAGGAAGTTTTTAGACATCCTTGAGATGGTCAGTGAAGGATCAAAGGACATATAACTTTAGGACAAGAAGCCAAAGAGAAGAAGAGAGAAAGAAGTCAGAGAGCTAGAAATCAACACTTTGCAGCCATTGTGGTTAAGAATGGTTCCAGAGAGGGAGTGACTGGGTGGCTCAGGCAGTTAAGGGGTCAACTCTTGATTTCAGCTCAGGTCGTGATCTCAGGGTCCTGGGATCAAGCCCTGCATTGGGCTCTGTGCTCAGTGGGGAGTCTGCTTGAGGATTCTCTCTCTCTCTCTCTCTCTCTCTCCCCATCTGCCCCATCTCCTGTTCACACTCACTTTCTCTGAAATAAATAAATAAATCTTTTTAAGAAGGAGATTTATCTGTGGTTGCTATATATCTAGAAGTTGATGAATTTAATAAAGAGCAAGACATCTGCACGGCCTCAAAGCATCCCCCATGGAATAAAGTAAACCTTTAATAAAGTTTACATAAATGACAAAATTTATGTCATTTTCTGTTTTGTCAGATTTGGGCCTGGTTTGGGGAAAGACGTACAGCTTTGACTAAGACCAGTGCTGTTGAGGTGACCAAGCAGGTTGGATTTAAAATAAAAAAGCTAACATTTACTAGCTGAGGGAAAATAATGGACAACACTTTAACAGAACACCTCCACATGTGGCTGAGAAAGCCACATCACTATGGTAGTATTCTAGCCAGTGATACATAACATGAATCTAAATATGAGGAAACACAAATCCAAAGGGATTAACATGCTGTAAAATAATTGACATGTATTTTTCAAAGGTACCATGGTAGTGAAAAACAGAAGTTAAGGGGGCACTTGGGTGGCTCAGTCACTTGAGCACCCAACCCCTGATTTCAGCTCAGGTCAATCGCAGCAGGGAGTCCACCTCTCCTTCTACCCTTCCCCCAACTTGTGCTCGCTTGCGCACGCCCACGCTCTCTCTCTCTCTCTCTCTCATAAATAAAATGAGAGTTTTATTTATGAGTGTCTGGGTGGCTCCTTAAGCCTCTGCCTTAGGCTCAGGTCATGATCTCAGGGTCCTGGGATCGAGTCCCCTCTCTCTCTGCCTGCCTCTCTGCCTACTTGTGATCTCTCTCTGTCAAATAAATAAATAAATTCTTTAAAAAATAAAAATAAAAAAAGATAAAACAAAGGTTGAGGAACTATTTCAGATTAAAGGAGATTAAGAAACACAACAACTAAATTAAGTACATGATCCTGGACTGGATGCTGTACTAGATGGGGGGGAAAAAAAAAAAAAAACGTTAAAAATAAATTATTTAGGGACGCCTGGGTGGCTCAGTTGGTTAAGCAGCTGCCTTCGGCTCAGGTCATGATCCCAGAGTCCTAGGATCGAGTCCCGCATCAGGCTCCTTGCTCGGCGGGGAGCCTGCTTCTCCCTCTGCCTCTGCCTGCCATTCTGTCTGCCTGTGCTCGCTCTCTCTCCCTCTCTTTGACAAATAAATAAAATCTTTAAAAATAAATAAATAAATAAATAAAAATAAAAAAATAAATTATTTACTGGGACAAATGACAGCACTGGATTAAAAGGTACAAATTATGGGCACCTGGGTGGCTCAGTCAATTAAGCGTCAGCTTTCGGCTCCGATCATGATCCCAGGGTCCTAGGATCGAGCCCAGAATTGGTCTCCCTGCTCAGCAGGGAGTCTGCTTCTCCCTCTGTCCCTCCCACTCTCTCTCTCTCTCTCTCTCTCTGTCAAAAAAAAAAAAAAAGACTACGAATTGTACTGATATTAAATTTCCTGAATATAACAGTACTGCAGCTGTGTACGAAAATACCAGTTCATAAAAAATACCATACCAAGGTATTAAGAGGAAAAAGATATGATGTATACAACCTATTCTGCAATGGATCAGAAAACATAATATGAATGTGTGAGTGTCTGTGAGTAAATAGAGAAAGAGAGAAATCAATATAGCAAAAAATTTTATTTGATGAATCTGCATAAAGGGTAATTCTTTGTACTATTCTTGCAACTTTTTTGAAAATCTGAAACTATTCAAAATCAACCATCAAAAATTAGAGCAGAGCTGGTGGATGAATGCATGGAGGGAGTCAAAAGGTCTAACTTCCAGTTATAAAACAATTCATGGGATGTATTGTATAGCATGGTAACTATATGATAACAATAATACTGTATTATGTATTTAAAAGTTGCTGAGAGTAAATATTAAAAGTCCTCATCCGGGTGCCTGGGTGGCTCAGTGGGTTAAAGCCTCTGCCTTCGGCTCAGGTCATGATCCCAGGGTCCTGAGAACAAGCCCCACATCTCATTGGGCTCTCTGCTCAGCAGGGAGACTGCTTCCCCTTCTCTCTCTGCCTGCCTCTCTGCCTACTTGTGATCTCTGTCAAATAAATAAATAAATAAATCTTTTTTAAAAATTTCTTCATCAAAAGAAAAAAACTATGACTAGGTATTGTGATGGATGTTAACTAGACTTACTGTAGTGATCATTTCTGAATATGTACAAATATCAAATCACTATGTTATATACCTGAAACTAATATGTTGTATGTCAAGAATACCTCAATTTTAAAAAAGACAGCAGAGAAACAGGGTAAGTTTTAAGTTTTTTTTACATAAATTTTGTCCTTTGATTTAAAAAAAAAAATCATGATTTTATAAAAGAACATAAACTCAAGAGAGATTAAAAGACCCCTTTCGGGTATCTCCTTGCTCCTATACAACCCCACTAGGTTGCAATTCAATGGCCAAAATGTTTCTAATTCCTGGAAGCTTCCAAGTCTTCCACTGTCTATAGCTACTTTTCAAAGTTTTAAACTTTTAATGAGTTTTGTGCATTCTCTAATGAAAGCACCATACATTTCATCAAGTAGTAAGCAGCATATCCAAGTGCTTGAGAAAATGGGCTTTCAGATTAGAATGTGTTCAAGTTCAGAGAGAGTCCAATGTTATAACCTTGTGATCTTGGACAAGTTAACCACTTGTGCTCCAATTTCTTCATCTGCAAAGCAGAATCAGGTAAGTACCTGGTAACAAGCCACTGAGGTTGTAAGGAGAATTGAATGAGATAATAAATGTAAAATAATGTGCACAAATGCACAAGCACTCCATAAATGTTAGCTATTTTTATTTTAAATACAACCTGATTGGTCACCTCAACAGCACTGGTCTTTTTTTTTTTTTTTTTTAAGAGATCAAAAGTAGGCAGAGAAAGAGGGGGAAGCAGGCTCCCCACTGAGCAGACAGCCGACGTGGGGCTTGATCCTAGGACCCCGAGATCATGACCTGAGCCAAAGGCAGAGGCTTTAACCCACTGAGCCACCCAGGCGCCTCACAACAGTACTGGTCTTAGTCAAAGCTGTACATCTTTCCCCAAACCAGGCCGAAAATCTGACAAATCAGAAACTCTAAGAGAAAAACGCCTTAGATGTTAACAAACTGTAGAAGTAAATTAATTGTACGTAAATCACACGCAAAACAGACTGACACAGACTTAAAGGGTAACTCTGCAGCTGAACATTTTGCTAACATAAGTGTAAAGCTACAACAAGCTTCCTATTAGAACAAGCCGACATCCAAACACACTGAATGAAAAATGAAAAGGAATTGGTTATCTTACCTGAGAACAAGGGGGGCAGAAAACTGTATTCCATATGCTGTATATAAGATTTTGGTCAGCTTAGTACAATCAAAATTTAAACCCAATGTCGAAGACTAGCAATTTTGCAAACTACCCGATTTTATTAGTAAAACTTAAATTACATTTTAATTTTACTCTTCTGACACCTGCAAAGCCATCAGCACAGCTTTCACTTAATTCAGTATGAATCCAGTGACAGCTTATTATGTGACCCCAAACTAGTAATGAGACATTAAAAATAAGACAAATGTAAAAACGATTCCAATAAAATATAAAGTTACCAGAATTCTGTAAGTTTAAAACCCCTCCCACCAAAAGGTTTGGGGAGGTTTCCTCTTCAGTTTTCGATGGTACTTAAATATTTCTGCTTTTAAAAACTATACACTGGAGGGGCGCCTGGGTGGCTCAGTGGGTTAAACCTTCTCCCTTCGGCTCAGGTCATGATCTCAGGGTCCTGGCTCCAGTCCCGCATTTTGGGGGGGGGGGGGCCTCTTCTCAGCGGGGAGCCTCCTTCCTCCTCTCTCTCTGCCTGCCTCTCTACTTGTGATCTCTGTCTGTCAAATAAATAAAAATAAAATCTTAAAAAAAAAAAAAAAAAAAACACTATACACTGGGGGCGCCTGGGTGGCTGAATGGGTTAAGCCTCTGACTTCGGCTCAGGTCTCCATCTCAGGGTCCTAGGATCTCAGGGTCCTAGGATGGAGCCCCGCATCGGACACGCTGCTCAGCAGGGAGCCTGCTTTCTCCCATCCCTCTGCCTGCCTCTCTGCTTACTTGTAATCTGTCTCTCCGTCAAATATATAAATAAAATCTTTTTTTTAAGAAACTATGCACTATTTAGTATTTTTTTTAATTCACGTTATTAATTTGTAAAACTTCAGAATTTGTTCACAGTCAAATTCTAAATATTCTCTACTCGTATACTTATTACTCTGTTTGGAATTGAGCTTTTTTTTTTCCTCTGTAAAGCAAAGGATATTATCCAAGAACATGAATGTTCGTATGAACGGTTTGTCCATTCATAAAGCGCGTAAAACACCTCCATGCTCTTACACTCCACCGTCAGAGAACAGTTTCCCATAAGCAACACTCTAAGGCGCCCTCTTAACTCCCCCAAACACCTCTTTCATCATAACACACCCATTCTCCAAGCTTGACCCAGCCGATATTAAATTAGCTAGAAGTGTTTCTTCACAACTCAGATTCCTGTGCCCCAGCCCAGGCTAACTCAATCAGAGTCCTAAGGAATGAGACCTGAAGCTCTGCAAACAGTTCTTTTCTCACTGAAGTTTGAAAACTACGAGAGACCCCTACACACACTCACAAACTCTCCAACGACTCCCACCACTCCCCAATGACCCGACCCAACCCCACCCCCCAGAGGGAAGTGTTACCGCCCGGCCCCAGTACGGTCCCAGGGCGACTTCACCCTTCTCCCAGGAGCTCAGCCCGGTGCCCGCTCCTCCCGAGTCCCCAGCTCCTCAGTCTCGCCCCCACACCCCAAACCTTTCTCCTCACTTCTTCAAATCGCTGCTAAAGAGGCCGAAGGCGCCGGAGGGGGAAATGGTTGAAGTCGCCTCCTGACCCAGTTCCGTCGCCTCCCCTCCTCCGGACTGCTCATTGTAAGCGAAGCTGTTGCTGGACATTGCTGCGGTACTGGCCGGGGTCTGGTTGGTCCTGCCGAGGGTTCTCTCTGAAGGGCTCCAGTGCCGAGGACGAGGAACAAAACTACTTCTCGAGCGGAGGGGCGCGCGCAGCCGCTTCCGGACTCGTCACGGCTCCCTAAGCCGACCTGGCGGCCCACCCCCTGCGCATGCCCAGTGCGCAGGCTGGCCGGAGCCCACCGTCGGCCTCTCCAGGGCCTGACTGGATTTACTTTCTCCGGGTTTTTGAAGTGACTGAGAGGCTCTGACCCAGTGCGGAAGGGAGGTAGTGGGCGGAAAGAGCTGGGCCTCTCGGGTTATAAAGTTGTTTTGTTTTTGTTTTGTTTTGTTTTGGGAGAGAAATAACCGCTTGTGTCCTTTTTGCTCCCGAGCCCGGTCATTTTTACCTGACTCTTGCTGTAAACCAGTAGCATTCAGACTTCTTCTGAAATGCTGGTTAACACACCTGATCAAGTTTCCTAAATCCCTGACGATTGCTTTTCCTTTTGTGAGCAGATTTCTACTCTTCTTCCTCCAGCCCTACGTTCACAACTGTCACCACGAAGCCCTCTCCCAAATCTCTCCACTTTGAGGAAACCTCTCCAGATTGTGCCTTTGGGGATCCACTGACAAGTGTTCGTTCCACTGAAAGGTTTCAATATGAAAATCCAGGAGCCAGCAGTTCCCAGGAGCTAAAGGAGTTCTTCCCACTAGCCTCTGGCTACCATAAATGAAATAGAGCCACGTAGGGTGCCTGGAGTGGTGTATCATCTAGACGCGTCTTTACCTCTTTCTTTCTCACTGTTAGCACTCCCCAACATCTATCAGAGATGTTGCACTGAATGTTGCCTGGCCCCGCAGTAGCACTCGATAAAGCTTCTTTCCAGGCATAATCTCCCCCAGGCTGCCCGCTCAGAAAAATTTCAGCCTTCCTTATCTTTCCCTATTCTTTCTCCCTCTGGGCAGGCATTGAACCTGGAGACCCAGAGGCCAGAAACTGTCAGAAGTCCAGTGCAACGCAGACTGGGGGCCCCTCTAGGAGGAGGGTGGAGCCTGTTCAAGGGTCAACTCCTCAAAAGGCCACACAGAAAATTATGAATTACATTGCACACCTATTAATATAACCAAAATCTGGAACACTAAAACGCTAAATGTGACACAGTAGGAACTCTCACTCACTACTGGTAGGAATGCAAAGTGGTACAGTCATTCGGAAGACAATTCGTCAGTTTCTTATAAAATTAAAGTTATTCCTATCATACAACCCTGCAATAGCACCCCTTGGCATTTACCTAAAGGGGTTAAAAAATATACCCACGCGGGTCGCCGAGGTGGCTCAGGGGGTTGGGCGGCTGCCTTCGTCTCAGGTCCTGATCCCAGCCAGGGTCCTGGGATGGAGTCCCACCCACATCAGGATCCTTGCTCAGCGGGGACCCTGCTTCTCTCTCTGCCTCTGCCTGCCAATCTGCCTGCTTGTGTGTGCACGCTCTCTCTCTCTCTTTCTCTCTGGCAAATAAATAAATAAAATCTTAAAAAATATATTTATTTAAAAAATATACCCATGCAAAAACCTGCACATGGATGTTTTTAAAAGCATCATTTGTAATTACCAAAACTTGGAAGCAATCAAAATGCCCTTCAGTAAGTGAATGAATAAGTAAACTGTGGCCCATCCAGACAATAATACTATACAGTGCTAAAAGGAAAGGCAGTTATCAAGCCATGAGAAGACATAGGGGAAACTTAAGTGTACATTGCTAGGTAAGAGAAGCAAATCTGAAAAAGCTACATACAGTATGATTCCAACTGTTTAACATTTTGGAAAAAGCAAACTATGGAGACAGTGAAAACATCAGTGGTTGCCAGTGGTTGGAGAGCAGGGAGGAGGGATGAATAAGCAGAGCGAGGAGGAATTTTTAGGGCAATGAAAATACCTCTGTACCATACCATTATAATAGATATATGTCATTATACATCTGTCCACACCAGAGAATGTTCAACACCAAGAGTAAACCCAAATGTAAACTAGGGACTTTTGGTGATAATATAAGGGCCTACTTAGCCAGAGCGAGCCATCTTGTTGTTTATGCAGTAAACTTAGATTGAACCTGCCCCTTCCCCCCAAGAGAAAAGCGCTTAGAAACAGAATTGGTGAAATACAGCCAAAGAGCCCCAATAACAGAGCACAGATACCAGGACATGTCAGGCTGGGCAAAATAACGGAGCCCAGATACAAGGACATGTCCGGCCAGGTGGAAACGTCCAATCAGTGAAAGCGCACGTATTACCTCCCTAACCGCCAAGGACATGTTTGGCCAGGTGGAGACATCCAATCAGGAGAGCACCTCCCTAACCACCCAAAAAGTGTGAGCCCCCGCCTTTTGGGCGCCAGACGAAGGCACCAATTCTAGCCAAGGTCATAGGCTGAATTAGATGACTATCATGGGGTAGAATGTAATTCAATTGGCCACCTGTGTGTGGCCAGGCTCAACCACATGGCCTTTACTCTGTAAAAGTTAGTCTGTGAGGCTGGGAGGGGTCGCCTCTTTGCAAGAGATGGCCCTGGCCGGTCAGTTTGATTCTCGATGCTTGGCGCGAAATAAAGCTTTGCTTGACCTTCGCTTTGTATCAGTCTCGTCCTTTTGTCCACGGACCCTTTCAATAATGATGTGTCAGTGTAGGTTCATCCACTGTAACAAATGTACCACTTTGGTGGAAGATGTTGATAATGGGGAAGGCTATGCATGTGTGGGGGTAGGGAGTACATGGGCAATCTCTGTACTTTCCTCTCAGTTTTGCTGTAAACCTAAAAGTGCTAAAAAAAAAAAAGTCTTAATTTA
The DNA here is from genome assembly GCF_010015895.1 of Lontra canadensis. NCBI lineage: Eukaryota > Metazoa > Chordata > Mammalia > Carnivora > Mustelidae > Lontra > Lontra canadensis. The sequence goes on along the minus strand of NW_022630998.1, from coordinate 34,283,803 downwards.
ACAAATGAAAATAAATTTAAAAAATAAAGGCTACACTGTTACTGTGTAAGTACCCATGACCATGACTGAGTCTTCAGTTGGAGAGGAGGGAATATCCTCCCAGCTTCATAGTATGGACAAAACTTGGCAGGTTTTTCTTTCAGCTATTTTAATATAGCTATTTTAATAACACCCCTCCAGGGAGCCCAGGGGACTCAGTTGATTAAATGGCTGCCTTCAGTTCAGGTCATTATCTCTGGGTCCTGGGATAGAGCCTCATATCAGGCTTCCTACTCCGTGGGGAGTCTGCTTCTCCCTCTCCCTCTGCTGCTCTCTCACTCACACTCTATCTCACACAAATAAATGAATAAAATCTTTAAAAGTAAAATAAAATAAAATACCCCTCCAGAATACAATGATGAAATTTGTTATGTGTCAGTATTGATCAATTTATGTAACTACCTATTGCCGATTATTCTTGATGATGATAATTATGATAATCATAGATATACTTAATAGATAGCTTAATATGTACTAAGCACAGAAGTGATTTACATATATAATTCATTTAATAGTAAAAGAAGCTAGCCTTGGTTTTCTTTATCTGTAAAATGAGGAGATTGGTACATACTCTAGAGAATCTCTGGCATATATATCTGCGTGTAGAATTTCTTGGTTGTAGATTACACGCACCTTTACTGAATAGCCTAAGTCTCTCTCTAATATAATTTTAGTAGTTCACCATCCCACAGCAGTTTATAAAAGATCTTTCCTAGGCACCTAGGTGGCCCAGTTGGTTAAAGGTCCAACTTTTTGTTTCAGCTCAGGTTGCAGTCTCAGGGTCATGAGATCCAGCAGGGAGTCTGCTTAAGACTCGCTCTGAGCCTGGGTGGCTCAGTCAGTTATGCGTGTGCCTTCTGCTCAGGTCACGATCTCAGGGTCCTGGGTTCAAGCCCCACATCAGGCTCCCTGCTCAGCAGGGAGTCTGCTTCTACCTCTCCCATTGTCCCTCCTCCCCACTCATGCTCTCTCTCTCTTGCTCACTCTTAAATAAATAAAATCTTAAAAAAAAAAAAAAAAAAAGACTCTCTCTCCCTGTCACGGTGTGCCTAGGGGGCTCAGTCAGTTAAGCATCTGCCTTTGGCTGAGGTCGTGATCCTAGAGTTCCGGTATAGAGCCCCACATCTGGCTCCTGCTCCTGCTCAGCGGAGAGTCTGCTTCTCCCTCTGACCCTCCCCTTTCCCATGCTGTCTCTCTCTGCCAAATAAATAAATTAAATTAAAAAAAAAAAAGAGTCTTTCTCCCTCTCCCTCTGCCCTCTCCTCCACTCTTTCTCTCTCTCAGATAAATAAATCTTTTAAAGAAAAAGATCTTTCCTCACATTCTCACCAACACTTGGATTTCTATCTATCATATCTATCTGTCATATCTATTATATCTATCATACAATATTATATTATATTATTATAGATAGTGAATGTTAACCTTTACTCGTTATTTTCTAGGAAAGCCCAAGTTATAAAAACTGATTCCAAAAGTTGTAGAAAACCAGAATAGATTAAATAATTACAAAAAAAGTTGAAAGACAGAAATATATAACCAAAAAGGAACTAAACCAATGCAATTGGTTTAGGTCTATAAGGAGTTTGTTATTTCTGTTATTTTAAACTATTATTGACTTTTAAAAAAGAAAAAGACAAAGTACTTTCGAATTCATTCTGTAAGACTAGCATGACTAATATCCAAGCCTCTATATTTTTTAAAGATTTTATTTATTTATTTGAGATAGAGGGAGAGTGAAAGCGAGAAAGAATGTGAGAGCACTAGCTGGGGAAGTGCAGAGGGAAAGGGAGAAGCAGACAGACTCGCTGCTGAGCAGAGAGCCCAACACACGTCTTGATCCCAGGATGCTTAACCAATTGAGCCACCCAGGCACCCCCCTCCACCCACTGGGAAACATATCTAGAAAAATGTCGCTAAGGCCTATGTCCAAGAAATTACTGCCTGTGTTTTCTTCCAGGACTTTTATAGTTTCATGTCTCACATTAAGTCTTCAATCCATTTTTTGTTTAATTTTTATTTTTGTTTATTTTTATTTATTGATTTATTTATTTTTAGAGAGAGAGAGAGAAGCAAGTGCATATGCAAGCAGAGGAGAGGGGAAGAGTGAGAATTCCAAATAGGCCCCATGCCCAGTGTGGAGCCTGACATGGGGGTCAATCTCACAACACTGAGATCACTACCGGAGCTGAAATCAAGAGTTGGATGCTTAACTGACTGAGTCACCCAGGCGCCTCAGTCTTCAATCTATTTTGAGTTTATTTTTGTGTATGGTGTAAGAAAGTGATCCAGTTTCATTCTTTTGCATGTAACTAGCACCATGTATTGAAGACACTGTCTTTTACTTGTTGTATATTCTTGCCTCCTCTGTTGTAGATTAATTGACAATGTAAGTGTGGGTTTATTTCTAGACTCTCTATTCTACTCTGTTGATCCATTTATCTATTTTTTGTGTCAGTATTGTATGTACTGTTTTGATTACTACAGTTTCGTAGTATATCTTGAAATCTGGGATTGTGATACCTCCAGCTTAGTTCTTTTTCAAGTTGCTTTGGCTATTCGGGGTCTTTTGTGGTTCTATACAAATTTTAGGATTATTTGTTCTAGTTACGTGATCTTTTTAAAATTATGTTTTCTTTTTTAACAAATTATTATTATTATAATTTTAGACAGAGGGCTGGGGCAGAGAAAGAGGGCAAGAGATACTCCTAAGCAAGCTCCATGCCCAGTGCAGAGTCCATCACAGGACTTGATCTCATGACCCTGAGATCATGGATCATGATGTGAGCCAAAACCAAGAGACAGATGCCTAACAAACTGAACCACTCAGGCACCCCTACATTTTCTAATTATATATTATTTATGCCTAGAAGTGTTATTGGATTTTCTCTGTGGTCACTCTGATGAATCAATTTAAAGGTCTAATAATTTTTCTCTTGGATTTTCCAACAGGACAATTATATCATCTATAAATATTATAATCTTTATTTTCTTTTGCAGTACTTATTTTTCTTATTTATTTTTCTTGTCCTATTGCATTAACTAGAATATACAGAACAGTGTTAAATGGTTATGGTGGTAATAGAAATATTTGTCCTTTTTCTGAATTTAATAGGAATATCTTCAGTATTTCACTATTATATGTGATGTGGGTTCTACTTTGCATATTTTGTGGAAGCATTTTAACATAATCTATATGTACATCACTTTGTACATGCGTAAAAATGGTAAAAATATTTCTATTTCTATGTTATTGAGTACTTCTTTTTTTTAATATTTTATTTATTCATTTGACAGATGGAGATCACAAGCAGGCAGAGAAGCAGGCAGAGAGAGAGGAGGAAGCAGGCTCCCTACTGAGCAGAGAGCTCCAATGAGCCACCCAGGCGCCCCTTGAGTATTTCTTTTAATCAAAAGAGCTGTTAAGGGTCACCTGGGTGGCTAAGTGGGTTAAAGCCTCTGCCTTTGGCCCAGGTCATGATCCCCAGGTCCTGGGATTGAGCCCTGCATGGGGGGGGGTGGGCGGGGGCGGGGTAGGTCTCTGCTCAGCAGGGAGCCTGCTTCCCTTCCTCTCTCTCTTCCTGCCCCTCTGCCTACTTGTGATCTCTGTCAAACAAATAAATAAAATCTTTAAAATAAAAAAAAGTAATAAAAAAAGAGCTGATAAAGTATTATGGATTGCATTTCCAATGTCTATTATGTATATAATACAATTATATAATAATAAATATAATAAGAGTTTTAATGTTGAAAAATTCAGTTATTACATAATAAAGCTGACTAGGTAATTTTATGTTTTCACTTAATATTTATCTAGTATTTTATTTAGAAAGTCTGTGGCTCTTTTTTGTTTTTTGATTTTTGGTTTTTTGGGGGGGTATTAACAAATTCAGGCTTGGGGGTGCCTGGGTGGCTCAGTCAGTTAAGTGTCTGTCTTCATCTCAGGTCATGATCCCAGGGTTCTGGAATAGAGTCCCGTGTTGGGCTCCTGGGTAAGTGTGGAGCCTGCTTTTCTTTCTGCCCCTCCCTCCTGCTCTACTCTCTCTCACTGACTCTCTCTCTCAAATAAATAAATACGATCTTTTAAAATATAAATAAGTAAAAATGGGTGGAGGACCTGAATAGACATTTCTCCAAAGAAGACACCAAGATGAAGGACAAATACATGAAAAGATGCTAAATAGCACTCATCATCAGGGAAAAGCAAATGGAAACCACAATGAGATCTCACTTCATACCTGTCAGAATGGCTAAAATAAAAAAACTCAAGAAACAACAGGTATTGGCAAGGATATAGAGAAAAAAGAAAAAGAACCCTCTTACACTGTTGGTGGGAATGCAAACTGGTGCAACCACTGTGGAAAGCAGTATGGAGGTTCCTCAAAAAATTAAAAATAGAGTTACTACATGATCCAGGAATTCCTCTATTTGGTATTTACCCAAAGAAAACAAAAATACTAATTCAAAAAGCTATCTGCACTCCTATATTTATAACAACATTATCAACAATAGCCAAATTATGGAAAAGAACCCAAATGTCCATTGACTAATGAATGAATGAAGTAAGATTTAGTATATCTATATATACATATGTGTGTCTGTATGTGTATGTATGAATATTACTCAGCCATAAAAAAGAATGACATCTTATCTTTTGCAAAAACATGAATGAATCTATAGGAATAATGCTAAGTGAAATAAGTAAAAAAAAAAAAAAAAAGATAAATATCATATGATTTCACTCCTATGCAGAATTTAAGAAACAAACAAATGAAAAAAGAAAAAAAAAAAAAAACTAGACTCTTAAATGTAGAGAACAAACTAGTGGTTGCCAGAGGGGAGGAAGGTGGGGGGGATGGGTAAAACAGATAAAGGGAATTCTTAAAATGACCCTATTCCACAGTAGCAACAAATAAGGCTTAAGAAACAAGTCTTAAGAAATGTATAAGACCTAAGTGAAGAATAACTATAAAATTTTATAGTTTAAATATGGGGGAAGAGAGGAGACCTGGAAGGAGAGTCTGTATTTCTGAATAGAAATATTCACATATTTAATGCACGCTCAGTCAAAATTCAATTTTTTTTACTAGACAAATTAAATCTAAAGTTCATCTGGAAGATGAACTTCAAATGCAGTTTTTAAACAAAAAAAAATTTTTTTTGGAAAAAAAAGTACAGCATCATGAAGGAAAACTAGATTTCTATATTAGTTTCCAATGACTGATATAATAAATAATCACAAATTTAATGGCTTAAAACAACATAAATGTATTCCCTTACAGTTCTGGAGTCCAGAAGTTTGAAATCAAGGCACACAATCTAAGGTGTGGGCTGGGCCACTCCTTCTAGGATCTGGAAGGGAGATCTGCCCTTCCTCATCTTTTCCAGCTTCTAGAGCTACATTCCTTTCATTCCTTGGCTCTTGGCCCCTTCTTTCATTTTCAGGGCCAGCAGCATAACATCGTGAAATCTCTCTCTCTCTGTCTTCACGTGGCCTTCTTGAATCTCCCTCTTTTCATATTTACAGGAATTAGGATTTGTATAAATCTGGGAGTCATCATTTTGCCTATCACAATCTCTAACATAATACCAAAAAATAAATTCCAGGTTGGCTAAAAATAAACCACAAAAACTGAATGAATTTTAGGAAACTATTTTCAGGATTGAAGAAAGAGTATCATTACTGAGGAATGGGGTAAGAAAGTCTCTTAGCACAAATCTGAAACCCCATGACTGATTATAGAAACAATAAACAAATATTTATAATACAATAAATTCTATACAAATATAGCACCCTTTACATATTAGAAATTCTATAGAAATTAGCACCCTTTACAATTAGAAAATTACTCTTCTTATGGTTTGAAATGGAACTGAAATTTTACAAAGTTAGTGAAGACATGAAGCTCAAAAAATAAGCGTATTTTCTAAGTGCTTGTTTGAATTTATTGTAAGGATTAATTCTACTCCTATTTAAAAAATAAATTTGAGTTATAAATAAAACAGTAGTATGATCTCTAATAACTAAGAGTTTTCATTTATTGAGCTCTTACAGTGTTTCAGGTTCCAAGGTATGGAATTTACATGCACATACCATGATTCTATTTCATCTGGCCCTCATTTATACCTCTTGCCTTCACTGAGACACACTTTCCCTGGAATACTACACTTCGGGCAGTCTGGTCTTTCTGTTCCTTGACCCACAATGCTTGCCCTAACCTAAGAGAACTTACTTGCTGAGTTTTCTCCAGGAATATTCTTCCAGTGGGTCTTCCAAACTCTGTCTCTCTGAGCTTTATTTAGGTTTTATTCTATTCAGGTATTAGCTCAAATATCTACTCTTATTCAGAGATGTCTTCCCTCCACACTCAATCTAATATGGCACCTCTTCCCACTCCCCATCCTCATTGGATGATAGAGACAGCTGATTTGTTTAATTAGTTATGCCTCACTCTCTGATACATATCCCTCTGGAAGTCTTGCATGTTAAAGAGGATAATATTCCCGAATAGAGTATGAAGTTTCTTTCACCAAATGAACACAGTTGTGAGGCCCTCCTATTTAAAGAAACCCCATGACTAATTATTTTGGAACATGAAGAACACTTATGTAATTGAATTTATGCCATCTTCCAATTTACCAAGCATTTGGGGATTTTTGTACTTCAGGATTTCTAAAATGGTGCATACCTGCAAACTTCTGCCTTGAAAATGCCATGACTTCATTATTATATTTTATAGTGAAACTGATCTGGAAAAAATGCAATGTGATCAACCCTACATCAGGCAAAGACTAATATGTATTAAAAATTATGATCTATGGATGGAGAGAGTGTATCATTTAATAACACAAAGGGAACATTTTAAGCCACTTATAATTCTCTGAATTTATTTGAGCATTTTAGATGGCCTTCATCTCAGAGGCAAAGGCTTAAGTTATGTAAAATTATCTTGCTGTTATACTTTTTCTCATACTCCTAATACACTGAATATTTTTATTCAGTCCTGGGGCTTAGAAGAAAGTTAAGTAAGTAGGTAATATGTTCAGGGAAGTGAAGCACCACTGAAGGACAGGTACCCTGGAAATCTTGTCCCTTACGTCCTGTCTCTTTGGCTCACTTACAAAGTCAGGGAATATAACTTTCCTTCCTGCCACTCTGTTTTGGCTGAAAAAACAACAGCCGGATCCAGATTTGATCTCCAACCACTCAGTAGCTAGATCCACAAAGGCATGCAATTTACTAACCTTTCTGAGACTCAAAGCTTCTAAAATCTATAAATTCTAATACTCATTTAAAACAATTTTTTTTAAAAGAAAAAGAAAATAACACTTTCAGAATCCCATTCCAGGCTAAAATAGACTACCTAACTTCTATTGTAACCAAATCTCTGGACTTGCCCTTCAATTTTGAAATTATAGGTGTTGTATACTCATATACTCTCTTAGACATCTAAAACTACTCTCTGATTATTAAAGCTCTGAAATCATATTTATAGGCAGAGAGGAATCTGAGTGTTTCATCAATTCCATCAACAAATACCTGTCGAACTTGCCTTGTACATGGAACCTGCTGGAGATCATGCAGGGTACACACTTGAAGAAAAGCCAGGCCTTGTGCAGAAGACATTATAACATCATAATAATAGAAGAGACAATCCTCTAGATAAGGACGCCTAATACTACAGCACAAAGCAGTAACAGTGAAAATATTTAATGTCAATTCGTTAACAGAGATTTAATTTTTCATTTTATGAAGTATTGCATAATTTAAATATCATTTGTTCACATCTCATTGTAGTTCAACTATTTTACTATGGGCCAGGTACTGTTCTAAGCGTATGCATGTATCAACTCATTTGATCCTCATAGAATTTTGTGTGGTAGTTATCAAGAGCATCCTCATTTCACAGGTGAAAAAATTGAGGAACGGGACTTGAGACAAGTTACATAGCTAGTAAATAGGAGAGCCTGTCTTTGAACCTAGACTGGACATCAGAGTCCACACTTCTAATTACTCTGCTATACCACTTCTTCAGATACTTAGTAATATATCTTGGAGATTATACCATATCAATATATAGAAACACCTTTTCTCATTTATAACTGCATAGCATTCCATTTTATGTCTGTATCATAATCCATTAAAACTGGACCCGAATGAGCTTTTGATTTGTTTTTAATCTTTTGCTATTACAAGTTATCTTTAATTATACTTCCATAAATAATTTGATGTTAATATATTTTATATTGTTACCTATGAGTCTCTGGAAAGTGAGTCTGCGGCTACTATAGGACTCTAACGTGGCACTACTCCCATTATTGCATTACTTTTGATAGATATGAGGTAGATGAGTAAATATAATAAGAGGTAAAAACAAATTGTGAACAAAGTGATAAAAAATCACATAGAAGACAGTAACATCTGAACTAGATGTTAATATATGGAAAAGTAAATGTATGCAGGTAAATGAAGTATACACAGACTTCATGGTAATGCAACAATTGGATCCATTTCCACAGACATTAGGATGACAGAGTAATTCTATGTCTTAAGCGAATGTAAAGTTCTGAAGGCTTAAAATTGAACAATATTGTCTTTGAGGATAAGAGTTAAAAGAAATCATAAAGCAGGCCCTACAAGGGTAGGAAATAAATCTTCATGATACCATAGAAAATTTCCTAAACCACTGACATACACACTAATGCATTCAAATGTGCCCATGCAGCTGGAGCTACAACAGTTGGTATAATCGCAGATGGAATGATTATAATGGAAGTAAAAAAGCAAAAGGGGATAAAGTAAAACCAAATGGCCTTCAATTACGTGGTAAATCACTCAATTTTAAATCTTGTAGTTCAGAATTCAAACCAAGCCCTATGTTTAAGGAAACTAATGGAAAATTTACTAGAAGTCATTCAAAAGGCACTGGAAAAGAAAACTGCATTTATAATAGAAAATATTTCAAATCACTTTAAGGTTCAATGTTAGCAGAACAGTTAAGAAAACCACGGCAATACAACTTGAAGATATATGCGCCACTAAATATTATAAATACAAATACCATTTTCTTAATCAAGACTATTTTTTTGCAAGCAAAAGAACACCTGTCAAACCAATTTAGCAAAAAAAAAAAAAAATGAGAAAATAAAAGGATGTAGGGGAAGAGATTTATTGACAAAGATGAGTGAATCTAAGGACCCAAATGGAACCACTAGGATTTCCTGCCCCGCCCCTCAGCTCTGTTTTCTGTTGGTGTTGACTTTATTCTCTTAAACGGCGGGTATGCTAAGGACGTAGCTGCAGGGAGCCTCAGTTGTACTAAATCACAGTTCAGCAATCCACACAAAGTAGAACCTTTCCTCTAGCAAATTCCCAGGAAAAAACACTGCTTGGAAATTCCCAGGAAAAAGGCACTGCTTGGCCTAACTTGGGTCATGTGCCTATCACTGAGAGTCATTATTGTGGCTGTGGAGAGGAATGATTATGACTGGTTAGGTCTGGGTCACCCACTCATAACCTTGTCAGAAGGAGGGACCCTAGAATCAAATGATCGGGTTAAGGGAAGAACAGTTCCAGAAGGGCTGCTGATACTGCAAGGGGGAGCAGGGATGCTAGCTAGGCAAAAACAATATTCATTACAAAATGTTAAGTAAAAATGGTAAAAATTGTATCTATGTCGTGATTGTAACTACAGAAAAATTTGAACTCATATTTACTGGAGAAAAAGGAAAGCTGATACCTAAAACAAGAACCACCACACAAATAAGAACCATTTGGCAATGGTTCTCAATCAGAGGCAATTTTGTGTCCCTCTACACTTACCTCCAACCTGGGACATTTGGCAATGTTTAGAGACATTTCTGATTGTCGCAAATGGAGAAGCGCTATTGGTATCAAATGGGTACAAGTCACGATACTGGTAAATATCCTACAATGCAGCCCCCACAACAAAGAATTATCTGGACCAAAATGTCAGTAATGCTGCTATTGAGAAACAGAAGTTTCTGGCAGACAGGAAACAGAAGTGATTTGTGTTCTTAAAAGGTTCTGTTGTTTGCTCAACAGAGGAAGGAGAAAAAGGAAGGAAAGAGAAGGTTGTTGTAGAGAAGATGATGAAGAATCAGGGACACAGGATGTTGAAAATCAAGATACTTTATCACTAGTCTTATCTCTACAATTCACTGGCAGTTGGACACTGGCTAATCAGAGACTCTTGGAGTTTATGGTTTCTCACTGGTAATACAAGCAATCAAGCTAATTAACTTGCCTATGAGGTTCTTCCAGCTCAAAAATTCTAACATTTTCTTGGATAGTTAAGGAGATTCAGGAAAAAGATAATCAAGTTTTAATGATCTGCATATTCGTGACTAGTTTTAAATACTGGCATCTCTTGTTTTCATAGACACATTATAGGATTTCTTCTTTTAATCAACATTTTTGGTATAAAATGAGTCACATTGCTAGACTAAAGAATGTAGGCACAATAGTTAAGCTCTTTCTCAGGCACTGGTAACAGAAAACAGTAACAAACAGTCCATTTCTCAGCATTCTCTTTTTCAATTTTTTATTTTATTTTATTTTTTTTAATTAGGAAAGAACATGGTATGTCTGCTTGGCTCAGTCGGTTGGACGTCTGAGTCTTGATCTCAGCTCAGGTCTCACTCTCAGGGTCGTGAGTTCAAGCCCCATGTTGGGCTCCACTTTAAAAATAAATAAGAGAGGAAAGAAAGAGAGAAAGAGGGAGAGAGAAAGCAAGCAAGCAAGCAAGCAAGCGGGGAGGAGGGGAGAAAGAAAGGAAGAAGACATAAATCTGGACTCTTTGAAAAATTCTAAGATAATGAGTATAAAAGGCATGGGAACTGCTTCCAAGTAAAAGAGATTAAAGAGCTAAAGCCAAATGCAATGTGTGAAATTTGATTGGATTCTGGATTTGAAACAAACAAACACAAACTAACATAAGAGATATCTTTGAGATGGAGAAATGTGAATATGGACTATATGTTAGATGATATTATTGAATTAATATCACCTTTTTGGGTGCCATAATGGTACTGCAGTTACGTAAGATAAAGTCTTTGTTTTTAGGAGATTCATGCTGAAACATTTATGGGTGATGTGTAATGATATATGCAACTTCCTTTCAAGTGGATCAGGAAAAGAAAGTCTTAAAAGTAAATATATATGTGCATATATACACACTGTAGACACCATATACATGTGTATATATGAGAAAAATGTGGCAAAATGTTAATATTTGGTGAATCTAGGTGAAGAGTATACATATATGTATTCATTGTCCTTCCAAGTTTTCTATAAGTTTGAAAATTTATTGTAAAAACTAAAAGAATGAAACAAAAAACACTATATCTCAAATCTCAAGGTTGTAAAGTCTCTGAAAGTTCTAACTTCTTCAATGTACCTAATTGAGAATAGATTGCAGTATGAATTGGAAAGCTTCAAATGACCTGCTTCACCCACATAAACCACTGATCTGTGTGAGTGCACATTATGTTGTAGAAGTCATCCACTAATACCATTGATGAAGGGAATGGATTATTAACTTTCAATTAAATGTGATTATAAAAAAATTTGATAGTCATGTAAGGTTTTATTACCAAGCAAACAAAATAAACCAGAAAGATACACTTACAACATTTTTCTAGGGAATGCATTTGCCCAATTACCCCCATTACTTGTTTCCATATGCCCAACTTGGGAGGGAAAATCCCCTTTCTCAAATTCAAGCATTGAAAATCAATGTAAAAGAGCTCATGATGTTAAATACTCTTATATACTATTGTACACTGTATTAGAAAACTCCAACTTTATACATGATGTCTAAATCATGGAAATGCTGAATAATTTTTCACACATCAAACTGATTAAGAAATACATGAGAGGCACACAGTCCATTATAATTTCAGCGTTATTTATTGGCCAGCCTAGTAATGAAGGGAGGAAGGTAAGATGCTGTGGTCTACTAATGCAAATGCACCATTCTATTCAAAGATACAGGATTTCTCTCAAGCCAAAGACATTGAAAGCCTGTCCTTTAGTGTAGCAGCTGGAGCAATAATGTGCTACAAGTGATAGTTACACTGCCAATTAGTTGCAGAGATGGGACTTAAACTGCTTTCCCAAGTCACCCAAATAAAATGCTCAGAGAATTAATGTTTTATCCTCCAGGGATCAATGGATTTCATTCCTTGCAGAAATGTAACCAATGACATCTGCCCTATCTTTCAAAACCTATGTGTATCTCTTAGCAAAGGTAGAAAGGTAGAATTTATTTTAACATAACTGAGTCCAATATTACTCCCATATGTGTCCCCACTGAATGATTCTAATAAATCACAAGATTAAATAAAGTGTTTTGGACCAATTTTAACCAATCTGAATGTCCCCATTTAGATTATAAATTTCTCAAGGACAAGTGTATCTTACACTTCTTGATGTATCTACCTGGCACAATACCCTAGAGACTCAGTAAATGCTATTGGTGATCATGTTTGCAACAGTGATGATGTTGATGATAATTTCTTGCAATAAAAATAAAGGAAATTGCTAAATCTATTAGCCCAGTGGAATTTTTGGAAGATGATAAAGTTCTTTATAATTATTTCATATTACCTACACAAGATTCTATTGTTTGAAGAGTTTAGAAAAGGTTATAAAATTTAATTAACTCACAGAGAGTGAAGGATACTTGAGAAGATTTTATTTTCCCTTCATAATTGCAATCGATATGATAAAATTGTCCTCAAGCAGTCATTCCTGTCACATTAGCATATACAGTTAGTTTGAAGTCCCAAATGATATATTCTCCCGTTGTTTCATGTTTCTTGACTGTTAGGGTTAATAGAAAGGCCCCGCATTCATTACAATAAGATGGTACTAAAAATATAATCTGACCCAATTAGTAAAAGAAGCTCTTGTCTCATATAAGTGATAATTCCAGTTGTAAGCAGCAGAGGTAGTTGTTTTCACAGAAAATGCAAGGTACTAATTGCTCATATTTACGTTGTCCCCCAATTACAATTTCAAATGTTAAAATCTTATTAATTATTGATCTTAAGTATTGTAATTCCTTCTCTCTCTCCTCTTTGCCTTTCTTCAGCAAATTTTTTTTTTCCTAGACAGGTCAACACTATCAAATTTTTTTGTTTATTCAATTTTTAACTCTCTAATTGAGGTCCTCAATTATTATGACAAGCATAAATATCCCAGGGTGGACACTATTATAATTAAACCACTATTAAAAATAACTGTTTCTTGTTGCTCTCATAAGAAGATTTTAAATTAAATATAACAAATATTTATTGAATAATCACAATATGCAAAGTACTGTGGAAGGTGGCATGGGAAAAATAAAGATGAACAAATGCATACCCTAACATAAGAGGTTTAAAGCAAGAGCTTGTGGATAATGAATACAAGACATTAACCTCTGGAAACTGTTTAATTCCAAATCTTCTCTATCTTAGGGACATAGCTCCCTGAGATAAGACTCTAGTGTCAACATTTAAATGGACAAGACCAAACCATGTTGACCTACTTACTATCTTCTTTTGCCCCCATTTATGTTCCTGCTAGAGCAATTAGCTCTGTTTAATGCATAATCAGTTGGGATTCTGGGTGACTTATTTAACTATTCTTACCTTCAATATATCCAATGATAAAATGAAGATAATCAGATGAACTTTAGAAAACTATAGTGGTGACTAAATGAGATGGAATGTGAAAATATCTACAGGTGCTCAATAAATAGTAGTTCTTAATTCTCTTTCTAAGTGTCTCCCAACAGCACATCTACCATACTGGAATGTCCTCGTTTTGGACCACAAGGCAGTAGGGCAAAGATAAAAGACAATGCTAGGGTGATAGCAGTCATAATTCTAGCTGCCACCATTAAGATTCTGACTTTGAAGCTTTTTTTTTTTTTAAGATTTATTTGTTTATTTATTTGACACACACACACACACACACACACACACACACACACAGATAAGCAAGAGAGAACACAAGTGGGAAGGACAAGGAGAGGGAAAAGCAGACTCCCCACTGAGCAGGGAGCCTAATGTAGAGCTGGATCCCAGGGCCCAGGATCATGACCTGAGCAAAAGACAGACACGTAACCGACTGAGCCATCCAGGCACCCTGACTTTGAAGCTTTAATGTCAGATAATTTTCGTCTATTTAATTTGTGTCCTTTCCCCCTGCTCCCCTCGTTCCTCAATCCCTGCTCTACTCTGAGAATCCCAGCATACCAAGTCTCATTTCCCAATGCGTGCCCTATTTTCATAAAGTTCAGCTGTTTGAAAAGTTGGAGATATAACACAGCAAAGAATACAAACTTGATAAAGAATAATTTTGATGGTGACTTGACAGCAAAGATAGGAATAAGAGTAATAGCAATTTAACATATTTCATTTCTCTGATATGGGAAAATTGAGCAACATTCCTAAGAAAAACTAATAACTTTAATCACTTTAAGTATGTTAAGAATCATTTTAAGGCATTGCCAAAGAGCCCAGAGATGGTGATAATGCCTTATTTAACTAGGTTGTGTTTGTTTTTGCCATATCCATGATGAACTATAACATTTTTACACTCAAGTATATATGAGTGTGTGCTATCCTCATGTCATATCTCATATCTTTGAAGCCCTGAACAGCCCATTGTTTTTACCCTCTTTTAAGAGTTAAATAAATAATTCAACCAAAACCTGGTGTCTGTCACGCTGATCAGGAGTTCAATGAAAAATAAATACAGGAAAAAATAATAATAAATAAATAAATAAATAAATAAATAAATAAATAAATACAGGGGTGCCTGGCTGGCTCAGTTAAAAGAGCATGTGACTATTAATCTCAGGGTCATGAGTTTGAGCCCCATGTTGGTGTAGAGTTGCTTAAATAAAAAGGTTAAAACTTAAAAAAATAAATATAGAAAAATTTATGGAATATATGACATGGAAGCTATACTGGACTATATTGGAGAAAACCTCTGCTTTGTTATAATTAAAGTAAAAGAATTTTACAAATATTAAAGTGGCAAGAACTAACATAAGTGTAACATTTTGGCATATGTTTACCAAGAGCATATTTCCCTGGAATATTTTTATTTGGTAAAATTTTTTTAATCTAACAAGATAATTTATTACAGTGAAAAACATATGATCTGATTTTATTTTTTCTGCTGAGCTCAAGAAAATACAATTAAACCTAATAATCACTAGAGTTCAGCTATACTAAAATAGCTGAATAGCTGAGGTGGTCTTAGTTAATCATTCATGGAAATGTAATTTTGATGATAATCTAACATTATTTAGTAAAGGACTTCATTTCCTATCTAAAAATTATTATTTCCAATTAGAAAGTCTTACTCCAAATAATTTTGTATTTTGTTATGTAGTAGCAAAAAATTACTTGAAATGGCTGGAGGCAAAATGGAATTACTCTCTGAGCCCAGCAAATCATAACATTTCAATATAGTCTAATGAGTAGAGTGAATCGGTAATGCAGAATCATTGTGAACTATTTTCTGCTCTTCTTCCTGGCACTACAGTGGAGCACGAGATTGGAATATTGAGCATTTCGGGCAAGAGCCAAGGTAATTTAAATTTTTATTGCTACATTTAGTCCTTGGCTTTAAACAAACCACAAAAAGAACCCTCAAAAAAAGTAATTTACTAAATCATGGTACCAATCAAATCATGAACAATCAAACTGCAACATTTGGCTTTCCTTAGGTTCTTTTTGTATTGCTAAGACATTAGACAAGTCTGACTGACAAGCAATATTTTGCTGCAAAGGACTTCAAAATGCTCTCTTGGCAAGGCTGAGGGTTATGTACAGAGACTCAGTCTATCTTCTTATTTTGTAACTAAGATGGCTCTGCTGCATTTCCCTCTTGCTTTAATTGCCCTTGGGATAATTAACATTGTTTCCTAACTCCCAGTCAACAGGCTAATTAATTTGGTGAGGCTCCAGTAAACCTATTAGGCAGCTTGGGTCAATGGCCATCAAAATTCTGATTCCTTAGAAGAGCCACCAATGAATCAAAATGTTGATCATCAGGGATCAGGGTAACACACACACACACACACACACACACACACATACACACACACACACTGCAACAGTGGTTTTTAAACATAACATAACCTTTTATTCCAGTCAAAATCTGAAATTTCACTCCTACTCAATGAGCATCTAAAAGATCCCAAAAAATCATAAATCTATATTCATTTTAAAATGTATTAAAATTCATTTTAAAATGTGTTGAATTTCTGCTGTACAAAGTTGCTATGCTGGACCCAGAAAATATAAATAATAATAGCAACCAATAAACATTTATTGAGTGATCACCTTGAGCCAGACACTATTCTAAGTCCTTTACATATGTCAATCCACTCAAAATCTTTACAAACTGTGGTTCTTTCTCTTAGATTCGGGCAAGAAAGTCCCCACTCAGGTCTTCCTCTCATTGTACCACTCTCTGCAGGATAAGGGGGCGTGCCAATCCAGAACCTGCCACCTCCTTTTTAAACCACTTTGTTTACCCAGGGCCTTGGCATTGCCTGACTAATTGGCCCCAAGAACATTTCAGGGACTGTGTGACCCTTTCCCCTTTCTCCATCCTCCTGTGAGGGGACAGTGCCACCTTCATTGCACCTGTAAGCCTTCTGATTAATGTTGAGAGCTCATTGTTCTCTCCTCTTATATACTTTCTTCCCATGACATTTGGCTCTCTTATCCTCTCTTGGTTTTTCACTCAACTTACTCACCTACCTTGTCTCCTTTGCTACTTGCTCTCTCTCTCTCTCTTTCTTTTCAAGGTGGGGCTTGAACTCATGACCCTGAGGTCAAGATCTGAGCCGAGATCAAGAACTGGTTGCTTAACCAACTGAGCAACCCAGGAACCCCTGCTACTTCCTCTCATACCCCCGATATATGAATGTTCAAGTGTCTCAGGGCTCAGTCTTCAGTCATCGTACCTTTGCAGTCCATTACTAAATGGTCTCATTCTGTCTCATGGTTTTAAATGATGTCTATGTCTTGGCAACTCTCAAATATATATTTCTAGCTCTGATCTTTCCCTTGAAATCCATCCTTTTATATCTAACTGCCTACTAGATGTCTCCATTTAAATTTCCAAAAGCATCTCAAACTTACATCCAAACATATACAAAACAAAATCTTATTTACCAACCACCTCAACCTACTTTTCCCACAGCCTTCTCCATTTCAGCAAATGGCAATATTCTTCTAGTTGCTCAAGCCAAAAAAACAGTCATCTTTTTCTCTTCTCTTTTGTTTCATAAACAATCCATTAGCAAATCCTGTAGGTTTTACTTATAAAGCATATCTAGGGTATCAACCTTCTACCACGCTGTACGATATTAAGACTGAGGTTAAAATTACAGGCGTAATTCTGAGTGAGGGAGAAGCACTCATGGGTCCTGTTGCAGGTTGAGTTTTTTGGCAGAAATGGAGTTTCATGTGCAGAATTTTTATTAGGAAATGCCTTTGTAATCAGCCCCTATGTAAAGAAGAGGACAGAAGCATGATTAGGCAGAGGGAGAAGTCATGTTACATTACAGGACCAATGACAAACTCACTGATAACACCATGACTTTTAGAACAAAAATGGCCTGTGAAAGTTGTCCTGCATTGGGCTGAAGTGGCCAAGTATTTATACCCTACCCTGATCAGTCATTGGATGTCAGCCTCCCTAGGAAGGGCATGAACTTGGGCATGGTAGCTTGCTACCTCTGAGGCAATCCTTCAAAGGGCGGATGGCTCAAGGCTCTCTGCTGACATACTGCCGGCAACTGGGGCAACAATTTGAGCCCTGCATTGGGCTCTCTGCTCAGTCAGCAGGGAGCCTGCTTCCTCCTCTCTCTCTGCCTACTTGTGATCTCTGTCCGTCAAATAAATAAAGTCTTAAAAAAAAAAAAAAATCCCCAAGCCTGGGTCCCATTTTGTGTGTGGTAAGAAGTGCTGTAAATATGGAGCAGAGGACTAACAAATCTCTGTATGTGGACAAACCAGAGTTCCCTTGGAAGAGCCACTTGCAAAGCAAGGTTCTAAAGAAGAACTTAGGGGAACCATTAAAGGAACTAGGTACATATGTCTAACCTGGCGGAGGTAAGACATTGGATATATAGTAACTGTATGTCTTCAAATATTTTTAAAGGCTTTCTCTGCAGAGATACAGTAGGGAGAGTCAGGACAAGTGATTGGGAGTTTGAGAGTGGAAGTTAGCAGATAGATGCAGAGCTTTTTAGTGCAAGAGCACGAATGGCTTTTTTTTTTTTTTTAAGATTTTTATTTATCTATTTATTTGACAAAGAGAGAGATCACAAGTAGGCAGAGAGGCAGGCACAGAGAGAGGGAGAAGCAGGCTCCCTGCTGAGCAGAGAGACCAATGTGGGGCTCGATTCCAGGACCCTGAGATCATGACCTGAGCTGAAGGCAGAGGCTTAACCCACTGAGCCACCAGGCACCCTGACAAATGGCTTGTCTTGACAGAGGATGAGTGCCCTGGCATGCGAAGTATGTGCTCATGGTTTGGGGATATGGGGGATGGGAAGAGGACAGGGAGGAATCGTGCAGAGATGATTTCAAGCACAGGAAAAACAGACTATATAATCCTCGAGTCTACTCTATTTTGGAAAATCTAAGATTAATTCTCCACTTAATAAAAATAACCAAGATAGTCATCACAATCCCAGGAGAGAAAATTAAATCTGGCTTATGATAAGTTAAATCCAATGAAAACACAAAAGTTTTGTCACTGCTTTCACATTCACTTTTTATTCTGTCCTCTTTCATTTTCAGAAATAAACTCATATGAAGCAAATCTATAAAGGAGAGCAGTAGAGTTGAAAATATCAGGGGAAAAAGCAGTAGTTTGACTAGTAAACCCATTGAGTTGAGACAAGTGTGAAACTCGTTGCAACCTGAATTTCTCACACATCTCAGTTTCTCCTCCCTTTTAAACTTCCTAATAGAAAAAGTTGAATTCCCATTATTGGCAACTCCACTATTTGCCCTCACTTCCATCAAAAAATAAATAAATTAGAAATACCTCCTTTTCCACATTTATTTTAATCTAGACTGTTGTGGTCTCTCAGGGTTTATTTTATGGTTTCTCAAAAGACCAAATCTTGGAAATCTCACTCTTAAATCCATGGGGAATATGCCTATTTCTACTTTATTTGGGCAAGTGGATTGAGAGGGAATTGAGTTTGATTTAATACCTGTTAAATTCTGTAGACTATGTATTAAAGGTGTTGCAGAAACAGTAAACACTGCAATAAAGTTCTATTTTATTCCATATTTGAAGATAATATTCCTGACCATTATAGTATTTATAAATTAATGAAACTGGGGAAAAAAACAACTTATAATCTTAACAGCTTTTATCAGTGGTATATTTTTCTTTCTCTAATACAACAGTCTTGCTAACTTCTTAAGGGCAGAAAAAGTCTTTAAAATCACTAAATCTCTAACAAATCACAAATCACAGGTAAAATAACAGTGATTTATTGAGCACCTCTTTTGTGCCAGGTAATTTATACATATAGCTTTCTGGTATTAACAAGCTATGTTTTATTTACAGACAAGAAATTTGATGCTTAGGGAGCTTTAGTTACTACTTTTCGAAGGTCACATATCTAATAAGTTACAGGTCCTGGAGTCAAAGTCTGGCTTCTATTACCCCATCTAGCACTCCTACCTGCGATGAGACACTCCCTACAGAGCATGATGTGGCAGAGGCTGCTTTGCCTACCAATTATCTATTCTCTCTCTCTTCTTTCTTGTAATAGAAACCTGAATTTTAGCTAAATGAGTCCTTCAGCTACTTCTTTTCAGCTTCCCTTGTAGCTGAAGATGAACATGTGATTAGAAAGTATATAAAGTCTATAGTTGGTAATATGTAAATGGAATATTTCATAGAACTTCTTCCTCCTTACTCCATCCTTGCTTCATGAAATGTAGGTATAATGCCTGGAGGTTTAGCAGCTATCTTCACCTTCCAGGTGACCTTGACAATGCATGCCAAAGATGGAAGAGCATATCCTAACGTTCCCTAAGTACATCATGGAGATGCCATGCCAATTCTGGTCTGCCCACTCTCAGTCTTCTTTTACATGAGCAAGAAGTAAACTTCCATCTCCTTGAAGACAGATGAACTTACTCCTAACTCTTAGACATAGTACATTATGCTAAGTATCATGCTCAGTATTTTTATGGAATTAAATATCATTCCTCCTGCGTGATACTCTTTCTCCTTCTTTCTTTTAATTAAGTAAGCTTTTCCCCCAATATGGGGCCTAAACTCATGACCCTGAGATCAAGAGTTGCATGCTCCACCACCTGAGTTAACCAGGTGCCCGCCCGCCCACAACACCCTCTCATGCGTCTTCTCTAATCTCTTTCTTTTAGAATTTCGATTAAATTCTTACTTGTCTGTAAAGCTTTCCCTAACCACCATTTTATCTATGGTGAATTTCAAATAAGTTACCAGACATTTATAATTATCTTTTTGTTAGTTTTTTAATATAGGAAATTTCAAACATGAACAAACATGGAATGACATTATAAAGAATATTCTTACAAAGCTTGTTCCATGTTAGTCACAAGGGTTAATTTGTCATTATAGACCGAGTTTCCCTAACCTCACTCTTCCATGTGCATCTTTCTGCAGTTCTGGGCTCAGAGGAAGGGGAGGCCTCTTCCAGATATTTACAAACAGCCAGCTTTAAAATATGTTGGAAATACACTGTTGTTTGATGTTAATATATATAACTGCTAGATAGTTTCTACTATCCAGTTTAGTGGTACCAAAAAAAGTTAGGTTAAGTAAAAACATTATGGAAATTGGCCCTAGTAAGCCCACTTAGGTGTGGACCAATCAAATCTGAAGTGTAAGAATGGTATTTTGAAAAATGCTTATGTAAGTAAATAAACAGACAGAGCCTGACATAATCAAAAGACCATAAAGATTAGAGTCAAAGACCTGCTTTCAAGTCCATAGAGACAGAAAATAGGTTAGTGGTTGCTAGGGGGTACAGAGTTAATTTAGGGGTGATGGTAATGTCTTGGAAATAGATAATGGTGATGAGAGCATAAACTTGTGAATAAACAAAAAAATATCACCAAATTATACACTTTAAAATGTTGATTTTATAGCATGTGAATCATATTTCAATTAAAAAATAACTTTGTATATAAATAATTTCACATGAGTATGGGTATTTTTGGCGGGGAATGAGGGGGACACAGGGGACAGGGCAGAGGAAGAGGGAGAGAGAATCCCAAACAGGTTCCATGCTGGGGCTCAATCTTACAACCCCGATATCATGACCTCACTCAAAATCAAGAGTGGAAGCTTAACGGACTGAGCCACTCAGGTGTCCCAAATGTTGGTATTTTTATAAGATAAAATCCCAGAAGTGGAATTGGTCGGTCAACGGGCAGATGCACTTTAATTTGTAATTTGCATAGATTTTGCTGAATTTTTCTCCAGCTGTTATGCCAGTTTACATTCCCATCAACATCTGTAAGATTTGTTTCCCCACAGGCATTCAACAGCTGTGTTGTCAAACTTACAGAGTTTTATCAATCTGATAGATTTAAAAAGTGGTATCTTGGTGCTGTTTTAATCTGTTGCCCTCCTACTATGAGTGAAGTTGAGTTGGTACTGTTTGTTTTTTTGTTTGTTTGCTTTTTGCCTATTTCCTACAAAACAAATTTAATTCATTGAAAATGCTTGCTTGCACTGCCATGTTTTGCTATGTAAAATCTCTAATTCTTGTGGCAGGAAGGAGTTTGCTCTGTTTCTAACCCTCTCAATCAACCCCAATTTCAGTTCTACCCTACAGTTAAGTATGTAATTATTCAAATTAGTGATGATTCTCTCTGGTAACAAATTGAACCTCTACAGAAAATGAACCAGCTACCATAAAAGGGAAATAAAAGCTGAATTTTTAGCCTTTGAATCTGAGCTTTTGAAAGCCAAACAAAAGGCTGCAGCCTCTCCAAATTACTGATTACATAACAATCTCTGAATCCTGACATCTGGGGATTGTTTCCCCCCCAGGGTTAAACCAATGACTTATATAGCTCTTTTCTTCTAGCTAGAAAAATAGATACAAACACTGGTCGTTCCTTAAATACATTTATCTGCATAGTTCCTTCCATAACTGAAGATTAATTCTCCTTCTGTGTCATAACTTGGATCACAAATTGTGCTTATTTTCTGGGTAGAAAACACATTCTGATGAAAATCTTCACGTTGAGATCAATGGCAAGGCTGCCTTCCAATAACGTCTAACTATTTCAGTCCTCAGTAGCAATTCTTTAGACTCTACAGTTTTAAAACAAATGCTTTTAATGTAATTTTTATAGGACCCTCAATTAAATTTATTTCCAGGCAAATATGTAATTTAAGAGTTCAGTTGTGCTTCACACTCAAGAGTTCTTCTTGGTAGCATTTTCTTTATCTAGACTTGACATCTTATGTCTCTGAGTCTTAGGAAGGCTGTTCAACATTGTAAAAAAATGAAAGCCAGACTGAGAATAATGCGAACTAACATTTATGGAGCATTTACGATGTGCCAGGCTTTGTTCTAAGAACCTAAAGGATGCGAACTCATTTAACTTTCACAGCAGCCAGTGAGATATGGATCATAATGAACCCCTTTCTCTGAGATGAAGAAACCAAAGCCGCTGGTGTTTAACAATCAGAAAGTCTGATTCTCCTACCTGTGCCGCTAACCACTACTCTATATTAACCCTCTGGGGCAATCTGATCTAACATCCATTTTCGGAACAAATTGCCTGAAGCCCAGAGTGGTAAAGTTCCCAGAACTCCAACTGCATGTTCTTGTTCTTCGCTCAATACCACACAAGGAAGAACAGGATGATAATTTCCCTTCCAAATCTTAACATGAGTTATGAATTAGCCCAGTCTAACTTAGTTCAGAGAAATGACAATATAATTAGTTTTGGAAGCCAAACATCTAGGCCTGTCAAATAAAAATATAGACATGAGATTAAAATTGAATTTCAGATCATTGATGAATAACTTTTTAATGTAAGTATAGCCCATGCAATACTCAGGACAAACTTATACAAAAAGATTATTCATTGTTTATCTGAAATTCAAATTTAGTGGGCCATCCTATTTTTTACCTGGCAAAATTACACATACAAAAATGTAAAATATGTGTGTCTCGAGGCGGCGAGGTGGTGTTGCTTTCCAGGCACTTTACGTCTTGCTTTATCCAATTCCATATTGTTCAAATTATTTGCAAATACTAAGATCCTCAAAACCTTTCCCTAAGCAGATCTCAGCTTATGCCCTGGCGAAACCAGTCTTTGACAGGGGTAATAGGATTATTATGATTTGCTAGATTTACTCCAGGTGAGCAAAGGGGTTATGTTAATAATTAAAAAAAAATTCTTACTATCAATTATTAGAAACTGGACCACCCTCTCAACATCATACACAAAAACAAATTCAAAATGGATAAAAGACCGAATTGTGAGAACCAAAACCATAAATAAATCTTCAAAGAACGCACAGGCAGTAATTTCTCTGACATTGGCTGTAACAATGTCTCTCTATAAACGTCTGCTGAGACAAGAGAACCAAAAACCAAAATGAACTATTGGGACTACGTCAAAATAAAAAGCTTCTGTACAACAAAGAAATCAACAAAACTGAAAGATAGCTTATCAAATGGGAGAAGATATTTGCAAATGACATACCCAATAAAGGTTTTGTGTCCAAAATATATAAAGAACTGATAGAACTCAACACTCAAAAACCAAATAATCCTATTAAAAAATGGACAGAAAACATGAACAGACAGTTCTCCAAAGAAGACATCCAGAGAGCCAATAAATGCATGAAAAGATGTTCAACATCACTCATCAGTGAAAGCAAATCAAAACTATAGTGAGATATCACATCATACCTGTCAGAATGGCTGTAATGAAAAATACAAGAAATAGTAAGTGTTGGTGAGGATGTGGAGAAAAGGAACCCTCGTCCACTGTTGGTGGGAATGTAAACTAGTGCAGCCAATCTGGAAAACAGTCTGGAGGTTCCTCAAAAAGTTAAAAATAAAGCTACTCTATGATCCAGTAATTGTGCTCCTGGGTATTTATTCCAAGAATACAAAAACACTAACTTGAAGGGATACATGCACCCCCATGTTTATTACAGCATTATTTACAATAGCCAAATATGGAAGCAACCTAAGTGTCCATTTGCAGATTAATGGATAAAGAAGATGTGGTATACATACAATGGAAGACTGTTCATCCATAAAAAAGTTTGAGGGGTGGCTCAGTGGGTTAAGCTTCTGCCTTCAGCTCAGGTCATGATCCCAGGATCCTGGAATAGAGCACCCTGTCCCTCTCTATGCTCAGCAGGGAGCCTGCCTCCCCCCACCTCCCCGCATTCTGCCTGCCTCTCTGCCTACTTGTGATCTGTCAAATAAATAAATAAAATATTTAAAATAAATAAAGAAATAAAATCTTTTTTTAAAAAAGGTATAAAAAAGTTTGAAATTTTCCCATTTACAACAATATGATCTAGAGAATATAATGATAAGCTAAATAAACCAATCAGAAAAAGACAAACACCATATGATTTCACACATTTGTGGAATTTAGGAAACAAAACAAATGGACAAAGGAAAGAAAAGACAAACCGGAAAACAGACTCTAAACTGTGGAGATCAAAATGATGGTTACCAGAGGGGAGGTGGGTAAAGACATGGGTGAAATAAGTGAATGGGATTCACACTTATCTTGATGAGCGCTGAATCACTTTATTGTACACCTGCAATAAATATAACACTGTATGGGCACCTGGGTGGCTAAGCATCTGCCTTTGGCTCAGGTCATGATCTCAGGGTCCTGGGATGGAGTCCCGCATAGGCCTCCCTGCTCAGCGGGGAGCCTGCTTCTCCCTCTGCTGTTCCCCCTGTTTGTGCTCTCTTGCTTGCTCGTTTTCTCTCTCTCTCTCTCAAATAAATAAAATCTTTTTAAAAAAATACTGCATGTTAATTAAACCATAATTTAAAAAAAAAAGCTTGCAGGTGCCTGGCTGGCTCAGTCAGAATGTGACCCTTGATTCTCAGGGTTGTGAGTTTGAGCCTCACATTGAGTATAGAGATTACTTTAAAAATAATTTTAAAAATCTCTTTTAATAAAGCGAATTATTGGGGTACCTGAGTGGCTCAGTGGGTTAAGCCTCTGTCTTCGGGTCAGGTCACATTCTCAGGGTCCTAGGAATGAGTCCTGCATCGGCTCTCTGCTTGGTGGGGAGTCTGCTTCCCCCTCTCTCTCTACCTGCCTCTCTGCCTACTTGTGATCTCTATCTCTGTGTCAAATAAATAAATAAAATCTTAAAAAAAAAAAAAGCGAACAATTATATACCAGACACTGTTGTTTAAGAGCTTTAGATGATTTAATTTATTGAATTCTCAAAATAAAAGTGGAAGATAGGTACTATTATTACATCCATTTTACTGAAGACAGAACTCAGTGAGACTAAGTAATTTGCCAATAATAATTTCTAATATTTAGGCACTGCACTGTCAAATGTGGTAGCCACAGGCCACTATGGCTATTGAAACTGAAGTTAATTAAAATTAAGTAAAATTCAGTTCCATTTTTGCATTAGCTATATTATATTAGTATACAAGCCATAAGTGATTCATGGCTGCCATATTCAACAGTTCCATCATTGGTCCCATCATTACAGATGGGGCCAGCTTCAAAGGTGTGTAACCTGTACAACTGTACATGGCCTCAAACCTAAAAGGGCCTGTGTTTGATTTAATACTTTGCACTTGCTGTCTTGCTTTTATTAATATTTTTTTAAACAAAGGACCCTATATTTTCTTTTGCACTCTAACTGGTAAATTATATAGTGTGTCCTGTTAGCAGAAATTTGTATTGGACAGCACTGTTATTCATCAAAGAAGTAAAGAGGACAGACTATAATAGGAATAGACTTTACTGAAAAAGAAGACTTGAACTACTCAGTATTGTCAACAGCTAGCTTCTCAGACTGCAGTGAAAATACTTTTGCAGCCTCCCTACTCCCCAAAGTTCCAACCAGAGAAAAATCTTTATTTATTTATTTTTTTTAAAAATTTTTATTTTATTTTTATTTTTTATTTATTTGACAGAGAGAGAGATCACAGGTAGGCAGAGAGGCAGGCAGAGAGAGAGGAGGAAGCAGGCTGAGCAGAGAGCCCAATGCGGGGCTCAATCCCAGGACCCCGAGACCACGACCCGAGCCAAAGGCAGAGGCCCAACCCACTGAGCCACCCAGGTGCCCCCATAAAAAAATCTTTAAACAGGATTTGTATTCATATGCAGTCAAGTTGAGTCCTGGCCCTTTGGAACCATCTCATGAGCCGACGAGAATTTTGTCCTTAAAAAATATCCAAATACAAAGTCAGCGAACAAGTTCTCAAGTAGAAATAATTCTCCCATGGGCACAACTATCATTTGAGTTCAGTCTTCCTATTGCCTGAATACTTCCAGCTAAAGTGCCAAGATGAAAGGCCAACAAGCCTATACCTAGATGCCTAGTGGTCCCATAAACTGCAACAGTTGAAACTTGCTGACGTACCTTGACTACAGCACCAAACCTTAACACTTCCTTTTCTCATGCCACAAAGTTTTCACAATTTTAAATGTGGGATTGGGGTGTCTGAGTGGCTCAGTCTGTTCAGCATCTGCCTTTGACTCAGGTCATGATCTCAAGGTCCTGGGATTGAACCCCATATCGGGCTACCTGCTCAGCGGGGTGTTTGCTTCTCCCTCTCCCTCTGGTCCTCCCCCCTGCTTGTGCTCTCTCTCTCTCAAATAAATAAATAAAATAAATAAATAAAAATAAAAAATAAAAGGTGAGATTGTTTTATACTTTCCCCTACTTTAACATGCAAATGGCAAGCCTGTTTTTTCACTTAACTGGATACTAAATAAACTTACCCATTATGGTGACAATAGGTTTTAGAGAAGCATGGAGTACCAGAGCATAGCAGCCAGTAAAGATCTTTCTGAGGTGCTTTCCTTGAGTGTTAGGGGTTAGAGAACTCTCATTTGTCAAAGAGAACCCAAGGATTTCAGACGTTAATCATTGGTGAATTTATCTCCAGGGTTATTGGGAAATGAATAATGAAACAAGAACAAGCCATGTGCCTGGGAGGAAAACTTCAGGACAATAATTACCAAGATTATAATGAAAACCAAGTGGTAATTAGCTCCACTGGTTAAACTAATTAAGTGAGCGAAAAAATACTTTCAGAAAATAAAATTTCAGATGTTTAATATGAAAGCAGTTTTAGTACAATTTCAGAATAGCTTGGAGAACATGTAAGTGCAATTTAGAGGACAGTTCCCTCTATAATGGAGTGGTAGAAGTAGCCATAAATGAAGTAAAAAGCCCATTGAAAGCTGTGTGTAATTCACAAGTCCATACTTTGTGTTAAGTATGCCGGAGGGTGCTCGTGCTTAATGTTATATTTGACTCTTCATTAGATTGTTGCTCTTTCTAAGCTTCTCTGACTGCACACCATAGCCTTGGGCTGGAGTTAACCCAGGATATTTTTCCCACCAAAATTATTAAAACCTGTGTTATTTATCATTATTCAACACAAAGAAAAAAAAAGAAGTGCCTTATACTGAAATTATTTTGTACTCTCACAGCCAAACTCTCCTGGATGGAGACCCTGTATCAATGTGTTTATCCATTCATTCATTGGCTCATTTGCTCATTCATCAAACCCCTGGATGCCCACCTGGTTCTTTGCCAGGCACTGACCTAGGACCTAGGGTTATGAAAAACAAATAGGATAAGGTCCCTGTCATCAAGTAGTTTACAGACTGGTTGGAGGGGACACATTTGTAAATAGATGAATGCCACTGTTGTTATGGCTTCCGAGTTACAAGTACCTGCAGGCTGTGGTGGGGCATGAGGGGAGAGTGGAGAATGAAGGAATGGATGAGTATAAGGTGGAAAGCCTATAGACAAGGAATTGCTGGAACTTTGGTGTTTTGTCCCCTTTTATCATTCTGTTCCCTCTTCCCAAGATACCCTTCCTTCACTTCTTTTTTTTTTTTTAAGATTTTATTTATTTATTTGACAGAGATCACAAGTAGGCAGAGAGGCAGGCAGAGAGAGAGGGAAGCAGGCTCCCTGCTGAGCAGAGAGCCCAATGCGGGGCTGGATCCCAGGATCCTGGGATCATGACCGGAGCTAAAGGCAGAGGCTTCAACGTACTGAGCCACCCAGGTACCCCCCCTTCCTTTGCTTCTTGACTGGGCTAACATTTGCTCAAAACTTTAAAAAATCATGTACATGGTGTCTGGTGGCTCAATCTCTTAAAGCTTCCAACTCTTGATTCTGCTCAGGTCATGATCTCAGGCATGAGAGATCCAGTCCAATGTCAGACTCCAGCAGGGTATGGAGCCTGCTTAAGAGTCTCTCTCCTTCTGCCCCTCCCCCTCCCTCTCTAAAAAATGTTTTTAAATTAAAAAAATAAATTCCAGGATCCTAAAAAAAATTTAAAAATCATGTACACATTTTCAGGTATACATGAATGCATTTCAATTTTTTAAAATATTATAATACAAAAATATTTAAATAGTGGAAGCCTTTCTTCACCCTTCTCCCCATTACTCTTCTACTTAGAGGTAACATTTTTTTAAAGAAGATTTTATTTATTTATTTGCGAGGAAGAGAGAGAGCACAAGAAGGGAAGTGGGAGGGGCAGAGGGACTAGCCAGAGTCCCTGCTGAGCATTGATCCAGATGTGTGGCTTTATTCCAGGGCCCTAGGATCATGACTGAGTCGAAGGCAGATGCTTAACCAACTGAGCCACACAGATGCCCCAAGAGGTAGCACTTTTAACACTTTGTATGTACGTTTCCAGAACTGTTTCTGTATATTTACACATATTCATATATATCTGCATTTGCATATATACATGTATATATGCATATATAATTATATACGAATGGCAAAATAAGTATTGTTTACTATTGTTTTTTCCACTTAACAATTTATCGTGGATATCGTCTTATTACAGTACTCTGTAGGAAAATCCCATAAATATGGTATGGGATTATCATATTTATTTAGCCAATCCTCTATGGATAGAAATTTACAATTTTCTTCAAAATTTTCACTATTAGAAATACTGAAACGAGCACCCACAAACATTTTTACACACATGTAGGCCATATACCTAACAGTGGAATAACTCATTTAAAATCATGATAAATATTGTCACATTGTCTCTAAAAAACGTTTAAGCAATATGTACATGCATCAACTTGGTAAAAGACTGCTTGTTTCCCCACACTTTTACTGGTTGAGAATATTATAAATCTTTTTTTTTTTTTTTTAAGAAAAGACATTTTTAGAGTAATTTTAGGTTCACAGCAAAATCGAGAGGAAGGTATAGAGATTTCCCATATATACCCCCTACCCCACTATATGCAGAGCCTCCCCCATTATCAGCATCCCTCACCAGGGTACATTTGTTACAACTGATGAACCTATACTGACACACCATAATCACTCAAAGTCTGTGGTTTATATTTGGGTTCACTCTTGGTTTTGTTGTATGGGTCTGGACAGTGCATAATGACCTATATTCATCATTACAGTATCATACAGTAAAAATATTGGTTTTTGTCAGTTCAACCCCCCTTCCCCACATCCCAACCCTTGGCAACCACTGATCAGGGTCATGGAATCCAGCCCTGCATCTCTGCCCCACCCCCAACCCCATGAAAATAAATAAATAAATCTTTAAAAAAATAATAAAGTAGGTTTCTTAAAGACAGAAAGCAGTTAGGTTTTAGGTTTCCTTTCCTTTTTTTTTTTTTAAGATTTTATTTATTTATTTGACACAGAGAGAGAGATCACAAGTAGGCAGAGCAGCAGGCAGAGAGAGAGAGGGGGAAGCAGGCTCCCCGCTGAGCAGAGAGCCCGATGTGGGGCTCAATCCCAGGACCCTGAGATCATGACCTGAGCCGAAGGCAGAGGCTTAACCCACTGAGCCACCCAGGTGCCCTAGGTTTTAGGTTTTCCCTCTACTCTGACAATCTCTATCTTTTAATTGTTGCATTTAGATCATTGATGTTCAAAGTGATTTATTGCTATATCTTGATTAACATCTACCATATTTTTTACTGTTTACATTGGTTGCCCTTGTTCTTGTTCCTATTTCTTTCTGCCATTTGTGGTTTTAATTCACCCTTTTATATGATTCCATTTTTTCTCCTTTCTTTACATATTAGTTACCTGTTGTTGTTTTTTTTTTTAACTTCTTTTAGTGGTTGCCTTAGAGTTTGCAATATATATTTACAACTAATCCAAGTCCACTTTCAAAGAACTGTATCTCTTCACAGGTGGTGTGAATACCTCATAATAACAAAATATTAATCATAGCTCTTCTAAATTCCGGTTTGATAATTCTAACATCCTTGCCATATCTGGTTCTGATGCTTGTTCTATCTCTTCAAACTGTTTTTTTGCCTTTTGGTATACCTTGGAATTTTTTTAATAGTTGGACATGATGTGCCCGTTGAAAGGAACTACTATAAATATGCCTGATGTAGTGGTGAAGTGCTGGGGAGAGGAGGCATTCTATAGTCCTAGGATTAGGTCTCAGTCTTTTATTGAGCACATGTCTCTGGAATGTGAAATTCACAAGGGTTTCTCAGGATTTTTTTCTCACCTGTTAAATGGGGCAAGATGGCTGGGAGTGGGGGTTGCTGGAGTTGGCTCTTCCCCTTCCTCCAGGTCAGTCAGGCTCTGATAATACCACAGCAGGATAAGGATCAGGCTATGGTTTATCTAGATTGTCCTGAGGGCAGACATTGTCAAGAACAGAATGGTCTGACATTTCAAACTAGTCCCTTCCCACTGCCCTCTTTTGCTAGAAGCATGAGGTAGTTTTTCTCCAACATTCACTGTGGGAACATGGTTAAAGTCTTAGAGGCAAAAGTCACAAAAGCATGGGGGCTCCACTATGAATAAGACCTTTTGGAGTTTTCAACTCTCAGATTTGTCCTCATTAAGTCCCCAGCAATTTATCAATTACTGTTCAGGTTTTCCCTTGGCACTGGTTCCCCTATCAGTTTCTGCTGTGAGTCCTGCTCCAGTAAGCCAGGACATTGTATTCTCCAGTCTGTCATTCCCATCTTGGGGGCAATGGTTTTCCTTGTGTCTTCTCTTATGAACCCAAGAGGAATTGTGGATTTTTCAGTAGATTCAACTTTTCCCTTGTTAGGATGGCGTAGCAACTTCCAAGCTCCATACATGTAGAACTGGAAACCAGAAGTAACATATTTCAAATAGTTTAATATTTTGATTGTCATATAAGTGGAACACTTATTATTTTAATTTCCACTTCCCTGATTTTTGGTGGGATTGAGCATCTTTCACATATTCCTTTGAATCTAATCTTAGAAGATGAACCAGTGCTCAGCAGAGGGAAAAGGGTGAGCAAAAGCATAGATCTATTAATTGCACAGTGCCACCGTGGTTTAGAGGGACTGGAATTACTTCGGATAGGGAATGATAGGGTGACTTTAAGAAAAATGAGGCTCAGAGAAGTAAAGGGGTGTCAGGAGCCCGAAGGCCTAGGATGCCAGTTGTTTAGACTTGATCCTGGCCCGTAATGGGGAGCTTTTGAAAGACTTTAAGCAGGGCTGCAAATGGCCAAATTCATTTTTACAAAAAGTGATCTTTTAGTGGAGAGAAGAGTGAATTGAGGTGAAAGTGCAGAGACTGAAGAGCCAGCTTGAGAGAACTGTGGTGGCTTCCCAAGGGAGGGCAGCCATGCTGGGTCCACAGGTGGAGGAGTGGAGAGATGTTAGAAAGATGTGAACCATGGTAGGGTCTGTGCCTTGTCTGTCATGATGGGGAAGCAAGAAGCCAGAAGTCTGAGAGTCAGTTTTCCATCAAGTGTATTGGTATGAATGATCATCCAGGAAATTTTGGCAGTAGCCCAAAGAAAAAAGAAAAAAGAGCCAGTAATAAATGCATCTGCAAGGAAAAATAAGAAAATAAGAAGAGAAAAATATGTTTAAAAATGGATGAAGGAAATTAAGAGGAGGTAGAGGAAAATATAAATGGATTTTAAATTTTTATTTTTATTCTGCTCATTTTACACACATTAGCATTAAGCTTTGAAAAGAATGTATTGAAAAATAGAGCATTAATTCATGGGGGACAGTAGATTCTGAACAGTATGTATGATAAAATCTCCAAGTGACAGCTAACTGCTGGTAATACCTGTTAAGTTCTCTTGAGAACTTGAATTTCCCCATGTAGTACTCTCTTAACCTCCTGATGTTATTTAACCTGAAAAGAGATCATTATCTCTTTTTTATAGAATGCATGAAAAGGTTACCTGTACATGTTACCAGTTAGATATCTGAATGTCTTAGCTATTTATTATCAGTCATTTATTTGATTGCTGGGATAATTTTCATGAGACGTCTGAAATACCCTTGGGAGGGCCTTGGGAGGTGCTTAGGTTGTGATGGTATAGACTTCATGAGTAGAATTAGTATTCTTATTAAAGAGGCACCAAAGAACTCCCCTCATTCCTTCCCTCATGTGAGCACACAGCCAGAAGTCACTATGAACCTGGAAAAAGGCCTCACCAGAAGATGACCAGGCTGATGCCTTGAATTTGGACTTCCAGCCTCTAGAATTGCAAGAATTTTGTTGTTTATTCTTTGTTTTTGTTGTTTATAAGCCATTCAGTTTTTGGTATTTTGTGATAGCAACCTGAACAGATTTAAATAAGCACAAAGAAAAAGAACTCACCCATATTCCCAGCACGTGGAACTAATCACTATTACCATGTTGGCATGTTTCCCCCATATTTAAAAAAGAAAAACTAGTCTATTCTCATAGTTACCATAAGAATTCCAAGGACAGAATTGCGCAAAGATGAAAGTTCAAAAATCTACCTCAAATTTAACACCCAGAGATGACCTTTACTAGCTTTAGGTTATAATATATATCTTCCTAATTATACACACAGAAGGAATATTTTTATAAAAAAGGGATCACACTATATTAAATACATTTAACTTAAACTTACTTTAATTTGTTTAATTATTTTTAAGTAAGCTTTAGGTCTCACATGGGGCTCAACTTCACAACCCCCAGATCAAGAGTTGCGTGTCCTACTGACACAGCCAAACACGCCTACTTACTTGAATTTAAGAAAGGAAAATTTGAAGAGAAACTAAAGGAATTGTTAAACTCCAAATATTTCTCTAGCACCAGATATATTATTTCCTAAAGGGTTTTAAATACTCTAAAATGTTAAAAGGCTATGCTCAATGTGCTTAAAAAAAAAAAAAAAACAAGTATTTTGATTGTATATGTCATCAATGACTCCCTGCTCTAAAAGATGAGAGCATTGGGGCACCTGGGTGTCTCAGTGGATTAAAGCCTCTGTCTTTGGCTGGGGTCATGATCCCAGGGTCTTGGGATCGAGCCCCGCATCGGGCTCTCTGCTCAGCAGGAAGCCTGTTTCCTCCTTTCTCTCTGTCTGCTTATGTCTCTGTCTGTCAAATAAATAAATAAAATATTTAAAAAAAATAAATAAGAGTATTAACAACTTCACCCTCCTACCCAACTCTTCATCCTTCTCTCAGTTCAAAATAGTCACCTCTTATTTTATAATCATAATTTTCATAAATTTCAGCAGGTGCACCTAATGCCTCTGTCATTCTCAAACTTGGACTCAGTTGCTCCTGAAAATTCTCACCCCCCACTGTCAATTCCCAATCAAAACATCCATGTAACTTATGTCAAAGGCTCTAGACTTTCTTCTCCCTTCCCCCATCTCTCTAATAAGAGGAAAAACAAGTGAGAAAATGCCTAGAGAATGAACAACTCCTGAGTCTTACTTAGCTTCTGGGAAGAGAGGAAGAGGCCGTGAACCCTAATGCATTAATAATTTTGACTACACTAGAATTCTCTGGAATGACAGATGTGAGCAGTAGAACTCAGAGGATACAACTGGCTTCTGAGAACTTACTGAGGAAGTCAGGGCAGGAGTTCCAAGGAGAATAGGGTCAAAAGGGGATTGGCATCTTTTCCAGTGTTAGGGAGCCTGGCACAGGGACCATATCCTCATCTCACAGGGACACAGCCAGCATCTACTCATCTCCAGGCTTCCTACCCATTTAAACAGAAAGCTCGGTATTCAGAGTTAAACATCTGGCTTGACAGCAGGGAACATTCAGTTAATGGGAGTTCAGGGCAATTGCTGTGTTTGCAGCTGTTTCTTCTTGATAAAATAATTGTTGTTTCAAATGGGAAATTATTATGTAGAATCGGACTGGAATGAAAAAGTAGTGTCTTATCACAGCTTGATTTAGTAGTGTATAAATAGGTTTTGGAAAAGGAAGTTATCACATTAAAAAGTGAGATCATTATAAATGGTGGATAAATGCTGTCTCAAAGAATGAAAGAGAATAATGCCAGGAAAACATGACATGGGACTGAAGTGGCACGGGTCACAGGTCAAATCAATATTTTTTAACCCTGTATCTTGAAAAACACACACACTGAAGACATGGTATTTGGCAATCTGCTTTGGCCAGACTGAAATCTTAGCGGTTACTGGAAGGCACAGGAGTTGGTAGGGACAGCTCTAGGTATGATTTGAAAGTATTTCAATGGTCTTGTACCAAGTATCAAACTATCATTTGTCTGCAATAACTATCAATTGAAGAAAATAAATAAATAAGTGATGCTTTTTTTTTTTTTTTTTCCTGTATCTCCAAAGAGCAATTGAGAGAGAATAGATGACTCAGGTCCTAGAGCAAGAAGGGAGACTGGGGGACTTCAAAAGAACAGCAGTTAAGTGAGACAGAGATTTCAGAACATGCTGCAAGCCCTGATTGTCTCTTCCTGTGATATCTGGCTGTGGTAAAGACCCTAAATGGGCAATACATAGAACATTCGTAGGTTCTATACCAAAGGAGCAGAATGGGCGGATTGAGTGCGGGGTAGCAAGAATTTCAGAACTGGGCAAGTCCAGTCATGGAGCCTGGGTGTAGTATAAACTGTTAGCAGGCATAGCTGTGGCTCTGTGGGCAGGGAAACCATAATTCTCCTTAGGGTTACTTTGTCAGGGGCACACTGGACACAAATAATTCCTCACCTTGTGCCTCTACCTTGCCACATCCCAAAGAGGACCAGAAAGAAGTCACTCTAATGGATTTTTGTTTACACTGCTTGCATTTCATTTAGACTTGTGATAAAAATTTATGATAGAACAAATCA
Source organism: Lontra canadensis (assembly GCF_010015895.1). Taxonomy (NCBI): domain Eukaryota; kingdom Metazoa; phylum Chordata; class Mammalia; order Carnivora; family Mustelidae; genus Lontra; species Lontra canadensis. Next base: position 34,248,387 of record NW_022630998.1, on the reverse strand, counting down.
TTATATGTGGATTTACTTTTTATCATTCCATTCCCAAACCTGATCTTGTCAGACTTGGACCTGAGACTTCTAAAAACCATGTTCATATTTATAACTTGTGATCATGTTGATTCAAAATATTATACACTCCTTATTTCATTTGTTAATAGTACTGTTTTGACCTGTTCTTTCAATATCATTTTGGGTTTCTTGAAATTGCCTTTTATTCCTCAATGCCAAAATTAGTGGAATCCTAGGGCTTGGCCTTTAAAAACTGGGGGCATGTGTGGTTACTCCCTCTCAATGCAGCTGAAGACAGAAAATCAAACAGTACTTTGCATCATGAAACTGTTCTTGCGGAAGTTAATTCCATCAAAAGAATCTCCTGTTCCTAAGTGGCCAGAAAGCAAATATTTGAGACTTGCAGGCCTGTGGCCTTTGTTACAACTACTTAATTCTGCTGTTTAAGCATGAAAGCAGCCAAATGAATGGGCATAGCTATGTTCCAATAAAACTTTATTACAAAAACAGGAAGTTGGACTGGGCAGTAGTTTGCTGACCCTATTACCTGCCAACTCCTCTTAGATATCTGGACTCAAAAAATTGTTGCTATGGCCTGTGAAAGTAATTTTAATTCTTAAAAGGTTATAAACTGGTTGTCTTAATAATGTGTTGTCTAACTTAAATACTTATGTTGACGTCCCTGTTTTACAGAAGGCAGAAATACTTGTGAATTTTCTTTGTTGACCAGAAGAGAATTATTAGCTTTCTTCCTTCTCCCTCATGCATGAAGGTAAAAGAAAATGATTATCTTACACATTAAGTTCTCTAGGAGCAAAAGATGAGGTAGAGCTTTAGGAGCAAGATGTTTCATTGGGATCAATACTTATGAAAAGTAGGGAAGGAAACAGAACTGGGCAGGGAGAGAAGGAGAACTTCTGTGCAGGTCCAAAAAATTCATCCAACATGGCAGGAAACACTGGAAGCATGGTATCCCAAATGCGAAGACTATACTTTCCCTTGCTCAATCACCAGATCCAGAATACCCTACAAAGACAAAGGATTCAGGCAAAGCAGCTCTCTGGAAAAAGCTCACAGTTAGAAGTTGTCTGCTGGCTACATTCCCCACTGGTCTGGCATCAAGTCCTTTCTTGGAGAGGGTCTGGACAAGGAATCTTCATACCTATTTAAACAAAAAGTCTCAGAATATATTTCATATGTTAACACCAGTGGTGGAGTAAGAACAGCCGTAGAGCTATTGAGCATGTTAGCTTCATTCTTTTGATTATGTTTCCATGATTTAAATGTTTAAATATCCCTTTTCATGTGGGAGAAAAGAGTATAGGACACAGACATCATGATGAAGAAATATCTGAGCATCTTTTTCTCCCTCTTCTATTTCTTCACTTATCTTCCCTAACATATCATTCACCTTCTGTTCTACCTTCTTTCATTCTACCTCTTACTTTCTGTTTTCTCCATCCTTCATTTTCTAACCCCTTAAGTTCTGCCCAGCGTTGTTCAAAAGCTTCATATATAAGGCAATACCTAGGGCTTATATAATGGAGGATGATTTCACAAACCACATTCAACATTTCCTGGTTTTTGAACGCTACATACTATGCTGCTATGAATACTCATGCAATTTTTGTGTGACTATATGTTTTCAACAATTGTGGTTATATACCTATAAATAAAATTGCTGGGCTGTATGGTAACTCCATGTTTAGTCCTTTCAGGAACTGCCAAAATGTTTTCTAAAGTGGTTGCACCATTTTACTTTCCCACCAGCAATGTATGAGGATTTCAACTTCTCCACATCTTTGTTAATACTTGTTATTGCCCATCTTTTTCCTTACAGTTATCTTAGTGGATCTGAAGTCATATCTCATTGTGGTTTTGATAGGCATTTCCCCAATGGCTATTGATGAGCATTACTTCATGCCTTGTTTCTTTTACTATATCCTTTTTGAGTTAGTTTCTTAGTGGACGCCCACTAAGACACTAATTGTAGTAAGTGATAACAACTAGTATCTTAGCTCAGAACCATCAAATTTGGATCAATAACAACTTAATTTCAGGGATGAATAAAAACTTTGCCTCAGTGTAGTTCCATTCTGTTCCCCCTCCTTTGTGTTATTATCGTCAGATGAATTACATGCTTATGCATTAAAAACCTATGAACACATACCCCTGGGGCCAATAACATTATATGTTAATAAAAAATTAAAAATTAAAAAAAAGAAAAAAGATTTAAAAACTCTATGAACACAATCTTATAATTATTGCTTTATGCAATTACCTTTTAATTCAAGTAGGAGAAGAAAAGCATTATTAAAAAAACATATTTTTGTGGACTTTTATAGTTACCTATATTTCTTTTTACTAGTGCTCTTTACTTTTTCAGGTGAATTTAAGTTACTATCTAGTGTCCTTTCATTTCAGCTTGGAGTCCCTTTAGTACCTTAGTACCAGAGTACCTTTAGTACCAGAGAGAGAAAGAGAGAGAACACAAGTGGAGAGAGGCAGGGAGAGAGGATCTCAAGCAACTTCCATGCAGAGCGCAGAGCCTAATGCAGGGCTTGATCTCATGACCCTGAGATCATGACTTGAGTCAAATTAAGAGTCAGATGCTTGTGGCGCCTGGGTGGCTCAGTGGATTAAAGCCTCTGCCTTCGACTCAGGTCATGATCACAGGGTCCTGGGATCAAGGGATCAAGCCCCACGTCGGGCTCTCTGCTCAGCGGGGAGCCTGCTCCCCCTCCCTGCTCTGCCTGCCTCTCTGCCTACTTATGATCTCTGTCAAATAAATGAATAAAAATCTTAAAAAAAAAAAAAGTCAGATGCTTAACCAGCTGTGCCACCCTGGCACTCCACCCTTCAGTACTTCTTATAGGGCAAGCCTGCTATTAAAAATTTGCTGGATTTTGTTTTGTTTTGTTTTGTTTTGTTCTTGGACTGTCTGAAATTCTCATTTTTTAAGAACAGTTTTGTAGGTTATAAAATTTTTGATTGAGTCTTTCAACATTTTGACTATGCCATCTCACTGTCTTCTGGCCTCCACAGTGTCTATAAGAAGTCAGTTGTAAATTTTATTGAGTAGCCCTTGTACTTAAAAGTCGTTTTTTTTCTTGCTGCTTTCAGGATTCTCTCTTTGTCTTTGTGTTTAGACAGTTTGTCTATGATGTATCTAGGTTTTTATTTCTTTTAGTTTATCTTTTGTTGAATATCTTTTTTTTTTTTTTAAACATTTTATTTATTTATTTGACAGACAGAGATCACAAGTAGCAGAGAAGCAGGCAGAGAGAGAGAGGGGGAAGCAGGCTCCCTGCTGAGCAGAGAGCCCGATGTGGGGCTCGATCCCAGGACCCTGGGATCATGACCTGAGCCGAAGGCAGCGGCTTAACCCACTGAGCCACCCAGGCACCCTTCTTTTGTTGAATATCTTTATGTGTAGTACATTAGTGATTTTCATCGAATTTGATTAGTTTTGGAGTAATATTTCTTTTTCTGTTTCTTTTGTTTTTTTTTCGTTTTTTTCCCCCTTCTTTCTGGAACTTTCATAATGCATGTGTTCGTTTGCTTCATGATGTTTTGACGGTCTCTTGGAATCTGTTCTTTTTGGGGGGCACCTGCCTGGCTCACTCAGAAGAGCATTAGACTCTTGATCTCAGGGTCATGAATTTGAGCCCCACACTGGGTGTAGAGGTTACTTAAATAAACAAATAAATAGATAAACTTAAAAAAATGAATGCAGACATTTCTCTTTTTTTTTTTCTTTTTTCTTTTTTTTTAATTAGATAGAGAGAGAACAGGGGGCTGAGGAGCAAAGGGAGAAGAAGAAGCAGACTCCCTGATGAGTGGTGAGCCTGACTGGGACTGGATCCCAGGACCCTGGGATCATGATCTGAGCTGAAAGCAGACACTTAACTGACTGAGCCACGCAGGTGCCTGGAATGTGGACATTTTTCTTAATCCTTTTTTTTCCATTTTTTAAATCTTTTTGTCTTTTTTTATCTTTTAATCTTTTCTATTATTTTATCTTTTTTCTTTCTATTCCTCAGACCGGATAATCTTAATTGAATGAATCATTCTTTTAAACTCACTGATTCTTTCTTCTGCCAGCTCAAATCTGCTTTTTTTTTTTTAAATTTTTTATTTTTTATAAACATATATTTTTATCCCCAGGGGTACAGGTCTGTGAATTGCCAGGTTTACGCACTTCACAGCACTCACCATAGCACATACCCTCCCCAATGTCCATAACCCCACCTTCCCAATTCCCCTCCCCCCAGCAACCCTCAGTTTGTTTTGTGAGATTAAGAGTCACTTATGGTTTGTCTCCCTCCCAATTCAAATCTGCTTTTGAATCCTTTGAGCATGACTAATAAAATTTATTTTATTAAAAATATTGATACAGATGTAACATGGAGGCAGTGAACACTTACTTTTTTCTCATTGTCCTGAAATATTTACTAAAAAACAGGATTATATTTTAGGCCAAAAAGAGAATATTGCAATTTAATTTATATAATTTATATTGGCTACATCCTCAGATCACAAAATACAGTAAAAATTAACCACTTTAAAATGAAAGAACACTCTTCTAAGTAACTATTGGATTCAAAAAATAAAATAAAAATGGAAGTTAAAGATCATTTGAACATTAATGAGAATACTACACTGAAAACACATGGGAGTGGTTCCTATATTTAGAGGCAAATCTGTAGATGTAAGTGATTTTATCATTAAAATTTTTTTCAAATAAACAAAACATTTATCTTAGGAATCTAAGAACAGAAATGCAAAATAAATTTTATTTTATTTTTAAGATTTTATTTATTTATTTGACAGAGAGAGATCACAAGTAGGCAGAGAGGCAGGCAGAGAGAAAGTGGAGGGGGGGAGGGAAGCAGGCTCCCTGCTGAGCAGAGAGCCCAATGTGGGGCTCCATCCCAGGACCCTGAGATCATGACCTGAGCCCAAGGCAGAGGCTTTAACCCACTGAGCCACCCAGGCGCCCCCTGGCCATTGTTCTTATGGAAATCATGAACCAAATGCAAATGTGTCTGACTAAAATAGTAAATTTTGTTTAGCAATTTAAATTGTGTTAAGTCTTTCTAGAATGAGGCGGTTAAGGAGGGAAATCTGTCTACTAATTCAAAAATAATTGTTTTGAGAGCTGAGTGCCTTTTTATTCAGTTATTTCCTCACAGAAAATCATGAAACTAGAGAATCCCATAGGTCTAATTTCTTCCTCTCTGCACACGGAAAGACTGTGAAGTGAGACTGCCCTGGATTGTTGCAGCCCACCCTGTACTGGATAGTTAATGTCTCCCATGGGATGCCATTTATTACTGAATCAGGCAGAGTTTGAAAAGTGCACTGTCAACTACTCACTTACTTTGCAGATAGGTTGTGGGGGCCAAAGGATCTCTGAGGGTGAGGGTAGGAATATTTCTGTAAGGACCTGTTTAGCCAGAGGCTTCCATTAAGGTTAAACAATAACCTTGTTGTTTAACCCTTAAACTGTCCCTGCTCCCCTTCCCCTAGGGGATTTACTTAAAAACAAGTCCCAGAAACCAGCTCCAGGTAACAAAGCCTAGATACAAGTGTGGGTCAGGCCAGGTGGAGACATCCTATCAGTGGGGGGTTGCATACTGTCTCCCTAGCTACCAAGGAGTATGGGTCCCGCCCTTTGGGAGCCTTTTGGGTGCCAATTCTGACCAAGGTGTGATAGGCTAGGTCAAATGTCTACTATAGGGTAAATTGTAATTCAGTTGGTCACCTAGCATCACTGTGCAGCTTTCTCTGTGTGTTATAATCTCATTGGCCGCCTGTGTGTGGCCAGGCCCAACTGCATGGCCTTTGCCCTTAAAAGCTAGTCTGTGAAACAGAGAAGGGTCGCCCTCTCTGCAAGAGGCGCGGCCCTGGCCGGTCAGTTTGATTCTTGATGCTTGGCGCGAAATAAAGCTTTGCTTGACCTTCGCTTTTTATCAGTCTCACTCCTTTAATCACGGACCCATTTTGGGAGGGGGGGCATAACAATTTCTCCTCGAGAAAGTGGTAGACCCATTATCAATTTCCTGGAGTAAAAATAAAGATGGCCTTGAATTAAGGGAAGGAAGAACTTCATTCTCTCACTTGGTTGGTAGCAGTGGGACCTGACTCTGGTAGAGGAGGACATGGTAAAGATACATGACTGGAAGATAAGATGACCTTGGCTACTTGTGATATACCAAGGAGCGAGGAGGGAAATGGCTCAGTACAAGGTAATGGCTGATTGACTTCTGGACTAATATCTAAATTCCCATTTTATATTTTTTCTTTTGTATCTTCTGATTCCCCTTTAATATTGTTGAGCTTTTGGTAAAATTTTAACTGCTACAGTCCAGTGCTATCCATGCTGTGGGGTCTTAGGAATAAGCCCGTGTGCGTAGCTGAAACAAAGTAGTGTAGGAATATAAGTTTTCCCCCACTCTGCTTTCTCCTGTGGAATCAGTTTGGTGGTAGATGTCAGAACATTGAATGGACATCCTGGCTGAGTAGAGAGTATTTGTCCCATGCCAGGCAATAGCTGAGTGCAAGTGGACAATATTGCCAGCATGACACAGCTCGCCCATCAATATTCCAAAGGGAGGAAATTGGTTAGGTGATCAGACATATTCTGATATTTTATAGATGGGACAATCTGATCAGTAGATATTTTCGTTATAGCATATGAATCACACAGAAAGAATCATTGGTACCTACTAAGATAACTTGGTAATCGAATCGTGGTAGCTGTGGTACTGTATAAAAAGCATAGAAAATTCAGTTGAAGAAATAAATTACCCATGGTTAATAATTAATTATAAAATAAAAGATTATCTTTTTAAAATGTCTAATATTGAGAAGAATATGATAAGAACAGAAAATTGAGTTTATACTAAAAGGAAACCAGATTAAAAAATGAATGCAGCCTGCTTCCCCATATGACATTTTCCCTATAATTTCTTTGATAAGACTGGAGGAACACGTTGACCCTCAAGACATGGAGCAAATATTTATATGTTAAAAACAGATGTTGATTGGCATTTCTTTGTTTACGGGCCAAAGGTATAAATTCCTCCTCCTTTCTGGTAAAATTCTAGAGCATTAATATTGAATTATTAATCACAGTGTTTTCTGTGGATTTTCTCTTTCTTTCTTTCTTTCTTTCTTTTTTTTTTTTTTATGTGTTAGGATTCTTATTATGGTGCTCTATAGTCCTAAATGCATGCTGAGGGGATTATTTGCTTACTACAATAGCACTGTAGGAAACTTCAGATGATTTACAAAGAACTGCAGTTCTTTAAAGGCACAAACATTGAAAACATCTAATTGAAGATGAGCAGCCAAGAGGGAAGCACACACATATGTATTTGTTTTCAGCATCGATTCTGTCACAAAATGTTGCAGTTCACTGAAGTGAACTGATTCTATGTATATATAAAATAACTGCAGTGAAATTAGTCAAAGAAAGACAAATACCATAGAATTTCACTCATATGAGGAATTTAAGAAAAAAAAAAAGAATAGAAAAAAGAGACAAAAAACAGACCATTGTATACAGAGAACAAACTGGTAGTTGTGAGTGGGGAGGTGGGTGGGGGATGGGTGAAACAAGTGAAGGGGATCAAGAGTGCACTTATGATGATGAGCACTGAGAAATGTATAGAATTGTTGAATCATTATATTGTACATCTGAAATATAACACTATGATAATTATATTTGAATTAAAAAATCAGATATAAAAAACAGAGAAATTAAGAAACCACCACAATTATTAGGAAGTAGTACACAGTTTTAGATTGAAATTTGCCTGATATAGACCTTTCAGACATGGAGACGATAATAAATTATATGTAAACACCAAAATATAAGTAAAACATCTACAGATTTTGACAATTATAGATTCTGTTTTGATTGGTAGAATATACCAGGTTGTTTGGACACAATTATGAATTTTATGTGCAACACAACAGATTAGATGTGTACTTACACTGGACAGATATTTTAATGAGCTAGAGCAGGGGTTGGCAAACTGTGGCCTGAAGACTAAATTATACCATAGGTGCTCATTTTGTGTTCATTTACATGTTCTCTATATACTCCGAGTTACTTTGAGGGCAGAGTACCCAAGACCACTATCACTTCTGCAACCCCTGTAAGTTAGATTCCCAGAACCATCCTCAGGTTTGGTAATTCACTAGAAGGATTCATAGAACTCACTGAAAGTTATACTCAGGATTATGCTTTATTAGGGGGAAATGACAGAGATTAAAATCAGCCAAAGGAAGAGACACACAGAAGACGGTTTGGGAAAGTTCCAAAAGCAAACCTTTCCCTGTCCTCTCTCATGAAGCAATGGCCCATTTATCTGTGAGAAGTGATGTTTGATAATAATAATCTTATTATCAACCAGAGAAGATCACCTGAGCTTTGGTGTCCAGAGTTTTATTGGAATTTCATTCATTAGGAATAACTGATTGATTTAATGAGTGCCTACAAAGTTGAACTCAATCTCCAGATCAATTGATACCAGGTGACTCAAAACCCTCACCCTATATCCTGTGGTTGGTCTTTTGGTATGGCCAGCCTGCATGCTAAACAAAGACACTGCTATTAGTTATGGCAGAGATCACCAGCCAGAAGCATTTTTGCACCTATTGATTAAATATAAGTTAGTTACAAATTTAAAATATAGTTAATGTCAGTGTCAATGTCTAGTCCTAAGACATTCAGGGACAAATTATACTGGGGAGAGAAAGGATAATATCTATGGGATCTTCTGGCTGGGGTTGGATTTAAACCTCTGGATGTTATGTTGTTTGTTTTTCACTTGAGTGAGGTGAATAAATTTGGAGCCAATAGTAAGGGGATTATGATACCATCAATACACTTTTATAAAGGGTCTCCTTTCTGCAAGGTAACTGTTGGGCACATAGTTCTCCAACGTTTCACTTATCTGTTCTGGATGATGAGAGAGAACAAAGGGATTAATAAGCTAAAGCACAGATTCATTTGCTTCAGAACAGTTTATTTTAGTTTGTAAAGCCAATTATCTCAGTTATAAGTCCTGTAAAAATTTGGGGGTTTTTGGGGCACCTGGGTGGCTCAGTGGGTTAAGCCGCTGCCTTCGGCTCGGGTCATGATCTCAGGGTCCTGGGATCGAGCCCCGCATGGGGCTCTCTGCTCAGCAGGGAGTCTGCTTCCTCCTCTCTCTCTGCCTGCCTCTCTGCCTACTTGTAATCTCTGTCAAATAAATAAATAAAATTTAAAAAAAAAAAAATTGGGGGGTTTTTACACACATCATTTAAGTCAAAACTAAGCCATATTCTTTCTCCTAAACTTATTTTTAGTTTGTGAAATGGATGGTCATTAAATAAATGGAAAATAAGTAGAAAAAAGAAAAATTGTCCATTGTCTTATCTATCTTTGGATTTTAGGCTTAAAAATAAAATTGTATTTCTTTTTTCCTTAAAGATTTTATGTCAATCTCTATGTCCAACATGGGGCTCAAACTTATAACCCCGAGACCAAGAGTAACATGCTATACTGACTGACCCAGCCCCTGTACTTCTTTTCTTTACACCCTAGATAGCCTGCCTCTTCCCATTCACATTATCTTATTTTTTCATGTTATTCCAAAATCTTTTTTCAAATTTATACAAGCTGATAGGGTATTCCAGAACTTTTCTTCTAACAGATATCAGTTGGTTGTATGATCAAACACATGCATTTATGTATGAATGAAATTTAATAATCGAGTCATTTTTTTAATTTATAATTTTCTTAACCTTGACAAATATAACATATTTAATACTATGTCTCATGTGTATGTTTAATGGAGTTGAATTTCCAGAAACTCTGCGCCTGAGGAAGGAAGAGAAATCAGCGTTGCCTAGTAAGGATCGGCGAAATTCGTCTCAGTCTGTGTGGTTTGGCCTGAGATGTGCAGTCACTGGGTTGAAGGATTAGTCCTTTATGATTCCGCTGACCAGAAGGCATGAAGTATGGTTAGTTGGTGGTGGCCTTGACGTCTTTGCCCTCTCCACTTGATGTTACTACTTTTCTCTGTAGTTTCCATCATGACCTCCCTGTTCTTCTGCCCAGAACCTGGAAGTACGCCATGTTGCCCTCTCTGCTGCTCAGCCTAACCCCTTCTCTGCACTCTCTCAATATTGGCAGTTATTGGTTCTAAAGTGAGGTATTTCTTTCCTCACATGAGGCAGAGTTATCTGTTCTCAGTTCCTCACTGTGCTTCTAATGATAATATCTCTTTATTTCGTTTCCTCTCTATTACAGCCTCCCGGTCCTTAGGAATTTGGCATGAGTTCCTGAAGGCTAGACCTGAAGACAAATGAGTGATGCATCTTATGCTGTATCCAGAATTATCTTCTCTCTCAGGCTTTAGCCTCTGTCCATAGAATAAGCCTGGGCTCTCCAGTTCTCTCCTCTGGGATTGAACTCTTTTCCCACCAAGCATACTGTCTGTGAGAGGATAAAGGAAGAGTTTTTGTTCCCCAGTGGCTTCAGGGTCTCAGGCCTCGAGCTGGCTGTCAGCATCTCCTACTGTCCCTCCCATGATGTTTCTCAGCCCTATTATGGCTGTGCTCTGGTGAGTCTGTTTGCCGGCTACCCTGACATGTTTAGACCTGTCTGAGTTCTCAACTTCTTAACTTGAGCTAATGCTCTGGGACCCTCACTCCATTAATTTAGAAATTATTGGACTTGATTATTTTTGTGTTAACATTAATTTTAAAAAATTCACATCACCAAATCTCCATTGACTTTATGTTTCAAATTCATTTGTGTACCAAAGTACAATTTAATCAAGAAACTGGTCTAATACCCTTGTGAAAATGTGATTAATTTCTTCAGAATCTTCCCTGACAACGAAGATGTTCTCTATTCTTATGTTTCCGTCACTGATCTTCTTGTGCCCTTTATGGTGAAAAGTGGGTGACAAAGCAGGCAAAGGGAAGGCAAATTGTTTTCCAATTTTGTTTTTATATAGAAGTTTCATCGTTCCTAAAAAAATCTTTTTAGAAACATTTGCTACAGGGTTTATGTGCTATGATAAAATACAGCATTAAAGGACAAAAATCTAGAATACATTGTACAAACTACTATTAACAATGCAAGTCATAGGGTGTCTGGGTAGCTCAGGCATTAAGGATCTGCTTTTGGCTCAGGTCATGATCTCAGCATCCTGAGATCGAGCCCCAGGTCAGGCTCCCTGCTCAGCTGGGAGCCTGCTTCTCCCTCTCTAGTTCCCCGTGCTTGTGTTCCCTCTCTTGCTGTCTCTGCCAAATAAATAAATAAAATCTTAAAAACAAACAAACAATGGAAGTAATAACAAGAAGTTAGAAAACTGTTAGGTGAGTGCAAATTGGATGTGAAAGGAATTTCTTTGGCTTTAACTATACCCATCCATGAAATCATTCAGTTTCAGCATCATAGCAGATGTTATGCTGGGTATCAAGAATGTGAAAATAATCAAGGTATGGTGTGTGCCCCAGTGGTATATATCGTCTGGAGGGAGACAGAAGTATGCCAAAGGGATGATAGACATCATTGAAGCCCATGGTTGCACTCCTTTGGCAACCTCTGACTTGAGCTCTGGTAGACAGTCATCATGTATGTTGATGGTTTCTCACTACTAGTATTTACTGAGTTTCTGAGCTTTACTGCCTCAGGGATTGCCTCTGTGTGTGTGTGTGTGATTAACGTGCCTGGGAAGTTCCCTACCAATAAGGACTAGGAGTTGGTGTATAAATGCCTCTGTCCTTCAGAGAACAATTATAAGGAATATTCTACATGGTTCCTCAGAGGATCCCCACTGGGAATGAGCCCCAATTACTTATAGTTGTAAATTGCTTAATAATTCATTTATTGGAGGGATTCCTGGGTGGCCCAGTCGGTTAAGTGTCCAACTCTTGGTTTTGGCTCAGGTCACGAGCTTGGGGTTGTGGGATTGGACCCCACACTTGGTTCCACACTCAGCTCGGAGTCTGCTAAAGATTCTCTCCCTCTTTGTCTGCCCCTCCCCCTGCTTGTGCTCTCTCTCTCTCTCTCTCTCAAATAAAAATCTTTTAAAAAATAACTCATTTATTGGATTTTCCTCTTTAGCTGTTTTGTTCTTCCCTCTCCCTCACTCTAGGTTCCAGGGAACACCACTCAAATAAGCTATTTATACCCAAATTCCTTGTCACTTTCACCAAAATCCTGATTTTGGCAAAATCTGATTTTTGCATTACCAATATAAAGTAGTGATTTCTATAGAGGATAAATATAGAAACAGAATTCTCTGTTTCTATAGAGGATGGATCAACTAATTCCTTGACTAGGAGCTGCCAGGAGAGATTATAGGTCAACTGCAGAAGCCAAAAAAGGGGAGAAGTTTGAAATTAATAGTTGAAAGGTAAGGTTCTCCAATGTCTTTAACTATTGCTTAATAGGAGATATCTATTTAATACAATGGATGCTAAATTGCATATCTCTTGTTATTTGAACAAATTATGGGCTTTTGGAAGGAGTCAATGAGACAAGTTGGAGCTAATGCCTGGTCCTTGGATTCAGCAGTTTTTAGAACCAAGAATATGAACAAATCTATGCTTTGACCTTTGAAACCATCTCTTGATTCATGAGGATGGTTCAAGGTAGAAGAATGTTGTGATGGCCAGGGATGGTCCAGGGATATTGATGTGCTTAAAGATAAAGGGAGAGTTTGCTCTCCCTTTTTGTGTTTGCTCTCACCACTGTGTGGTGGCTTTCTATTGTCTTATAATCAAGCTCCTAGGGCAATGTGTCAGGTTCCATGAGAGAGGGGCTGTGAAAATGTAAAGAGAGGGTCAAAAGATAAAAATGTGATTCATCAAAGCATTATTTAAAAAAACTAAAATCATGAAAACCTCCCTGTGTAAGGCCCTTCCCTAGCCAAACCCAGTGCCTTGGCTAAGATATCTAAAGAATATGAAATTTGAGCAGGATTGTACTGGGATTTGTGGGAGGAAAAAATATCCTCCCTCAGCCCTATGGCCTAAGACCATACCAAGAGACAGGCAGAAAACTGACAAGGGTGAAAGTGGAGGGAAACGAACTGTGGCAGCTGCCCCAAGGACTCTTTCAGTGAAGGGAGGTGATGTGGTGGGGATGGAGGAGAGCTTTGGTTCTCAGACCTAGAGACAACGGACGTAGTTATCCACATCCCTCTCAGTATTTCTCCCCAGTCATCTGGTAGTTGGACATTGGGTTACAATGGCATACATAATGAACCAACAAGGTTATGCCACTTTTCTTAACAAACAAACAAACAAACAAAACCCAACGTGGAATTCTATCCTTGGGCAATATAATAAAGCCTCTTGTAGAATGCAAGGACAAACAATACGAAATCCCAGACATGAGGCCTCTGCTTCACATAATTCTTAAAATAACTTTTAGATTCACTTCCACTCTGAGTTCTTATTTTCTCATTTGTGAACTGATGATAATAATATTTGCTTCCCAAAGATATATTGTATAGGAGAAAATGTATGTTGAGCCTCTAGAATTTCAGGGCTTGACCAATGCCAGACATACAAGAAATTTGAACTGTCTCTATATTCTTTTCCCTCTTTACAATAGCTATTCTAAATAAAACTGATTTCTTTTTAAAAATTCTCAGTTAATTGAAGAGGGAGAAAATTAAAGTAAACTTTCTTTCTATAAAAACTCAGTAGGGGTGGGGCGCCTGGGTGGCTCAGTCGGTTAAGCACCTGCCTTCGGCTCCGGTCATGATCCCGGGGTCCTGGGATCGAGCCCCATGTCGGGTTCTCTGCTCAGCGGGGAACCTACCTTCCCCACCCTCTCTCTGCCTCTCTGCTACTTGTGATCTCTGTCTCTCTCTGTCAAATAAATAAAAAAAAACAAAAACAAAAAAAAAACCAACTCAGTAGGGGTGCCTGGGTGGCTCAGTGGGTTAAGCCTCTGCCTTTGACCCAGGTCATGATCTCAGGATCCTGGGATCAAGCCCCCCCCACCCAATCAGGCTCTCTGCTCAGCAGGGAGCCTTCCCCCACCCCCCTGCCTGCTGCTCTGCCTACTTGTGATCTGTCAAATAAATAAATAAAATCTTAAAAAAAAAAATCAATAGTCGGGGCACCTGAGTGGCTCAGTAGTTAAGCGTCTGCCTTTGGGTTAGGTCATGATCCCAGGGTCCAGGGTTGAGCCCCTCATTGGGCTCCCTGCTCCACAGGAAGCCTGCTTCTCCCACCCCCCACCCCCCACCCCCGGCTTGTGTTGCCTCTCTCGTTGTGTCTCTGCCAAATGAATAAATAAAATCTTTAAAAAAAAAAGAAAAAGAAAAAACCAACCAAGCCCAATAGTCAGATTTGGGGTATTTATTTTGGGAGATTAGAAAATGGGTTAGATTGCTGTGATTATTTCTTCTTTTACAAGAGTTCCCTGAAGATTTATACCTAATTTGCAGCATAAGAATTGTAAACTGCCCTTACTTTGAAAACTTTTATGAAACTGCACAGACATTAGGTAATATCAGGTGTAATTATAAAATTAATTGTTCATGAAAAAAACCAAAATCAGTTTTCTGAAAATGTACCTAGATAAAAATAACAGTAGTCCTAGTTCTGCTTCTCACACTAGTGTCCAAAGGAGTTGTAGGACTGTAACACTTATTTTACTACTTTACTATATTTATATATTACTATATATACATTACTACATATTACTATATATATTACTATGTATTATATGTTTTACTATTATTATATAACTATTATAGTACTACATAATTTACTGTATATACTATAATATATAATATAGTACATATTATATATTATAGAATTTACTATATAGTTTATATATTTTACAACTACTTAATTTTCCTTTTTTATAGTATTTTAAATATGATCACTGGTTAATGCCTCAATATTTATGTATATATATGTGTGTGGTGTATAGAACATACATAGTATTTATTTTTTATTTATTTATTTATTTATTTTGACAAGAGACCAGTGAGAGAGGGAACACAAGCAGGGCGAGTGGGAGAGGGAGAACAGGCTTCTGGCAGAGCAGGGAGCCCGATGGGGGCTTGATCCCAGGACCCTGGGATCATGACCTAAGCCAAAGGCAGACAGATGCTTAACGACTGAGCCACCCAGGTGCCCATACATGTATGTACAATAATGTTTTGCAAAATGCATTTTGTCTTGCAAGATGAGGATAATTTCACCATAATGTTCTTATGCAGACTCTTCTAGCCAATAAAATGAACTCTACAGTTAGTTCTTTTTTTTTTCCTCAAAGATTTTATTTATTTATTTGAGAGAAGCACACGAGGGGGCGGAGAGAGAGAGGGAGAAGTAGGCTCCCCTCTGACACTTAACCATCTGAGCCACCCAGGCGCCCCACAGTTAGTTTTTGCATTTCATTGGCCCATACCATTACAATGTTTCTATGACATCATTGTTTGGAATTTAGAGTTTCAATCCAGAAAATTTTATCATAGTACTTGCACAACTCTGTTTATATTGACTATGAAAATGGTTGTTCTTAATCTTGTATTTGGGCTTATTCTGAGCAAAGATGTTATGTGGGATTTCTTTTTATAAACTAAGAAATGTTAACTGTAAACAATAATTTCTTGAATACTTTTTTTTTAAAAACAATTTTTTAAAAAGATTTTATTTATTTATTTGACAGAGACAGAGAGAAAGAGGGAACACAAGCAAGGAGAGTGGGAGAGGGAGAAACAGGCTTCCCACAGAGCAGGGAACCTGATGTGGGACTTGATCCCAAGACCCTGGGATCATGACCTGACCTGAAGGCAGACGCCTAACAACTAAGCCACCGAGGTGCCCCTCTTGAATACTTTGTTAATAGAAGCAGTCACAGCAGAAAATCTCGAGACAGGGTCCACTGTGACAGATGATGAATTCAGTTTTAACACATTAGTGAACCTAGAGTCCAATGAACCTTTTGAAGTAAAAAATGTAATTTTCTTACCTGACATTTTATCAGCATTTACCAGCTATATGCTAGCAGTATAGAAAACATGGAATGTAGCTTATAACCCCCACCCAACAGATTCTCAAATTTAATTTGTTAGACTGAGGAAGAAGAAGCATGATAATGGTGTGATGCACACCCTAAAGGAAAAACAAAAACAAAACAGAGTTAGGGAGGGGTGAGACATTGCCACAGGTTAATAAAATATTTGAGCTGTCCAAAGGACCCAAAATATCATTTAGCTATGTTGTAGGCCTTTTAGGAAGTTTCCTGGGAACAGTCTCTACATTTTTTATCTCATTCATTGCTTTATCCTTAACATCTAAAACACTGTTTATCAGTTAGTAGGCGCTCCATAAATACTTGCTGAATGATTAGTGTGAAACTTCTGATCAGAGAGGGGAATTGATTTGAGAAAGGTCACACAGCTGGTTTATGGCAGATCTGGATCCAGAACTAGTTTTAATCTTCATTCTTTGTTCTACCAAATTTAGGGGCACCTCCTGGAAAATGAACAAGTCCAACCAGTGAAGCCTCCCACATGCTGCCTTTGTCTTCCACATAGCATTTTGTCTTCCTTTATGAAATATACCACTAACCAAATCTATCAATTTAATGTCTGAAATGCGAGCTGAGAGAATGGAGTTTTGTTCCTAGTTCCTCTATTCACTCACTCCCTTTGCCACTGAGGCAAATTACATAACCTGTCCAAAGACAGTTTCTTCTTCTGTCATGAAAGAGCTCAGCTCCCTTTCATTTCTCATGTCCTAGGAGTCTAGATTTCATGAAAGCTAATCAATAAGCTCACCCGTGGACCATATGTCTGAACGTCTTTATATCAGGGTTCTGAAAGTGTGGTCAGCATATCACTTTTTTTTTTTAAGATATTATTTATTTATTTGACAGAGAGAGAGGGAGAGATCACAAGTAGGCAGAGAGGCAGGCAGAGAGAAAAAGGAGGAAGCAGGCTCCCGGTTGAGCAGAGGGCCCAATGCAGGGCTCAATCTCAGGATCCTGGGACTATGACTTGAGCCGAAGGCAGAGGCTTAATTCCATGAGCCACCCAGGTGCCCCAGCATATCACTTCTATCAGAGTCACCTGGAGTCCTTTAAAAATGCTGATCTTGCAACTGTTAAAGAGAATAAAATAGACGCATAGTTGTTGATTTGGAGGGATTTCCACTAGGCAATGCTTCCCAGCGCTTTTCACTTCTATAGTCATGGTACACACAAAAAGTGAGAATACTGGAATACTTGGCTGGCTTAGCCAGAAGATCATGCAAAGTTCAATCCCCACTTTGGGGGTAGAAATTACTTAAAATATATAAATAAAAACTTTAAAAAAGTAGTAATATTTATGAGGTGTATTGGGGTAAGAAAGCTTAGACTATCTCTTTGCTAATGCACATTTCACCGAGAAACTGCCAGAAATACCATTGAATGAGAAAAACAAGTTTCAGGAAAATATTATATGTGATCCATTTTCAAGACAATGCTAAAACTTTGTATATGCAATATGTCTACATGAGTATGTATTATGTATCGTGTATGATCATGTATTATGTGCATGTAGATATACAAGGTTATAAGAATGTTGAAAGGATCATACTGGTTGTTAAAGTAGGGGAAGAGAGAAGGGAAAACAAAGAATAAAGAGAAAAAAATTGAGAACACCAGTATGTATGTAGATCCAGGCCCCCTATCTGAGATTCCTTAAAGCAGAATTTAAAAGATAAAAGATGTGCAGAGGTGGGTGTCTGCATCATTAACAGGATTCTTTAACAGTAAAGTCTGTTAAGTCTTTGCATTAGGTGATAATATCATTAGCTGTAAACACACTGTATTGGAAATTTCCATCCTGCAATGCAGGCTAAGCTGATACTCATTGTCTTGGAACATAGTAGATGCATAATAAATAGCTTCTGATTATTTGAGTCATTTGGAGGACAGGTGGAGGCAGTAAGGGCCAAAGTGGTGAGACAAGCAGATCAGGTGGGCAAGGTCAATCTTAGAAGAGTTGAGGAAAAAAGCACATAACAACAGTGGACTGGGCCCTCTTGCCATTTTCAGACATTCAACCAATATTTGTTAGGCACTAAATACACGCAGGACACTTTTTCTAGCTCTTACATAATTCCCAAATAACCCTTCACAGAGTCAAAGATATTAAGGGATAGCACTAGTCCCATCAGAACCGGGATTTGAACCCTACACATGTTTTGAGCACTAAACTAATGAACCAAACACCAGGCAGCTGCGGAGGATAGGGTGGTGAATCCGTTAGCTCTTTTTTATATCTAGGATCTTGAAGCTCTGCCATGATCTCTGTTCTCACTTACCAGTTGACTCTCCTAGTCAGGTGCCTTGAAGCAGCTTCTTCGTCCTATATTTCAACTTGGATCCTGCCAAAGAGATTATAATAAATCTGGGTTTTGTCATCATTCCTAGAACTAATGTTTTCAGAGTGGGGAAGAAGTATCATTTCCCAGGTGACTTTGCATAGTGCAAGCTCCTCCTCTTCCCAGCCCCCTCACAAGCTAGTAAGACTAATTCTAGTTTTTTCCCCAAATCCTAGGGACAGACCAAGTGAGAATTCTGGCTCTTCGTTGCTTCATCTGCTAAGTGCTTTTCTGTTAGAGCAGAAAGATGAAAGTGGGGAAGGGGATGCCCTCTCATTAACTTCAGGGGTAGGATAACATATAGTACAAAAATTCTTTACACGTACCCATTTTTCTGTGCTCTCATCCCTGCTGTTGGGGGCTGTTAAGGAAAAAATATCAGAGGTGTATATTTTGCGCCCAAATGCCTTAAAGTAAAAACAACAATAAAAACATCCTTTTATCACCACTAACCACTAACATTAACTTGAGGACCTTGATTTCTAAATTCGTTTCACCCTCATCCCAGCCCCATTCATTTCCGGAAAAGTAGCCATTTTGCAGATTCCGGAAAATGGGAGCAGGGGCTGGAACTTACTTCTGGATCTTTTCACTTTCCGAAACCCCTGTGGAGCCATTCCGGATCGGTAACGCGAGATTGGTCTCCGTGATTTATCAGTAACCTAGAATCCAGGGACCGGAAGGCAAGAGGCTGATTCCCAGGTGGGGTCAGGTGGGGTGTGTGTGCAGAACTCATTAGCGAGGTTAGGTCCCCACGGGACATTGTCTTTGGAGCCAGGTGCGGAGCCTCTCCAGCCCTGTGCTGGAAGCGTAGTTAAATAGCTGCCCCCTCCCCGGGTGTGCAGCGTACTTCTCACGCTGCCTTCCCAACCTGGGGAAATGGGGTCAGTGTGTGTCTTGCTCATAGAATACCACCTCTTTTCCAAGTCACGTTCGCTTACTGGCAGCCTATCCTAAATGGATAGTAATATAATTCTAGCCAAACTCATTCCTCATCAAGACGCGTAATCTTGGGCCCATGGAACGTAGGACGGGTCACCCCGACTCTCGGCTCCCGGCTCCTTCCGCCCCTGGTCCTCACTCGGTCGCAGCCAAAGCCCGGGACGCTGGATCCAGGCCCGGAAGAACGGGATCACGAACGGGAACGGCGCCGCCGGCCGGGAGCCCGTGGCACCGGGCATGCTCAGTGGCGCGGCCGGCTGGGTGGCCCCGAGAGCTGCACCCGGATCTGCTCGGCGGCGGCGGCGGCGACGTGAGCGCGCAGGGGGGCGGCGGCCTCGCCTCGTCTCCCTCTCTGCGCCTGGGTCCGGTGGGTGACGCCAAGCGCCAGAGAGATGTCGGATTTCGACAGTAACCCCTTTGCGGACCCGGATCTCAACAACCCTTTCAAGGTGAGCGTGTGGTCCCCAGCAGCCTTCCGCCGCCGCGACGCGTTGTTGTTTGTGAAAACGGCAAGTTCCTTCGCGCCCACCGAGCCCGCCCCTCGGCTCCCCTTAGCCGCCTAGACAGGGGCTCGGGGCGGCCCGCTCCCCATTTGAGGGTCGCACCCCGGCCCTCGCACCGCTCGTTTGGGGGTTGGAGTGGAACGTCCTCGGCTCCCTCTCCCGCCGCCCCCTCCGCACATTCCCGACTGGGGACGGTCGTGCCCTCGTCCGGGAGTGGGCCCGCGCGTCGGGAGGGTTCCTGGCCGGTCTCTCGGGAGCGAGGAGAGTAGAGCTCAGGGCAGGTGGAGTTGTCACTTGACAGGCGAGTGTGGCGGGCCGGGCCCGGGCGGGGGCCGGGAGCTGGCGAAGGGGATCGCCTTCGGGTGGGGTTGTCATGGGGACCCGCAGCGGCGGCGAAGGGCTGCGTGGGGGGTGATGGCAGAGGTGTAGAAGAGAGGTGAGGGCGTCGAGTACGCTGCATTAAAAAAAAAAAAAATGCTTGTGTTTTTATTTTTTAAACTTGTGTTGCGTCCACATACCACTGGCGGCGCTGCTCCCCCCCCGCCCCCCATTTGATTGAGGTTGGGAGTATTGCTATCGAAGCCGAAGTGAAAAATAAATAAACACACCTGGGAAACAATAGTGCACGTGGACGACCATCTTCTTACCTAACTGCTCTTAGTAAGGTGAACGACGGGATGTTTTCCAAGCTCCTGGTGCGTCACCGGTTCTCTGGGCTGTGTGAGGATAGCATTTCGTCCATGAGCTTCTTCTTTCCTTCTTGGAGTGAACCTTATCAACTCCGGCTTTGGAAGGGCTTGACACAGAAATGGGCAATGAGGGAGAAGGCTAAGATGTTTATGATCTGTGCTTAAATTACTGCAACATCTGAGTAAATATCTATTTAAAGAATAATAGTCTATATGTTTCTTAATGAGCCTCAGCTGCTTACAAGTATAATTTGTTTCCAACTGTTGGTCAAAGTTTATTAATTTTTTTTCTGGATATGTACAATAGTAACTTTAATTTGTACTCAAATAATATGAAAGAGTAACTTTATTTTGTGGTCTTACAAGTGTCACTTTTGCCTTGAGTTTACATCTCATTACTCCTGGTTTTGTCTCTTATTACGAATCCTGGAAGAGGGTGGCACCCGCCTGGCTCAGTCCCTGGAGCATGCTGCTCTTGATCTTGGGGTTGTGAGTTCAAGCCCCATGTTGGGTGTAGAAATTATTTAAAAATAAAACCTTAAAAAAAATTCTGGAAGGGAAAATCTTTTTTAAAATTATTGGCCTTTTAATTTCATGGGGGATTATTATAATTAAATGATGGTGGTTCTTGACAACTTGATTCATTGTGTAGGAATGTAGAATCAATTCAGTCTACTTTTGCTCCTAGTGTCCTTTAAGAAGATTCTGTGCAAACGGCCTGAAACTTTTCAGGCTTTTATAACTGATACTGTTGCACTTTAAGGAGAGTACTTTCCTCCCTTCCACACTCCTCTTCCCCCATTTAGTATTTGGTATTCCATCATTCCATCTTGTGGAAAATCTGATTGTTCTTTAATTATAGACATTCTGAATACATGTTTCATAACTTGCAAAATAAGTGTCATTTTAAAATATTTTGAAGGTATAATATTGAGAACCTGTTAGCTTTTCCTAATTCAGATACTTTGTTGATGTTAGTTATTCAGCATCTGACAATTTGGCTCTTTTCTATTTGGTAATTCCATTTCATGACTCATTTTGTGTAGCTGAGTCCCTTGTTAGGGCAAGACATTGTTTTCTTCTTAACCTGGACTGCTTTTTTGTGACATGTGATGTTGCCATGACACTTTGCTTTTCTACCATATGGTCTTTGTAGTAATTCTAAACCCAAAAGTGGTTTCATTTTTAATTTTTTTTCCCAAAAGTAGTTTTAAAGATTTTTTTTTTTTTAATTTTAGAGGGGGAGGGCAAGCACGTGAGGAGGGAGGGGCATAGGAAGAATCCCAAGCAGGTTCCACACTCAGTGAAGCCTGATGTGAGGCTTAATCCCACAACCCTGACATCATGACCTGGGCTGAATTTAAGAGTAGGCCACCTAACCATGTGAGCCACCCAGGTGCCCCTCCAAAACTAGTTTTATTTTATTTTTCTATTTGACAGTGTGAGAACACAAGCAGGGGGAGCAGGAGAGGGAGAAGCAGGCTCCCTGTTGAGCAGGGAGCCCAAGGTGGGGCTCAAACCCAGGACCCAGGATCATGACCTGAGCCTAAGGCAGATGCATAACAGACTTAGCCACCCAGGTGCCCCCCAAAAGTAGTTTTAAATACTCATTTGTGGTGGCATAAAATTACAAAACTTTTTTGTTGCTCATAGGTGGATGCACTCAGAGGACAATGACTATTCAAATCCATAAAATGTTTCAAGGGATGGATAATCTAGGCCTAAAGAAGATTTGGCTGTACACATATTCCTGTTTATGGCCTTACCCTGTTTTTGGTGACTGTCACAGGACTGTATATATGACCGCTTATCTTTCCTTTTGTGTCTTCCTGCCCTGCTACTTAAAGTGAAGCTTTACATCTACTGCATATTCTTTCTTCTTACGTTTGATTTTTGAAATAGAAATAGCATTTCTCGTCCTCTCTACTTAAATATAAAAGTTCCTGGCTTTGGGGCGCCTGGGTGGCTCAATGGGTTAAAGCCTCTGCCTTCGGCTCAGGTCATGATCTCAGGGTCTTGGGATCGAGCCCCATATTGGTCTCTCTGCTCAGCGGGGAGCCTGCTCCCCGCCCCCACCTGCCTCTCTGCCTACTTGTGATCTCTGTCTGTAAATTTAAAAAAGTAATAATTAAAAAAAAAAAAGTTCCTGGCTTTATCTTTTTGTTAACTTATGGTCCTTTCTTTTCAGATCTGTTCTCATTTTCAATATTGCAGTATTGAAAAATTTCATATTTTTAAACTATGGTATTTCATATTTGGCAACCTTCCTGATTTCCTCTTGGTTAAAAGTTATTCGATTTTTGGGGTACCTGGGTGGCTCTGGTGCCTGACTTAAGTGTCTAACTCTTGATTTTGGCTCAGGTCATGATCTGAGTTGGGAGATTGAGCCTGGCATCTACACAGGGTGTGGAGCCTGTTTAGGATTCTCTCTTACCCTCTTTGTCCCTCCCCCACTCTTCTTTCTCCTTCTCTGAAGAAAAAAAACAAAACCCCAGACCCCCGAAACCATAAAACAAAACCTATTAGATTTTTTTTTAAGTTTTGTATTTAAATTCTAGTTAGCATATAGTGTCATATTAGTTTCATTAGTAGAATTTTATGATTTATCACTTAAATAGAGTACCACAACAAGTGCCCTCCTTAATACCCATCCACCTGCCCGCCTCCCCTCCAGCAGCCCTCAGTTTGTTTTCTATTGTTAACACTCCATTTTGTGTTTGCCTGTCTCTTTTCCCTCTATGTTAATGTTTATTTCTTAAATTCCACATATGAGTGAAATCAAATGGAATTTGTCTTTCTCTGACTAACTCGTTTCACTTAGCATAGTACACCGTAGCTCCATCCACGTTGCAAGTGGCAGGATTTCATTTTTTGATGTCTGAGTAATATTCCATCATAGATATGTACTACAGCTTCTTTATCCATTATTTAGTGAACATTTGGGCACTTTCCATAAATTTGGCTATTGTTTATAATGCGGATAATAAGCATCAGGGAGCATATGTCCTTTTGAATCAGTATTTTTGGATCCTTTGGGTAAATACCTAATAGTGCAGTTACTGGGTCATAGTGTAGTTCTATTTTTAACTTTTTGAGGAACCTTCATACTGTTTTTCCAGAGTGGCTGCACCGGTTTGCATTCCCACCAACAGTGCTAGAGGGTTCCCCTTTTTCCATATCCTTGCCAGCACTTGTTTCCTGTTAATTTTAATTTTGCTAATTTTAGCCATTCTGCCTGGTGTGCGGTGATAACCTCATAGTAGTTTTGATTTGTATTTCCCTGAAGTTGAGTGATGGTGAGCATCTTTTCACGTATCTGTTAGCCATCTGGATGTGTTCTTTGGGAAAGTGTCTATTCGTGACTTCTGCCCATTTCTTGACTGGATTATTTTTGGGTGTTGAGTTTGATGAGTTGTGTATAGATTTTGAACACTAACCCTTTATTAAATATGTCATTTGTAAATATCCTCTTCCATTCAGAAGATTGCTTTTTAGTTCTTTTGAATGTTTCCTTTGCTGTGCAGAAGCTTTTTTTCTTGATGAAGTCCCAATAGTTCATTTTTGCTTTTGTTTCTCTTACCTCCAGAGATATATCTGGTAAGAACTTGGTATAGCCCATGTCAAAGAGATTGCTGCCTGTGTTCTCCTCTAGGATTTTGGTGATTGCTCTCTCACATTGAGGTCATTCATCCATTTTGAATTTATTTTTGTGTATATTGTAAGAAAGTGGTTCAGTTTTATTCTTTTGCATGTAATGGTCCAGGTTTTCCAACAGCATTTGTTGAAGAGACTGTATTACATTGGATGTTTTTTCCTGTTTTGTCGATTAGTTGACCATAGAGTTGTGGATCTGTTTCTGGATTTTTTATTCTGTTCCATTGATCTTTCTATTCTGTTCCATTGATCTGTTCCATTGATCTTTGTTGTTGTGCCATGACCATACTTTCTTGATCACTACAGCTTTGTCCTATAACTTGAAGTCTACAATTGTGAAGCTTTCAGCTTTGCCCTTCTTTTTCTTTTTTTAAATTATGTTATGTTAATCACCATACAGTACATCATTAGTTTTTTTTTTTTTTTAAGATTTTATTTATTTATTTGACACAGAGAGAGAGATCACAAGTAAGCAGAGCAGAAGGCAGAGACAGAGGGGGAAGCAGGCTCCCCACTGAGCAGAGAGCCCGATGCGGGGCTTGAACCCAGGATCCTGAGATCACGACCTGAGCTGAAGGCAGAGGCTTAACCCACTGAGCCACCCAGGCACCCCACATCATTAGTTTTTGATGTTGTGTTCCATGATTCATTGTTTGCATATAACACCCAGTGCTCATCACAACACATGCTCTCCTTAATACCCATCACTGGGCTAACCCAACCCCCCCCACCCCCCCTCTCCTGTAAAACCCTCAGTTTGTTTCCTGGAGTCCATGGTCTCTCATGATTCATCTCCCCCTCTGATTTACCCTCTTCATTTTTCCCTTCCTACTCCTAATGCCCTCCCATGCTATTCCTTATGTTCTACATATAAGTGAAACCTTATGGTAATTCTCTTTTTCTGCTTGACTTATTTCACATAGCATAATCTCCAGTCCCATCCATGTTGATGCAAATGGTGGGTATTCATCCTTTCTGATGGCTTAGTAATATTCTGTTGTATATATGGACCACATCTTCTTTATCCGTTCATCTGTTAAAGGACATCTTAGCTCTTTTCACAGTTTGGCTACTTTGGACATTGCTACTATGAACATTGGGGTGCATGTGGCCCTTCTTTTCACCACATCTGTATCTTTTGGGGTAAATACCCAGTAGTGCAATTGCTGGGTCATAGGGAAGCTCTATTTTTAATTTTTGGAGGAACCTCCACGCTGTTTTCTGAAGTTTGCCTTTCTTTTTTAAGACTGCTTTGGCTATTTGGGGTCATTTTTGGTTCCATACAAATTTTAGGGTTGTTAGTTTTAGCTCTGTGAAAAACCCTGGTGATATTTTGATAGGGGTTGTTTTGAATGTGTAGATTGCTTTAGATATCCTAGGCATTTTAACAATAATTTTTCTCCTAATCCATAAGCGTGGGATGTTTTCCCATTTCTTTTTCTTCTCTTCAATTTCCTTCATACATATTCCACAGTTCTCAGAGTACAGATCTTTTACTTCTTTGGTTAGGTTTATTCCTAGGTATCTCAGGTTTTTTTTGTGCAATTGTAAATGGGATTGATTCTTTGATTTCTGTTTTTGCTGCTTCGTTATTGGTGTATAGAAATTCCACAGATTTCTGTAAGTTGATTTTTGTATCAGTTATAGCAAATTTTTTTGGTAGTCTTTTGGGTTTCCTATATGGAGGGAGTATCATATCTTATTTAATGGTGAAAATTTGACCTCTTCCTTGCTGATTTGGATGACTTTTATTTCTTTTTGTTGTCTAATTGCTAAGACTAGGAGTTCCAGTTATGTTATGTTAAATAACAATGGTAAGAGTGGACATCTCTGTCTTGTTCCTGACCATAGAGGAAGAGCTACCAGTCTTTCCCTATTGAGGATGATATTCTCTGTGGGTCTTTTGTATATGGCCTTTATGATGTTGAGGTATGTTCCATCTATCCCTACCTTGCTGAGACTTTTTATCAGGAAAGGACGCTGTATTTTGTCAAATGCTTTTTCTGCACCTATTGACAGGATCATATGGTTCTTACTCTTTCTTTTGTTACTGTGGTGTATCACATTGGTTTGTGAATATCCAAGTGCCCCTGCAGCCCAGGAATAAATCCCATTTGATTGTGATGGATGATTCTTTTAATGTATTGTTGGATTCAGTTTGCTAGTATTTTGTTGAGAATTTTTGCATTCATGTTCATCAGTGATACGGGCCTGTAATTCTCTTTTTTGATTGTCTGTTTTGGAATCAAGGTAATGCTGGCTTCATAGAATAAGTTTGGATGTTTTTCTTCCACATCTATTACTGGGAACAGTTTGAGAAGAATAGGTGTTAACTCTTTAAATGTTTGGTTGAATTTCCTAGGAAGCTGTCTGGTCCTAGACTATTGTTTGTTGGGAGACTTTGATTATGGATTCAATTTCTTGCTGGTTATTGGTGTGCTTAATTTTTTTATTTCTTCCTGGCTCAGTTTATATGTTTCTAGGAATTTATCCATTTCTTCCAGATTGCCTAGTTTATTTGCATATAATTTTTCATAATATTCTCTTAGAATTGTTTTATTTCTGTGGTGTTGGTTGTGATCTCTCTAACTTATGGTTTTATTTTTTTTTAAGATTTTATTTATTTATTTATTAGAGAGAGAGAGAATGAGTAGGGGGAGAGACAGAGGGAGAGGGAGAGGGAGAGAGAGAATCTCAAGCACACTCCAGATGGAGCATGGAGCCTGACAAAGGGCTCAGTCTCCTGACACTGAGATCCTGACGTGAGCTGAAATCAAGAGTTGGATGCTTAACTGACTGAGCCACCCAGGTGTCCAATTGTAATTTTATTTCTTTGGGTCCTTTCTGTTTCCATTTTGGTAAGTCTGGCTAGGGGTTTATCAGTTTTATTCATTCTAAGAACAAGCTCCTGGTTTCATTGGTCTGCTTTAATATTTATTCACTTTTCTGTTGACTTTAGGCTTCATTTCTTTTTGTAGTTCCTATAGGTGTAAGGTTGTATATTTAAGATTTTTCTTGCTTCCTGAGGTAGGCCTGTATTGCTATATAATTCTTTCTTATGACTGCTTTTGCTGCATCCCAAAGGTTTTGGACTGTCATGTTTTCATTTTCATTTGTTTTGATGTATTTTTTTTTTTTTTATTCTTTAATTTCCTGGTCAACCTGTTCATTCTTTAGTAGGATATTCTTTAACCTCCATGTATTGGTAGTCTTTCCAAATTTTTTTCTTGTGGTTGACTTGAAGTTTCATAGCATTGTGGTTGGGGAAAATATGCATGGTATGACCTCAGTCTTTCTGTACTTGTTAAGGCCTGATTTGTGACCCAGTATGTGATCTGTTCTGGACAATGTCCCGTGATGAAATGTTCTGAATATATCTGTTAAGTCCATCTGGTCCAGTGTATCATCATTCAAGGCCATTGTTTGCATTTTGCTTTTCTGCTTAGGTGATCTGTTCGTGCTCTAAGTGGGATGTTGAAATCCCCCATTATTATTATTATCATCAATGAGTGCCTATGTTTGTTATTAATTGTCTAATATATTTGGGTGTTTGCAAGTTGGGGGCATAAATATTTATAATTGTTAGATCTTCTCGTTGGATAGACCCTTTGTTATGATATAGTGCCCTTCTTCTTCTGTTACAGTCTTTGATTTAAAATCTAATTTTGATATAAGGATGGCTACTCAAGCTTTCTTTGACTTCCATTAGATGATAAATATTTCTCCATCAATTCACTTTCAACTTAGGTCTAAAATGAGTCTCTTGTAGGCAGCATGTAGTTGGGTCTTACTTTTTTTAATCCATTTGGTACCCGGTGTCTTTTGATTGGAGCATTTAGTCCATTTATGTTCAGAGTGATTACTGATAAGAATTTAGTGCCATTGTATTACCTGTTAAGTTGTTGTTTCTGGAGATTTTCTGTGTACCTTTCTAGTCTTTGTCATTTTTGGTCTTTCTCTCTCAAAGAGTCCCCTTTAATATTTCTTGCAGGACTGGTTTAGTGGTCACGAAGTCCTTTAGTTTTTGTTTGTCTGGGAAACACTTCATCTCTCCGTCTATTCTGAGTGACTGCCTTCCTAGATAGAGTATTTTGACTGCATATTTTTCCCATTTAGCACATTGAATATATCCTGCCACTTTCTTTGGCCTGCGGAGTTTCTGTGGAGAGATCTGCTGCTAACCTTATCTGTTTTCCCTTATAAGTTAGGGATTTCTTTTCACTTACTGCTTTTAGGATTTTTAAAAATTTCTGTATTTTGCAAATTTAACTGATTTGCCTTGGTGTTGGCCTGCTTTTGTTGATTTTGGTGGGAGTTCTCTCTGCCTCCTGGATTTGAATGTCTCTTTTCTTCCCCAAATTAGAGAAGTTTTCAACTATAATTTCCTCAATTAAACCTGTCCCATTTTCCCTCTGTTCTTTTGGGATCCTTATTATAGGAATATTACTTTGCCTTAAGGAGTCTTTAAGTTCCCTGAGTCTGCATTCACATCTAATATTTTTCTTTTCTTTTTAGCTTCGTTATTTTTCATAATTTTATGTTCTGTGTCACTTATTCATTCCTCTGCATCCTTTCATCCATTACATCCAGTTGGTTTCATAACTCAGTTTACAGTGTTTTTTAGTTGAGCCTGACTAGTTTTTAGGTCTTTGGTTTCTGCATAAGGGACTCCCTGGTGTCTTCTACGCTTTTCTTAAGCCCACCTAATATCCTTATGATTGTTGCTTTAAATTCTGGATCGAGGGGCACCTGGGTGGCTCAGTTGGTTAAACATCTGACATCAGCTCAGGTAATGATCTTGGGGTCCTGGGATTGAGCCCCACATTGGGCTCAGGGGGTGTGCGGGTTCTGCTTCTCCCTCTGCCCCTTTCTCCCACTTGTGCTTATACACTTTCTCTTTCCCTAAAATAAACAGAATCTTTAAAAAATAAATACTGGATCGAGCATATTACTTATATCTATTTCAACTAGATGCCTGGCTGTGACCTTTTCTTGTTCTATGGGATGAATTCCTCCTCTGTCTTGGCATTTTCATCTCCATCTTCTTTTTTGTGTTAGGAAAACCCATTATGTTTCCTGTTCCTGAGAGTATTGACTTTATAAAGAAGAGGTCATATACTGTTCAGGGCCTGGCACTTCAGGAAGTGTCTCCGGTGTATGCTGTGTGTGCTGTGTTGCTGTGTTTTGCTTGGTCTTTCCCTGAGGTCAGTCCTCTGCAGTGTTTTTCCTTGCCTGCAGTGGGGAGTGTTTGGACATGGGCCAGCATCTGGTGAGTTTAACTAGGTGTGCTCTGGTCTGCTTGCTAAAAGAGACCTGATGCTGTATCCACTGCAGCTGAAGCTTTGCAGAACTCTGTGGTCAGTAGATGTGGTGTGTGTGTGTTGGGGGGTGGGGGCTTGTGCTGCTCTTCTGGGGGAGGGGCCTGCTGTGCTGGTTCTCAGACACACTTGCCTGAGAGAAGTGGCACCTGCCTAGTACACAGGGCCAGGACTTGGTGTAAGTGATTTTATGCCACTGTTGGCACTGTGCTGTTCACTGAAGTTAGTTTATGCTGGGGGGTGGGAGAGAGTAATGGCATCTGCCAACATGTTTGTCCCCAGAGAGGCAAGCCACCTCTTTTAGATGTGCTCCAAGAAGGGGGAATCCTCTCTCCCAGTGTGTCCTAGGGGATCCTCAGATCATGTTGTTTGCCCTGGGCTATCTGTACTAGTTCTCCACAGGAGCACTGCATCAGCGGCTGGGCTCCACACCCTCCATGCCATGGTCCTCTAAAATTCTAGTGTTTGAGCCCTGTGGTTGTAAAAACTCACAAAAATCAGCCCTCTCATTTTCCCAGTCACTGGCTTTGGGGAAATGTGTTCTTTCTGTGATCCCCTGTGCACTCTTCTCTCTCGCTTTCTCTCACCTCTCTCCATGACAGGGTTCCCTCCCCTCTGAGACACCTGTGATCCTCTGCCCCCCCCCCCCATCATGTCTCCACATCTTCAACCTTGCATGATGTGGTTTTTTTTCTCCCTCTATTTTTGCAGTTCTGTTCTTAGAACGATTTCTTGGGTGTCCAAAATGATTTGATATTTGTCTAGCTGAGTTCCAGGGACCAGGCAAGCCTGGGGTCCTCCTTCTACTCTGCCATCTTAGTTCCTTTGGGCTTTACCATTTTTAATGAATGATCAGATTACCAGTTAATTATGAAGGCTACAGTTCAAAAATGGCCCAACAGAAAAGATGCCCAGGGCAAGGCCTGAGGGGTGAACATCTGGCCTCCAGGCATACCTGTCTCCCAGTACCTCCATAGGTTCAACCTGGAAGCTCTCCAAACCCCATCTCATAGGGTAGGCGGAATGAGGTAAATGATCAAAAACTATTTGGTTTCTATTGCTTTTTTAGTCTTCAACATTTCTTTTCCTTCACTTTTATGTTAGGAGCCCTTTTACCAGCATCTTCATTTGAACTGTCATGAAAATAATTTCTGAGGATAATCTTCTTAGATAATGTTAACTGTAATGGCTTACTTGTTTTTATCAGCTGTTGTAAAATAATTTTGCTAGATTCAGTTTTTTGTTTTTGTTTTGTTTTAGCTCCTGCTTGATTCTAGTGGTTGTGATAGGCTAAATGAAAGAGTTCATGGAATTTGAATAGTTTTTATTGTGTATCAAGAAACTTGGAATAACTGGAAATATATAATCTGCAAGACAAATTGTTATGTGGATGTTTCTGAGATCCACTTTTTTTTTTCTTAAAGATTTTATTTATTTGTTTGAGAGACAGAGATAAGATCCACTCTTGAGTTATTACAGTGTGGCTGTAAAGCTAGAGAGGAAAAAATAGTTTTCACATAGTCAACATTTATTAATTATTTTATGCCCCTTGTTCCGTTCACTTACTCATTTATTCAATAGATATTGAAGAAATTTATATCCTTAAGCTCATTCATCTAACATGTAGACAAAAATGTTTAGAATGTAAAAAAAAGTAAAATAATCATCAGACATTAGTTATATAATATGGCTTTTATAACTCAGTGTAAATATGAGTAAGTGCCAGAATGAGTGCAGTTTACTCAAAGGATAGAAAAATTAATAAGTGATAAGAAAAGCTTCATACCTTTTAATAGGTTTTAATATATTAATATGCTTATTGATTGGATTGGAAATTCATTTTGGAAATAATGTTTTATGTAATTTTAAAAAATGGAATCAAATTTTTGTAGCTGGGAAAGGAAAATCTTATAATGGATTTATTCAGATCTCATTCTATGGATGAAAAAAGCCCAGAGATAGGATGATTGCCAAATGTGAAATAATTTCTTCTTGATTAAAAACTATTTCATTTTCATTGCTATCTTGCTCAGTATCTTATACCCAGGTGTAGGTGGTACAGAATTGGCAATAGAATTTAAATCTTATTCCTAGTCTGTTACTGATGGCACTCTGCTTGTTGATTGCATTTCTGAACCAAATTCTTGTTTTGTATTGGGACTTTGGACTTGGGGCTCTCATACAGAGACAGCAGAGGGTAGTAGTTAAAGGTTTCCGCTCAAAAGTTCATTTTTTTTACCCCATGTATCTTTTATTCAGATTCCCTGAAAGTTGCCATTTTGACATTTTATCATATTTGCTTTATCATTCTTTCCTTCCAACATACACACATACACACACACATATGTGTGTATATATGCATATCACACATTTGCATTTGCAGGCATTTGAGACTAAATCACAGATATGATGCCTGTTTACCTCCCCCCCAGTACTTCAGTATATATTTCCTAAAAAAACAAGAACATTCTCTTCAAAATCTGCTTAAGAGTTAAAAAAAAAAAAAATCCTGCATTTGATCCTGGCTTTGCCACTAACTTGCTGTAAGACCTTGGAATGTTACTTAGCCTCTCCATATGTCTGTTTACCCTTCTGTAAAGCAGGATAATAGGACCTTCCCCATAGGGTTGTTAATCAGATTAGATGATCATATGTTTAGCATGTAATAAGTGCTTGATGCATGGTGGCTTTATTTTTTTTTTTATTTTTATTTTTTTTTAGATTTTATTTATTTATTTGACAGAGATCACAAGTAGACGGAGAGGCAGGCAGAAAGAGAGAGAGAGGGAAGCAGGCTCCCCGCTGAGCAGAGAGCCCGATGCGGGACTCGATCCCAGGACCCTGAGATCATGACCTGAGCCGAAGGCAGCGGCCTAACCCACTGAGCCACCCAGGCGCCCCTGCATGGTGGCTTTAATTAGATCATAGTAAGTAGTGTTAATAGTAATTCAAGAAATTGATTTAATTACAGTGAACCATATTCTTAGCTTATTAATTTAGAGAAGTTCGTGGTTTTTTTTTTTTTTTTTTTAATTGATGTGTAGGTGACACACAATGTTACGTTAGTTTCAGGTGTACAACATAGTGATTCCACAAGTCTATGTTACACTTGTGGTGAGCATGGTATAAGCTACCATCTTTCACCATACAACACTATTATAATATGATTGATTACATGTATTTAGCTGCCTGTTGAACTTCTCTATGCTGTACTTGCCCAAGACTTACTCATTTCATAAAAGTTTGTGTTCCTTTAGATTCTTCAAGGGTGCTAGTATCTGTTGGGCCAGTCATAGTTGAGAAGTCAAGGCCAAACATAAGTGGTTTGCCCTAGACCTGACCCTGGTTGTCTGAATTTTGGTGCTTTGTCACTGCAAAAGCTTCCTCCCTAATAACTCTGTTCTTTTATTTTGGGCCTCAAAAATTCCACTCTTTTAAAAATAATCTCTTAAAAATGGGCTACAGTTCACCATTCTTATTTCTGATATTTAAGTTAGAATAATACTAATGGTATCCTAAGAGTTTAATTGGAGTTGAAAATTGAAAACCTCATCATTAAAATTCACTCATCCTAGATGTCTATCAACAGATGACTGTATAAAGATGTATGTATATACGTATGTATGCATATATATGTATTTATACACACACACACACACACACTGGAATATTATGCAACCATCAAAAAACCAATTTTTTTTTTTTTTGGCTATGTTTTACTTAATCTTTAATATATTTTAATTAAAAAAAAAAACCTTTAACAGTACTTTTTGGTCTGAAGTGGTCCCTCTGCTGAAATGCCAGGTGCTAGCTGTAATTCTGGCTTTAAACCAAAACACTGAATGTTTAATAAATAAAAATTAGAACTTGCCATTTGCAATGTGGATGGAACTAGAGGGTATTGTGCTAAGCGAAATAAGACAATCAGAGAGGGAGAATTATATGATCTCACTGATTTAAGGAATTTGAGAAACAAGACAGAGGATCATAGGGGAAGGGAGGAGAAAATGAAACAAGATGAAACCAGAGAGGAAGACAAACCCTAAGAGACACTTGGTCTCACGAAATAAACCGAGGGTTGCTAGAGTGGAGGGGGAATGGGAGGGATGGGGTGACAGGGTGATGGACATTGAGGAAGAGGGCATGTGTTATGGTGAGTGCTATGAATGGTGTAAGACTGATGAATCACAGACCTGTACCCTGAAACAAACAATACATTATATGTTAATAAAAAAATTGACCCATAATTCAAGAATGTTATCAAAATTGTTTTTTAATATTTATAATAAATATTATTTTTATTTATTTTAAAAAATAGTTTTCATTTACAGTTAGTTGATGTCAGTCTTGCCTCATCCATTTAAAATTTGTGGCTGGAAGTTGGACAGCACTAGGAAAGAATTTTGAGGATTTCTTCTGTGGTAGTCTAACATTGCAAACTTTATCTTTCAACATTTATCTGGGACATAGTAGTAGTAATTTGTGGTCTATGTTATTTTATGGTCATGTCAACTGCATGAGTTCATACTGTCTTCCTCAAGTTGATATTTTTAAAAAGCATGTGTTTAGCTGCCTGTTGTATTTCATCAAATTAAGATGCATCATTATTTTATTTATCATTGTCTCAGTTACCTAATGGTGTATAACAAATAATCCCTAAATTTAGTGGCTTAAAACAACAATTATTTGCTCACTATTCTGTTGTTCGAGTTGGACTAAGTTCGGTGGTTTGGTTTTGAATGTTATTTCCTGGCATCACTTATGTCTTTTCGATTACCTGGCAGCTTGACTGGGCTAGATGGTTTAAGATGTGCTCAACTCCAGTATCTGGCAATGATCTGGGGTTGTTATTGGGGGCAGCAGTTGGTTCTCTTCCACATGGCCTTTCTACTAGGAATAGCGTGGACTTTTCACAAAGTGGGGGTAGTGTTCGAAGAGGTCAAGAAGGGATGCTAAAGGCTTCTTGAGTCATTTCTTTTCTGCTACATTGTGTTAGTCAAACAAGACAAAAAGCCAGACCATATTCAAAAAAGAATGGGAAGGATTAGATTGTACTCCTTGATGGGAGGAGCTTATGTTCCTCCTGATACAGACGTAGGAGCTGAAGAGATAGACCCAGCATAAAATGGTGAGACAAGTACAGGATAACCCCAATAGACATTCCCATTCAAGTAGGGGAGGAATGGGAAACAGTTAGCAGTTGCTGGTCTGTGGCAAGTCTGAAATCCATCCAGGCCCATTTTTGAGGGTCTCCTAACTGGGACAGTGAGTGTTCCTTGAATAGGGCCCAGTTCTGCTACCTGGAGGTCTTTCCCTAATCTATTATTTTCTTCTGGTTTTGATTGCACTCTCTGGTAAGTCCTTTTTTACTTATAGAAGTATTTGCAGCTGAGGAGAAATGTTTTCACGGTGCTTCTTATGCACTGGAATTTGGGAGTCCAGAAGCTTCTTTTCATTTTGAAGTATCATTGTTCCTTTTAGTCCAGTGTGGTCCATTTCTCTTAACAGTTTTTTGTTAATTTTACCAGAGTTCAAAGGATCCCTTAAAACACATCTGTAATTCATTTTTTACTTAAAGTAGAGTGTTAGGGTGCTCTGCATCAGTACTATATTTTTAAAAGATATTTTAAAATATATTTTAAAAGAATTTTTATTTATTTGTCAGAGAGAAAGCACACAGGCAGGCAGAGTGGCAGGCAGAGGCAGAGGTAGAAGCAGGCTCCCCGCTGAGCAGGAAGCCTGATGTGGGACTTGATCCTAGTACAGTGGGATCACGACCCTAGCCGAAGGCAGCCGCCTAACCAACTGAGCCAGTCAGGCGTCCCTGCATTAGTATTATTTAGCCATGTAGGAAACCTTTTGTCCAGCTTGAGCATCTCCTTTGGCTACCGAAGGCTGTCAGGCAGGTTCAGTGGGAGGCTGTTCGTGTAGTGGAGTACCTCTTAGAGATGCTACATGGCAAAACTAATATTTGAATGTGATTTTATTTTGGTATCATGATTTTAACAATCTTAATTGAGATGGTGATGGTAAAAATTTTGAAAGTAAACAATTGCCGATATTAAAAATGATTTTTTTGTCATACAGTTAATATTTAGTAGTGCTGAAATGCAGATCCAGGAAATTTATAGGGTATTTTCTTAAGATAAATCACTGGAGTCATATAGTTTCTGAAAAATTTATATTGGATTAATGAAATAAGTGATGAGTTCTAACGATGAATCAACAATATTCTGTTCTTGTCCAACCCACAGGTTTTGTCTTCAGTTCCAAGTGTGTATTTAAAGAGTGGCTTGAACAAAACAGGATGTGCCCAAAGAAGTGAGAATGGCCATGGGTCTGGAATCAGGTCCTAGGAAGAGTAATTTAAGCTTAAATTACTCTGGGGTGTAGTCTACAGAAGGCTAAAGAGAAGTATGAGATATTCAGATACTTGAAGGGTTCTTGCTGGGGTGAATAAACTGTTTTTGCTTCAGGAAAAAAAAAAGGTTAATTGGCAGAGTTTACATGAAGGTAAACTTTATCCTAAAATTTTTTTAAAAGAGATTTTATTTGAGAGAGAGCGAGGGAGAGAGAGAGAGAGAGAGAGAGAGAAAGAAGGAGCAGGGGCAGGGGCAGGGGCAGAAGGAAAGAGAGAAGCAAGACCCCTGGTGATCAGGGAGCCGGAAAGGGGTCTCTATTCTGAGACTCCAGGATCATGACCTGAGCAGAAGGCTGACGTTTAACCAACTGAGCCACCCAGGTGCACCTAACATAAAGATTTTTAAAGATCTATTAGAATAGCGTGATGATGCTTTTTTTGGTGTGGAGTTCCCAGCAGTTGAAGGAATTCAAGCAGGATTTGATATACCAGAGTTGCTAAAGTACAGTTTTTTGTGTCACAAGGTTTTTTCTTCTTTGAAACCATATAATTGTTGCATTTTTATACCTGTGTGGATCATTTTGTGAGCGCATAAATTCTCTCCTGTTGTAATATGTTAGATATTGGGATTGCATCTGATCATAAAAGCTGGAGAGGTGGCTTTATATTTTAGGAGCCTGCTATGCTCTGAGCCCCAGTCCACTGAGGAAGCAGCCCAAGTGGTTGCTTAACATGGTAGATGATCATGTCCTCTGTTATGTGACCCTTACCATTCTGTCCTCACTTGACTAATCTTAGCAGAGTTACTTGGCCCAAGGAAAGCCATTCTCTGAGATGATCAGGAAGAGATAAGATTGCTTGGTGCAAAATTTTTCTCCAACAGTAATGGTGATAGTTAAGTGAACTATCTGTCTTAGGAACTTGAGCGGAAAGCACAGAGAAAAAATCCTGTAGTTATGGTGGGAATAACCATGGAATGATAAGGGGAAGGGGCCAAATTAACTAATTATAGAACACTGGAGTACTAATTGACCAGGGTTTTTGAGGTTAATTTTCTATAATTCTTGTTTATTATTAGAGCTGCTCTTGAACTACAAGAGAGGTTACCACATTTTGAAGAGTTCTAGTCTTTGAAACCTGGCACCCTTTTTCCTGTATGTATCTTTAAAATATCTTCCCTTCCCCCAGCATTCGAGGTGACTTGAGTCTGTTTTTTTCAGTCATAATTGCCAAAAGGTTATTGCGAAGTAACATTTTCTTGACAAAAGCATGATAGAGTTAAACCTGTATTTAGATCAAATATAGATCTAAATCTATATTTAGCTTTCCCTGGGCCAAGTAACTTAGCTAAGATTAGTCAAGTGAGGGCAGCATGGTAAATGAGAGAATACAGGTCTACATGATATAATTAAAACTGTTCTTAGTTTTTGGTAATAGGTAATGAAAACCCAAACACGAGATGTTTTTAAAGCACGAGGGGGAAATTTCCCAACTTTCAATAAGTGAAGGAACTAAAAGATGATTTGTAGGGGTACCACTCAGTTGTGTCTGTTGCACCACTCAGTTAAGTTTCTGTCTTTGGCTCAGGTCATGTTCCCAGGTCCTGGGATCAAGCTCCATATCAGGCTCCCTGCTTAGCAGGGAGTCTGCTTCTCCACCTCTTTCCCCGATTGTGGTCTTTCTTTCTCACTCACACACTCCCTCTCTCTCTCAAGTAAATAAAACTTAAAAAAAAAAAAATGTGTAAAGGTTGGTTGGATTTGACTTAGTACCAAGTCCCCTTACCACTTTCATTCCATTTCATCTGTTCCTACCAAGACAGCCTGTAGTGCCATATAGCTTTTGCCTTCACATTATAGACGAGTGTTAGAGGCCTGTGTTCCCCTTCCTTGTGCAAGAATTGTCACAGGAATTCTTTGTAAACCTGTATGAAGAGAGCAATCCAGTAATCTCTCTGGCATTTGGTTTTGAGTGCTTTTAAGAATTAGTAATGCCAGGGGCATTTGGGTGGCTCAGTCGGTTAAGTGGATGCCTTCAGCTCAGGTCATGATCCCGGGGTCCTGGGATCGAGCCCTGCTTCGGGCTCCCTGCTCAGCGGGGAGTCTACTTCTCCCTCTCCCCCGCCTGCCACTCCCCTTGCTTGTGCTCTCTCAATCTCTGTTAAATAAAATCTTTAGAAAAAAAAAAAAAAGAATTAGTAATGCCTATTCATTACTATTTGATGGACTTTGGGGTAGTTGCCACTTTTTGACTATTATAAATACTGCTGCTGTAAACATTTCTGTACAAGTTTTCATTTGATACTTGTTTTTCTTTTTATTATTTTCTTTAAAGATTTTTATTTATTTATTTGACAGAGAGAGACACAGCTAGAGGGGGAACACAAGCAGGGAGAGTGGGAGAGGGAGAAGCAGGGTTCCCTGTGGAGCAGGGAGCCTGACATGGGACTCGATCCTAGGACCCTGGGATCATGATCCTAGCTGAAGGCAGACGCTTAAGGACTGAGCCTCCTAGGTGCCCTGATGCTTGTTTTAAATTGAGTACGTAACTAGGAGCAGAATTGCTGGGTCATATGGTAACGATGTTGAATTATTTGAGGAACTGCCAGACTCTTTTCCACACGGGTGCTCTATTGTATATTGGAACCAGCAGCAGATGAGGATTCTGCTTTATCTACATTCTCGTCAACACTTGTTATTATTTGTTTATGATTCTAGCCATCCTAGTGGGTTTGGAATATCTTATTGTGGTTTTGATTTGCATTCCTCTGATGGCTATGTAGTGTTAGAGCTTTTTTTTTTTTTTAAGATTTTATTTATTTGACAGAGATCACAAGTAGGCAGAGAGGCTGGAAGAGAGAGGAGGAAGCAGGCTTCCCGCTGAGCAGAGAGCCCAATGTGGGGCTCCATCCCAGGACCCTGAGATCATGACCTGAGCTGAATGCAGAAGCTTTAACCCACTGAGCCACACAAGTGCCCCGGTGTTGAGCTTTTTTATGTGCTTATTGGTCATTTGTATATCTTCTTTGGAGAAATATTCTATTCAGATCCTTTGCCTAATTTTAAGTTCAGTTTTTTGTCTTTTTTATCACTGAATTGTAAGAGATTTTTATACACTCTTGATACAAATCTTTTTTTTTTTCTTCAAGATTTTTATTTATTTATTTGACAAGGAAATACCATGATAGAGGGAGCACAAACGGGGAATGGGAGAGGTATAATCTGGCTGCCTGCTGAGCAGGGAGTCCGATGGTGGGCTTGATCCCAGGACCCTGGGGTCATGACCTGAGGCAACGACTGAGCCACCCAGGGGCCCCGAGATACAAGTCTTTTCCTGAAGTACAGTTGACCTTGAAGAACAATGTTTGAACTACATGTTCACTTATCTTTTTTTTTTTTTTTTTTAAGATTTTATTTATTTGACAGAGATCAAAAGTAGGCAGAGAGGCAGGCAGAGAGAGGAGGAAGCAGGCTCAATGCTGAGCAGAAAGCCCTATGCGGGCCTTGATCCCAGGACCCTGGGATCATGACCCGAGCCGAAGGCAGAGGCTTTAACCCACTGAGCCACCCAGGTGCCCCAGTTCACTTATCTTTAATTAAATACTGTTACTATAAATGTATTTGCCCATCCATATGATTTTCCTAATGTTTTCTTTTCTCTAGCTTTATTGTAAGAATATAGTATAAAATATGTATAACATACACAATATGTATTAGTTGACTGTTACCAGTAGGGCTTCTGTAGTTAAGCTATCAGTTTTTGGGATGTCAAAAGTTACATGCTGACTTTCTATTGCCCCTGGGGGGTGGGACCAGCCCCCCTAGGTTCCTGCATTGTTCATGTGTCAACTGTAATGATTTGTAGATAATTTCTCCTATTTTGCCAATGATCTTGTCAATGTCAGTGACATTTCTTGTTAATGTTCTTTGAACCACAAAAGTTATAATTTGGACTGAATAAAAATTTATATTTATTTTGTGGTTTGTGTTTTGATGTTGTATCTAAGAATCCTTTGCTAAATCTGAGGTAATGAAGATTTACCCTTATGTTTTTTCCTTAGAGTTTTATAGTTTTACCTCTTAAATTTATGTTTGTGATTCTTTTTGAGTTAATTTTTGTATATGGTGTGAAGCAAGATTGAAGTAAGGTTGAACTTCATTCTTTTGAAAATGTGGGTATCCAGTTGTGTTGAACAGATTGTTCTTTTCCCATAGAATGATCTTGGCACCCTCTTCAAAAATTTCTGTATTCTTAATCTTTATTCTTGCACAAGAAATACTTTTATCTAAGAAAGCCCTCATACTTTATGCAGAATTGCTCCCAATTACCTGAGTGTCTATGGAGTGCATATATTAGCTTGCCTACCTTCCAGAGTTGCCAGAGCTAGTGTTGCTATTGCTTGTAAATCTGTGCTTGCATCAGTATGTTTTTATATATATAAAAAAAGTTTAATGTAATGGGTTTATACTTGTTTTTGGAATGCAGTTAGGAACACATTATCAATATTATCAATTTGGTACTTTTTCTTACATATATTTTACAGAATATAGATGAATTACTGGATTTATTTTTGCAGATAAGCAAAAATATTAGAGTCTCTTTAACTACTAAAGTAGGAATGTATATGATAAGATGCATTTTGAGTATTTGTAAAGTGACTTTATCTAGGCACACGGGGAGACAATAATATTCCAAAGTATGGACCATTTACACGAGGGACTTCCTTCTCTGTCGAGCAGTTAGTATATATAAAGTCTCATGTAGACCCTAGGAAGAAGGTGGACGGGGGTGGACTCAAAGATAAGGTAGACTTTGATCTTGCCCTCTATTTTTTTCTTTTTAAAGATTTTATTTTTTTATTTTTATTTTTATTTTTAATTTTTTAAATTTATTTTCAGCGTATC
The DNA here is from genome assembly GCF_010015895.1 of Lontra canadensis. Taxonomy (NCBI): domain Eukaryota; kingdom Metazoa; phylum Chordata; class Mammalia; order Carnivora; family Mustelidae; genus Lontra; species Lontra canadensis. The sequence continues at coordinate 34,207,599 of NW_022630998.1, read as the reverse complement.
AGTATTCATTGTTTTTGCACCACATCCAGTACTCCATGCAATCCGTGCCCTCTCCAATACCCACCACCTGGTTCCCCCAACCTCCCACCCTTAAAGATTTTATTTATCTATTTGACAGAGATCACAAGTAGGCAAAGAGGCAGGCGGGGGTGGGGGGAGGAGGGGAAAGCAGGCTCCCTGCTGAGCAGAGAGCCCAATGTGGGGCTCCATCCCAGGACCCTGAGATCATGACCTGAGCCGAATGCAGAAGCTTTAACCCACTGAGCCACCCAGGTGCCCCAAGACTTATATATTTTAGAGCAAGAGCAAGTGTGGGTCGTGGGTGCAGAGGGAGAGAATCTTCAAGTAGAATTCATGCTGAGTGTTGGGCTCAATCCCAGGACCGATGAGATCATGACCTGAGCTGAAACCAGGAGTCAGACCCTCTACCAACTGAGCCACCAGGTGCCCCTTCCTATGGCTATCTTCTAATGGTGGTTAGAATCCTCATGTGGTGATTTGGAATACATGTGGAAAGTGGGGAGAAATGAAAATAGGAGGTACAGGAAAACAGCATCAGGAATCTTGGTTAGAGATGGCCAAGGGCTAGTATTCTACTATAATGTTACCACCATTTAGCAATTTTACTAAAGCTTTTGAGGCTTGTCTTAGGTTGATTTCATCAGTCTTGTGGTTTTATTTATGGCATAGCATGCTTAATTTTTGGCATCTGAAGTAATTGTAAATTTTACTGAATTGTTTACAAGTCAATGGTGTATTGTAAAAATGCAAATTGATGTTTCCCCAAGGTTAAAAGAAGTATATTATATACTAGTATTTGATTAAAAAAATTTTTAAAGATTTTATTTATTTGACAGAGAGAGAACACAAGTAGGCAGCGAGGCAGGTGGAGAGGGCGGGGGGAGCAGGCTCCCTGCTGAGCAGAGAGCCCGATTCAGGGCTCGATCCCAGGACCCTGAGATCATGACCTAAGCTGAAGGCAGAGGCTCAACCCACTGAACCACCCAGGTAACCCTGAAAATCTTTTTTTTATGGAAACATTTGTGTTTGAGTCTCAGGGGAACTTAATCACCATTTAGCATTGAGTTCACAAGAAAATGTTCTGTGAAGTACATATATTACAGACAGGCATTTCTTTATTTTTAGCCTGGTATTAGGGGCATTAGAGGAAGGAGTAAATCAAATTTGTGGAGGTTTGTCCTCACTTGTTAAGGGTGGGTCTGGAACCAGGCCATCTAGGTTTGCTTCTCTATCACTTCCTTGAGTGACCTTAGGCAAATTACTGAATTTTTCTGCCTTCAATATTTTTTTTTATATTTCTTATAGGAATATTTCTTTTGAATCAAGGCAAAGATGGGAAGTTCTTAAGATAACAGAGGAAATAATGGTGCAAGATTATCTTTGGTTATAGCATGTGATTATGCTTCTTTTATTTTATCCTTAAATTGCCTATATTTTCTCAGATGAATTTTTATTAACTTTTAAACATTTTGTTTTAACAGAAATAGTAACAAAAACAAAACATACAAATAACTGGTTGTATTACCAAGCTTAGACATTTTAGAGACTGTAATAGATCAGAACGTGAACTGAGGGTAATAAGGAAAGGTCATTGTATTTTTATGACTTAAGTTTTGTTTAAATGTTAGACAGTTTTGTATTTGTTTGCTTAATGTTGATGATTTTTGGAGATGTCATCTGTTTTATTTATTTATTAATTTTTTATTTTTTATTACATTAAGACCTAATAGTTTTGAAAGCTTATGATTGCTTTTTGAAGTCATGGGAAGCTAGCAGGAGATGAATCCCTTGTGTCATAATTGGAACTTCAAACATTTTCCTCCCATGGAATATTGTTGTACAGAATGCCTGGCTTTGGTGGTGTTTTGATTTTAAGTTCTGGCCTGGGTACTTGTACTGGGTTTTAAGTACTCTTGTTAACTACCAAGTTGGTGGTTAACTTGGTGGTCAACAAGAGAAGTTACTTTAGCCAGATTTTGTTTCATAAGGTAGTGTTTTATGAAGTATACATTTATTCTCAGATGGAAAAATTAAAAGTTCACTGACCATAATATGACAAAAAAAAAAAAAAACAAGACCTTTTGAAATTTGTTTATAGGTCTTTGGTTGTCATGTTTAGTGGTAAATTGTTCTGGTAATTTCAGTATTTGGTATGTTAAAAGATAATGATCAAAAACTCATTAGTCTTTGTGAAGAACTACTGTATATGATAAAGCAACTTTTTCTGTACAAAAATCTCCTAACAGTTCACTGAAAAATGAGGGCTATTTTTGTGGAAAGAGTGCTGTTCTCTGATTACTAGGCTATCATAGTCAAAGGTGATTGAACTTGCAGGTCATTGACAGAAATATGACCAATTATTTTCCTGTTCTTCATGATTACCTTTTTTTCTTCTTAGGTCTCTAGATTTCAGTGCATTAATACTGGGGCACATAGCTGTATTAGCTACCCAGTTTCTCAAATATCAGAAGAAATTTTGGTGATTTAGTATAACAGGAAATGCTGGTGTTATTTTGGTCCCTGATAGCTAATACCCCTGCCCCCTCTATCCTGATTTCTTGACTAATGAGTATTTCTCTTTAATGAATGATATGGTATTTAGATTTTGAAGACTTAGAGATTTATAGCTGGTTGGCAACATTTATTCTAAGAAATATTACATCTGATTATCTTTTTAAAAAACAGCTTTGAGATATAATACATATACTGCACAGTTCACCCACCTAAAGTATACAGTTTAGTGGTTTTTAGTGTATTTGCAGTTGTGCAGTTATCACTATCAACTTTAAAAACTTTGATCACCACAAAAAGAAACCCCATTGGCAGCAATAATTCTCCATTTTCCTCCCAATTCCACTAGCCCTCGGCAGCCACTAATATGCTTTCTGGGGATTTCTTATAAATGGAATCATGCGCTATGTAGTCTTTGATTGGCAGCTTTCACAGCATAATGTATTGAAGGTTTATGCATATTGTAGCACATATCAGGACTTCATTTCTTTTTATTAGCAAATAGCAATTTTATTGCATGGATATACAGTATATTTGTCAGTTGATACAAATGAGAGGGTTATTTTCACTTTTTGGCTGTTAGGAATAGTGCTGCTAAGAATATTTGTGTACAAGTTTTTGTGTGGGCCCATGTCTTCATTCCCTTGGTTATATACCTAGGAGTGGAACTGCTAGGTACTTTGGTAACTTCCAAAATGACTGTACCGTTTTACTTTCCCACCAGCACATTAGTTTTTTCATACCCTTACCACCACTTGTCTCTGTCTTGTTTGTAGTCATTCTAATAAGTGTGAAGTAGTATCTCATTAAATCTGCTTGGGTGTGATTGCTTCAGTTATTTTAATTTACTAAGTACTGATTTGGGTTCACGAAAATTAGTCAGTGGGTTGCTTTTAGATTTGAGTAAGACTGTCAGGGCTTATAATGAAAATGGCAACCAGTTTTTAAGTCATGATTTACTGAATAATTTCTAGTAATTATTAAGCACTTTTTTCGATCTCTTATAAAAGATTTGCCAAATACATGTTGTTTTAGAGTCTTGCTGAAATTTTTAATGGCTTCTTATAGTTCCTTTGGTTTTTAAAGAATAATTGGGGCATTTAGAAATAAGTAATTCTCCAGGTAAGTGGAATTCTCAGTATTTGTTAAATTCATGTGGCTATAGTAGCTCTGAGAAGTACAAAGTAGTAAAAAAATTAACTCTCTGAAGGCAGGGCCTCTCATAACCTCTAGGTTGGGACTTTTATTTAATCAAGTTGCCTAGTCTAGTGTATAATATTGGTTGGATTAAGTAGAGCTATTGAAGAGTGTTTTAATTAAGTTTTGTGGAGCAATGCCAAGTTTAAGTCAGCCTTTTTCTTTTGAGGAGATATTGTTTTAAACATAAATTTGTTTTCTTTATTACATTTTCTTCTGAGAACTCAGTTTCGGGGTCAGATTTGAATTTGAAAGTTATATGACTTCGGCCAAATTACTTTTAACATTGTTAGCAGTGAAGGAAAGGATATAGAATTTAAGTCATATGGCTGTTCTGAGGATTAAATGACATAATTAAATAGTCTAGTAGTGTGCTAAAATAGATGAATTCTCTTTTTCTCCTTGAATCTGTCTTTGCTTTAGCCTTTAGTTTTCACAGGCCTGCTTGATAGAATTAAAAATATGCATTTTCTTCTAAATGTTTTTAATATTCAAATTATTGACTTCTAGCATCTCATGTATAAAAAGGTGTGAGGTGAGTGAAAAAGTGTAGTAAAAGTCTGCTGCTGTGTTATGTGAAGACAGTGGATTAGGAAGCTTCTGATCAGGTCTCTTGTCTTTTTTTTTTTTTTTTTTTTTAAAGGTTTTATTTATTTATTAGAGTGAGAACGTAAGCAGTAGAGGGAGAGGGAGAAGCAGACTCTGGTGAGCAGGGAGCCTGATGCAGGACTTGATCCCAGGTCCCTGGGGTCATGACCTGAGCTGAAGGTGGATGCTTAACCAACTGAGCCACCCAGGTGCCGCTCTTGTCATCATTTGTGATTTTGAAAAACTTACAGGAAACTTGGCTTTAAATATTAGTTTCTTGTTTTCTGTTGACTAACACAATTGAATTTGTCCAATGGGTGAAAGTGAAATTCTAAGCCAATCTTGAATAAATTGCACTGCTTCACTCAGAACTGTCCAGTGGAGGGGTGCCTGGGTGGCTCAAGTTAAGCATCCAACTCTTGATTCTGGCTCTGGTCATGATCTTAGGGTCATGAGAGAGAGTCTCCCAACTGGCTCCCCACTCAGCAGGGAGTCTCTTTCTACCTTTTCCCCTACTGGTGTGCTCTCTTATGCTCTTTCTCTAAAATAAATCTTAAAAAAAAAAAAAATTATCCAGTAGAAATATAATTTGTGCTGTGTATGTAATTTAAAATAACCTAGTAGCCATTTGGGAAAAAACCAGGTGAAATTCATTTTAATAATATTTTGTTCTATCCCATACATACAAAATATCTTTTCAATACATAATTAGCATAAAAATCATTAATGAGGGGTGCCTGGCTGGCTCAGTGGGTTAAGCCTCTGCCTTCGGCTCAGGTCATGATCCCAGGGTCCTGGGATTGAGCCCTCCATCGGACTCTCTGCTCAGCAGGGATCCTGCTTCCCTTCCTCTCTCTGCCTGCCTCCCTGCCTACTTGTGATCTCTGTCTGTCAAATAAGTAAATAAAAAATCTTAAAAAAAATCATTAATCAGATATTGTACATTGTTTTGTGCCAGATCTTTGAAATCAGAAACATGGTGTGTTCTATACATACTACATTTGTATATGTACATATACATATGTGTGTGTGTGTGTGTGTGTATATATATATATATATATATATACATACACATCAACATCAATTTGGACTAGTTATATTTCAAGAGTCATGTATACTAGCGATCGATAAATGTTCATACTTAAAAAAATCTTTCTTATTGCAGATTTTATTGAAATATAGTTAGTGGCAGTAAACGTCTTTACATAGTTTTGGCAGGAACATGAAATAACAGAGAACATTGATATCCACCTGTTTCCGTTTTAAAGCATGGAGACATGCACAAGTTACCTCAGGTAACAGAGATTTATTGAAAAGATTGTTGAGAGCGGAAAGGTACCCCAAAAGAGTCCATCTCTGCAGTGGTAGTGAAACAGTCTCTGGAAGCTAACCATGTGTTTCTTCAAATACCCTCTTCTTCTCTCCCACCATTCACCACCCTCCCACCAAGGAGTGGAGGTCATTTTCATGTGAAATCAGCTTTTACAAAACATAAAAATTGCACTGTACTGGTGTAAGTGAAAGTTAGGGGGCTTATCTCTGCCATCCTCTTTTCCCTCTTCTGCTCTTCTCCTACTTCTTCTTTTTCCTTCACTTTGAGGCCCTTCTGAGATCTTCTGGACAGTGAAAACTCCTGTAACACCAAGTCATTCCTCACCAACTGGAATAGCAGTAACTCGGCCCTGTTTTTGCTTTGGTCACACATTGGCAACCTTGGTAATTGCCATTCCCCTCAGATTCTGTTCTGCTGTTCCCTTTTCTGGTCACCTTCTTTTTAGCTTCTATTTGTCTTTTTACCATAACTAGTGTCAGCTTCTTCTGCTGCTACTAATTACCAATCTTTATGTCTCCTATTCAAGTAGCTCAAGAAATAGCATCTAATTGATCAGCTATTGTTCGATATAGAGTCACTTCTGTTGGGGTCTACCAGGCTTCCCCCTCCATTTCTAAAAATGGCTGCCTTTGGCACAAAAGCCTATTCCTCACCCTTTAACATGCAGCTGAGATAACAGGGTCACATGACACAAAGGTGAGCAAAGAATGTCTGGTTGCTTTCCTCACAAGATGTCTGTGGGTAGTTTGGCCTATTCACCATATATGATGTGCTATACTTTCTTAATATCTCAGTTAATTATAAATGGAAAGCCTTTTTATTTTATCTTTAGCTTGGTAGTAGTGGTAATGATAATAGTCTCAACTATCATTGAGGATTTTCTATGTGCAGGAATAGTAGCAATCATTTTATATGTAGCAACTCATGAGCTCTATGATACATTTTACTAGTGAAGGAACTGAGTCACATTGATGTATGAATTGCCTTGTTCAAAGTTTACAGCTTTTCTTTAGTGTGAATGGGATTTGAATATAGGCAGTCAGCTTTTTTCCAAATGGGAAAGACTTAAAATCTATAGCTTAACATTTCAGAACTTCAGCTGACCAGGACAATATCTATCAGAATTTTTCCCTATTTTACAGATGAGAAAATTGACAGGTTAGGTGTCTTGCCTAAGGTCACAGACTCTAGTCATTGTTAGGAGCTCAGAGTTTCTAATTCCTAGACTAGTACTCTATTACAGAGCAAGTACCTACGATACATGAGGTTTTTAGTGTTGATCTTGAAACTCAAACCTGTTAAGTGTTAGCAGATACAGTAAGTGGATACATAATATATGGTTGTACACAATCGTTCACATAGGCTATTATGTTATTAGACTATTTTGCTTGAAGATAGTGTATATACGGAGAAGAGAATAAGTAGGGTATTGAAGTTGATTAGCTACAAAACTTTTTTATTTACTTCATCTCTTTGCATCTAGCTGAAGGTGAAAGTACTTTCTGCTAGCTTAGAATCTTCCTCAATTGGACATTGCTCCATCGCTCCACACATAACCTCTCAGGAGGATGTTATGTGTTATGTGTGGAGTGATGGAGCAATGTCCAATTTAAGGCATGGTGGATGAAATAATTTGAAATATAATGAAGGCACACTACCATAGAAGGTTTGGTAAAGAACCCCAGATTACAGATGTAAAATAGCTAATTATGCTATATGTGAAATTTTATTCTCTTTGAAAAAACATTTATAAGGCATCTCAATTTTTTAAAAGATTTTATTTCTTTATTTGAGAAGGAGAGAGTGAGAGAGAGAGAATGAGAGAGGAGAAGGTCAGAGGGAGAAGCAGACTCCCCGTGGAGCTGGGAGCCCATGGTGGACTTGATCTCGGGACTCTGGGGTCATGACCTGAGCCAAAGGCAGTGGCTTAACCCACTGAGCCACCCAGGCACCCAGGCATCTCAATTTTTAATGAAATACGACTATGAAGTAATTGGCTTACTAAGGTGTTAGCAGAATAGCCTTAGCTTAGGGATACCTGGGTGGCTCAGTAGGTTAAGCCTCTGCCTTTGGCTTGGGTCATGATCTCACGGTTCTGGGATCCAGCCCCTAGTTGGGCTCTTTGCTCAACAGGGAACCTGCTTTCCCCCCCTCTCTCTGCCTGCCTCTCTGCCTACATGTGTTCTCTCTCTCTGTCAAATAAATAAATAAAATCTTTAAAAAAAAAAAAGGGGGGAAAAAGAAATGTTAAAAAAAAAAAAAGAGTAGGGGCGCCTCGGTGGCTCAGGGGGTTGGGGCTTCTGTCTTCGGCTCTGTCATGTTCCCAGGGTCCTGGGATCAAGCCCCAAATTGGGCTCTCTGCTCGGTGGGGAGCCTGCTTTCCCTCCTCTCTCTCTCTCTGCCTGCCTCTCTGCCTGCTTGTGATCTCTGTCAAATAAATAAAATCTTTAAAAGAATAAAAATAAAAACAAAAGAATAGTCTTAGCTTAACTAAATGACATAAATTTAAATTTTAATGTTTATGGGTAGTCAGATCCAAATAGAGTATTTAAATTATTATTATTATTTTTTAGAGCATTTAAATGATTGAGAATGTACTTCTTGAAAGTCAATAGAAAAGAGGCCTACTATATTCCTTTAAGTCAATAAAATTAGACTGTCTCAAATTGTTTTCCTCATTAGCAATGCAGGTTCTCAGACATCAAGGTACATTTAGAATGGGGTTAGTAATCTGGGTTTTAACAAGCCCTTCAGGTGATTCCAGTATGTACTGAGTCTGAGAACCACTGCCGCAGAAGTAACCAAGTTAGCACTTGAAACAGTTTAATTTTGTTGTGTTGAAAAAAAGTGCAGTATTTTCCTGCCAAAGCTTTTGGAATCATTAATAAACAATCAGCTCAACTAATGTCTTTTCTCCTCCCCTCGTCCTCCTTTCCCTCCTATTCCTCCTTCTCCTCCTCCTCTTCCTCCTTTTTCTTAGAGGCAGGGGAGGGGGAGAGGGAGGGGCAGAGGGAGAGAGAGAATCTTAAGCAGGTGCCAGTGTCTACTCCTGATAAAGTTGTGATTGTGGTAAATTTTATTTTTCATATATCTGTTAGAAAGAATATATATATAGGCTTTGGAAAATTGTGGCTTCATATTTTGTCTCAGATGTACACTAATTGTCCTTCAGAAAGTTTCTTGACCTTTTCAAGGCCGTAGCTTCTTTGTCTGAAAAATAGAATAATACTATCCATCAGGGAGGATCGTAGCATGGATTGGAAGTAATGGAAGTGCTAAACACTTTATAGACTTTAAAAGATTATTCATTATTGTGTGGCTCAGTTGGTTGAGCCCCTGATTCTTGGTTTCTGCTCAGGTCATGATTCTCATGTCTGCTGTCGAGCCGTGTGCTGGTTCACTGGGGAGTCTACTTGAGGATTTTCTCCCTCTGCGCCTCCCCCTAGTCATGTACACACACTCTCTCTCTCAAATAAAATAAAATCTTCAAAGAAAGATTATTCATGGGGTGCCTGGATGGCTCAGTGGGATAAGCCTATGCCTTTGGCTCAGGTCATGATCTCAGGGTCCTGGGATCGAGCCCCACATGGGGCTCTCTGCTCAGCAGGGAGCCTGCTTCCCCCTCTCTCTCTGCCTGCCTCTCTGCCTACTTGTGATCTCTGTCTGTCAAATAAATAAAATCTTAAAAAAAAAAGATTATTCATTATTAAATCTTAAGCTTTGTTGTTTTCCAGTTTACAGACTATCGCTTCCTCAATAATGTTTACATGTATTAAGACAAATTTGAGGGTGTCTGGGTGGCTCAGTGGGTTGAGCCGCTGCCTTCGGCTCGGGTCATGATCTCAGGGTCCTGGCATCGAGCCTCGCATCGGGCTCTCTGCTCAGCAGGGAGCCTGCTTTCCTCTCTCTCTCTCTGCCTGCCTCTCTGTCTACTTGTGATCTCTTTCTGTCAAAGAAATAAATAAAATCTTAAAAAAAAAAAAAACCAAATTTGAAAATGATAGTCATGTAGTACTTCAGAGATAGCAGTTCTTCCTAAATCATTCTTGGCAAATCTTATACATACTCTGTTGCTTTGTCACCTAATACTACATTGAGGAGAAATTCCAGACCAACTAGAAGTGAACTCAGTTCAGTTGACACAGTGATTTTGTTAAACTGCCCAATAACTCTCAGCCTGGATTAAACCCTTCTAGAATCTAGAAGGAAACCAAGTACATTTTCATTATGTAGTTAAAAGTAGAAAATTGGAAGAATGATTTCATTCTGCATCTCTTTGGAGCTAAGTTATACCTTAGGTAGGAGTTAAAAAAATTTAATGTGAATTTTAGGACACTTGATAATTTGCTCTGTGTATTTATAAAATGAGAATTTGGACTCCTTGGACTCACTGTATTTTGCTAGTATTGAAAGAATGACATCTTTTCCTTTTTTTTAAAGATTTTATTTATTTGACAGCTAGAGAGGGAACGGAAGCAGAAGGAGTGGGAGAGGGAGAAGCAGGCTTCCCGAGGAGCACGGGGCCTGATGTGGGGCTGTATCCCAGGACCCTGGGATCATGACCTGAGCCAAGGCAGATGCTTAACGACTGAGCAACCCAGGCACCCCTGATTTTTTTATCTTGTTAACCATTTAACACATACACATTAATTTTTTTCTTAAATAAGAATAAGAAGTAACATTTTATTTATAATGTTTTGCATTTTTTCCACTTATTCTATGGCAGTGTATAGATGTTCTTACAGTATTTTACAACTGCGTAATGCTCAACTGTATAGTACTTTATCATGTACGTGTACCATAGTTTATTCAACTATATTCTATTGGTAGACATTTAGGTTGCTTCCAGTCTTTTGCTAAATTCCTAGAAGTGAGATTGTTGGTCAAAGTGTAAATATAGGGGGTGCCTGGGTGGCTCAGTGGGTTAAAACCTCTGCCTTTGGCTTGGGTCGTGATCCCAGGGTTCTGGGATCAAGCCCTGCATCAGGCTCTCTGCTCAGCGGGGAGCCTGTTTCCTCCTCTCTCTCTCTGCCTGCTTCTCTGCCTACTTGTAATCTCTCTGTGTCAACTAAATAAATAAAATCTTAAAAAAGTATAAATATAGATGTAATTTTGCTGACTATTGCCAACTGTCCCTCCATAGAGTTGTAATAATTTCTCTTTCCATTAGTAATGTAGGAGAATTCTTATTTTCTTACACTTTTGTCACTTGGCTATGTTATACTTGTAGATTTTTTTCTAGTCTGATAGATGAGAAATACTATGTTAGGGTACCTTTAATTAGTATTTCCCTTATGAGTAAGATCATCTTTTCCCTTAAATTTTTGAACTAGCTTCATATTTGTTCACTTTCCCCCCCGCCCCGGGAGTATTTTTTTTCTTTTCTTTCTTTCTTTATTATTATTTTTTTTTGGTAAAGATTTTAATTTATTTATTTGAGAGAGAGAGGCACAGCCAGAGAGGGAACACAAGCAGGGGGAGTGGAGAGGGAGAAGCAGGCTTCCCACTGAGCATGGAGCCCGTTGTGGGGCTGGGGGGTTGGGGGTGGGGGAGTGGTAGATCCCAGGATGCTAGGATCATGGCCTGAGCCAAAGGCAGACACATAATGCCTGAGCCACCCAGGTGCCCCTCAGGGAGTATTTCTTGATTAATACTGGTGTTACTATCCTGAGGAATTACTCTTTGGACTTTTTTTTCTCTTTGGGAGTGGCAATTATCACTCAAAACAGTATTACTATGCATGTATGATTAAATAAACAAGACCTAATCATGTATTTTTTGTATTTAAAGAAGTGACCTTCTAGTTTGGGAAAGGGGACTTGTATGAAGATCATCATGAGTCAGTGAAATAAATGCTGGTGAAAATAAATGCCAAGCTCTGTGGAAGCACTTAGCCTGGAATGCAATTACTTGGGTGTCAGCAATTTTATTAGTTAGCATATGAAGTGTTCTTCAGATTGAGTCTTTAAGGAAGAGGAGATCACTAAGGTTGTCCTACCTTTGTGTATTCCTGCCAGAGGAAGCAATGCCAAGGAAGACTATGGTGCTGAGGACTCCTAGGTCATCGGGTTTTGTGGGTAGGGATAAGAGGTGTGGGCATTGAGACTGCATCTGGACTAATGGGCTGTGGTAAGTCTCTACCTGTTGATCCTAAACCCACTTCTTAAAATTATTTTTTATTTTTTATTTTTTAAGAAATCTCTGTACCCAGCATGGGGCTCAAACTCAAAACCTTGAGATCAAATATTCGTGTTTCTATTAATTTTCTCCCTGAGGCATACATTGTCTCTTGATAATCTTCCTGCTCCTCATGTTTTTGAATAAATTTAGGAAGAGAATGCTGGGAAGTAGAGTGATTTCATGCCCTCCTTCCCTCCTTTTTGAGCAAGCTTAAAATTTTTACTTTTGTCTGTGCCATACTTTAAATTTATTATTACATCTTCCTTTTTGCCAAGATTAAGGCTCCTTATGCAATAGCTTGTTTGACTTGGTAGAGAGTGAAGATCTGGCTAGGGGAAGGACCTTGTGGCAGAGTTTATTAGTCTGGAAAGTTTATTAGTCTGGAAAGCTCGGTGGTCAGCTGCCTTGTATCTCATTTTGAGGAATTTGTATTTTGTCTTGGGAGAGCCTTTAAAAAACTTGAAATGGGTGGGGAACTGAGGAGAGGGGTTGGAGGAGGGGAATGACAAGATAAGCTTTTTATTTTGGGAGATAATTTTGATGACTGTGTTGAGAAAGATGGATTGGAGAAGGTGCAGCATAGGTGAGAGAGCATTGCTTCTCCAAGCAGAAGCAGCATCACATGGTAACTTTTTAGAAATAAAGATTCTGATGCCCCATTCCAGAACCCTGGGGGTGGGTGCAGCAATCTGTATTTGGTTCTGATGGTGCCAAAGCTTGGGACTAGGGATTAGAAAGTCAATGAGGCTGTATTAAAGTTTGCAAATGCTTTTTCATGTTAATTATATAGTTGGTTTTTGTTGAGATGTTCATTATGTTTGTGTCTTACATTTATTCACAAGAAAAGTAGATGAACTCTCTAGGATTTGGGGACTTACTTATTTGAAAGCCTAATTCGAAAAGCTGGGATAGTATGGTAATATATTATTGTTGGAAAAGGAGAAACAGTACAGGACAAAGTAAACAATAGTCAAAACTGTTGGGTAGAATACAAGTAAGTGGTGCTTAATATTGGATGTGGTACATGTTTCCTGTATATGACATTGATTTGTAATATGGTGTTTGTATCAGCAGTAGGGAAAACTGATAGAAGATATTGTAAAAAAAAAAAAAAGGGGGGGGGGGGGGGCTTGGGGGGGAACATGAACTCATTGTGGAATCCAAAGGAAAGGATGGTGGGTGTGCCCAAGATTTGCTAAGATGCTGTGCAGTCAGTTCCACATAACTGTTTTCATTCTTTATATAATAGCAGCTGATTTGCATCTAACCCAGTTTTTTCACTGAGGGTGTGAGGGCTGTGGGTATAAATTTCAACCTTGTTGGAATGGGACTGAGTAAATCTGATAATCTTCTTTGTTCTCCTCTGTTAGCTTTGCTTGTTGACCAAAAGTACAGATAGAGCAAGTGCTTTGTAACTATCAAAACTGTGCCTTAAAGGTTAAGTAATCTTTTTTTCTCCTTTGAATTTTATTCCAGGACCCATCAGTTACGCAAGTGACAAGAAATGTTCCACCAGGACTTGATGAATATAATCCATTCTCGGATTCTAGAACAGTAAGACTGTCTTAATTGGACTACTTTTAAATGTTGAAATTAAATAGAAATTTGTATTTTGGTTATAATTTCTTTTTTTAGTCGATGGATTAAACTTGTATAAAATAAGCTGTTAGTGTTTAATTTATAATTTAGAAAGTTAAATTTGTTTTTTAAATTTTATTTATTTATTTATTTGACAGAGAGATCACAAGTAGGCAGAGAGGCAGGCAGATAGAGGGAAGCAGGCTCCCCACCGAGCAGAGAGCCCTACCCGGGGCTCAGTCCCAGGACGCTGAGATCACGACCGAGCCGAAGGCAGAGGCTCAACCCACTGAGCCACCCAGGCGCCCCTAGAAAGTTAAATTTTTTTTAAACAGAAAGGAATATCAGTAATAATTGGAAATTACCATGATGGTCCCAATGAAACACTACAGATTTTCTTTTATGTTCTACATTGCTGCTATTCCCTCCAATAAGTCAATATTACTACAGTTCTTTAAATAGGAGAGGGAACTACTTTTTGGTGTAAGTGGTGTCTTCATGGTAAAGTAGGGGAGACGTTTTCTTATAAAACAGAACATTTTGCTCTGTGGTAGACAGACTAGAACCTCTGGAACTTCACCTGGCTTAGGAACATACTCCTAAAAATTTAGTCTTGATTTATGTAGGGGTATGAAAAAAAAGCCTTAAGAAAAGCGGTTCTTCCATCCTGGATGCATATTAGAAGCACCTGGAGAATTTTATTACATTTCTCATTAGGACCCTACTCTCTCACTGTTAGGGCACTTGTGTTTTTTGTTGTAGCTGTTTTGGTGATTTTATTCACCAAACTGAATTCAAACTGATTTTATTCACTCAAAACTGAACCAGTTTTGAGAACTATTGAGGTAGGTTCTTCCCCAAAATTTCTCTGACAAATAATTTTGTTACTGTATTTTGAGTCTTCAGTGTAATTCATATACTCAAGAGGTCTCGTAGTTTAAACATCATTGGCTTTTGAAATATAACTCATTCTGGTGAAGATACTGAAGTTCTTAACTTGTATGCTTGGTTTTGCAGATCAGTGTAATTGTTACTTGATCATCTCTTCCTGATGTGTGTTTTCCATAGTCTGGAAAATAATTCTCAAAGATATTGTGGGTTTTAGCTTAGAAATTTATTCAGAATGTTTTATATTAACATTTTAGTTTAGGAAGAGCTTTGTACAAAGTAAAAGCATTAAAATAAGAATGAACTTTTACATTTCACTTTATTTCACAGCCCCCCCTTTTTTTAATAAAAGATTTTATTTATTTATTTGAGAGAGAAAGAATGAGAGAGAGCGAGCATGAGAGGGGGAAATCAGAGGGAGAAGAGAACCCCCTGCTGAGCAGGGAGCCTGATGTGGCAGGTTCATGATCTGAGCCGAGGGCAGTTGTTCAACCAACTGAGCCACCCAGGCGCCCTCATAGCCCTTATTTAACAGACTTTGCTTATGTAGAGCAACTACACCCCAACCTGGGTTTACTGAAATGTTCATTGAACAAGTAAGTTTCAGATTGAACCATTGGAGATAGCCAATAAGTTGACCAGTTTTGACATGTAAAAATGGCAATTTCATATGATTCAACAATATAGTAAATTTGTGCTATGAATGTGTGAGAGTGCATTTGGTTGTAGTTGAAAGGGAGAAAAAGAAGAGCTGTATATTTTATTCCACCATATGTAGTTCTCTTAATATGATTTTGTGGATTGGAGATGGGAACCAAACTCATTAAAATTTGTTGGTAAAGAATGAAAAGATGTTTTCATGTAATTTTTGGTAAGATTTTACAAGCAAGAAGTATTGTAAACCTTTTGAAAGTAGCAACTGTAGGTTGTTCTTATCAGTAGTATTAGTACTTTATATCAAGATGTCTATTCTGTGTCTTATGCTTTACCTATTACTGAATTCCTATTCCAAATGGATATTTTTAATTTCCGTTTTATTGATAAAGAATCTGAGACACTGGTCATCCAGGTATTAAGTGGCAGAATTGATTTAACTGACTCATCTATTTTCTCTAAAACTTTTACCTTTTACATTTTGGTAGTTCTGTCTTTAGGAAAGTTGCTGAAGAATAGAAGGTACAGTCCTAGTCTACAAAAAATTTCTCACCTAATTGGAATTTAAAACAATTACACAAAAAGGATCCCAGAAAAATAAAATATAAAAGTGTAAAGTATAGTTTGAAACATAGAGTTTTTGCAGTCAAGAAAAGATTTTCTGAAAGAGAATAGTCTATGTATGTAGCTCAGCAATACGGACTAAGCCAATTTAAAATGAAACACTTAGATTTGATAAAGTATCAGAACCAGGGAAATGTAAATTATTGTAACACGTGCATTTTGCACTGAACTTTTTTACATGATTGAAATTGTAATTGAAATAATAAAAAAAATTCATTTGTTTTCTCTGTGGTATCAGAAACTTGTCTTTTTTTTTCTTTTTTTTTTAATAGTTGTGACTATTTTCCAAAACAGTTTAGGTATATTTGGATAATTGATTTATTATTATTATTATTATTTATTTATTTATTTTTAAAAAGATTTTATTTATTTATTTGACAGATCACAAGTAGGCAGAGAGGCAGGCAGAGAGAGAGAGAGGAGGAAGCAGGCTCCCTGCTGAGCAGAGAGCCCAATGTGGGGCTCGATTCCAGGACCCTGGGATCATGACCTGAGCTGAAGGCAGAGGCTTTAACCCACTGAGCCACCCAGGCGCCCCTGGATAATTGATTTAAATGATATGTTAGAACTCAATCCAGATACTGTTTTAGTTGATTAGTGGTATTCATATTTGTTTTAGAAAAATATTAGTGAAAATCAAGCTTCTGAATTGTTGCTTGGTGCGGTAAACTACTTAAGGTCAGGAGAGAAGATCCATCAGCAGATTGAATGTATAAACTATAAGATTTAGAAAAAGTTCCTGTTTTATGTTTCTTACTTAGGTTCCCTTTTATATTTAGTTTTATGTTTGAATGGAACCTAAGGTATTTAATGAAGGCAACAAATAACTTTTTTTTAAAAAGATTTTATTTATTTATTTGACAGACAGAGGATCACAAGTAGGCAGAGAGGCAGGCAGAGAGAGAGAAGAGGAAGCAGGCTGCCTGCTGAGCAGAGAGCCGGATGTGGAGCTTGATCCCAGGACCCTGAGATCATGACCTGAGCGGAAGGCCCAGGCTTTAACCCACTGAGCCGCCCAGGCGCCCCAACAAATAACTTTTTTAGAAAGAGTTTTCATTTATTTATTCATTTGAGAGAGAGAGTGCAGTGAGCAAAAACACAAGTCTAGGGGAGAAGCAGAGGGAAGGGGAAAGCAGGATCAGTGGGATCATGTCCTTTACTGAAGGCAGACAACCAACCAACTGAGCCACCGCAGGCATCCTATAAATATTTTAATAATAATTTACATACTCTCTTGATGTTACAAATTCAGAGAAAGGAGTTGTCCCAAGATACATTACAATATAGACTGGCCAGTGTGTTGGCAGTATAAAGGAGGGCTCTTGAGCACTTGAAATGTGGCTAGTCTGAATCGAATGTGCTTTAAAATGGAGTGCAGTCTTGAGTTACAAAATAATTTTTTGTGTGAACTCAAAGTGCATTTTCCTGCTGAAAATTATGTTGAACATGGTGGGTAGGTTTCCTGGCCTACCTTCTAAAATTTAGTGAATAAAATGCTAGAAAAATTGGCTCATCCTTGAGAACAGTTATGTATTTATAGGGGAATGCTTTCCTTTGAAACAAGGTAATAGTTTAAAATGTCTACTACAGCGTGACTGTCACTAGTTTCAGCCACTGGTAATGGCATTTATGGCTTCAAACAGAATTTCTTCTGGTAGGTATTGAAACATAGGAATTAGGGTCACCTGTGTGTGTGTGTGGAGGGGAGTGTAGTGTTCCTTAATATGGATTCTGAGTGACATATCTCAGGGCCTAGTACACTGTAACATTTTTATTTTCTTCAGGAATATGTTGCCTCCTTTTCTTTCTGTTCTGCCAGTTGTTGCCATATATGATTTCAGTCACGTAAACCAGCAACAGGATCTGTATCTTCTGGATGCAGGGAAAAAAATTCTAAGTATTGGCATGGCCACATTTTTTTTTTAAAGTTTTATTTATTTATGACAGAGCGAGAGAGGAAACACAAGCACAGGGGAACTCGAGAGGGAAAAGCAGGCTGTCAGTAGGGAGCCCGATATGGGGCTCCATCCCAGGACACGGATCATGACCTGAGCCAAAGGCAGACGCTTAATAACTGAGCCACACAGGTGCCCTACATTTTTTGTTTTTGAAAGGCTAGTTTTTGAAAGGCTAGTTTTTAAAGTAAGCTCTATGCCTATTATGGGGCTTGAACTCCCCATTCTGACCAACATCAAGTGACATGCTGTACTGACTAAGCCAGCCAGGCACCACGGCATGCTGATAATTCTGACCATAAGGAAAAGTAAATAATTGGTTTATATAAGAACTGCTTCTAACATAATTCTGGACATTAGTTAGACTGAGAGTCATAAGACCTGGATTCCAAATTAGACCCTACCACTGATAAGTTGGTGACTTTAGGCAAACCACCTAGTGTCTTTGGACATCCTTTTTTTTTTTTTTTTTTTTTTTTAATGGGTAATGGTGAGAGAGAAAGATGTTGAGTTAAATAGTTTTAAGATCAGTTTCTTTTGAAAATGGATGAAACTTTTAGCTCAGGGACTGACTGAATATATTTGTACACAGTAGTTTACTTATCTTTAATACTGCAAAAGCATTTTCTACACTGTAAAAACTGTATTTTTTCTTGCTCTTCGTTTCTTTTTATTATATCTTTTCTCCTTTGCTTCTTACTGTCTTGTCTTTGTTGGAGTTGATTATCTGTCCCTTACGGAACCAATCTTCTTTGTTTCTCTTTTTATTTAATGTTAACTATTGCCTTCTATCCTCCTATCTAGCCAAGTGTCATTAGCTAGAAACCTCTGAGTCTTCTTTAGCTCAAATAGCTTCTTTTCCTATCTCTATTTGCCACAGCCTGTCACTTGTATCTTCAGGAGATATTACCTGTTTGTCCTTCTCATTCCTACTAAACCACCCTAATTCAAGTACTCAGTGTGAAATAATATAATGGCCTATCTACTTTACCTTTCTCCAGTTTCTCTCCTTTCAGCTTATATTCTACATTCATTCATTATTATCTTTTTTTATCTATTTGACAGAGAGAGAGATCACAAGTAGGTGGAGAAGCAGGCAGAGAAAGAGAGGAGGAAGCAGGCTCCCTGATGAGCAGAGAGCTCGACTCGGGCTCAATCCCAGGACCCTGGGATCATGACCTGAGCCAAAGGCAGAGGCTTTAACCCACTGAGCCACCCATGTGCTCCACATTCAGTCATTACTGTCACTCCCTTGCCTTCCCTTCTCTTTCTTACTTTGACATAATTTCTGGGCTAAAACCCAAGTGGTGCTGGTTATATACAGTTCTGTCTACTTCTGCTTTCTACCCTACCTTAGCAACTAGATATGGCTGGAGAAAGCGTGCCAGAGGGTCTCACTTTCGGTTACTGACCAGCTCAGTAGAGTACTAAACACTGAATATTCTGGTTATGTAATTGTCCAGCTTCTTCTTCCTCTCTCCTCATCTGTAAAAGCTCTTCCTTTATGCTCACTCTTAGATGATGACCTTGCTTATTTCACTGAGAAACTTGAAGCAGTCCATAGAGAACGTCCACAGACTCCTATCACTGCATCTACCTATCAGCATTTTACCATGTTTTCTGCTTGCCTGTTATTTATAGATGAGCTACCTATTTGTGCTTCTGTCTGATGTCATCCCCTCTATTTCTTGGTAGATTCCATGCATTCTCACTTTGGAACTTTGCTTAATTGCTCCCTCCTACATAATTAATTTTTTTCTTCTATTGGATCATCATATCTTCATAAAAATATGTTGTGTTTTCTCCCATCTTAGAAAAAAATCACAAAAATTTATTTAACATCTTCATTGAGATAAAATTAATATGTCCATTTAAAGTATATAATTATGGTGCTTTCAGGATTGCCCAACCATTGTCAAATTCCAATTTTAGAATATTTTTGTTTCATCCCAAAAGTTGGACCTTTCAGCAGTCACTTCACCTATCCTTTCCCTTTGCAGCTATAGGCAACTACTAATTTACTTTCTGCCTCTCTAGATTTGTCTTTTCTGGACATTTCATATAAATAGAATTATACAGTATGTGGTCTTCTGTAAATAGTTTCTTTCACTAGGATATTAGGGTAATATTTTAAATATTCAACTGTGTGGTGGTATGTAGCATCAGTACTTTATTCCCCTTCTTTTTTGATTTTTATACCACATTTTATTTAGCCATTCATGTGTTGATGGGCAGTTAAGTTGTTTCCAGTTTCTGGCTCCCAGGAGCTTCTATTACTTTTTCTGCAGTCCTGTGTTTCCTTACCTCTTGTAGATAAACACATCGCAGTGTAATTGTAGTGTCATATGTAGCCCAGCCTGGTTTCCAAAGTGGGTGCACCATTTTACGTTGTCATTGGTAGTGTGTAAGTGTTCCACTTTCTCCACATCCTTGCCAACATTGGCTGTTGTGATTTTGTGCTTAAAACCATCCTAGTAGCTGTGAAGTAATTTCTCCTTGTAGTTTTGATTTTTGTTTCCCTGATGGCTAATATTGACCTATTTTTTTCCTGTGTGTATTTTTTTTTTTTTTTTTGGAGAAATGTTTAGATCTTTTGCCCATATTTAAAAGAATTGTCTTTTTAATAGTGAATCGTGAGAGTTTGTTAAATATTCTAAATACAACTCTCTTATCAAATACGTGATTTGCAAACATTTTCTCTCATTCTGTGAGATGTCTTTTCACTTTATTGATAATGTTCTTGGCATGGAAGTTTTAATTTTGATGTCACATTTGTTTATTTTTTCTTGGGTTCTTGTTATTGGTGTTCTAAGAAACCATTGCCTAATTCAGGGTCCTAAAGATTTACTCCTATGTTTTCTTCTAAGAGTTGTACAGTTTTAGTGCTTACATTTAGGTTAATGATTGATTTTGAGTTAAATTTTGCACATGGTATGTGGTAGTTGTTCAGCCCCATTCTTTTGCATTGGATACCTGCTTGTTCCATCACCATTCGTTGAAAAGACTATTTTTTTTTTTCTATTGGATTATCGTGGTGCTCAGGCTGAAAACCAATTGATAATTTAGGGGTTTATTTTTGGACACTTTTTTCTGTTGACACCCATGTCTATCCTTACTCTAATAATACACTGTCTTGATTACTATAACTCTGTAATAAAACTTAATCTTATTTCCCTGTCCAGTTCATTTATGGCATCTTCTTTCTTGCAAAACTTTTTCTGCTCTCCATTGCTGCAGAAATCTTCTGAAGGATACTCTACTTATTTTAGTTCCTCAGCCCTTTCTCTTGAAAGATAGTTCAGTAAGGGTTTTGCTTCTAACACTCCACCAAAATGTACTTCTCAGGGTAGCCAGTCTTCCATGTTGCGAGATTCAGTGGTAAATTTTCATTCTTAACCTTAATCAGCAGCATTGAGAGTTGATCACTATCTCATTCTTTTTTTTTTTTTTTTTTTTTTTAAGATTTTATTTATTTGACAGAGACAGCATGCATGAGCACAAGAAGAGGGAGCAGCAGAGGGAGAGAAGGAAGTAGGCTCTCCACTGAGCAGGGAGCCTGATGTAGGGCTCAATTCCAGGACCCAGGACTCATGACCTGAGCTGAAGGCAGACACTTAACTGACTGAGGCATCCAGTTGCCTTCATTATCTGATTCTTAGAACATTTTCTTCATTTGGCTTTCAGAGTAGTTCAGTTTTTCCTTCTCAGTCTCCTTTGTTGGCTTGTCTCCTCCCTCCTGCATTTTCACCTGCAGTATTGGAGGGCACCTGGAATTAGGCTTTGCTTCTCTTCTTCATCTGCATTTTCTCAGATGGTGACTTCATCCAGTTTTATAGCTTTAACTTGTATCTACAGCTTTGAATACATGTGGGTGACTTCCAAATTTACATCTCCAGTACAGACCTCTCTTCAGAACACCAGGTTCGTATTTTAACTGCCTACTAGATATGTCTACCTGGATGTCTGAAAAATTGCAAATTCAGTGTCATGAAAATTGAACTGAATCCCTTGATTGTAAACCTGCTCATTTTCAGTCTTTCTCCTCTCTATCCTACCAGTTGCTTAGGCCAAAACCTTGGTAGGATTTCACTGTTTGCATTTCTTTGTATCTCATGTTTTTCTGTCAGGGAATCCTGTTGGCTCTCCCTTAAAAATATATCCAGATCTGATCCTTTTTCTCCATAGCTGCCACTTGGCTTGAGCTGTGATGTGACCTTGCCTGGATTACTGCAGGGGTGATTTCCTCACTACTCTCTCTCCTTCTACCTTTCCCTGTTTCAGTCCCTTTTCAACTCACTAATCACATGACCCCTTGAATTTGACCATTTCAGTCTCCTGTCAAGAACTCTTCACTAGCTTTTAATTTTTTTTTTCAAAGTAAAGCCAAGAGTCCTTAAGAGAATCTGGCTCCTAACAACTCTCTATTCTTTATCTCCTCATATTCTTTTCCTCATGTATTCCTGTATCCAGCACACTGGTCTTGGTCATATATGTCAGGCATTCTCCTCACTTTGTACTGACTGTACATTCCCTCTACCTAAGGTGGTCTTCCCCCAGATACCTACAGGGTTCGACTTCTTCACTTCCTTAAAGTGTTTACTCAGATATTGTGTTCCCTGATTACCTTTTTAAAATTAAATCCACTCAGCCTTTATTCATGATACCTTTACCCTGTTCTTTTGTTGTTGTTGTTCCATAACATTTACTGCTTTCTGAGATATTCTAAAATGTGTTTGTTATGTAAATTGTTTATCTTCCATTGCTAGTATGTAAACTCCATGAGAGTGAGGATGTTTACATGTTTTCTTCATGAATGTATCTCAAGTGACTATAACTGTTGGATGTTGTAGTTGATCAATAAATATTTGATGTATGTATGAATATGTATGGTTATGCTTCTCTTCCTTCATTTACCCTTTTCTACTTGGAAACTCCCACGCATGTATATTCCTTCTTTCCTCCTGTAGTACACCTCTAGATTAGAAAGATTAGAAAAGTATTCTAATCTTAAAAAGCTTGTTTTAAAATGGTTATCTATTCTGATAAAATTATTTGTCTTGATTCTGCCATTAATGTGTGTAATTTTCACCACTCTTAATAACAAGAAAATCTATGTTAACCATAGCTACAGTCCATTCTTGTTTGGTTAGCGACTGAAAAAGTCAATGAAAGTTGAAAAAGTTTTAGGTTTCTTTTGGCAGTCTCTTAAACTTTGTTGCCTTAGAGAGCTGTTTTAAAAATGCACATCTTTTCTCTTCATTCCCCTGAGTTTTGAACCTGCCTGTCCATAGTGGGGACCAGAGTCTGCATTTTTAAAAAGATTTATTTATTTATTATTAGAGTGAGAATGAGTGAGCTGGGGGTTGGGGGCAGAGGGAGAGGGAGAGAGAAAATCTCAGGCAGACTGCCTTCTGAGCACAGAGCCCAGACACCATGACCTGAGCCAAAATCAAGACTTGGATGCTTAACCAATTGAGCCACCCCAGTGCCCCAGGGCCTGCATATTCAATAAGCATCAGGGGTTTCTAGTGCAAGGTATTTATAAACACATTAAGAACGCTTGCTTTAGACCCTGAGTAAACTTACGAACTTTGTTGGTTCACAGACGGAAGAGAAAGAACAAGAAAAAACAAGGAGGAATTTTCTTCAATAGGTGTTTAGAATATGGAAGAAAACCAGAAAGGAGAACATAGATTTGTTTGTGCATCAGAAAGATAACTCATGGACCAGTGCCTTGAAGGGATCTTATATATTATTTATTTAATAATGAAACATCTTGAGAATTTTCAGTGCAGAGAACTCATTAGGTTACAGAAGAATCTCTATACTATTTATTGCCATGATTGTTATAATGTTTTTAATTCTGTTGAGCTAAAGTATGTTTTGAAATGAAAAATGTTGAACATTTTTTCATTTGTCTGTTGGCCGTTTAAATGTCTTTTTTGGAGAAACATCTGTTCATGTCCTCTGCCCATTTGTTGACTGAATTTTTTGCTTTTTTGAGTGTTGAGTTTGTTGAGTTCTTTATACGTTTTGGATACTAGCCCTTTATTGATAAGACATTTGCAGATATCTTCTCCCATTCCCTTTTAGTTTTTTTGACTATTTTCTTTGCTGTGCAAGAGCTTTTTATCCTGATGAAGTCCCAATTAAAACACCAATTTTTTTTAAATTGAGGTTTTTACAATTTTATTTTATTGTATTATTATTATTTTTTTAAGATTTTATTTATTTGACAGACAGAGATCACAAGTAGGCAGAGAGAGAAGAGGAAGCAGGCTCCCTGCTGAGCAGAGAGCCTGACTCGGGGCTTGATCCCAGGACCCTGAGACGAAGGCAGAGGCCCAACCCACTGAGCCACCCAGGCGCCCCGGTTTTTACAATTTTAATTCCAGGATACCTAGTATACAGTGTTATATTAGTTTCAGGTATACAATATAATGATTTCACATTTCTGTACATTGCTCAGTGCTCATCATGGTAAGTGTACTCTTTAATCCCCATCACCTATTTCAAGTATTTTATTGTTTTTGATGCTATTGTGAATGGGTTGGTTTTCTTTTTCCATTGCTTCATTATGAATGTAAAGGAATGCAACTGATTTCTATGTGTTGATTTTATATCCTGTCACTTTATAGAAATCATTGATTCCAACAGTTTTTGATAGACTTTTTAGGATTTTTTGTATGTAAGATCATAACATCAGTATAAATGATAATTTTATTTCTTCCTTTCCAAATTGGATGTCTTTGCAGAAATGAAAGTCTCAAGTGGATGGTTTCATTAGTTTTCTTTTTACTATATATGCAAAGGTGAAAAGTAGAAATAGAATTAGGAGCCATCATCAAATAGATGGCTATCATCATCAAATTATGTCTAGGGGCTCCTGGGTGGCTCAGTGGGTTGGGCCTCTGCCTTCAGCTCAGGTCATGGTCTGGGGTCCTGGGATTGAGCCCTGCATTGGGCTCTCTGCTCAGCAGGGAGCCTGCTTCCCTCCCTCTCTCCCTCTGCCTGCCTCTCTGTCTACTTGTGCTCTCTCTGTCAAATAAATAAAAGTCTTAAAAAAAATTGTATCTAGGGCTTTACTTGTTTGGAGATGGCTAATCAAGTAAATTGTGGCTGAAGAAAATACTGGGTCCCAGAAATGGACAATGATCTAGCTAACATCTACAGATTTGAAAAAAATTATTAGGAAAATAGCTAGTGGGTTAATATAACTGCTCCCAGAGATTTGTATCTTTCCAACCTTTCTCATCATTGCTATACTATAAGCAACTATGACCTCACATATATCAAATTACTATCTCTAATCGAGCCTTCATCTTTATCTTATGAATTGATTGTAGTTAATGCCTCGTTATTTAAAGCAGTAAAGAATTTATAGTAAGTTTTCAACTTGGGTGAATTTTTGGATAATTTCTTATGTAGTTTTTCTGAAGCGTACTGCCAAACTAACTTTGCCAGTATTTTTTTTTTTTTGGTCATTATTCTGTTGTCTCAACATATTAAACCAAGAGAGTGAAACTTAAGGGCCAATCTTTTCTAGTCAGAGAACAGTTAAGATTGATCAGCTTCAGTTTTGCTGCTTCTTAAGAGCTATTGAGTGAGGGGAACAAGAGAATTTGTAACTTTTGTGATAACAAAAGATTATCATGGAGATTTAAAAAAAACCCAAAGATCTTTTAATCTCACTATCTGGAAATAATCACTATTAATACTTTGATGAATCTAATAAATTTTAAAATTAAAAACTGACATAGTTTTATAACTTTTATCACTTATTATTGGTACAAACTTTTCCGGTTTCATTAAATATTTTTTCAGGCCTTTTAAATAGATGCTTAAAATGGTCTCCTATGGATAAAACAGTTTATTTTCTTATTTGGACATTTGGGTTATTTCTAACTTTTTGCTTTTGTAAATAATGCTATGGTAAGCATCCTTGGCAGACACACATTTGTGCCTATCTTTGATCATTTCCTTATGATTTTTTTTTAACACTATTTGTGAGTCATAGGGTATAAATACTTCTATGGCTATTGTACATAATACTGAATTAAACTCCAGGATTATTATATGAACAAGTTTAAACCTATTATCAATGTGTATAATTTTATACCCATTTTACATCTTTTCCAAAATGTGATGATCTTATGGTAGTAGTGACCAAAAAAATAATTAGAAGCTTACATTTTTTTGGATTACTAATGAGGAGTTAACATTTTTAATATGTTTATTTTTTTGTGTGTATTTTGTAACCTGCTTGTTGAAGGCTTTTTAAAATGCATTTTTCTGGGGCACCTGGGTGGCTCAGTGGGTTAAAGCCACTGCCTTTGGCTCAGGTCATGATCCCAGGGCCCTGGGATCGAGTCCCACATCGGGCTCTCTGCTCAGCAGGGAGCCTGCTTCCTCCTCTCTCTGACTGCCTCTCTGCCTACTTGTAATCTCTGTCTGTCAAATAAATAAATAAATAAAAATCTAAAAAAAAATGCATGTTTCCTCAATAACATGTTCATCTGTTTTTTTTTTACTGATTTCTATGTAATGAAGTGTATTAATCAGTTGACAGTTACATGTGTTACTTACTAGATTTTGCCCTTTAAATTGGTTATGAAATATGTTATATCATCCAGCTTCTAAGTATTTACTAGCTATATTACCTTTTCATTATGATTTCTTTCCCCTCATCCCTTTCAAATATTTAGAATACCTTTGCTCCAACCCTAGATCAAAAAGTCATTTATATATCATCTGTGTCCTCTATATTATAGAACTATGCTATGTTCTAGTGTTTTTATAGTTTAACAAAGAATATCCATTTGAGATTTGAGAATGTTACTAGTGAGCTTGAACCATTAATTAATATTTTTATTGACTATTCCTGTTTTCTTCTTTGTATTGCCTGTTCAGATCTTGTGCTTATTTTTCTATTAGTAGTTTAGAGTTCTATGAGTTTGTAACAATTCTTTTTGTATTCTGTGTGGCATTATATATGCATTATAACTAATTTTCTCTAGTCTGTGATTTGACTTTTCACTCAATGTTTAGTTTGATTATACAGGTTTCCCCCATTGTTGAAAAGTAGAGCACACCTATGAAACTTCTTGTAAGCCCAAATGACATAAAGAGAAGGGTATTCCCTGCTTTCCCAAACTTGATGTTACACCACTTTACTTTTAGAAAGACCTACATTAGTAGCTGTTTTCGCTAACTTAAAGAAATCTGCTTTTCTTTGATTTTACGAAAAAAGCTGTCACTGTACTAATGTAGGTCTTCTGAAGTGGTGTAAAGGAAACTTTCAGAAAGTGGGGGATACCTATAGTTGAACTTGTCTATCTTTATTGTTTGTATGTTTTCCTCATTTTAACTTAACAAGTACTTAATGAGCATTTACTGTGTTCCAAGCATTGTTTTAGGCACTGGAGATATATCATTGACAAAATACATAGTGATTCCTAGAGCTCACATTCAAGAAGCTCTTATGTACCCTAAGTTCATAAAAATATTCACTTTTTTTTTTTTCCTAGAAGTGTGTAAGTTTTGCTTTTTCATTCTTAGATCATCTACCTGGAATTTATTTTCATGTGTTAAGTAGGAAATCTAGTTTCCACTATTACATGTGGGTGGTCATTTATTTGACCTAACATCATTTTCCTTTTATTGACTAATACGTTATTTCTCCACTGTTGTATAGTGAGTGTCCCCTCTCTTGGATATCAAGTTTCTGCATTTGTGTGGGTCTATTTCTGTGTCTCTTCTGTTCATTGGTATATTTCTTTATCTTTGCCATCTGTACCACCCTCTTAATAACTGTATCTTTATAGTAAGATTTAATATCATAGGTCTGCTCTATTCTTCCTCAAAATTGTTTGACCTATTCTTAGCCCTTGGCTTTTTCATATGAATTTTATAATTAGTTGTATTCTCTAGTTATTTCTTCAGTTGTGCCTGGCTTCCTTTTCAGGACTGCTACTTGCTGTGTCAGGGTAAAATCCTGATACATTGGTGGGGTCTTCTGGCTTTGACAGTTTCAATCTTTGAACCTCCCTTCGCAGCCACTTGCTCATATGCTCTCTTTCTCTTTTCCCTTTTTTTTTTTTTCCCTTTCTGTTTTCCTTTTCCTATGGCCATTTAAAAGAATACTTAAAAATATGTATTTTAATTTTTTAAAAAGATTTTTACTTAATTCAGGGAGAGAGCAACAAGCAGGATGAGGGGCAGAGGGAGAAGCAAGCTCTCTGCTGAGTTGGGAGCCTGGTGCAGGGCTCCATTCTGGGATTTGGGGATCATGACTGAGCTGAAGGCAGACGTTTAACTGAATGAGCCACCCAGGTGCCCCTAGAAGTATATTTTTTAATTTAAAAAAGAAGTAATATATTGGGGGGTAGGTAAATAATAGAAATGTATATAAAGCAAAAGGTGCAGATTTCTCTGGTACCAGTTTGCTGAGAGCTTCCAGATATTTTTCTGGGTGTGTACAAGTAATATGTTTATTATAGCAGAAAAATGGTCATATGCATTCTATAGTTCACTTTATTTAATTATTTAAAAGGCAGTCTTCTGTAACTCTAAATCATTCCTTTTGATGGCTGCATGGTATGTTTATACAGTAATTTAGCCAATTCCCCTTTGATGGACTTGTGGGTATCTATTTGCTCTTTGATCTTGAAGCTGCTTTCAAATACTCCTGGATCCAACTGGAAAAGTGGAGGTTTTGCAGTTTATTTTCCATCTCCCTAATGACTCCCCTTTTAGTCTTTCCAAAGGGTATTAGTGGAGTTCTGTCAAAAGCATTCCTATTTACTTTAAAAAAAAAAAAATCATTTAAAAAAAAATCATGATAAATGTTCTCTTTAATCCCCATCCCCTATTTCACCCATCCTTCCACCCACCTCCCCTTTGGTAACCATCAGTTTGTTCTTTATGGTAAGGGGTCTGTTTCTTGGTTTATTTCTTTTTTTAATCTGCTTATTTGTTTCTTAAATTCCACATACAAGTGAGATCATAACATCTTTGTCTCTTTGACTTCACTCAGCATTATACTCTCTTGCTCTATCCATGTTGTTGCAAATGGCAAGATTTCATTCTTTTTTATGGGTGAATGATACTGCAGCGTGCGTGTGTATACACATCTTCTTTATCTATTCATCTATCAATGGACACTTGGGCTGCTTCCATAATTTGACTATTGTAAATAATGCTGCTATGAACATAGAGGTGCATGTATCCTTTGAATTAGTGTTTAGGTATTTTTTGGTAAATACCCAGTAATGTGATTTCTGGATTGTAGAGTAGTTCTATTTTTAATTTTTTGAGGAACCTCCAGTTTTCCATAATTGCTGCATGAATTTGCATTCCCACCAACAGTGCAAAAGTGTTCTTTTTTCTTCACATATGCTGCAAGACTTGTTGTTTCTAATGGTTTTGATTTTAGCTATTCTGACCTCTGTGAGGTGGCAACTCATTGTGGTTTTGATTTGCATGTCCCTGATGAGTGATTTCAAACACCTTTTCATGTGTCTATTGCCAATCTGGATGTCTTCTTTGGAGAAATGTCTGTTAATGTCTTCCCATTTTAATTGGATTACTTGTTTTTTTGTGTGTGTGTGTTGAGTTGTATAAGTTCTTTATGTATTTTAGATGCTGACTCTTGATTGGGTGTGTCATTTGCAAATATCTTCTCCCATTGTGTGCGTTGCCTTTTTGTTTTCTCTGCTCTGCAGAAGCTTTTTTTTTTTTTTTTAAAGATTTTATTTATTTATTTGATAGATGGAGATCACAAGTAGGTAGAGAGGCAGTCAGAGAAAGGAGGAAGCAGGCTCCCCGCTGAGCAGAGCCCCAGATGCGGGGCTCCATCCCGGGACTCTGGGATCATGACCCGAGCCGAAGGCAGAGGCTTTAACCCACTGAGCCATCCAGGTGCCCCTGTAGAAGCTTTTTATTTTGATGCTGATGATATTTTATTTTTGCTCTTATTTCCCTTGCCTCAGAAGACATATCTAGAATAATATTCCTAGCTGATGTTAGAATAATCACTACCTGTGCTCTTTCCTAGGATTTTGATTCTTTCAGGTCTCACATTTAGGTCCTTAATCCATTTTGAGTTTAGTTTTGTGTATGTTGAAAGAAACTGGTCCAGTTTCATTCTTTTGCATGCGGCTGTCCAGCTTTCCCAACAGCATTTGTTGGAGACACTGTCTTTTTCCTACTGTATATTCATTCCTCCTTTGTCAGAGATTAATTGACTTTTTAATTGTCGGTTTATTTCTGGATTTTCTGTTCTATGATCTAATGTATCTGTTTTTTTGCCAGTACCATCCTGTTTTAACTACTACCGCTTTATAATATAACTTGAAATCTGGGATTGTGATAACTCCATTTCTGTTTTTCTTTTTTAAGATTGATTTGGCTATTTGAGGTCATTGTGGTTCCATACAGATTTTAGGATTGTTTGTTCTAGTTTTGTGAAAAATGCTATTGGTATTTTGATAGGGATTATATTAAATGTATGGATTGCTTTGGGTAGTATAGACATTTTAACAATAATTCTTCTCCCAATCTATGAGCGTTTCTTTCCGTTTCTTTGTGCTGTCTTCACTTACTTTCATCAGCGTTTTATAGTTTTTGGAGTATAAGTCTTTCACCTTTTTAGTTAGGTTTATTCCTAGGTATCTTATTATTTTTGGTACATTATAAATTGGAATGTTTTCTAAATCTCTGTTTCTGCTGCATCATTATTAGTGTAGAGAAATGCAACAGAGGCACTAGGTGGCTCAGAGGGAGAGAGAATCTCAAGCAGACTCTACCCTGAGTGTGGAGCCAGATGCGTGCCCATCTGACAACCCTCAGATTATGACCTGAGCCAAAATCAAGTCACATGCTCAACTGACTGAACCACCCAGGTGCCCTAACGTTTTATTTGAGAGAAAGTGAGTGGGTGAGTAAGTGAGAGAGAGCATGCATGAGCAGGGTGAAGGGCAGAGGGAGAAGCAGATTCCCCACTGAACAGGGAGCCTGATGTGGGGCTCAATCCTGGGACTGCAGGATTCTGACCTGTGCCAAAGGCAAATGCTTAATGACTGAGCCACCCAGGTGCCCTTTTTATCTTTTTGTTGTAGAATTGCTGTGGTTAGGACTTCCCATACTATGTTGAATAGAAGTGTTGAGAGTGGATGTTCTTGTCTTGTTCCTGACCTTGAGGGTAAAGCTCTGTTTTTCCCTATTGAGTATGGTGTTAGCTGTGGGGTTTTAGTATAAGGCCTTTATTATATTGAGTTATGTTCTCTCTAGACCTACCTTGTTGAGGGTTTTTACCTATGAATGGATATTGTACCCTGTGAAATGCTTTTTCTGCATCTGTTGAAATGATCATGTAGTTTTTATCCTTTTTCTTTTTTTTTTTTTTTTAAAGATTTTATTTATTTGAGAGAGAGACAGTGAGAGAGAGCATGAGCGAGGAGAAGGTCAGAGGGAGAAGCAGACTCCCCATGGAGTTGGGAGCCCGATGTGGGACTCGATCCTGGGACTCCGGGATCATGACCTGAGCCGAAGGCAGTCGTCCAACCAACTGAGCCACCCAGGCGTCCCTATCCTTTTTCTTATTGATGTGATGCATCACCTTGATTGATTTGAAAATACTGAACCTCTCTTGCATCCTGGGAGTAAATCTCACTTGATCGTGATGTATGATTTGTTAAATACATAGTTAGTAGTTGTTAAGGACTTTTCCATCTGTATTCATCAGAAATACTGGCCTGTAGTTCTCATTTTAATTGTTATTTATTTATTTATTTATTTATTTATTTATTTATTATTTTTCGAAATATTTTTATTTATTTATTTGACAGAGAGCGCAATCACAAGTAGGCGGAAAGGCAGGCGGAGAGGCAGGCAGAGAAAGAGGGGGAAGCAGGCTCCTGGCTGAGCAGAGAGCCCGACACGGGGCTTGATCCTAGAACCCTGAGATCATGACCTGAGCCGAAGGCAGAGGCTTTAACTCACTGAGCCACCCAGGCGCCCCTGTAGTTCTCTTTTTTTAGTGGTGTCTTTATTTGGTTTTAGTATTGGGGATATTGGCCTCATAGAATGAATTTGGAAGTCTTCCTTCCCCTTGCATTTTTTGGAAAAGTTTGAGAAGAATGGGTATTAATTCTTTAATGTTTGGTAGAATTTGCCTGTGAGGTTGTCTGGTCTGGGACTTTGGTTTTTTGACTACTACTATTTGATTCAATTTCATTGCTAGTGATTGGTCTGTTCAGATTTTCTAGTTCTTCCTGCTTTAGTTTTAGCAGGTTATATATCTCTAGGAATTTATCTTTTTTTTCTGAGTTGTCCAATTTTTTTGTCATACAGGTTTTCATAATATTCTGTTAAAATTGTTTGTACTTCTGTTGTGTTTGTTATTATTTCTCCTCTTTCATTATTTTGTTTATTTGGGTTCTCTTCTCTTTTTTCCTATAATGAGTCTTGAGGGATTTATCAGTTTTGTTGATATTGTCACAGAACCAGGTTCTACCTAGATTCATGCATCTGTTCTGTTGTTTTTTTAGTTTATCATTTATTTCTGGTCTAATTTTTACTTCCTTCCTTTTCCTGGGTTTGGGTTTTGTTCTTCTTTTTCTAGCTCCTTTAGGTGTAAGGTTAGGTAATTTACTTGAGATTTTTCTTGCTTCTTGAGGTAGGCTGGTATTCCTCTAAACTTTTAGAAGTACTTTTGCTGCATCCCAAATATTTTATTTTTATTTTTTTGAAAGATTTTTAAATTTTTTTATTTAGAGAAAGAGAAAGAGAGAGTATATGAGTGAGGGGAAGAGGCGGAGGGAGAGACAGAGGAAGAGAGAGAATCTCACTTTGTGGTGGGCATGGATCCCATCACAGGGCTCGATCCCATGATCCTGAGACCATGACCATTGACTTGATGACTGAAGTCAAGAGTCATACACTCAACCAGCTGAGTCACCCAGGCACCTAAATGGCATCTAAAATCCTGAAGATTTTAGACCACTGTGTTTTCATTTCCTTTGGTTTCCATGTAATTTTTGATTTCTTTGATTTCTTGGGTCATTGTTTAATGGCTTGTTACTTAATGTCCATGTATGTGTGCTCTTTCCGTATTTTTTCTTGTTGTTGGTTTCTAGTTTTATAGCATTGTGGTCAAAAAAGATGCATGGTAAGACTTTTTTTTTTTTTTTTATTTTTTTTTTTTTTTTTTTTTTTGTAGCCTTATATGTGATCTATTCTGGAAAATGTCCAGTGTGCACTTGAATGTGTATTCTGCTTTTTTAGGATGGAATGTTCTGAATATGTCTTAAATCCACCTGGTCCAGTGTGTCATTCAAAGCCACTGTTTCCTTGTCGGTTTTCTGTTTGGGTCATCTGTCCACTGATTCAAATGGGATCTTAAAGCCCTTTACTATCCCCATTATTGCATTACTGTTGATTAGTTCCTTTATATTTGTTAACTGTTTTATATGTTTGGGTGCTCCCATGTTGGGTGCATAAATATTTACAGTTCTATCTTGTTGGGTTCTCACCTTCATTATTACATAGTATCCTTGTTTGTCTCTTGTGGTCTTTAAGTCTATTCTGTCCAATGTAAATATTGCTACCCTGGCTTTTTTGGGCATCCATTTGCATGATAAATGTTTTTCTGTCCCCTCGCTTACAATCTGCAAGTCTTTTTCCGTCTGAAATGAGTCTCTTGGAGGCAGCATATACGTGGGTCTTACTTGTATATCTACTTGGTCACCCTGTGTCTTTTGATTGGAACACTTGGTTCATTTACATTCAAAGTAATTATTAATAGATATGTGTTTATGCCATTTTGTTACTTGTTTTGTGGTTGTTTTTACAGATTTCCTGATTCTTGCTGACTTTCATGATTCATTGGCTTTCTTTAGTGATATGCTTGGATCCCTTTCTCTTTAGTCTTTGTATATTTATTACTGGGTTTTGATTTGTGGTACCGTTATATTTGTAACATCTTCTGCATATAGCAGTCTATATTAAGTTGATGGTTACTTAAGTTTAAACTCATTCTTTGTTCCTTTTCCTCCCACCTTTTACGTATATACTGTCATATTTCACATCCTTTTATTTTATGAATCTCTTCAATGATTTTTACAGAAATACTTATTTTTGCTCCTTTTGTGCTTTTTACTTTTCATACTCTACTTGTGGTCTTTATTTTTAACTCAGAGTTCTCTTTAAAATTTCTTAAAGGGCTGGTTTAGTGGTCTGCTTTTTGGAAGAACTCTTCAATTCTCTATTCTGAATGATAGTCTTACTGGGTAGAGCATTCTTGGCTGCAGATGTTTCCCTTTTACCACTTTGAATGTATCATGCCGCTTCCTTCTGGTCTGCAAACTTGCTGCTGAAAAATTCACTTATAGCCTTATGGGATTTTTCTTGTATATAACTATTGTCTTTTCTCTTGCTTTAAACATTTTTTTCTTTATTCCTATTTCTTGCTATTTTAATTGCTTTGTGTCTTGGTGTAGACCTTCTTGCGTTGAATTTTTGGGGGCATCTCTCTGCCTTTGGAATCTGGATATCTGTTACCTCCCCCCATTAGGGAAGTTTTCAGTTACTATTTCTTCAGGTAAATTTTCTGCCCCACTCTTCTGAGATCCCTGTAATGTGGATGTAACTACATTTGATGGAGTTACTGAGTTCCCTAATACTATTCTCAATTTGTATACTTTTTTTTTTTTTCCTTTGCTCAAGTCGGTTACTTTGTATTACTCTGTCTTCCAGGTATTAATTCATTTCTTGGCTGCGTCAAGCCTACTGTTTGTTACATTAAGTGTATTTTTAATTTCACTTATTGTGTTCTTGACCTCTTTTTTTTTTTTTTTTTTAAATCTCTGAGTTAAGGGTCTCACTGTGTTAAGTCCTCCACTCTTTTCTCCAGTCCAGTGTGTATCTTTGTGATCATTATTTTAAATTTTCTTTCAGGTATCTTTTTTATATCCATTTTACTTTGGTCTCTTGCTGTGGTTTGATCCTGTTCTTTCACTTGGGAGATGTTTCTCTGTCTTCTCATTTTGTTTGACTTTGTGTCTGTTTCTCTGTGCTAGAGAAGTCAGCTACTTACCTTACTCTTAATAATAGCCGTTGAAGAAGAGGTATTATAGTGCCCTGTAGTGTAGTGTCCATGTTCCCCAGGTTATGTTGTGGGTACTCTGCTGTTGAGTTCTGGCATCTTTTCCCTTTAGGCCAGATGTTTGCTAATGCTGTCTTTACCTATCGTGAATAGCAAGGTGTACAATGGTCTACTTGTGAAACAATACCTGCCACTGCTGGAACTGCAGTCCTGCAAAACAAGCAGGTCACGAGGTGTGGTATTGGCAGGGTGATCTTCTGGGGGAGGGACTCCACAGCACCAGGACTCAGGGGAGCATGGCTGGGAAGGGCTGATCTGCCAAAGCACATGTGGCAGGGTTGGTTCCGTGTGAGCAAGTTAAGCAGCATGTGTCCGCACAGTGCTGGTTTCCGTAGGTGGCTGTTATTTATGCAGGGGAGCAAGGGAGGAGAATGTCACCTCCCAGCTCCTTTGTACCTGCAAGGGTCTCCCCATGATCCCTGTCTCTCCAGGCAGTGTTCTGAGATGAGCAAATTTATCTCCTCCTCGTCTGCCCATGGCATTTTTCTATCTGCTGGTTCTGCCTGCATCTGCATAGGTTGTTTTTCATGCTGTCTCTTAAAGATGAGGGACTCTTGTTTCCTAACACCTTCTGGGCTCACCCAGGGCTGAGCATGCTGGTTTTTAAAATTCTAGGTTTTAAGTCCTGGTGGTTTTAAGAATTCATGAAATTTCAGAGGCAACTATGGAGATTCATCCTTCCTGTTTGCAGGCTCCCCAGTCCGAAGGTCTGTTTGCCGCTCTTCTCTGTGCCACTGGCGCCTTCTCCACTGCGGCTGACTGTGGTCCCTTTTGCTCCCAGGCTGTGTCTTTGCCCTTCATATCACCTCTGATGTGGACTCTTCCTTGCCTTTCATTGTGGAGTGTGTTCTGGAAGTCCTTGGGCTGTTTCCAGGGTTATTTCCCCTGCTGTGGGTGTTATCTAGTTGTATCTGTGGGAGGAGCTGAGTTTAGGGTCCTCCTACTCTGCCATCTTTCCAGCCAACCTTTCCTATTAACTTTTTAGGTGGAAACTTAAACAATGGTGGACGTACCTCTCTTTGGTGGAAAGATTAACAGCTAACCTTGATGTAAATTCTTCGATTTGGCACTATCTTTATTTTCCTAAAAAGCAATCCTTCAAGGTTTTGTTTTGTGTTTTTACATGTGGCATCCTCCAAGAGTGTTTGTGATATAGTGGTAGAGGTAGCAGCCAAATTGGAGAGTTGAGGAATGAGTGAGTTTGAGAAAATGGAGATGGAGAGCTGAAGCAGCACTTTACTGCATACTAGCAGAGGAAGAGAGGAGTTTTTGGTGTTTTGTTTTTTATTGGGGTTAGGCCGTTTGAAAGAAGTTAAAATTGGATCTCTATGTTATATAATTTGTCCTTTTCTTAATTTTCCTAGCCTCCACCAGGCACTGTGAAAATGCCTAATGTACCCAGTACACAACCAGCAATAATGAAACCAACGGAGGAACATCCAGCTTATACACAGATTGCAAAGGTTAGTTGATGTTATGTGTGTAAATTTGTATTGGAAATTATATTATCAATAACATCTTTGGAGTAGAATTATTTATACGTTGACTTAACTTTTTTTTTTTTGCCCTACTTAATTTTTAACTTACTTTTGAGTCTGAGTTAGCTAGTTTTCAACCCTATTAACATAGTTCTTTTTCAGCTTATAATATTTATTGTTATTAAGTTTTTGAATTCACTATCCTCTTGAACAATTTGTTTTCTGAAATTTTTGTTGCCTTTTGTTGGTTTCACTCTTTAATGCACGATGCTGTTATAGTACCAATAGAAACCGTTGGAAAAGGGTTGTAATGGCTAAGCAAAGGACTATGGTAGGAAGTAGCAGGTGGTAAAAATATGAGAATAAAGGAGATGAATAGGATGCCTTGTATTACATAAAGGCAGATGAAATTACAAACGAGAATTTCTTAATCATATTCTTCTTTCATCTCATTATCTTCTAAAATAGAAGATACTATATATTCTTGCATTGGAAACCTAGGTACCATTCAAACCAATTTTTTTAAAAGATTTATTTATTTATTTGACAGAGAAAGACAGAGAACGGGAACACAAGTAGGGGGAGTGGGAGAGGGAGAGGGAGAAGCAGGTTTCCCGCCAAGCAGAAAGCCCGATGTGGGGCTTGATCGCAGGACCCTGGGATCATGACCTGGGTTGAAGGCAGATGCTTAATGACTGAGCCACCCAGGAGCCCCCAAACCAATTCATAAGAGGCAATTTAGTTGTCATTTTCTCCCTTTGTCTGTTTTGCCTCAGTTGTTCCCTTTGTTCCTCATTCTCATTTAGCTCAGAAGTCACCTTAATTTTATTTTCCCAAATAGGACTCTGACTACTCTTACTGAGAGAATTTTGTCCTGTTCTAAATGTGCCCAGTATTCTCACTGACGGTTTTCATAACCAAAAAGCCAAAATCAGTCACATAGCTCCATAATATCTTCTGAAACTCTAACCTTGAGTGAATTCCTATATATATATTTTAAGATTTTATATATTTATTTGACAGAGAGAGACAGATAGTGACAGAGATAGAGAGCATGAGCAGGCAGGAGAGGGAGAAGCAGGCTCCCCACTGAGCAGGGAGCCTGGTGATGATGACCTCTCAGGTGTCCCTGAATTCCTGTAATTTGGAAGAGCATTTGAATGGAGATTCTGACATTGTATGACTCTTGATCTTAGGGTCGTGAGTTCAAACCCCACATTGGGTGTAGAGATGACTAAAAAATAAATAAACTTAAAGTTTCTGGCATTGTAGAGGAAGAGAGAAGGGTAGATAGCATAGTCATATAGGATTTTCCAACTCTGACAACCTATTCATTCATTGGTATTTTGTTGTTTAAGGAACATGCTTTGGCCCAAGCTGAGCTTCTTAAGCGCCAAGAAGAACTAGAAAGAAAAGCAGCAGAATTAGATCGTCGAGAACGGGAAATGCAAAATCTCAGTCAACATGGTAGTATCCTTTCAAAGAAGTCTGAAATAAAAATAACTTTTAAACATTTTAAATTATGCCTGTGCTAGCTCTGATTCATTTGGTTTATGGATAAAGCCATGCCGTTTTTTCCGGTTCTAGCAAGATCAAACAGCAGATTTCCTACTTGTTACTCTGTAGCTCTCTGATCTTGGCTGATTTGCATGTCTTTTGATAGATTATAACAGTGTTAGCCTTATCACACAGAAAGTGAATGTGAATATGATAATTTTGGGGTTTGGCCGGGAGCCTTTGATTCTGCATTTGGGCCCTCTTTGAGTCTATTGAAGCCTTAAGAGTACATGGCAGTGTGCCCTAAATTTGACTCTTTTTGTTTAGTCAGCCCAGTTTCTAATTATCTGCCCCTGTCCTCAGAAATATAACCTGCCTGTCAAAATATTATTAAAAAATGTGTGGCATGATTCTGGGAAGCCTTGGGTTTCTCAATTATATCAAAAAAATAAATACTGAATTGATCATTTGCTATGAAATCTGTTTAGACTGTGACTACCAAAGGCCACTTCCAGGGTGTATCTTAGAGAAAGATAGCAGTATCTGGCTAAGGGGTTAAAGATCTAGACAAGTCATTGTTACTCTGTCTAGGATAGTGATGGAATGACAGGGCTAGGTCAGCAACAATATACTGAACTATTTTTTCCTTATCTTAGATTGTGTATACCTAAGTCAGAGAACAACAAATACTGCATGATTTCACTCATTTGTGGAGTTTAAGAAACAAAACCAATGATCATTGGGAGAAATGGGGGAAAAAAGAGAGGCAAACTAAGAAACACACTCAACTGTAGAGAACAAACTGCTGGTTACCAGGGGGAGGTGGGTGGGGCTGTGGGTTAAGGAGGGCACTTGCTGTGATGAGCATCAGGTATTCTATGGAAGTGTTGAACCATTATAAAGTACCACTGAAACTAGTATTACTAGTATGTTAACTAGCGAATTTAAATAAAAATGAAAAATAAAATTTATATATTCAAAGACTATTAAAAGAAATGCCTAGAACCTAAGCCTAGAACCTAAGCCTAGAACCTCATGAGGACCCATTCATCCTTGGCTATTTTGTTGGCTTGTGACATCAGAGACAACATCAGTAAAAGGAGAAACTAAAGGTTTATTTGAGATCAGTGTTTCTGAAATACCTATAATAAAATCTGTCCTATGTTCTTAGTATTGACTAATATAAGTTATTTCTATGGGAGATATTTTAGAAGTAAAGATAGTAACAAACAGTGAGAAATTAAGAGTTAGACTTTGTGGTGTGTTACACATGTAAGTACTTATCATCTATTAACTCACTTAATTTTCAGTATAATTCCCTGAAGGGTGGTATAGTTGTTATTCTCTTGTTATTTCTACTCTTAAATTTATGAAGAAGTGTCAGATTTTATAGATCGATGTCTTCAGATTTTACCAAGTCTTCAAGAATTTAAGGTACCCGGCGCCCCCTAGCCAATAAATGGCTAGGCACTTCTGTTTTCAGATCCTGGTTCTTACATTGCTATTTTCTGCTCTTCTCAGATAGTATGGGACTTGTATGAGAAATGAATATGAAATTTGGGAAGAATTATAAATAGCGCAGACATGTTGGGAAGAATCAGACATCATAGGTCATTCTTTTTTTCCCCACTAGAAAGTTTTCTTCTTCTATACAAAGTATATAAAATCGAATTTTCAAAAATTGTGGCATATCATTTCTAAAATGAGAAGTGGCCTTTAGGTGTTGTGTTTACCTTCTGTTTTTAATGTTTTGACTTCTTTAACTTGAGCGTTTTTATTGCTTCCACTGCTTCCGAAGCCCTATTTTCAGTTTCATTTCTTTATAAGGACACATTTTCCCTCCTGATAGTTTGAATTTATTTTTCCTGTAGGTTTATTGAAGTGTTATAATTCCTTAGTTTCCTTCTTCTGACTGTTTCATATTTTCTCCTAGTTTTATGGTTTTCTTACATGGATATTTAGAGTGTTATTTTTTCAGACTTTGGGATTTCCAAATTTTATTCCTTGGTATTAGTTAATCATGTGTTCCTTCATGGAGTTAGCAGTAGAAAACTCAAGATCCAGAAGCTGGTTTTCCCTCTCCACTTGGGCTAGGAATTATATTCAGAGACTTAAGATGCTGAAGAGGAAATTGTAAATACTTAAAAACTGCATGACCTTCTCATGACAGACTCTTGGGACTTTGAGAAATAAGTCTGTTTTCAGGGTAGAGTCACAGGATATGTCTTTGTGCCCTTTTTTTTTTTTTTGCTTCTTGTATCAACTGTATATATATTGTTCCTGGTAAACATTATATGACACTGGAAAAATATTTTACCATCTAATGTTTTCTAAAGTAATACTCCGGGGGAATTTTTTTTTTTTTTTTTTTTACGATTTTATTTTTAAGTAATCTGTACACCCAAGGTAGGACTTGAACCCACAACCCTAGATCAAGAGTTGCATGCTGTATTGACTGAGCCAGCCATGTGTCCCTACTTTGGGAAAATTTTTAAAAATGCAGAGCTTAGCTTTCCAAAGCTGTACAAATACAGGAATGTAGAGATACAGCGTTCGATTTATAAAACATCTATTAAAAGAACAAATAATGTTCTTTATAAGGAAACCAAAAATAAGAATAGCCCATATTGGTCCTAATATAATTTTTTTTAATTTGCAGGAAGAAAAAATAATTGGCCACCTCTCCCTGGCAATTTTCCTGTGGGACCTTGTTTTTATCAGGATTTTTCTGTAGACATTCCTGTAGAATTCCAGAAGACAGTAAAGATTATGTACTACTTGTGGATGTGTAAGTATAAAATAAATTGTATATTCAACAGAGTGTATGTTTTATTGTCAAAAACCACCCTTTTTGGAATTCAGATATTAAGGATAGTATCACAAATGGGTTTTTTGGTATGCTCTTAATTTTCAGAATGAAACATATTTAGGTATTGCAGAATTAAACTATGTGACAATCTAAACTGAGGAAAGCATATATGAGAACTGGCATTCTTGAGGAAAGGACTTCTTTGTCACATATATAGTATTTTTTGAGGAAAAAGGAATAGTCATAAAATATCTAGGCTATATTTGTTTTGAAAAAATTATTCTATTTTTATGCAATGAAGGCTGTTCAAAAATTCTTGAAAGCATTATGACTTTTTAAAAGGGCCATAAATTAGTATTATAATTTTCTTAGAGCTTTGAGGACAATTTACTTTTTATTTTCAAGTGGTTGATAAGTACCTTTATTATTGGGAGTACCTAGTTAATGTAGGATATTTTACTAAATAGAACATTAGGACATATATTTAGGCTGTGGTGCTTGCATTGTTTTGAGTATAATTACAACCCATGTAATAACTAAAATAAAATGTAAAGCTCTTTAACAGTTTGTTCTGTGTACACAGAATTCCAGCTTACATCTTTCACTTTTATTCCAAACAGTAGTCTCAGCCCCTTTTAATGTTATTTTGTTAGTAGGAGAGGTGTAGCTGTCATGACCTCTCACCTGCGTAACTGCTGGGTAATGAAGAATTTGTAGTGTGCGTTCTTGATGGAGGAAATTTTTATGTGTTACTGTATATTTGGGGAGCAGTTTTTTCCCCGTCCTAAATAAATGAGACTATTTTCCTCAAAATTATTTGGAGCATTCTTCACATATGTGAAGCTACTTTAGAATGTGAGTAGTGATTTCTTATGGGTAGTACATTTTTAACTCTTAGTTTTTCTTTGAGATTTTGTTGTTGATCTAGTATCTTGCTAAATCTCCAGTGTAGGTAGTATTTTATATTTTTAACACTAAAGGTTTTGATTTTATATTTGTACATGTAAACAAGCCATATATTTTATTTAATCAATATATAATATGTGCATACATATAGTAATTATTTCTTAATGGGCAGACCTGGCCTAGCATTTTAAGTATAAGTCCTTTGACCTAGTGGGAAGACAGGCTTTGTATGGGAGAGATAGGAGTTGGAAGAAAATTCTACAAGAAATTGAGTAAATAAAGATTGATTGGGAAAGGTAATTAATTTTAACTGAATGGCTACTTTACTATTGCTAATTGTTTCAAAATAGGTCTGTTTTGTTTTAGAAATGTATAACTTTCTGAGGTATTTGGAATATAGTTTTTCTTAATCCTGTTGCATTGACAGATTTAAAGTATTTAAAGAGGTCTCATTATTTAAAGAAACATTACCTGGAATAAGGTAAGATCTAGCTCAGTGATGTTTCTAAATTTCATAGAATGGAGATTGTTTTAATAAGTTATTTTCAGGAAGTGTCAACCTGTTAATGATTTCAGAGTTGATGAGTGCTTTCACCCTGTAGTAATAATTATGATGAAAGAGAACATTTATTGAGGATTTATTTGTGCCAGGCACAGTACTAATCACTTTATATACATGATGTTATTAACTCCTGACTACACTATGAGCAGGTACTATATTACCCAAGATACAGAAACCAAAGCTTAGAGAATTGGAGTAACTTGTTCAAGACTACACAACAATTAGGATTGGAGTTGGATAGCTTGGCTCCAGAGCCCAGAGTCTAGATTTCCATGTTGTACAACCTACAGAGTACCAAAATGAAGAAGTAATTTGTGCTTTAAACCCAAATAAGATGAAGATATACTTTCAAAGGTACCTTACTTGAAATAAATAATTTACTCTGTAATTATAACTATCAAATGTCAAATGAATCTTAACCTCTTTGAGTATATTCTTGAATTAAAAAAAAAACCAAGCCATTTAAAGATGAATTAGTGAAGAAGATAATTATACTGTTTAAAATCTGTTTATGTTAGGTGTCTGTGTTGTAATGCAGAGCTTATCAAGAAGAATATTATAGTGATAATTGCAAATTTAGGTCCACTAATAACAGATTTGAGTGCTTAATAAAGCAAATGGAAATTTCCTGTGAAGTTGAGTCATTCAACTTACAAATCATGTAAAAATGCCCTAAAAATTTCTTCAGTGTTATATGTACACCTGGAATCCAATCCAAGTAGATTGGAATGGGATTGATATTAGTAACAGAGAATCATGTGTTTCACATTACCTTGCCTTTCTTTGTATTTTTAGATCTGTGTGTAAGTGGACTGATAGTTTAGTAAGTAGGCCCGGACATTTTACTTTTCTTTGGGGTACAAATGAATTACTTATTGATCATGGTTTTTGGTTACTATGACAACATTTAGAAAGGAATTTTAATAGATTACACAAAATTAAATTGATATTTTTATCAGTTGTTGGAGGAATTTTTAATGAACCTTAATGCACATATCCATATTTTTCTTTCTTTCCTTAGGCAAATTAAGAGATAAACCTTTAAAATTTCTCTTAAGGTTGAAGTTTGAAGTATAATGTGAATACATAAAACTTTTTCAGGCAGTTGGATCCCATTTAACGTTAAAAAATAATTTCTATTTTATGGTCTTTTGAAATCTGTTTTTAAGCCATTGACAAAAACTACTTTTATTCTGAGGCAAAAGATCCTGAGTAAATTTATTAGTAAACTGGCTTTCGTGAAAGTTAGAAATCCTAATTTTAAATAAATTTAATAAGGAAGAGTCTTCTTTGTGTAATATAATGGAATGAAGTTTTAAACGTGGAAGAGCTCCTGTATTTTTATAGCTGAAAAATTGAAATGTAAAGTTTGATTAGCTCAATAGTACATTTCTATAACCCAGGTGTTTTCATTCTTCCTCTGGTGCCCTTTCTCTTACTCTCTAGAGTTTGTATATTTAGCTAGTCGTTAAACCAAATTTGGAGGTACCCTATAATGTATGTCTTCATCTTGTTTTGTTAATTACTAGTTTTATTTTATCAGTTGAAAAGATTTTAAAGTTTCTAATGTAAGTTGAGATTTTTGTATTTGGATTTGCTAGGTTTTTCATTTATTTTTAATTCAAGTAGGAGTTTGTTGGTATATTTTTCTCGTATTTACATTGAACATTATTTTAACTTTTGAAAA
This sequence comes from Lontra canadensis, assembly GCF_010015895.1. NCBI lineage: Eukaryota > Metazoa > Chordata > Mammalia > Carnivora > Mustelidae > Lontra > Lontra canadensis. The sequence goes on along the minus strand of NW_022630998.1, from coordinate 34,163,967 downwards.
GTATTTTTCATTCAGCCTGTGAATAAATTTTTTAAAAATCCTTTAAAAAGGTTACTAATTATAATGAATAAGTGTAGTTCTTTAGGATCAAAGTATAGTGAGATGCTTCTCAGATTTTTTGTTTTAGGTCTTTCTGGATATGTAATTATTAACAACATATGAAGGGTTTCCCATTAACTGTGTGCATTAATTAAAAGAAAGTTCTGCCACAGCAGCTGAAATGCATTATTTTCTTTCTTTAAAAGTAAGTTTGATCCTCTATGAAAACACTGTATTTATCCTAGCACTTTAAAAAATGATAACCCTATGAGGATGAATAATCCTGAGAGATTGAATATATAGTCCCTGAAATTGCTACTGTATTAGTATTTTTAGTTCAATGATTCTAATTAATTGCTTAAAAATGTTACAGTGAGATTACACAGAGCACTTCTCCAGTTTTCTCCTCCTTGTATAGTCCACTCTGGGAGGAGTCAGTAGCTACTCTGTAGGAATGTAACTCAGTGTGTAGGCTCTGTTTCCTCCCAAGTCATGGTTCTTTTCCCTGGCAGGGCCTTGAATCAGGGGCCACATCAAGTATTTTCTTCTTGCAAGGAGGAATCCCTTAAGGCACTGCTTCTCTGGTAATGGCCCATTAGGAGAGGACCAAATGAATTGTTGCTAAACACTGCATAAGTTAGGACTCATTTTCCTGTATATACTGTTTTCAAACCAAATGTGTAAGAAACAGCAATGTTTTTTGAAAGATACTAGCTGGAAGCAAGGGGTAGAATACATTTGCTCTAAGGAAGAATTTTTTCATTTACAATTTTTGTTGAATGAATTCATAACTTGAATGTAAACATTTCTATTTTGTTTTTTGATTCCACAGTCCATGCTGTAACACTCTTTCTAAATATCTTCGGATGCTTGGCTTGGTTTTGTGTTGATGCTTCAAGAGGGGTTGATTTTGGATTGAGTATCCTGTGGTTCTTGCTTTTTACTCCTTGTTCATTTGTCTGTTGGTACAGACCACTTTACGGAGCTTTCAGGTAAAATGTGTGTACTTTGAAATATACTCTTTAAAACCTGTGAAGTAAATAATTGGTAATTAACCTTAAGGGGGAAATTGATACATTTTTACTAAAATTTTTTGTCATTGTGTAGCATACATTCTGATAAATTCATATGTAACATGTCTTTGTAGTAATTAGATTTTGTAAGTCACAAAATCTCGTTCTCTTCTCCCACTTGAGAAGGATCAAACATGAAAACAGAAATGACAGTAGTCTTATATCTTAATATTTATAGAATAAATATTCCATTTCGTATGATACACTTGACATTAAGGAAAAGTTTGCTCTTCATTACCCTTTCAAACAAAAAAATTACAAATGGTGATTACAGTCTAATTCTTAAATGAACCTAGGTAAGATCAATATACCTATGATATTTAAAGTGAGTCACTCTCACCTAGCAAGGTAATTATTTTCTGTGTAAATTCATTTTTGGCTCTTCAAATGGTCTTGCATTGGAGAACCATTAAGATTATAAGATAATAATATTTTGCATGATATATTTTAATCAGTGGTTAGGATTAATATCTTCTAAATGCATGTTCTATGAGGTATTAATAAATGTTGCTGAAAAAGGGACTCATTAGCTTAAGTTTGGAAAAAGCTGGACAATAAAGTTAAATTTCTTCAATTCAGGATTGCTTAGATTCTTTTAAGAGCCTCATGTGATTTGTGATTTGACTATGAAACCATTTTTTTGTGGAACACCTTGTTGGACTATTGTTTTAAGAAGTAAATGTTGGAAGGTGCTGATTTAGATAATAGTTCTCTATGAGTCCATATATTCGATCATTTATCAACTTATTTTTGAGTAAACTTGTTTATGAGTAATGAACCTTTTTCAGCTCTCATGAGTGAGGGGCAGCATTACTAGGAAATAGGTATGTATTGTGCAGATGTTATTTTGGGGAAATTAGAGGCCCACATTCAGGTGTTTGTTTGTTTTTTTTTTTTCCATTTCAAAATAGAATTTCTTTGATTAATCACAGTGTGTGTATTCCTTCGTAGTGGAATTAGGAACCCAGATATGTAAACAGATGGAAAAAAAAAAAAACCCAGAAGGAAAGGGGCAAAGGTGAGGGAATTTGGGGAGAAAAGTGGTCATTCAATAGAAAACTAAATTGGTTAAAATTGTAAGGAAGGCAAGAAAGTGGATGGAAGGAGGGAAGAATCTTTCGATATATTACAATATGGAGATTAGTTATCAAGGAATGGGGAAGAGGTGTCCCCTTTGGATGTGGGATGGAGAGGAATAAAAAAGGACCTATTTGCTCTTTCCATGATCTAGGAAGACAGTTACTGGTGCTCTTTTCCTTGTCATCTAAGCCTGGTGTACAAGGTTTTTTTTTTTTTTTAAGATTTTATTTATTTGTCAGAGAGAGAGGGAGAGAGAGCGAGCACAGGCAGACAGAATGGCAGGCAGAGGCAGAGGGAGAAGCAGGCTCCCTGCTGAGCAAGGAGCCCGATGTGGGACTCGATCCCAGGACGCTGGGATCATGACCTGAGCCGAAGGCAGCTGCTTAACCAACTGAGCCACCCAGGCGTCCCTGGTGTACAAGGTTTTTAAATTTTTTGACATCTGGCTTTGGCTTCTGCCTGCTTCCATCATGTTACTAATATATTTGTAATGATGCTGGTGGGTAGAAATGGGGTTGTTCTGTAGACTTTAAAAGTGACGAGAGGAGGCACCTGGGTGGCTCAGCTGGTTAAATGGTTAAGCGTCTGCCCTCAGCTCAGGTCATGATCTTGAGATCCTGGGATCTAGCCCCACATTGGGCTACCTGCTCAGTGGGGAGCTTGCGTCTCTCTTTGTACCTCCTCCTCCCCCTCCACCACTTGTGGGTGTGTGTGTGTGTGCGTGTGCACGCGCGCCTGTGTCTGTGCACTCTCTATTGCTCTCACATACTCTCTCTGCAAATAATTAAATAAAATCTTAAAAAAAATAGTGACCTAAGACTAATGACCTGATTTTAAACCTTCTATAACTAATGTAGCCAAAACAAACCACTAAAAAAGCTAGCTTTCTGCCTTTTATTACTTGAAGTCACTTGGTTCCTTTTATTTCCTTTCTTTGCCAGTTGAAATAAAAATGCTTTGTGGAACATTTTTAGTTCTGTCATTATTAACCTACAGATTTGTAGGTTTAGTGCTTAGCTGCATCTCAGTCCTTTAGAGTTTATCACAAATGATTAATTTTCTGGGTTTCCCTGTTCAGAGCAGAACTGAGAGGAATAATATTTAATGGGGAAAGTTGAAATTAAAGTATGTTACATCATTACTGTTCCTTCTCGGTATGTGACTTTGGCATTTCTTTTATCCACATTGCCACATGTTTCTGAGCCTGTCTTTCCTGCTGTATCTGGTAGTTTGTTAAACCTGTATTGATGACAGCTTTTTCCTTTAAATGTGAAAATCTCAAACACAGATACAGTGGGTGTGATTCTTGGTATTAAATATAGGGCTTTAAATAGCCTTATTCACATAAATGCTTTATTTTAGATCAGTTTTGATAGGGACTACTGCCTTTGAGAAAGGGCAGAGTCAGGATATGCAAGTGTTTCATATTTTGTTTCAAGACTAGTGATTAAGAAATGAAAACAAGCATCTGAACATACTATGTAAGTCAGTAGAAAATGGGTAGCGAAAACCTTTTTAGGCCAGGTTCACAGGTTTCCTGAGAGAAGTTGCTTTTTAAAGTAGTTATTTAGTTTTTATAAATCAGACTCTGGCGTGAAGCTAGTATGCTTTTTAAAAGTTTCAGATTTTCTTGTTTTAAGATTACCTTACTTATCTATTAATTTTAAAAATATTTATTTGATAGAGACACAGCGAGAGAGGGAACACAAGTAGTGGGGAGGGAGAGGGAGAAGCAGGCTTCCCCACAAGCAGGGAGCCCGAAGCGGGGCTGGATTCCAGGACTCTGGGATCATGACCTGAGCCAAAGGCAGACATTTAACCGACTGAGCTACCCAGGTGCTCCTTCCTTACTTTTTTTTTTTTTAAGATTTTATTTATTTGACAGGCAGAGATCACAAGTAGGCATAGAGGCAGGCAGAGAGAGAAGAGGAAGCAGGCTCCGCATGGAGCAGAGAGCCCGATGACACTGGGATCATGACCCGAGCTGAAGGCAGTGGATTTAACCCACTGAGCCACCCAGGCGCCCCCGCTTCCTTACTTATTTTAGAGCAAGAGCTCACAAGCAGAGGGAGAGAAGTAGCCACCTAGGTGCCCCTCACAGTTTTCAAGTTTTACTCTTCTCTGGCTAATGGTGTATTTGGCTCTTCTGCCATAAGATTATTTAAATATTTCCTGAATTTTATTTCTCCACCTTCTCCTTCTACCCCCACCCCCCAACCAAAAAAGAAAAAAAAAAAAGAAAAAGAAAAAGAATGGTAAGCAATAAGAAAAACTTGGCTGGATTGATTTTAGAATAAACTGGTCATTGCAAACATAGAAGTTGGGGGGGCATTAGGTTTGAGAATGTGATTAGATTTTTCCTCTTTTAGTTCAGTGAATTTATTTTTTTCTTGTAGATGGTGGTAATCTCAAGTTTCTGGAGTAGATGTTAGCTTTGTGGTAGAGTGCTAAAAATAGAGGATATATCAGGAAGCCTTTATTTCTAGAATGTAATGGAAATGTACCTTAGTCATTTGGAGTTGTATTTTTAATTGCCATATGTGGTTTATCTCTTTGGCCTTTCAACTCAGAGTAAAAATAAATGAATTCAGTATCTCAAGAAATTCCTTTTTAAAGTTTTAACAATTTACTTTGTTATCATGAATTTGTTGTAATTTGCTTAATAATATGATGGCTCAGTAAACCTTTTTTTATATTAATTCTAATCTGAGAAGAAAAATACAGTTGTTTTAACTGAATTATAAAATGCCTTTAGACTGAATTTAAGTGTTTGGTAATACTTTTAAAAAAAGCCCAGTGGAAAATTTAAATCTACATTTAAGTGATTATATGTAGTAATCACATATAACACATCATAATGATAATTATACATAGACTATTTAGCAATAATCATTTTTTAGTTATGAATGAGCAGTTGTCTTTCCAGTGTCATCTGAGTTTCTGTTGAAGTATTTGCATGCTCATTATTGAGTTCACTGGATTCTTTCAGGGGAATATTAATATTAGGATAAATAACTTACATTTTCCAACTGCTTTACAGTCATGAAGTATCCTAAGGTTAAATGAATCATTCATTGAACAATGACCATATACTAAGCTGGAGATACAAGGGAGACATGGTACTTGCCCTTAGAAATGTATAATATATAACTGATTTGAAAGTAGGCATTTCTGAAGCTTTGGCTCATAAAATTTATATATAAAAATTGGGTGATATTCAGACACACCCAGAATATTTGAATGTCAAAGGAATATAATATTGGTGACATACTTTGTATTCTATTTCAAGATAGAAGATCAGCTACCTTCAAATTAGTCTTTTTGCATTACCTTTTTGAGGATTTCAGTTTTTAGTAAATGTTTTTCTCTGAAATCAGGGGAAGAAAACCCTGCTCTTATTGACACCATTGAAATATCACAATGTTCATGAAAAAGATGGTTTTCAGGGTGCCTGGGTGGCTCAGTGGGTTAAACCTCTGCCTTCAGCTCAGGTCATGATCTCAGGGTCCTGGGATCAAGTCCCGCATCGTGCTCTCTGCTCAGCGGAGAGCCTGCTTCCCCCTCTCTCTCTGCCTGCCTCTCTGCCTACTTGTGATTTCTCTCTCTGTGTGTCAAATAAATAAATAAAATCTTAAAAAAAATGCATATATTTATTTAAAAAAAAGTGGTTTTCAAACAGTGTAAAATACTGTTCTGTATGAGTTATCTTAGTTTTCCACCAAGAAACTGGTTTTACTGTTATACTTACATGACTTTGTCCTTCATAAGGTTATCCCTCCACCAGAATCTGAAGGACCATGAGAGAAGTTTCAGATATATGTGTTTTTAAAAGTTAAGTTTAATAGCTGTCATAATTAAGTCTGCACTTGTTATGTTGTCACTTACATATTTTAAAAAGATTATAACTTTGATCTTAATTTTGTGCTTCTGCAAATGACTACGCCTTATGTAAATACTTTAAGATATTAAGTCATTATTATTGAGGCAGTGTTTTTTGGAAATAGACTGAAAACGGGTAAGAATCCTGGCTTCTCTGCTTAAAAGTGTTGAGCTCCTAGGGAAATGCAGAACAAAACTACTGCCTCAGTTTGTTGAATGTAAATAGGGGATAATATTTGCAGAGTTGATAAAAGGATTAGAGATGATATATGCAAAATACTATGTTTTATGGATTGTCAATGCTAGAATTAATGTTTCGGTTTTGTGTTAGGTTTTATTATTTACTTTTAGTCCATTAAAATGTTACTTGTTATAAATCATCTTTTGCTGCTTTTAGTTCATTGTCCTCTGGTGCCTCAGTCTGAGCTAGAGGAAATCATAATTTATGCTAGGGTGTATGTATATCCTTGTGTTGAGAGATAAAAATAAACACTAAAAAACCCAGTGTAATAATCTAGTCTTTTAATTGGAGGTTTTTTGTCTATATTTAATATAATTACTTATTTATATGGATTTATATCTGCCTTCTATTTTTTTTTGAAGAGGAATAATTCTTATATTTAATTATGAAAAGTTTCAAAAAAATAGCAACGTTGAAAGAATTTAACATGAACACAATATATACACTGTCTAAATTCTATCCCTAACATATAGATGCTTTATAAGGTAAATTGACATCAGTAACTAGAGCTCAGTATTTGTTTACAGTTTTGATTTGTGTGTTTTTTTTTTTTTAGTGTAAAATCTGAATTCACAAACTCTATCAATATATAATGCATTATTCCCATCACCCCAGAAAATTTCTAAGTGCCCCTTTTTCTTGAATCATCCAGAGGGTACCTTACTTTTTTTTGTTATTGAATTTATTTTTTAAATTTAAGTTAATTAACATGTAATGTATTATTGGTTTTAGAGGTAGAGGCCAATGATTCATCAGTCTTATATAATAACCAGTGTTCATTATATCACGTACCCTCCTTAATGCCTATCACCCAGTTACCCTATCCCCCCACTTCCCTCTGCTCTGGCATCCCTTGGTTTGTTTCCTAGGATTAAGTATCTCTTATGGTTCATCTCCCTCTCTGGTTTGGTTTTATTTTTTCCTCTCTTCCCCTATGATCTTCTGTTTTGTTTCTTAAATTCCACATATGACTGAGATCACATGATAGTTGTCTTTCTCTGATTGACTTATTTTGCTTAGCCTAATACCCTCTAGTACCATCCACGTCATTGCAAATGGCAAGATTTCATTTTTTGATGGCTGCATAGTATTCCATTGTATGTATACCACATCTTCTTTACCCATTCATCTGTTGATGGACATCTGGGCTCTTTCCCTGGTTTGGCTGTTGTGGACATTGCTGCTATAAACATTGGGGGTACAGGTGCCCCTTTGGATCACCATGTTTGTATCTTTGGGTAAATACCCAGTAGTGCAATTGCTGGCTTGTATGGTAGCTCTCTTTACAACTTTCTGAGGAAACTCCACACTGTTTCCCAGAGTTCAGCCTTCTATTTATATGTACTACTTACTGTATATAAAACATACCTGTTATATACCTTTTTCTGTCTTTGCTTTTGGATCAATAAGTTCTACTTTTTAAATATATTTTACTTTATTTCTCTGTGTTTTTTTTTTTTTCTTATTTTTAAGATTTATGAGAGCGAGCTTAAGTGTGAACAGGAGGAGCCGAGGGAGAGAGTCTCCTGCAGATTTCCTGCTGAGCTCAGAGTCTGACTAAGGGCTCAAGTCCACAACCCTGAGATTATGACCTGAGCTGAAATCAGGAGTCAGTCACTTAACCAGCTGAGCCACCGAAGTGCCCCTGTGGTTCATTTGTTTTTATATGGGTCTGCTGGTACTGAATTCTCTCAGATTTTTTTTTTTCAAAATATGTTAATTTCACCTTCTTTTTTTTTTTTTTAGCTTTATTGAGGCCTAATTGGCCAAATTAAAATACGTTAAATTGTTTAATATGATGCTTTTTTTTAATGTAATGATTTGATAGTCATACACATGAGAGAATTCCCACATTTGGGTTAACACATCCTATCACCTCACATATTTACCTTTTTCTTTTGTTGAGAACTCTTAAGATCTACCCTATTAGCAAATTTCAATTATATAGTACAGTATTATCAACTATAGTCATTATACTCTACATCAGAACCTCAGAACTTCCTGATTTTGTAATAAAAGTTCATACCTTTTTTTAAAAGGATTTTTTTAAACAATTTTATTTAACAGAGAGATCACAAATAGGCAGAGAGGCAGGCAGAGAGAGGGGGGCAAGCAGGCTCCCCACTGAGCAGAGAGCGCAATGCGGGGCTCAATCCCAGGACCCTGAGATCATGATCTGAGCCAAAGGCAGAGGCTTAACCAACTGAGCCACCCAGGCGCCCCTAGAAGTTCATACCTTTTAATCAACATTTGTCCATTTCCCCCAACTCTTGGCAACCACTATTCTACTGTTTCTGTGAGTTCAACTTTCCTTTTTTTTTTTCTTTAGATCCCCATATAAGTGATACCATTCTTTATCCTTCTCTATCTGGCTTATTCCATTTAGCATGATGCTCTCCAGTTCATCCATATAGTCCCACATGGCAGAATTTCCCTTTAAGGCTGAATGGTACTCTATTGTATATAAACCATTCTTGTCACCAGTGGACATTTAGATTGTTTCCACACCTTGGCTATTGTGATTAATGCTGCAGTGAACATAGGATTACAGTTGTTTCTTTGAGATATGATTCTGTTATCTTTGGATAAATGGCCTGAAATGGATTTGCTAAATCATATGGTAGTTATATTTTTAATTTGTTGAGGAACCTCCATGCTGTTATCAATAGGGGCTGTATCAATTTACATTTCCACCAACAGTGCACAGCTTTTTATCCTTGTCAACCCTTGTTATTTCTTATCTTTTTGATAATAGCCATTTTAACGGGTGAGAGGTGATAAATGATTGTGGCTTTGATTCGCATTTCCCTGATGATTAGTGATTTTGAGCACCTTTTCATCTATCTGTTGGTCATCTTTCTGTCTTTGGAAAAATGTTTATTTAGATTTCTTAAGATTTTATCATTTGTTTGACAGAGAGGGAGAGAGAGAGGGTACATGAGAGAACACAAGCAGTGGGGAGAGGAGAAGCAGGCTCCCCGCTGAGCAGGTAGGCCCACATGAGGCTCCATTCCAGGACCCTGGGATCATGACCTGAGCCAAAGGCAGCCGCTTAAACCACTGAGCCACTCAAGTGCCCTTGTCCCTTCAGATCTTATGCCCATTATTTTTTTAATTGGATTTTTTTTTTTTTGCTGCTGAGTTGTATCATTTTTTTTATATATATTGGATATTAATCTTTTGCAAGATAAATTATTTGCAGATATTTTTTTCCATCCAGTAGGTTGCCTTTTCATTTGTTTGATGGTTTTCTTTGCTAAGCCTAAGCTTTTTTTTTTTTTTTTAAGATTTTATTTATTTATTTAACAGAGATCACAAGTAGGCAGAGAGGAAGACAGAGAGGAGGAAGCAGGCTCCCCACTGAGCAGAGAGCCTGATGTGGGGCTTGATCCCAGGACCCCGAGATCATGACCTGAGCCGAAGGCAGAGGCTTTAACCCACTGAGCCACCCAGGCACTCTAAGCCAAAGCTTTTTATTTGTTGTAGTCCCACTTGTTGGTTTTTGCTTTTGTCACTTTTGCTTTTAGCGTCAAATCCAAATAGTGCCAAGAATGATGTCAGGGGGCTTACCACATGTGTTTTCTTCTATGAGTTGTATGGTTTCAGGTGTTTCATTCAAGTCTTAAATCCATTGTCAGTTAGTTTTTGTGTATGATGTAAGATAGTGGTCTAATTTCTATTCTTTTGCGTGTGGCCGTCCAGTTTTCCCAATAGAATTTATTGAAGAGACTCTTATACTCCATTGTATATATTTGGCTCCTTTGTGTGGTACATTAATTGACCAAATATATATGGGTTTGTTTTTGGGCTCTCTGTTCTGATCACTTAATCTATGTTTCTTTCGAATTAATATTGTATTAATTAATCTTGTGTTTGTATGCCATGACCATACCGTTTTGATTACTGTAGCTTTGTAATAATAGTTTGAAATCAGGAATTGTGATGCCTCCAGTTTGGTCCTTCTTTCTCAAAATTGCTAAGGTCTTTTGTAGTTCCATACAAATTTTAGGATTGTTCTATTTCTGTGAAAAATACCATTGGAATTTTGATAGGGATTTTTTTGAATCTGTAGATTGCTTTGAGGAGTGTGGACATTTTGACAACATTTTTCCAATCTACAAGCATGATGTATCTTGCCATTTATTTGTGTTTTCAGTTTTATGTGCCTTCAGTTTCTTTAACCAGTTTCTTACAGTTTTCAGTGTAAGGGTCTTTCATTTCCTAAGTTAAATTTATTCCTAGGTATTTTACTCTTCTTTATGCAGTTGCAAATAAGATTATTAATTTCTCTGTTTGATAGTTTGTTGTAAATGTAGGAAAACAAAAGATTTTTGTGTATTGATTTAGTATCCTGTAACTTTACTGAATTTTTTAGTTCTAACAGGTTTTCAGTGGAGTCTGTAGAGTTTTCTGTGTATAAATCATATCTGCAAATAATAATTTTATTTCTTCCTTCTGTTATGGATGCCTCTGACTACGATTTCTAGTACTGTGTTGAGTAAAAGTGGTGAGAATGGGCATCCTTGTCTTGTTAGAAGAAAAGCTTTCAGCTTTTCACCACTGAATATTATGTTAGCTATGGGCTTATCATATATGACCTTTATTATGTTGAGGTATATTCCTTCTATACCCACTTTGTTGGGAACTTTTTTCCTGAAGATTTATTTATTTATTTTGGGGGTGGGAGGGGCAGAGGGAGAGGGACAGAGAGTCTCAATTAGACTCCATACAGAGCACAGTGTGGTGCTTGATCTCAAGACCCTGAGATCATGACCTGAGCTGAAACCAAGAGTCAGATGCTTAACTAATTGCACCATCACCCAGGCACTTCTTTGTTCAGATTTTTAATAATAAATGTATGTTGAATTTTGTGAAATACTTTTTCTGTATCGAGATGACCATATGATTTTTGTCTTTCATTTTGTTAACATGGTTTATCACTTTGATATGTGGATGTCAAACCATCCCTTCATCCTTGGAATAAATCCCACTTGATCATGGTATATGATCCTTTTCATGTATAGTTGAATTTGGTTTGTTATTTTTTTAAAAGACTTTATTTACTTCTGCGAGATGGGGAGAGAGAGCACAAGTGGGGGCAGGGTAGAGGGAGAAGCAAACTCCCTGCTGAGCAGGGAGCCCAAAGTGGGACTTGATCCCAGGACCCTGGGATCATGACTGGAGCCAAAGGCAGTCACTTAACCAACTAAGTCACCCAGGTGCTCTGGTTTGCTATTTTTTATTATTAAGCAATTAAAAATATTTAAACATTTTACAAACTGGATGAGCCTCAAAAACATTATTCTAAGTAAAAGAATATAGCAAAAGACTACATATTCTAATTCCACTTCCATAAACTGTCCAGAAAACAGAAATGTGAGAGACATACAACATATCGGTAGTTACCTGGGGCTAAGAAGTGGTAATGGGACTGATTGCAAATGAGATCCAGGAAAATTTTTAGGGTGATTGAAAAAAAATTCTAAACTGATTATGGTGACGATTGCACAACTCTATAAATTTACTTAAAAAAATCAAACAGACCCACAGAGTGATCTTGATACAAAATGTGCACACAAACACATCAACAGAATTTCACTAGAGAATAATTTTTAAAGTATTACTAGTATACATGATAAAATTGAGAAAAACTAACAAAATTAAGAATTCAGTACATAAGATTCTACTCCCAACAAATTAGATAACAGAAGAAATAAATTCCTGAAACATACCAACTATCAAATCTGAATCATGAACACACAGAAAATCTGAACAGACCCATTACTCACAAGGAGATAAATCAGTCATCGAAAACCTCCCAAAAAACATAACTCTAGGACCACTGGCTCTACTAGCGAATTCTAACATTTAAAGAAGAATTAATACCAATCCTTCCAAAAAGTACTAAAATCTTCTTAAAAAAAAAGAGAGAAGGAAATGCTTTAAAATTCACTTTATGAGACCAACATTATTCTGAACCAAAATCAGACAAGTACATTACAAGAAAATTAGAGATCAATATCCCTGATTAACACAGGATTATTTTGGCTATTTAAAGATTCTTTGACTTCATTTAAACTTTATAATCAATTTCTCTATTTTGCTAAAAAATAAATATGCCCCTTGGGATTTTGATAGGGCTTGAGTTAAATTTGTAAGCCTCTTTGGGGGGAGAACTGATATCTTAACTATATTGAGTTTTGTGATCCATGAATATGCAATATTTCTCCATTTATTTAAATACTTCTAATTTCTTTCAACATAGTTCTTAAGTTTTAATTATATAAATTTTTAACTTACTTTGTTGAATTTATTCCTAAGTCCTTTATCTTATTCATGTCATTCTGAGTGAAATTATTTTCTTAAGATTGTTTGTCATATGCAGTTTGGAAATACAATGGGACTTTGTATATTGACCTTGTATTGTTCTGCCTTGCTGAACTCCTTCATCAAGTGTAGTCTCGAGATTTTCTCCATATGTAGGATTATGTCTTATGCAGATAAAAGGTTTTGTGTTTTAATTTCCTAACTGGATATCTGTGATCAATGTACCTTTCTTTCCTTCCTTTTGTTGATTATACTTCTAGTAAAATGGGAGCAGAAGTAGAAAGTTGAAAGGTATGCTTTGCTCCCCTTTTTAGGGGGAGAGCATTCATCATTAAGTATGATATAGTTCTAGAGTTGTTTTTTTTTTTTTAAGATTTTATTTATTTATTTGACGTACAGAGATCGCAAGTAGGCAGAGAGATAGGCAGAGAGGAGGAAGCAGGCTCCCTGCTGAGCAGATAGCCCGACTCGGGGCTTGATCCCAAGACCCTGAGATCATGACCTGAGCCGAAGGCAGAGGCTTAACCCTCTGAGCCACCCAGGCGCCCCAGTTCTAGAGTTTTTATAATTGCCTTTTATTGATTTGAGGAACCTCTCCTTTATTTGTACCTTGTTAAGAGTTTTTAATCATGAATGATAGTGTATTTTTCCAGATGCTTTTCTGTGTCTGTTGAGATAATCATGTGGTTTATTCCTTTATTAATATGGTACATTACATTGATTGATTATTAGATATTAAACCAACCTTGCATTTGTGGGATAAGTCCTATTTAGTTTTGCGAATCCCTTCTGACAGCTAGAGTGAAGGTGCTGATTTTCATGCCTTACCTTATAATGGTTGAAATGTCATCCCAGCATAGTATAGGGAAGGGAACAGTTCCAGTGAAAATGCTACAGACTCATGCTGTTCTTAACCAGAATAAAACTGTTTCTTAGTTATATGCCAGGGTATTGAAATGGTTTTTTGTTTTATCCAGCTTTTTAAAATTTTAACTTTTTGAGGAGAGGATTTGTTGACTTTGTCACTCTGTCATGTTGGAAATGAATTTCCGCTTCTTGATTTTTAAGTTTCAGGTGTCCTGCACTCATTTCCTACTATTCATAATGATCTTTCAACTTTTCCATAGCTTGTATGGTCCCCCTTTCACCCTCCTATATTTACCCTGTCTCCCTACAGTCCTTCCATTACATGTAAGATAATTTTAGGTTAGGTTGATATTTGAAGTTCCTTGTTTACTGCTATTAAATAGTATTTACAACTGGACTTTTTTTTTTTTTTTTAATACGACTGCCATTACAGAAATAGTTGTTTTGGTGTCTTCTTTTTACACACACACACACACACACACACACACACACACACTTTTTTCTGAATCTTTGTGGATTTCCTGGCATAATTGAAAAACGATGCTCAAATATGTTAGGTGATCTGTTTCATCATCACTCCCCCCACTGCCATGAAGACATTCCTTTTAGAGTTCTTGTTCCTCCTCCCTTCATTTGAACTGGTTAGTTTCTATGTAATCCTGTATTTTCTTTGTCTTCAGTCTTCTATTTCTATACCAGGGTCCTGTCTCCTGTCTCTCCATCTCTTTCTCCCTGTCCGCGCTCCCCCGCCCCCGCCGTCTCTCTCCATTTACTCCATTGTTGTTGTTTTGTTTTTTGGCCTAGTACATCTTCATCAGGGGAAAGGGTATATGAAAAAGCATTCTTTTTTTTTTTTTTTTTTGAGTCTTAGCCCATATGGAAGTGCTTATTTATTACCACACATTCAGCTCATAGTTTGATTGGATATAGGCTGGAAATTATAGCTCTCAGAATTTTGAAAGCATCGTTTCCTTGGCTTTTAATGTCATTATTTCTATTGAGAAATCTGATACCATTCTGATTCTTAATCTTTTCATGGAGCTCATTTTCTTTTTTCCTTTTCTTGGAAGTGTCTAAGATTTTCTTTTTATCCCTAGGTATCTTTTTCATTTATTGCACTAGTTACTCTTTGATCCTTTTTACTCTGGAGACTTAGAGCCTTAATATCTGGGAAAATTTATTACATTGTTTCATTGATTTTTTTTTTTCCCTTTCTGTTTTCATTGTGTTCTTTTTAATAAAATATCTAATCAGATATTGGGAATCTGGTGTTCTTTTTTTTTTTCCCCTTGTATTTTTCATCCTTTTGTTTTATTCTGTTTTATAGAATTTTTTAAGAATCAGGATGACATTAATCTTCCAAATACGAACACTGAAAACTAGAAGACCGTTGAATAGTGCTGTCATTTTGAAAGAAAGATAATTTCTGAGCTGGAATTAAATAAACTATGAAATTCAGTGTCTGATAATATGGACAGCAGAATTTCACAAAGTATACCTTTCCTGTATCATTTCTCAGGACTCTACTGGAATAAGATGATCCCTGCCAAAATGAGAGAGTAAAGCATGAAAAAGGAAAACATGGGGTCCAGAAAACAGGACTTGTAATACAAGAGAGAGGACTACTTTATTCCCAAGATAATATTGAAGAGAGGTCTCAAGATAGAAGTTAGTGGCCATCCTGAGGCTTTATCAATTCATATTTTAGCTGATCAGAAGACTTTTTTTTAAGATTTTATTTTTATTTATTTGACAGAGACACAGAGAGAGAAGTAACACAAGCAGGGGGAGTGGGGGAGGGAGAAACAGGCTTCTCACCGAGCAGAGAGCCCAGTGCGGGGCTCGATCCCGGGATGCTGGTATCATGACCTGAGGTGAAGGCAGATGCTTAATGATTGAGCCACCCAGGAGCCCCTGATCAGAAGATTTTAAGAGAAATATTTTCAAGAAGATAAGATTGATAGAATTTTTAATAAATTTGAATGTGTTAAGAGATTTTCACAAATTAAGGGGAGATTAGTGATCAATTACTGGTAAGTGTGTGTGTGTGTATATATATATATATATATATATATATATATATATATATGATAGTTACTAACTCTAGGGAAATCTAAAATGGCTGTGCAGTGTAGAAATTTATTTCCTGTCTCAGCTGTGAATAACATTTACTTAGTCATAAAAAGTGAGCTAAGTTATAGCTATATTTGGAAAATGGAAACAAAGTATCTGTGTACAGGGTGGGGCTAGAGGTAGGGAAGAAGGATTTAAAAGAAAGCAAAATCCTTATTTCTGGAATAGTAAGTTGCTATTTAATGTTCAAAAGAAAAATCAAGTAGTAGTAATATGAGTATACTGCTCAAGGTTATGGAGGTGTAAGTATCCAAATAATTAAGAATTAAAAATGATTACATCTAAAGAGTGGCAATGGATTGTGGAAGAATTGTGGAGGTGTTAGAAGATAACTTGTTTTTTGAAACAACCATGTAGATAAATATTTGACTTTTTAAACTATTAAACATATATAACCTCAAATTACTTAAAAAAAAAAACTTAAAAAATTGCACTATGAAGTTAAATAGTTCTTTGAGTGTGGCTAGGATCTTTGAGTAGCCTCTGTAAAGTGGGATGATAGAGTTGGACCATTCCATTCATGTGCTGCCTATATTGGTAGGTGTTTGTTTTGTTTGTTTGTTTGTTTGTTTGTTTTTGCCTCTTGCAGTGACTTATTTTCCTCAGAAATAATTGTTTCAGAATGACTTTTTTACTCTCTAACATGAGATTAATCTGGCTACTGTTATCAGAGTAGGGTGAGAAGGAGACTGGGTATCCTCTTGCCATTCAGACTGTGAATGTTCACTGGATTTCTGTTTTCAGTATGACTATGGTTCTCTGGTTCTGGTATCTTGGTTTCAAATCCCTTTGGTTCAGTTTCTCCAGGAAGTAAGTGTCCAGTCTTCTACCTTGGTTTTAGAATGGCACTTGCTCTGTGGGAATGGGGGACAAGAACCTGAGGTCAGATTGCTTTTTATATAGACTTTAAGCCAGTCTTCTTGTCTTTACCTCTACTTGCATGTTTCTTTGCAGCAATAGCTTGTTTCTAATTTTTGAGGTTTTCTTAAGCTAATACTTTTTCAGGCAGCTTGTTTCTTAACTTTCTCTCTTGTTGACTTGAATTTCATTTTTGTCTGTTGATCAGTTACTACTTGCCTATTTCCTTTCCAGCTTATAAAATTTTGTTTACCATCATCTTCTCTTTGTTTTTGTTTCTGTGGTTTTATTAAAAAAAAAAAAAAAAACCAAAAATGATAAAAATTATTTACTGTCATTTTAGTGGCACTTTGGGAGAGAGTAGAGGTAAATGTGTATGTTTAACTGGAGATCCAGGTATACTTTATTTTTAATTTTTTATTAATTTTATATTTTAGAACAGTTTTAAGTTCACAACCAAACTGGGAAT
Source organism: Lontra canadensis (assembly GCF_010015895.1). NCBI lineage: Eukaryota > Metazoa > Chordata > Mammalia > Carnivora > Mustelidae > Lontra > Lontra canadensis. The sequence goes on along the minus strand of NW_022630998.1, from coordinate 34,147,001 downwards.
AAGGTGCAGAGATTTCCCATATAACTCTTGCTTACACATATGCATAGCTGTCTCTTTTACCTGTATCACCACTAGAGAGGTACATTTGTTAAAATTGATAGACCGACATTGACACATGATTATCACTCCAAGGCTATATTTTTTATTAGGTTTCGCTCTTGATGTTGTACCTTTTAGAGGTTTGAATTAATATAATAACATATCCACTATATGTATTTCATGCAGAGTAATTTCTCTGCTGTAAAAATCCTACATGTTTTGCCTTTTCATTCTTCCCTCTCCACCACCGCCTGGCAACTACTGATCTTTTTATTATCTCCATAGTTTAGCCTTCTCCAGAAGGTCCTGTTGTTGGAGTCATGTGGTATGTAGTCTTTTCATATTGGCCTCTTTATTAGAAATGTCATCTGTGTCTTTTTTTTTTTTTTTTTAAAGATTTTATTTATTTATTTGACATACTGAGATCGCAAGCAGGCAGAGAGGCAGGCCGAGAGAGAGGAAGGGAAGCAAGCTCCTTGCTAGCAGAGAGCCCGATTCGGGGCTCGATCCCAGGACCCTGGGATCATGACCTGAGCCAAAGGCGGAGGCTTTAACCCACTAAGCCACCCAGGTGCCCTGATCTGTGTCTTGTCCTGACTTGATGACTAAATTTCTTCCTAGTGTTGAATAAGATTACTTTGTCTGGATGCACCACAGTTCATTTACTTATTCAGTTACTGAAGGACATCTTTGTTGCTTCTAAGTTTTTGGCAGTTATGAATAAAACTTCTGTCAACATCTGTGTGTAGGTTTTTGTGTTGATAAAAGTTTTCAACTCCTTCAAGTGAGGAAATCTGTGGAAAAGTTGGAAAGAACTGACATCTGGCCAGTATTGACTCTTCTATTCATGAAGATGGAATATATCTCCATTTATTTCCTTTATTTCTTTTATCAGAGTTCGTAATTTTCCTCGTATAGATCTTGTACATATTTTGTTAGATTTATACCTGCAGTTTTCCTTTGTTGGGTGGTATTATAAATGGTATTGTGTTTTTAATTTCAAATTTCACTTGTTCATTGCTGCTATGTAATGGAGCAATTGATTTTTGTATATTAACATTGTATCCTGCCACTTCGCATTAATTGCTTATTAGTTCTAGGAGGTTTTGTTGATTCTTTCATATTTTCTATGTAGATGATCATATTATCTGCAAACAAAAAATAGTTTAATTCCTTCTTTCTCAGTCTTTATACCTTTTGTTTGTTTTTCTTGTCCTAGTGCATTAACTTGGACTTATGGTTTGATTTTGACAAGCTGTGGTGAGAGATTTTCTTGCCTTATTCTTCATCTTAGAAGGAGAAACTTCATCTAGTTTCTCACCATGAAATGTGATTGCTAATTGTAGGTTTTTGTAGACAGTTTACTGAGAGCTTATATCATGAATGAGTGTTGGATTTTTCACTGCTTTTTCTCAGTCTGTCAGTTCCTGGAGTCTACAGTATATATGTACAACTAATCCACATCCACTTTTAAGTAACATATACCACTTCTTAGGAGTACTTTATAATATCAAAATAATCCTGGGGTGCCTGGGTGGCTCAGTGGGTTAAAACCTCCACCTTCGGCTCAGGTCATGGTCTTGGGGTCCTGGGATCGAGCCTCGCATACAGCTCTCTGCGCGGTGGAGAGCCTGCTTCCCCTTGTGATCTCTCTCACTGTCAAATAAATAAATAAAATCTTAAAAAAAAAAATCCTAATTTCGCCCTCCTTTCCTTTTATCAGTTGCTGTCATTTTTGTTACTTATATGTAAGCATTTATCTACACATAGTTAAGTCTTTTCCCTTCATTTACTCTTTCATGCTCTTCCTTTATGTGGATCTCTTTTTCTGACATTATTTTCCTTCCCTCGGAAAAACTCAACATTTTTTGCAAGGGCGGTCTACTAGCAACAAATACCTTCAGTTTTAGTTTGTTGTTTTATGTCAGTTTCTCTACTTTACTTTTGAGGAATAATTTTAGAGGGTTCAGAATTCTCGGTTAGTGGCTTTTTTTTTTTCTCTCTCAGCTCTAAATTTTTTTTTTTTTTTTGAAGATTTTTTATTTATTTACTTGACAGGGATCACAGGTAGGCAGAGAGGCAGGCAGAGAGAGAGAGGAAGGGAAGCAGGCTCCCCGCTGGGCAGAGAACCAGATGCAGGGCTTGATCCCAGGACTCTGGAATCATGAACCCAGCCGAAGGCAGAGGCTTTAACCCACTGAGCCACCCAGGTGCCCCTCAGCTCTAAATATTTTACTGAACTGTCTACTTCTTTGCATGATTCCTAAGGAGATTTTGGATGTAATTATTACCTTTGTTTCTTTATTGCTAATGTGTTTTTTCCCTCTGGCTTTTTCAGGGTTTTTTCTTTATCTTTGAGTTTTTTGGTTTGAATGTAATTTTCCTTGATGTACTTCTGTTTGGTGTTCTCTGAACTTCCTGGATCTCTTATTTGGTAATTGACATTAATTTGGGGGAAATTCTCAGTCATAATTGTTTGTAATATTCTCCTGCTTTCTTTTCTTCTGGCATTCCTGTTTTGCATATGTTACAACTTTTGTAGTTGTCCCATAGTTCTTGGATATCCTTTAATTTTTTTTAGTCTTTTTTCTCTTTGCTTTTTATTTTTGGAGGTTGTTGTTAAGATGTCCTCAAGCTCACATTCTTTCTTCAACCATGTCCAGTCTACTAGTAAGCCCATCAAAGGCAATCTTTATTTGTGCTACAATTAATCGTTCTGCTTGCTCTTTCTTAGTTTCTCCATCTTTCTGCTTACTTATATTGCTAATTTCATCTTGCATGCAGTCTACTTTATATATTGGAGCCCTTAGCATATTAATCATAGTTGTGAAATTTCTATTGTGATAAATCCAACATTCCAGCCATATCTGACTCTGGTCTGATGCTTGCTATATTTTTTGCATTTTTGTGTACTTTGTAATTTTTACTTGCGCTAGACTTGATGCACTAGGTAAAAGGAACTGCTGTAAATTTTGCCTTTAGTAATACGACTTATGGTTGTGGGGGAGGGGAAATATTCTTTAGTCTTAAGGTTAGGTGTCTTTTAGGGAGCCTGTGCCTCTGGACTGTGAGCTTCACTGATGCTGCTGCTGCTTCTTTTTTTTTTTTTTTTAAGGTTTAAAAAAAAATTTTTTTTTTTAATTTATTTGACAGAAATCACAAGTAGGCAGAGAAGCAGGCAGAGAGAGAGGGGGAAGGCAGGCTCCCCGCTGAGCAGAGAGCCTGATGCGGGGCTCGATCCCGGGACCCTGAGATCAGGACCTGAGCTGAAAGCAGAGGCTTTAACCCACTGAGCCACCCAGATGCCCCTTCACTGATGCTTCTTAAGATCCCTACCCCCTTAGATGGGACAGTATGGCTGGAATGGCCAGAATTGGGTATTTCCCTTTCCTAATGTGGGTTAGGCTCTAGTAAAGCCCTCTGCAAATTAGGCTCTGGTTAGTTTTTGCTGAAGGCAGACCTTGTTAAGAACAGAGTGCCCTGGAGAATTTCCAGATGGTTCCTTTTCTTCTCCTCCTGCCACAAGCATGAGGGGATTTTCCCCGGTTTTCACTGGTAGAACCAGGTTAGGCTGTTGGTAAAACAAACATGTGGGGCTCCTCCATGACTAGGTCTCCCTGGAGATTTTAACTCCAAGAGTTGTTTGTTCTGCGCCTCTAGCAATTCAATTACAGTTGAGATTTTTCTACCCTGGCACTGGTTCCTGCAGAGGTTTCTGCTCATATAAGGTTTGATCTTCTGTATTTACCTGTCTCTCCAGTTTTGGGGTAGCAGTTTGCTCTGTGACCTCACTTTCTTTGGGATTTAAGAAGAGTTGCTGATTTTTCAGTTTGTTTGGCTTTTTAGTTGTTAGGATGGATTGACTATTTCTAACTTGCTTCCAGGTATCTTTTTAAAAGTAAGTTGTCTCTGGGCATTAGACAGAGTTTTGTTTTGTTTTGTTTTGTTATATTTGTCTTGTTTCTTTCTAATATCCATGGGGATATTATGCCTTTTACATTGGATTATTTCGCTCATTGGGATTAGATATTAAATACAATTGAACTATAACAGCATTTTAACATCTTGAGAAACATATTTTAATAAAGAATGAGCCAGAAAAATTTAGCTTTTTCTGTAAACATTTGGATGCATGTATCCCTTTGAATTAGTGTTTTCGTATTCTTTGGGTAAATACCTAATAGTGTAATTGCTGGATCATGGGGTAGTTCTATTTTTAACTTTTTGAGGAACCTCCATACTGTTTTCCAGAGTGGCTGTGCCAGTTTTCTTTCCCATCAAGAGTGCAAGAGCATTCCCCTTTCTCTGCATCCTTGCCAACACCTGTTGTTTCATGTGTTGTTGATTTTAGCCATTCTGACAGGTGTGAGGTAATATCTCATTGTAGTTTTGACTTGTATTTCCCTGAGAAGTGATATTAAGCATCTTTTCTTGTGCCTTTTGGTCATCTACGTATCTTCTTTGGAGGAATATCTGTTCATGTCTTCTGCCTTTTTTTTTTTTTTTTTTTTTAAGATTTATTAGAGAAGGAGAGGGCACAAGCAGGGGGAGCAGCAGAGGGAGAGGGAAAAGCAGGCTCCCCATTGAGTAGGGAGCCTGTGTGGGGCTCCATCCCAGGACCCTAGGATCATGACCCGATCCAAGCGCAGACACTTAATGGACCAAGTCACCCAGGCATCCTGGATGTGTTGAGTTTTATAAGTTCTTTATGTATTTTGGATACTAACCCCTTATTAGATATGACATTTGCAAATATCTTCTCCCATTCTGTAGGTTGTTTACTTCCCTCTGCAGAAGCTTTTTGTGTGTGTGGGTGTGTGTGTTCCAGTAAAGCTTTATTTATAAAAATGGATGGAAAGTGGACTTGGCCCCTGAGTCATAGTTTGCTAAAGCCTGGACTATGGGAATAAAAGTGTTTCTCTCTGTAAAACCAGTTGGAATAGAATCCTATTTGTAGAGACACTAAGAGGAGTTCCCTTGCTGAAAGTAAGCTCTTACAGAGGGAGAAGGCAGGAATCTGTGGATGTAGAAGAGCAGACGATGATGGCTAGAGGGGAGGTGAAGCTTTGGGAAGTGATAGGGCCACCCTCCAAATTCAGGAGGTTTTGCTAGTCTTCTAATAGAAGCAGAAAGCAAATTATTTGCCCCCAGACAGTAGCAGTGCTGACCAGACCAGTGGGAGACATGAGCAGTGTAAATACATAAAGATAGTGGTAGGGTCACAGAAGGTGGCAGTGAACAAAGAAGGGCTCTGAAGAGCAGTAAACCATGATGAAAATAGGGCAGGAGCAACAGTACAACGATTAAGAGGAAAAGCTCAAGTTAGAAGAACACCCAGAGACTTATCCTGTGCCCGTGGAAACAGAAGTAGCTGAATGACTCTTTGGGTCAACTTTCAAGCCATAATCATATGTAGAGCAAAAGGAGTTGTGCAGAAGCTTTTTATTTTGATGACATCCCAATAGTTTATTTTTGCTTTTGTTTCCCAACTTGTCTCAGGAGACCTATCTAGAAGGAAGTTGCTGTGCCCAATGCCAAAGAGGTTACCTGCTGCCTCTGTTCTCCTCTAGGATTTTTATGGTTTTAGGTCTCAAATGTAGGTCTTAAATTCTTGTTGAATTTATTTTTGTGTATGGTGTAAGAAAGTGGTCCAGTTTCATTCTTTTGCGTGTTGCTCTCCATTTTTCCAACACCATTTGTTGAAGAGACTGTGTTTTTCCCATTGGATATTCTTTGCTGCTCTGTTGAAGATTAATTGACTATACAGTTATGGGTTCATTTCTGGGTTTTTTCTCCTTTTATATTGATCTGTGTGTCTATTTTTGTTCCAGTACCATAGTGTATTGATTACTATAGCTTTGTAATATAACTTGAAGTTCAGAATTTTGATGCCACCAGCTTTGCTTTTCTTTTTTAAAGATTGCTTTGGCTATTCTAGGTCTTACTTGAGAATTTTTCTTTTTTGACACCAGAGTGAAGTATGACATTAAACTTATCTGATGGAAAGATAATATTCTTTCTGTACCTGATGGAGAACCTATTGTTTATCATATTTTCTTACATCTGTATGTGAATATATGGTGATTTATAGTCTACAAGTCATGTTTAATATTTACAAGCATTTGAATGGGTAGTTAGTAGCTGAAATTTTCCACCTAGGCCTTCAGACTAAGGCTCATGAGTTCGTTCCTAATTTGTTACATTTACATTATTATTTAATTTGTGGTGAATCCAAGTATTTCAGTGATCTCCACTCAGTGAGTTAATTTGTTTTAGAATATTGACTAGCAGTGCTTATTTCTTGAATAGTTTTCTTTACCCAAGATAGATAAGAACTTCCTATTCATTATAAAGGTCTCTGCCAGCTAAATGTTGAGAGTGTGGAGAAGAAAAATGACCTGTTACTTTTTATGCAGCTTATTTCATAATAGTTTTTGTAAATGTGATGTTAAAACACTTGAGTCTCTTTCAGGGACCTTAAGGTTATCCTTTTCTAACTATAGGTGTGGAGTTAATTTTCTTAATTTTCAACCAAAATAACATACCTTGTAACAGATTGAGTGCAGAAGCTATTTTGAAAACTCCTATAGAATGTAGCAGTGCTAAGGATTTTAAAACTCTGAAAGGAACACCTCTTTGGTGTGCCCTTAAAAGAATGTATATTCTGCTTTAGATGGGAAGAATGTTATGTAAATATAAGAGTGCTCATATTGGTTGGTAGTGTTGCTCCAGTCTTCTGTAACTGCCCTAATTTTTTGTCTACTTGTTTTGTTAATTCCCAAGAGTGATAGGTTGAAATTTCCAATTTATTTGTGGATTTTCTGGTTTCTTCTTTTAGTTCTACTGGTTTTGTTTCATGTAGTTTGATACTATCTTGTTAGGTAGATACATATTTATGATATATATCATAAATATAATATATATGATTTATATATATAACACATAACACACACACATATAACATATATATACATATATGCATATATATGTATATATATATATAAAGATTTTATTTATTTACTTGACAGAGATACAGCGAGAGGGGGAACACAAGCAGTGGGAGTGGGAGAGGGAGAAGCCAGCTTCCTGCTGAGCAGGGAGCCTGATGCAGGGCTCCATCCCAGGACTCCAGGATCATGACCTGAATGGAAGGCAGATGCTTAGTTAGCTAAGCCACCCAGGCGGCCTGCTTTTCATTTTTCTTTTTAAAATTCCCATCCCTATTTCTGTATCACTAAAATTATTTTGTCCGAAGAATTCTCTTTAGTATTTCTTTTAGTATAGGCATACTGATAACCAGTTCTCTGTTTTTTGCCTGGAAAAAAAAAATCTTTATTTTCCATTCATTTTATTAAAGATACCTTCACTGGATGTAGAATTCTTGCTTCACAGTTTTGTTTATTCAGTACTCGAAACACATCATTTTATGTTCTGGCTTGTAAATGTTTTCATAAGTCTTCCTGTAATTCTTTTTTTTTTTTTTAATGTGTCTAATGCCCAGTGTGCTCTGGGCATTTTGAATGTGATTGTGTGTGGTATGCCTATGTGTATTTGGTGGTATGTGTTTTTTGTTTTGCATCCTTACTGTTCCATAATGTTCTTGGATCTGTGGTTTGGAATCTGTTGTTAACTTTGGAAAATTCCCAGTCATCATTGTTCAGATAATTGTTTTGCTTCTTTTCTTCCCAGAGTTCTTACTGTACATAATTTGGACTGTTTGATACTGCTTTACATCTTTTGGGTGCTCTGTTACTTTTTTCTTCACTCTTTTTTATCTCTGCATTTCATTTTGTGTAATTTCTACAAGTTCACCCTCAGATGTTTTGAATGTGTTGATGACCTTGTCAAAGGTATTCTGTCTGCTCTCATGTTTTTCTTTCTGACATGTCTGTTTGGTTATTTCTTATAGCTCATATATATGTTGAGATTCTTCTTTTGTTCATTCATGGTGTTCACCTTTGTGACTTTAGTCTTGAACATATTATTCATAGTTATTTTAAATTTTTTATAGCACTAACATCTAAGCTATATCTGAGTTTTTTGATTGTTTTGTCTCTTGTCAGTATGTTTTTTCTTGTTTCTTTTTATACCTTACAATTTCTTACTCAAATCTGGATACATTTTGGGGCATCTGGCTGGATCAGTTGGACAGAGATTTATCTCTCGATTTTGGGGTCATGAGTTTGAGCCCCATGTTGGGTACAGCAATTCCTAAAAAAAAAAGAAGAAAAGAAAATTAAAACCTGAGTACGTATGAAAGACAGTAGAGACTGAGATAAATAGGGTTAATGTATGGAAACAGGCATGTCTTTTTCCATTAGTAGGTTTTAGTGTATTTGTGTGGAGGGGACAGTTCAGGCAATTCAGTCAAGAATTGGTTGAAGTTTGGGGATTTTTTGGTTGGTATGGTTTATGATTGCTCACAGGTATCTCACAGACTTCAAATTCCTTTGTTACTTTAGGTCTGGAGTGAGGCCTAGTTTCCCAGAGTTATTTTTTTAGCATCTGCTCCTTTGTATCTCCTCTTTGTGTCTGTCCTTCTGAGGTTTTTCTGCAGTCTTTTTTTTCTCCCCCATGGGAGTGAACTGTTGGTTCTGCTTGCTCGCCTAGTGGCTAGCCTAGTAGTAAGGGGGTGGAGTCTAGTCAAGACGGGAAGATACTCTTCCTTCTGGTTCTGATTCAGCCACAGTCTGATGGTAGGCTTTGTCTCTGTGGTGAGGTGCGGTGGGGTGGGTGGGGTGGTTCAGTTTTACCAGTGATCCTTCCCCTCTCCACTCTGTAAGGTGTTTGTAATAGTCTGGACTCTGACATACCCCTGTCCTTCCTCCAGTGTTAGAGGATATTTTTTCTGTGCTCTTTCCTTACCTGCTCTCTTTCCCTGCCCTGAGGAAGATAATACTTGCTCTTTTCCTTCTTCCTCCGCACTGAAGTGTTTTGTGTTGAGGAAAGAGGAATTTACAGGTACTGTTGCTCCTTTCTCTCAGGCTTGTACCTGGAGTGAGGCCTGCCTCCAGGCTTTCTTCTGAGCCCCTAAGGGAGTGTATGGAGAACAGCCTATATAGGTGGATGTGAATCCCTCTGTGTTTTGGCCCTAGGGGTTCATTACTCAAGCCAGTTTTCAGCCTTCAGTAATAAATTTTAAGCTTTTGCTGAGTTCTTTCCTGACTTTGTCACTCATGGTCTGCTCTCTGTAAATAACTGCTAGTTTCTTGTCTCTCCTTGAGTTAGAATTCTAGTTGGCTGGTTGCCTTTTGGTAAGTTGTAATACAACTGTGATTTTGCACATCATCCAGCTTTTGTTTTATTCTTATGGTTGAGAGCAGTGCTCTTTCCGTTTTTCTATATACTAAGCAGAATCCTTTCCCCACTACATTTTGGTTTTAATTTGAGAGATATAGGAAAGTTCCTTCTTAGACATGAAACATGACCTTAGACAAGGTGAATCATCTGTCAGTGTATACATCAATATTGTCTTACATGATAGAAAACATTCTAGATGTTTTAAGTATTACACTAAATATCGAAAATGAAAAGGTAATGAAAATGAAATTCACATTTATTTATAGGTATAATAATTCATGCGTTGATACTGAGGAAGCAGCAGGATGTTTGCTTTATAGTAGCCTAGCCTATGTGCTAATGAATGAATCATAATATTTTTATTGGCATACAGTATTACAGTCATATTCATAATACTGTATTAGAAATACTATATTTACTAATTTCAGGAACAAAGCATCCATAAAACCAATTCAGAAGAAGGGTCCTCATTGTCCAGGCCTCCTTGTTGTGTAACCGAAGGATTGGCAACTGGTGTTTATCTTTTCCCTGGAAGGCTTGGAGGTTAATATAAAAGCTTTATAGATAAGGGTGGTCTTGATTATAAACCTGATGGCATTTGCACAAAACAGTAGAGTTAGCCTGTCCCTTCCTTCCTTAAATCCTGGTGCTTGCTTCTCTTCTTACTAATATATGTCCTTTGTGGCATTTTTTTTTTCTTGATAGGGCACTTTCATATGCCTTAAACACCTATTCTGGCAAATACCTTTTCTTCTCAATGATTTTTTTTTTTTTTTAATGGCATCTGGGATCTCGTCTGCTGTCTCTTGGTATGCAGAAGGTGCTTCTCCTGTTATCTTGACATTTTTAAAGCCAAACCTTTTTCTAAAATTATCAAACCATCCTTTGCTAGCGTCAGATTCTCCAGCTTTAGATCCTTCACTTTCCTTTTGCTTAAGGTTGTTTTACTTCTTGATCATGTTAGATAGATATGCCTTTATTATAGCATTCCCGCACCCACATAAAAGCTGCTTTTCAGTGCGAGATAAAAAGGTATTTAGCAAAAAAATGTAAGGTCTTTGCACTTGCTAGCGTAGATGCAGTGATGGCTTCATGAATTTCCTTATGCTGGATTCATTTATCTTGAAATGATGGATAGCTGCAGAACTTTCAACCTGTAGTACATATCAAACAATTCAACTTTTTCTTGTCATGACTTTTCTCTGTTCTTGGAAGCACTTCCAGCATCACTAGAGTCAGTTTGTATGCGTCCTATGGTGTTATTCAAGGTTTACTATATTGTACTATACATAATGAAAAATATGCAAGAATTGTGAGAGATTACTTTTCTTTTTTTTTATTTCTTTTCAGCGTAACAGAATTTATTGTTTATGCACCACACCCGATGCTCCATGCAGTACGTGCCCTCCATAATACCCACCACCTGGCTCCCCCAACCTCCCACCTCCCGCCCCTTCAAAACCCTCAGATTGTTTTTCAGAGTCCATAGTCTCTCATGGTTCATCTCCCCTTCCAATTTCCCTCAACTCCCTTCTCCTCTCCATCTCCCCATGTCCTCCATGTTATTTGTTATGCTCCACAAATAAGTGAAACCATATGATAATTGACTCTCTCTGCTTGACTTACTTCACTCAGCATAATCTCTTCCAGTCCCGTCCATGTTGATACAAAAGTTGGGTATTCATCCTTTCTGATGGAGGCATAATACTCCATAGTGTATATGGACCACATCTTCCTTATCCATTCGTCCGTTGAAGGGCATCTTGGTTCTTTCCACAGTTTGGTGACCGTGGGCATTGCTGCTATAAACATTGGGGTATAGATGGCCCTTCTTTTCACTACATCTGTATCTTTGGGGTTAAATACCCAGTAGTGCAATTGCAGGGTCATAGGGAAGCTCTATATTTAATTTCTTGAGGACTCTCCACACTGTTCTCCAAAGTGGCTGCACCAACTTGCATTCCCACCAACAGTGTAAGAGGGTTCCCCTTTCTCCACATCCTCTCCAACACACGTTGTTTCCTGTCTTGTTAATTTTGGCCATTCTAACTGGTGTAAGGTGGTAGAGAGATCACTTTTTACTGCAGTATGCTGCTTACTAGAGAAATAAACTGCTTACCCAGAGATGCTAATGTCACATGGTATTTTAAGCGGTACTGGCAATACATGAACTCACCACAATAGCAACAGGAGGTGGGTATGAAACTTACAGTGGCACAGTATGTACTACAGTTAATTATATGCAGTTATCACTTAATGCCACATCTTTACTTTTGTTTATGTATCTCTTGACTATAAATGGTATCATGTACAGTCTAGATGTTGTATGTATAAGTTGTGATAACTTTTTATAATAGTTTTGTCATTTACTACCATAAAAATATGCAAAATAATTTTGCTCCTAAAGCAATGTCTTTAGTATTTACATTTAGTTGTGTTTGTGACCTTTTTCTCTTTTTTTGATATTTCTAGGCTACGTGGTTTGTCTTTGTTTTCAAATTGTTGCAAATCTCCAAAAAAAAATTTCCAATGCATTTATTGAAAAAAAAAAAATCCATGTATAAGTGGGCCTACGCAGGCCAAACCTGTGTTGTTCAAGGGTCAAGTGTACTTTCAAATGTGCCTTTATAGTCCAGCTGAGATGCAGAAGGTGGTGTTAGCTGTAGAGTTTTAAAATCCCTAGCACTTTATTTAATTCTATAGATTTTCAGTAAATATGTAAATAATTTAAGGTTGGTAAGACAAATGTTTTTAAAATATCTTTTGGTCAGTTCTAGATTCTTTGTTCTCTTAGCTGGTTATTTTGCACACACCTGATAATAAGAGAGAACACAAATAAGGTGAGTAGCATTGTTCCTTAAAAGGCAAAAACCGGTAGGTAAGACACATTTATATATGGTATAGTTAAGAGTGGTTTAGATATAGAACAGAGCAGAATAATACATGTGCATATATTTACTTATGTATATAAGTAGACATAGGTAATGTATCTGTAACATACATAATTTATATTAAAATAAGTAAAACCCCTTTAATAAGAAATTCAAGATGAATTGATATTGGTGATAAGGTTTTTAGTTTATTTTTAACAAAAGAGTTATTTGCTTTGGGTAATACTCTATGAGATATATTATTTTTCTCTGTGGCATTTTACTATAAGGAAGAAGCAGTACATACTTACTAACTTGCAATATGAAATTAAGATAATTGATTTAGAATTTAATTGTATATGAACATTTAAGGAAGTACTTGAAGTGATAAAAGGATATTTCGAAGTAAATTAAGTAGTTAGGAAACTTATAGTGTGGAAATAATAGGACTATAGGCATTAATATTAAGTTGTTTAAATGGTTAACTCCTGGCTGATTTTAGCTGTTTATGCTTTCTAAATTGAATGGCAATTCAGTTGTGAAATTTTAGTTGTTAGAAAAATTTTTGCTTAATGAAGTAAAAGTTTTAGTAAATTTCAATCCTTATTTTCTGATTAGCTACAAAATAGTATTTTGTCAGTCGTAACCCCCCCCCAACTCTTCTTAAAAGGGAGTATTCTAAAGAACCTAAATTATTACAAATGGAAAGAAAATTTATAATCTCCCCTTATATAGAAAACACTACATTGAGGATTTGAAGTTAATTTAGAGAGTGGTATCCTATTGATAGATAATTGGCTTTCTTGTGCAAAATGGAACTGAAATAATAGCCTAGGGATAGATTTATCCCATGGTTAAAAACATTAGCTTCACAGTTACACAGACGAGTCTCAGCATTTCCATTACCAGCTCTGCATTTGGATCACTTCACCTCTCTAAATCTGTTTATTCATCAGTAAAATGGAGTCAATATTATTGCCTCCTCACAGCGGGTATTGTAAACATTAAATGGATAATGCATGTGTTTGCTATGGTCACTGACACAAAATGTTCAATAAATGTTAGCTATTATTACAAAATACAGAGTCCGTTAAATATAGAGGATAGAACGTTAAGTGTAGAGGATATAGACCTTGAACCCAGGTCTAGGTTTGAAATTTCATTACATGTGAACCTTTTATTATGCACCTCTGCTTTTTGGCATAGCATAGATGGGAGGAAGGCAAAGTCTAGGGGTCTAGGGTCTCTTTCATCCCATTTTTATGCTTTTTCATTTAGTCTAATCTAGTGAGTGGCTTTTAGTAGTTTTTATGTTACAGACTCCATTATGAATCTAAAATTTTTGAGTCCTCTTTTTAAGAAAAATACACATATGCAAAATTTTATGCACAACTTGGATGGGTTTGTGCTGTTTCCTTTTAAAGCTTATCTGTGTAACACCTGTTCTTGGAGAAACAATTGATTTCAGCACAAAATTATTAGAAGGAAGATGGGGTTGCATCCCAAAGTAACTAAGACAAGGGAAGTAGCTGTAATTTGTAGGTTGCTTTTTATTGCAATGTCTTTACGTCTGTAAGAATTTTAAATATTACTTTGTTTTCTTAGTAGTAATGAAGTTACCAGTCATGACCCAGAAATGCCCAGGATCTTGTCAAAGGCCAGATATCACTTGTATGAGAAGAATATTCTGTGAACAAAACCGTTTTAGTGTAGTATTGTGCTAGTGAAGTAGAGGTACCAACAAGACATTTATTGATTGATTACTTACTATGTGCCTGTACATTCCCTGCTAAGCCCTTTACATCCATTTCATCCATGTAAAAGTAGATTCCACTGTTAATCCCATTTTGTAAATAGAAAATCTCAGATTTAGGCTTAGATTTTGCTTGAGGTTACATAACTTTTAATGGGAGACTTTTGGATTCAAACCCAAGTCTGTCTATAAAGCTACATGCTCTTACCTCCTATGCCAAGTTACCGAACATAAAATGTTTAGTATTTTAGTTAAGTTGTGCTGTCCTCCCTCCTCCCTTATCATGGGAGCTCCTTTATACGTTTTACAAATGTAAAATTTTTGTTTGCTCTTTTGAAATGATGAAATACCTTTTCTTCTCTGGTTCCCCAAACTGTAGTTGTAATTAATATCTCTAATACTGATAGGTAATGTGAGATAAACTTTTAAGATCATATAAATCTATTTTCTGAGAATTTATTATGCACACCTGATAATAAGAGAGAACACAAATAAGGTGAGTAGCATTGTTCCTTAAAAGGCAAAAACCGGTAGGTAAGACACATTTATATATGGTATAGTTAAGAGTAGTTTATGTGAAAATTTAGGGGAGAATTGTTTTTTGTTTTAAGGTGTAACAGGGCACCTGGGTGGCCCAGTTGGCTAAATATCTGACTCCTGATTTTGGCTCAGGTCATGATCCCTAGGTTGGGATCCCAAGGTTTGAAATTGAGCCTTGTGTGGGGCTCTGCACTGGGTGTGGAGCCTGCTTAAGATTGTCACTCTCTGGGGCCCGTGGGTGGCTCGTTGGTTGAGCATCTGGCTCTTGATTTTGGTTCAGGTTGTGATCTCATGGGTTGTGGGATTGAGCATTATGGTTGGGCTCTACACTGGGGGCAAGTCTGCTTGGGATTCTCTTCTGTCCCTCTGCCCCTCCTCTGCTTGTGTGCTTGCTCACTCTCTTTTTCTCTCTCAAATAAATACTTCTTAAAAAAAAAAAAAAGGTATGTTGTAACTTGGCAGTGTATTATTTGAAGACATTAAGCCAAAACCAACTGACTTATTTGAGATGCAGTTTTCTAGTAGACTTTGATCTGGAAGAGCTAGGATGGCAAGTAGTAGAAAGCTTTTATTATTTGATTCTGATGAGGAAATAGATTCTGTAGGTGAGTTTATTATAAAAACATATTCACAATACCAGAAATAGTTTATTGTAAACTGAAGTAGATTACAATTTAAAAGTGCTTAGCTTAAATCAAATGATAGCAGTTTTTTCAAGTGTATTTGTACTTTTTCTTCTTTGGCTTAAAATAGCTATATACAAGCTGGGTTATTTGAACAGTTTATTTCCTTATCTTTCCTATAAGACCGACTGCTTTTGGTTCTGGGTGCCAACAGAAGTCCTTCTGCACCCCTGATGATGTTTTTTTCTCCTGGACTTCTCATTTTGGCTCTGTCCCTTTACAGCCCTCCACCTGGGTGTCTTCTGGCAGCCTTACCTGACTTTTCCCTCAAGCATCTCAAAAGAACTTGGTATTCATCTGATGATTGTATTGGTCAAATTTGTTAATTTACACTTTATAGAGTTTTCCTTTCTTCTGTATATGGGAAGTTATTTATACTTAATAGACTTTTAAAACTGTGATTAGCTCAATTTTTTGCATATGAATTTTTAATAATTTTTAGGCTTTTCTTACAGGAATGTAACCCTGTATTGTAAAATTATTTTCACAGGATAGTCAGACTCACATGTTTAAATGTCACTTTGATATAAAGAGTTATATTTTCAGTGACTGCTTGTTTAGTTAAAAATGAGGCAACCTGGGGCACCTGGGTGGCTCAGTGGGTTGACCGTCCACCTCTTGATTTCAGCTCAGATTGTGATATCAGGGTTGTGGGATTGAGACCCATATTGCATCAGGCTGTCTGCTCAGTGGGGAGTCTACTTGGGATTCTCTCTCTCTCTCTGTCCCTAACTCCCCCCTCATCCCCTTCCCCTATTCTCACTTTCTCTTACTTGCTTTCCCTTTCTTTCTCTTAAATAAATCTTTTTTTAAAAAATGAGGCAACTTTTTAAAAATTGAGTTTGACTAATATTGCATTTGTAATAATTTGGGTGGGTT
The DNA here is from genome assembly GCF_010015895.1 of Lontra canadensis. NCBI lineage: Eukaryota > Metazoa > Chordata > Mammalia > Carnivora > Mustelidae > Lontra > Lontra canadensis. Next base: position 34,130,937 of record NW_022630998.1, on the reverse strand, counting down.
ATATAGAAGATTTGTGTATTCTTGGAGGTAAGAGTTTAGGTAGTTAACTAATTGCTGGTGTATGGAGTTTATATCTCAGAGAGAAATATGAAGTGTCTTAAAATAATCATATTTAGGGGCGCCTGGGTGGCTCAGTGGGTTAAAGCCTCTGCCTTCGGCTCAGGTCATGATCCCAGGGTTCTGGGATCGAGCCCCGCATTGGGCTCTCTGCTCCGCGGGGAGCCTGCTTCCTCCTCTTTCTCTGCCTGCCTCTCTGCCTACTTGTGATCTCTCTCTGTCAAATAAATAAATAAAATATTTAAAAAAATCATATTTATTTGGTAGGTATACAATGACATGAATTTTACTGTCTCCTTGTCCACAAACAGAAGAATTGGTTAATCACATAAAACAAGATATATTGAGAAAGATATCTAGTCTGTTTAGTAGACTAAATGGGTTTCAAAGACTTTGGGGTTTTATTTGATCAATTTAGAATGCTAACTTTACTTTTATATGTGCTAACTGTATGTATAAAAGAGAAAGGTGAGGGGCGCCTGGGTGGCTCAGTGGGTTAAGCCGCTGCCTTTGGCTCAGGTCATGATCTCAGAGTCCTGGGATCGAGCCCCTCAGCAGGGAGCCTGCTTCCTCTTCTCTCTCTGCCTGCCTCTCTGCCTGCTTGTGATCTCTGTCAAATAAATAAATAAAATCTTAAAAAAAAAAAAAAGAGAAAAGTGAACCAGTTTTAACATTCTTCAATTTGTATCTGAAAGCAGTATTTTAGAAATACTTGCTTTTTAGTAGGACTTCTTTCATTGGACTTGAAAACATATTCTGTATTTTCTAATAGATTTCTTAACCAGAGGTGGTTATTAGGCAGTTGTAGCTTCTAGAATTTATCTGTGAGTTTGGAACCAAGAAAGAGCCTTCTTAGGGAACTGAAATCACTGTTGTGAAGCCTTTAGACGTTATGTAGGAAGCTTTTATTTCAGAGTATATATTACATATACAATTTTAACCATTTGATAATATGGTCTCTTGGTACACAGGTAATGAAGTAAAAACTTAAGAACAAGAAAATTATAAGTTAGAATCTTTTTCTACTAAAGGGATAGGGAAATAGAAATATATTTCAGGAGTACCTATTTGAAAAGAGTAAAGAAATTGATTTATTAAAAATGGTATTTGTTTACCATGTATTAGCCTGGAGAAATGACGTATACATGGGATTTCTATTTGGTATTAATAAAAATAGAATTTTATATTGTGAACTTTTTGTTGCTTGTTTGTATTTTATTGGTGAAGTTTTCTAAGTTTTATGGTCAGTAAGTAATACCAACTTTGGTATAATATATTACTGATAAATTACTGTGAAAGGTGGAACCATTTGATTTAAATCTAGTGTAGAAAACATTATTCATGAACTATTAAAGTCTGCCTTCTTGCTCTTTGGATAAATGGGTGATTCTAAAGCAAGGAGAATACAAAATGAGCAGAGATCAAATGCTTAAGCAAATAGATTCTAAAAGGCTAAAACTGAAATAATGATAGTGTTTAATTTTAACCTAAAGAATGAAATAAATATCCATGAGTCCATACTGATAGAAACAAATGATGAATAGACAGATGGAGCTGAAAGGACAAATCTTAATACAGATTTCCAAATAATAATTGTGGATTCTACTCTTGAGGGAAGAGGTAGGATTCAAACGGAGGGGTAGAGCTTAATTGTCCTCTATTTTAGTATGGGGTAGACTTAGCAACTCATCTTAAAAGCTGAGTACATGTTTGCCAGGCAGAATAGAGGACTGTACTGGGCATTTTAGACACAGTGTAAATAAAAGCATTGGGATAGCAAAGCATGTTCTTTCAGTTTCTGTTACGAAGATATACATATGCTGGGTTACATTATTTGGATTTCATCCTGTTCTTGGTGAGTCAAACATTAGAGGATACAAGACTTCCTGACAGTTTTACAATATGACATGGAGGTCGATCTTGAAATAAGAGACTGAGAAGTAATAAAGATTAGAAAAGAAACAGAAGTAGAAGTGAGTAATATTATAGAAGCCAAGGTCAAAGAGTGTTTAAGGAAGATCTTTAGTGTGAGATTCCTTTAAAAAAAAAAAAAAACCCACATACACACACACACACACACAATAAAGACAGACTTGAGAAATTTGGTTTGGAATTTCATAGACTGCCTGTGACTTTGAAGTACCTCTGGAGGAATAGGTGAGGAAAGGCTAAGTTACAGTGGGTTGAGAAGTGAATGAGAAGAGGGAAGTAGAGGAAATCAAGACTTCTTATTGATGAGAAGGAGGGAGATCAAGTAGGCGGAAGTCTAGCACGGGGGATAAAGGAGGCCTAGTTGAAGATGAGAACTGTGTTTATACACTGAGAAGATCTTAGTGGAAGAACTGAAGACACATGTTAGGGGAGAAGTTAAGTAACTACTGAAGGAGAGTGTCCCAGAGGAACTGGAAATGATGGACTGAAGATTTTTATGCAAGTGTTAATTTTGAAATGAGTGATACTGCCTCCTCACAGATAAACAATAAGGAAGGTTGGCGGTATATATAAATTTAGAAAGTCATTATGTGGAGAAGAAAGTTGAGGTTTATTTCTATGGCTTCTGTTTTTATCTCTGGGGAAGGAAACAGTTTTATGTTGAGTCTGAGAAAGTTGAAATGTTAAAGGGCCTTAAAAAATGTGTTTCGGGGTTGGAATGGTCACTGCAATGAAAAGAAAATGGAATAAATTTGGAGTGGTTGAAAATCTTGCCAAACAAATCAGATGCAATAGTTTGTTAAAAGGATACCATGTTATAATCAAGTGGGTAGAGCTTTTCCAGGAATTCAAGGCTGGTTTAACATTTAAAAATTAATTAGCGTAATTCACCATATTATAAATTAAAAGAGAAAAACCATATGATTATCTTAATGTAGAAGAAACATTTGACAAAATACAACACTCAATCACTCATGATGAAAATACTCAGTATACTTAGAAAAAAGAGAACTTAAGCAGCACCTGGGTGGCGCAGTTGGTTAAGTGTCCAACTCTTGTTTTTGGCTGAGGTCCTGATCTCACATTGTGGGATCAAGCCCAGTGTCGGCTCTGTGCTCAGCATGCAGTCTGCTTGACACTCTTTCTCCCTCTCCTTCTGCCCCCCCCCCCCCCCCCCCCCCCGTGTGTGGTCTTTCTCCCTTTCTCTAAAATAAACAAATCTTTAAAAAAAGAGAGCACTTTCTAAACTTGATAAAGAGCATCTCTGAAAAGCTGTAACAGCTAACACAATACTGAATAGTGAAGACTAAGTCTTTCTACCTAAGATCAACATTGTTCATTCCCAACACTTCCATTGTAATGAAAGTTCTGTCCAACATAAAGAGGCAAGGAAAAAAAAAAAAAAAGAAAGAAAAGGCACCTAGCCTAGAAAGGAAAAAGTAAAACTGTCTTTATTTGCAGGTCATTTGGCCATTTGTGTAGAAAATATAAATGGAGAAATATACCTTGTTAATAGTTGGGAAGACTTGATATTACTGTGATATGAATTCTCTCAAAATGGATCTGTAAAGGCAATGCAATTCCAATAAAAATCCCAGCAGGTTGTTTTATAGAATCAAATAAGATGATTCTAAAGGGCATATAGAAATGTAAAAGCCTAGAATAACCAAAACAACTTTGAAAAAGGACAAGAAATTTGGAGAGCTAACATTACTTAATTTGAAGACTTAATAGAAAACCCCAGTAATCATAATAGTGTGATACTGACATAGAGGTAGACAGGTAGAACAATGGGACAGAAGAGAGTATCCAGACATAAATCCATCCATATACAGATTACTGATTTTTTAAAAAGATGCAGTGGTAATGTTGTGCAGAAAGGACAGTCTTTTAAAGAAATGATGCTGTATAAATGAGAAAAAAACTTTAATCCATACCTCATACTACATTTTAAAAAATTAAAAAGGAACATTGATTTAAGTGAAAAACTGAAAGTATAAAGCTATTAGAGAAAAACATGAAAAAGAATCTTTGTGTTCTTGGCTTTGTCAAACATTTCTCAGATAAATCAAGATCCATAAAAGAACAAATTTACAAATCTGAGTTCATAAAAAGGCAAAACTTTTGCTATTTAAAAGACATTCTGCAAAGAATGAAAATATAAGCTGGAGACTGGGAGAAAAATCCTGCCAAACATATATCTGATAAAGGACTGATACATGCAAGCACACAAAACCTAACAATAAGAGAAAAAAAACAGTTAAAACATTGGGAAACGATTTTTAAAGATTTTTAACAATTCACCACAGAAGATGGATGGCAAAAGGCAATGAAAAAGTGCTCAACGTTAGCTATTAGGATAATGTAAATTCAAATCAAATGAGATAGTAGTATATACCTACTAGAATGGCTACAATTTATTTATTTATTTATTTATTTATTTATTTATTTATTTATTTAAAAGATTTTATTTATTTGACAGAGACCACAAGTAGGCAGAGAGGCAGGCGGGGAGGGGGGTGGGGTGGAAGCAGGCTCCCCACTGAGCAGAGAGCCCGATGTGGGGCTCGATCCCAGGACCCTGAGATCATGACCTGAGCCAAAGGCAGAGGCTTAACACACTGAGCCACCCAGGTGCCCCTAGAATGGCTACAATTTAAAGGACTGACCATACCAAGTGTTGGTGAGATGTGGAGGAACTGGCATACTCCTACAGTGCCATAAAGTGACTATAAAATAGAATAACCCCATTGGAAAAGTTTGGCAGTTTCTTAAAAAGTTAAACATATACCTATCATGTGATGTAGCCATTCTACTTTTAGGTAGTTACCTGAGAGAAAAGGAAATTTATGTTCATGGGAAGACTTATACATGAATGTTAATAGCACCTTTATTTGTAATAGTAAAAAAACTACAAATGACCTAACAGTCTATCTGTAGGTGAATGAATTGACAGGCTGTGGAGTATCTGTACAGTAGACTACTACTCAATGAAAAGGAATGAAACTCTTGATATGTTGCAAGAAAACGAGCAAATCTCAAAATAATTGTGCTGAGTGAAAGAAGGCAGACAGGAAAGTATATACTGTATGATCTCATTTACTTAGAATTCTTAACTATGAAAACTATAGTCACAGAAAGCAGTGGGTGGGATAAAAAGGGAGGGATTATCAAGGTGGACAAGGAGATTAATATTTTGATTGAAATAGATGCATGAGTATATATATACATGTATGTCAAACCTTATCAAACTGTGTATTTAAATAGTTGGTTTATTGTATGTTAAACTCAACGAAACTGTTTAATAATTTAGAAGAAAACAAAAACTTTTTTGCCAAGGTATTTGTGATATAGTTGAAATGTGAAAGGACAAAAAAACGAGTTAAAATATTATTGAGTATTTGGAAAAAGGGATCACATACATTATCTTGATAGCCTTAAATAGTTGCCAGTGGTATTTTTTAAAAATACTGTTTTTCTCAGTGTTTGAATGTCTTTCTTCATGTAATACAAAGTTACTGAGAAAAATGACACAACTCTTCTTTTTTCCTCCTTTTTTTTTTTTTTTTTTTTAAAGGAGTGACAGTTCATTCAGATTCTTTGTATTCTTCTTCGTCTATATTTGTCAGTTTGCTGTTCATGTACTCCAAGCTGCAGGATTTCACAATTGGGGCAACTGGTAAGTCATTTTTACTTTAATTACCTTAGTTTTAATCTGTTTATCTAGTATCTCTACGTAATTTTGGCTTCCTAAAAATAGTTGACATAGAAAAGCCAGATTAGCAAAAGTAAACAAATGTGAAAATAGTAAAAAATGCAATTTAAAAAATGTCAAAGGCATAACCTTTGGGCAAATCATTCTGAAAATTATGTTGTCATTTTTTAAAAATAGCATATTGTATCTAGTTTAAATGAAATGTGTATGTAACAGGCACTAAGAGGAAGAGTAAAAAGAATACTGAGGAGTTGTCAAATAGCTGGGCCAAGGATTGTGAAAGGGAGAGAAAAGAACTTCTAGGACTTTAGGAAAAAGGTATCTATTATGTGTAAAGCACTATTTAGGTATTGTGACGTATATTTCCATACACACACAAATACACACATATGCACATGGACACTTATCTTTGGAAAATGGGATCAGTGCAATGTTCACTCTGTGGGAGACACTCAGAAACTGAAACTAAATTATTTACACTCAGGTTAGGAGATAATGGCAGATTAGTATCTCTCTTCATACACTTTGGAGCAAACATTCCTTGAATGAAATGGTGGGTGAAGAGTACACATCTCTAAAATTAACCCTCTTCTTTTTTATTTTAATTGAGTTGCATACAATTGAATTCTTATAAGCAAAAGCATGTACAAGGCAACTTTGCTGCAGTGTTTACAAAAATTAAGGATGTAACTAGAGTATATAGAGGACTTAAATTTTGTGTGCTAGTTCTGAATCAGAGTGGAGAATGGCAGTCAGACTATAGGTAGCTTTGTGGATCCTCTAATGGTCATGCATACATGCAGAGAATTTATATGGATACTTTAAATTAGTTCTAAAAAAAAATACATTCTCATTTCAAATAGTGTAGTCTTTGGCATATGAGGGAAAGGAAATGTTTTAAATGTTTAATTAAAAAATATACTGCCTATGTTAAAGAACCAGTTTTTTTATTCTTATGAAATTGAAGTAATTTCTTTTGCTTTTTAGCACAAATTTAGAAAAATGTGTTAAAATTGAGCATAACATTGTGTTGTGGCTTCATAGCAAAGGAGACTGCTAGTGAGGGGGCATATAGGATGACATGTTTTAAGATACCTAGACCTCATATGATTCAGCAGATTTTTAAAAAAATAAAAAAAATTTGTTTATTTTGAGATAATTGCAGGTTCACATAGTTACAAGAAATAATACTGTTTACCCAGTTTTTCCTGTTGGTAACATCTTGCAAAACCATGGTATAATGTCAAAACCAGGATCTTGACATTCGTAGAGCAAAGATAAAGAACCTTTCCATCACCACAGAATCTCCCATGTTGCCCTTTTATAGCACGTTCACTTCCTCCTGTCCTCATTTACTTCTTAACCCAGCAGTCACTAATCTGTTCATCATTTCTATTATTTTGTCATTTCAAGAGTGTTATAGAAATGGAATCATAGGGTATGTAATTTTTGTCTTTTTTTTTGCTTGGCGTAGTTCTCCAGAGATTCATCTCAATTGTTGTGTGTATCAATAGTTTGTTCATTTTTATTCCTGAGTAAAACTGTAGATGTACCACAGTTTGTTTAATCATTCACCATTTGAAGGACTCTGGACTGTTTCTAACTTTAGGCTATTATAAATAAAGCCTCTGTAAACATTTGTGAACAAATTTTGTGTGAACATCCACTTTCACTTCTCTGTGATAAATACCCAAGAGTATAATTGTTGGTTCATATGGAAGTTGCACGTGTAGTCATTTTTAAGAAACTAACAAACTGTTTTTCAGAATGACCTTGCCAGGTTACATCCCCACCAACAATGTATGAGTGACTCAGTCTCCACATTCTGACCAGGATTGGTGTTACCATTTTTAAAAATTTAGCTATTCTGATAGATGTGTAGTGATAGCTCACTGAAGTTTTTAAGTTGTATTTCTCCAATGACTCATAATGTTGAACTTCTTTTCTTGTGATTGTTTGCCTCTTTATATCCCCTTGAAACATATTTTCATGTCTTTTGCCCATTTTCTAATGGAATTTTTTTTTTTTTCCTAACCGTTGAGGTTTGAAAGTTCTTCATATATTCTGGATGCTAATTGTTGGTTGGGTATACAGTTCGCAAATATTTTCTTTCGTAATTAAGCAGAATTTAAAAAGAACTGAAAGTAAAAATGAGCACATTTGCTTAAAAAAAAGTAAAATCTGGAGGTACACACTTAAGGCTCTGGTACTTAGTGTTGGATTTGAATTCAGACTATGCCATTTATTAGCTGTGTGACTTTGAGCAAGTTAGTGAGTATCTCTGACTCAGGTGCTCATCTGCAAAATAAGGATTTAAAACAGCATCTATCTTATGGAATTGTGAAAATTAAGTGAGTTAATATGAATAACTTGAATATTGCCTGGCTTATAAGTGCTGAAAATGTATTGGTTACTATTTTTTTTTTTTAAAGATTTTATTTATTTATTTGACAGACAGAGATCACAAGTAGGCAGAGAGGCAGGCAGAGAGAGAGAGGTGGAAGCAGGCTCCCTGCTGAGCAGAGAGCCCGATGCGGGGCTTGATCCCAGGACCCTGGGATCATGACCTGAGCTGAAGGCAGAGGCTTTAACCCACTGAGCCACCCAGGCGTCCCACTATTTTTTTTTTTTTTAAAAGCAGTCATTCACTTACTTGTCTAATCACACATTTTCTTTTTTTTTTTTTTTTTTTTTTTTTGTAATTACTTCTTAGTGGTTGGATTTCATCCCTTACTGGTCTCAACCAAAGTATTCCTGTTGGAATTATGATGATAATCATAGCAGCACTTTTCACAGCATCAGCGGTCATCTCACTAGTTATGTTTAAAAAGGTAAGTGAATTTTACATCTATAAATTTTTATACTTAATCACGTTCAGTTCCCATCTTCCCATTTTGCTCTTAATTCAGTGTAACCTCAAGCTGTTCTATTGTTCTTCTTGAGCAACTGTGCTCTCTGAGGATTGCCTTTTACAATGTAAGTTAAGCATAAAGAAAACTTCATCACATTTTTAACTTCCTGTGAAAAGGAAATATTTATAAATCCTATTAGCTCAAGGTTTTTTTTGATAAATAGTCAACCTCACTTAAAAACTTTTGGAGTTAAAAAATTTTTTCTAATTTCTTATTTTGAATATAAAGCATATTAACCTGATTAATACATAGAAGTAAATTTGTGTGGAATGTGTGTTTTGTTTGTACTTAAAATTGAAAGACATGAAATTATGACTATAAGCTGATGACAGATTTGGGCTGAATTATAACATGAATTTGTTTTTAGTGATTGCCCAGTTATCTTAGCTGTATTTCTCTGTATAAGATTCCCATCGCTGTTTTCATAGCCTTAAAAAAATAAATACATAGGGTGAGAGAGAGATCAGTGGTTTCATTTGTTTATATAAAGTTTTTTAAAAATATTTTATTTATTTATTTGACAGAGATCACAAGTAGGCAGAGAGGCAGGCAGAGAGAGAGGAAGAAGCAGGTGCCCAGTTGAGCAGAGAGCCCTATGTGGGGCTCGATCCCAGGACCCTGAGATCATGACCTGAGCCGAAGGCAGAGGCTTTAACCCAGTGAGCCACCCAGGCGCCCCTGTTTATATAAAGTTTTATTGTGTCTCAGATACATATTTTTGATATTCTGCGTGTGTTCAAACGTAGATTCTATATGATACAGAAACCATGGGAATAACCCCTGTGTTTTAAGATGATAAAGACCTTTTGGTGGGTTTCACTTTAAAGAAGCTAATTCCTTAGAACAGTTTTTCTTTATTTTTTACTGTCTGGTAACTTGAGAATATGTACAAGGAATACTTAGAAGTAACTGTACCTTATATTTAAGAACACTTTGCACTCCTGAAATATTTCACTTGTGCCTTTGCCTTTTATCTTCTCAAAACTCTGAAGACTACATTGTGTTCTTTCTGGCCATATTTTGCTACTCATTTTCTCTCAAAAGCTATTACTTCTTTTCTGAACTGCACACATGTACTATAGAAACTCAGCTTCCCAAAGTTACCAAATTCTTTTTGCAGTTACCTTTTTCCTTCAACTCTGCAGTCTTCTACACTACAGGTGGCTCCTCTTCCTCAGTCTTTGTACCTGTGTTCTGATTCTCCTGCCTTTGAGGCTGTTCTTTCTTCTTTATTTCTTTGTCCAACTCCTGTGTACAGGTCTTCTTAAAGAAATCAGGTCTCTGCTCTTTGTGCTATATAATCTTTTTCCTTGGAGATCTTAATTTCTTCAATTTTTAAGTTCCTTCTCTTCTCTATCATGGGTGACCTAGAATCTTGGAGTTGGAAGACATAATGCTTTGCATAAAAATTTACTTGCTTGATCAGGTGAGTGTTTAGGTCTCTGGTTGATCAGTATCATCTCACAGTAATGCAGCAGTGACTTGTCAGTTCCTTCTCAGAACTAGCTTTTACTAGAAGTTCTGATTCGTAGTCAAGAAATATTTATTAAGACATATTATATGATTTCATTTATATGAAGTGTCCCAAACAGGCAACTCTCTAGAGATAGAAAGTAGATTGTTTGTTGCCTTCAGTTAGGGTTAGGGCAGAGAAGGTTGCTGATGGTTAGGAAATTTCTGTTTGTGGTGATGAAAATTTCTAAAATTAGATTTATAGATGATATATTCACAACACTATAAATACTAAACCCCATTGAATTCTACACTTCAAAAGGGTAAATAGTTTATTATGCAAATTTTATCTCAGGGAAGCTGTTTTTGAAAAAGGAATATTTGTTAAGTACCTACTATGAATTTGGTGATGCTAAGTATTATCTGATGATTCCATTTAAACTTATTTCAGCACTTTGGCTGCTTTTTTCAGTGTTTTCGTTAATTTTTAAGTCACTTTCCTAGATAATTTCTTAGAATCTTTTTCATCTTTTTCTTCCCTTCCATTCCCAGCCTCAGCTAGCCCAGAATTGTTTTGTAAATCACTCACACTCCCAACTTCCTTCAGTCCATTTTGTTTGTTGTTACTATGTTAATATAAAAAAAAAAAAAACCCAAACCCAGCACTCTGAAGATTTTTGAAGTGGACTGGATGGGGAATGGGATTTTGGTGGTTGTGGGAAGTAGGCTACTAGTGACCTTTTACTACTCCTGGATCCAGACTTTCTCCTCTAGCCAAACTATTTCTAAGTTTCTTTATATATATCACATATGTTCCTTTGTCCCCATTTTTGTTCCTGCTGGGCCTCTTGACTCCTGGGTTGCTTCATCTTTGCCAGTTGAAGACCTACGAATGTTCTTTCAAGATCTAGCTCAAATCTTCATACCTCTTTCACAGAATCTTTCTCATTACCCATGTCTACAGGACTTAAATTTTGTGTGCTAGGTCATTGTCTGTTTTCTTGGGCAACGTACTGTAGGCATTATTCATTGAAGCATCTGGGCACAAGCCACTTTATATACCTTATATTCTGGGTACCCAGCTTGTTAAGATTCCTCTGGGTGAACATGTCTTTTAGCATTGGAATTAGAAGAGCAAGAGCTTTGGAACCATACACTCAGGTTGAAATTCTGGTGCCTTGACTTAGTGCTTTGTGAGTTGAAGCAGTCTTCTCTAACCACTCAGGTTCAGTGTCATCACCTGTCCTCTAAGCTCCATGAGAGCAGAGACCTAGTCTGTTTTCTTTGAGGTTATATTTCTACATCTAGAACAGTGACTGACAGAAATAGGCATGTGATAAGCATTTGAAGTGTTTGTTGAATGAAGGAAGGAATGGAAATAATAACTATGTCCATAATGCTGGGGTGAGGATTGAGTGAGACAGAGAACATAGGTTCCAGAGCAAAGGGCTTTCTCAATTAAAATTAACTGGTTTTTTTTCTGGTCTTCTTGAGCCTTTTATCAGTTTATTGCAGGATCTGGTTGAGTGTCTACTTTTATTTAGTAGATGCTTGTGTCAGTCGGTATTGTATCAGAGAAACAGAATGAAGAGATTTGTTGAAAGGAATTGGCTTATGTGGTTGTGAGAGCTTGCTTGGTCAGTCTAAAATCCATCAGACAGGCAGTCAGGCAGGGTTTGAAAATCTCAAGTAGAAGCTGAAGTCCAGTCCAAGGTGGGATTTCTTCTTCTTCAGAGAAACCTCAGTTCTGTTCTTAAAGCCTTTCAACTGATTGGATCAGGCCTACCCAGATAACTCAGAACACTCTCATTTTCTTAAAGTCATCTGATTAATAATCACGTGCACAAAATACCTTTACAGCAACATCTAGGTTAGTGTTTGATCCGTAGACTATCATAGCCAGCCAGAGAAACGTGACCATGACAACATCTCTTTGAACATTTCTTTAATTATTCCATATGTATCATTGGCGGTGCTTTATTAAACTAGAAATGTAATAAGTTCAGAGTACAGTGGAGGGTTTTGTGATATGTTGAAGATTCCATTCACTTCTTAACCATTTATGAGCATGTGTTATGTGTCAAGTACTTTATTATATATGAGCTCAAGGCACTCACATTTTGGCGTGAAAGAGAAACAAGTGGCTAGGTATCACAGTTCATTGATTTAGTAGCTATTTATAGGGATAAGTATAGGGATCACAGAGGAGAGACACCTAAGTTTGGTGATCTTTTTAGTAGTGAGGTTTTTTTTTTTAAGATTTTATTTATTTATGAGAGAGAAAGAAAGGGGCAGTCAGAGAGAGGGAGAAGCAGGCTCCCCGCTGAGCAGAGAGCCTGCCACGGGTCTGGATCCTAGGGCCCTGGGATCATTGACCCAAGCTGAAGGCAGACGCCTAACTGACTGAGCCACCCAGGCGCCCCTGAGGTTTTTAAAAATACTATCTTAGCTGAGATAGCATGATGAACAAGAGTTATATAAGTAAAGGAAGGGAGAGGATAAGTAGGTACCAGGTAGCAGGAATACTGTTTTCTTATTTAGTTGCAGGAAATAATGTTGTGTATTGGGGGAATTAAAAATAGCTCAGAATAGATGGGAGATAAACCTGGCGCATGAGTTGGGTGGGGAGAAATGTAGGGTGTTGCTTGTGGAGGACAGGGAAAGAGGAGGCTGCGTCCATAAGTTACATTCTGCAGAGTCTTGTAAACTGGGAAAACTTATTAAGAAGTTGGACTTTCTCTACAGAGTGGTGGTGAGCCAAAGAAGAGGTTTAAAGAGGAAAGTTATTGAATTGGTCAATTCGAGCTTTAGAAAGTGTGTTCTCAAATAGATTTGGCATTTGTGGGGCAGGGATGTGGTACTTGGAGAAATGAAGTCTGGGAGACAAGGTAGGAAGCTGGTGAGTAATGGTGGCCAGAACTAATGAAGTGGCAGTGTGAAGTCACTATAGTCAAGGGAAAATGAGCAGGTAGTGATTGATTGGACCTGGGCCTAGGATTGGAGGTTGAGGGATAACTCAAGGATTACACAGAACTTTTTAGATGGTGGGTCATTCAAGAAGAGAGTACAGGAAGAAGAATATAGGCATCAGGGCACCGGGCTGGGTCATTTGCTAGAGCACACAACTCTTACTCTTAGGGTTGTGAATTCAAGCTCCACATTGGGAATGGAGCCTAGATACATACATACATATGTACATAAATATTATATATGTAAGTATATATTATATGTATATCTCCAGATATGTATATGGAGAGAGAGAGAGAGAAGATATGTGGGCATCAAGTTGTTTTCAGCTTTGAATCCAGAGAATTTAAAATAATGCTGGAGCATCAAAGTATAAATACATATAGGCTTTTGGATGTATGAGTTGGGAGCAAAGGAAAGAGCTTTAGGCTGATTTCTGGACTTGGGAAGTAATGACTTCTTGATGTAAATGAAGCCTGGAAAGTGGGTATGGTAGTGAGGTGAGGGTAGAACACACTGAGATCTGCTGAGGAAAGAATGTGGAGGGACTTTTAACTGGTGGGTGATGGAGGCGTGTGTGGCACAGATGATTAATACAGTCAGAGTGTGGAGACAGTGTTTATTCTCCCGCTGCTGTGTAACTGACTGCTATGTGCAGCACTCTCAAGTCTTTGATGGTAGCTTTTCCCCCAGGTATGCAGTTCTATAAGATCCAACCCATGAAAGGAAGAGTTTTAGAGCTGTGCTGATTGAATGCCAGGCATTCAAAAGAAATATGACTGCTTCCTAAATAAATGTATTAGTATGGGAATTGTGCAGCATATGCTTTTTTTGGTTGACTGGTTTTTTTTTAACCTCATTGTTGAAGACATTACCAGTTAACTCCTTTTATATATGTTCACTGTCAGTCAGTACAGTACAAGTCCCTGAACTTCTCTGAATCTCATATGCTAATGAAATAGAAATTTAGATGAGATGATTTTCTATATGACTTTATGAAGTACAATAAATGGGGATAATATAATAAGCTAAAATATAATTTGAGCTCAGATTTCATACTTGCAGTGGCAAGTATTTCTCTCTCTTTTTTTTTAAAGGATTTTATTTATTTATTTGAGAGAGAGAGGGAGCACAAGCATGGGGAGAGGCATAGTCAGAGGGAGAAGCAGCTCCCCACTGAGCAAGGATCCTGAAATGGGGCTCGATCCCGGACCCTAGGGTCATGACCTGAGCTGAAGGCAGACACTTAACTGACTGAGCCACCCAGGTGCCCCGATTTCTCTTACTTTTTGATAGAAATTGAGATCCAGTAAAAACACCAGACAAACCTCTGAAAAAGAACTGGCTGTTTCTTCTGTGTGTATGTAGCCATAGTTGCTAGCCACTAGGGGTCAGGCTCTTCATAAACAGTTAATGCCCTCCGAAAGTTCCCAATGCACACTATTTGACTCTAGAATTGTTGCATTTTGTTAGACTATTCTGTGTCTCCAGCCCCAGCTAAACATGCTTGGTGGTTATATATTTATTTAAATTTATAATGAATACAATTTTGAGAATTCTTTTGGCATTCTGATTTGGCCTTGCATAATTGGAGTAAGAAAGCATTGAAGTGCCCAGTATGAGTGCTATGGTATCTTTGTTTCCTCCTAGTATCATTTTATAATTGACATTTGAAAAAATTGAAATGTAAGAATATCTGTCTCTTCACAGATAAGGGAACAGTTCACCTCTTACCTTTCACAGATTTCTTAAACTTTCACTTTAATTGTTTCTAGAAGTTACTTATTTTTTAAAAAGGTCTTCTTTCTTTAGTAACCAAATAGAATTAAGTAATAGTTTTGGACTAAGGGGTAGGTATTTTCAGTGGGTCATAGCGGGGAATCCAGAAATTTCCTTCTTTTAATTGGTATAAGAGCCAGAATAACTTAGTATGGAAGAGATAAATCGATGATACATAATTTGTATTCCTTTGGGGACTTTTGAATAACTTTTCTGATGAAATTTAAGAAACTGTTCATAGACATTTGTGTTCACATTAACAAAGTAATTACTAACAGTGGTTTTTTTAAGCATTTCAAAAGAATTTTAGAAAAAACTTGTTTTGGGGTGCTTGAGTGGCTCAGTTGGTTAAGCATTTGCCTTCAGCTTGGGTCCCTGCTCAGCTCAGAGTCTGCTTCTCCTTTTGCCTCTTTCCCTACCTGCTCTTGTGTTCTCTCTCTCTCTCTCTGTCACTCTGTCCCAAAAAATAAAATCTTTCAAAAACAAAAAAAGAAAAAACTTCTTTCACTTTAAAAAAACAAGTTTACCAGGGTGCCTGGTGGATCAGTCAGTTAAGTATCTGCTTTTAGCCCAGATCATGATCCCGGAGTCCTGGGATTGACCTCCACATGGGGCTCCCTGCTCAATCGGGAGTCTGCTTCTCCTTCTCCCACTCCTCCTGCTCATGCTCTCTTTCTGTCTCTCTTACTCTCTCAAATAAATAAAATCTTAAAAAAAAAAAAAAACCCACATACACACAAGTTTCCCTAAATGCTTCAAAATTTTTCTTTTAAATGGCAATCTGTCCCTTACGAAAATACTTTTTTTTTTAAATTAAAGATTTTATTTATTTATTTGACAAACTGAGATCACAAGTAGGCAGAGAGGCAAGCAGGGGGCGGGGGAGGCAGGCTCTCTGCTGAGCAGAGAGCCCGATGCGGGGCTCGATCCTAGGACCCTGGGATCATGACCTGAGCCGAAGGCAGAGGCTTCGACCCACTGAGCCACCCAGGTGCCCCCATTATGAAAATACTTCTGTGTAAGACTATAGAATTTGGGTATTGATCCAGAATAATGACAAGTCTCATTGATCGTTAAATTGGTGTTTTATAACCTTACATTTAAGTAATAGTCTTCTTAGATTAAAAGTGATGCTTTCACTTTCCTTGAAAGCACTGCTATTGTTCACTCCCTCTTTTCTTTCTTCTTTTCTTCTTTTTCATTTCTTTCTTGCTTTCTTTCTTTCTTTCTGCTTTATTTGGATCTAGGACAGAATGCTGATAATTTTACTACACTTTTTTATAGTCACAAATAGGTATACTTCTTTTATCTCTTTCTCTGAATCATCCAACACTATAATTTTTCCTGATTACAAATTAATTTCAGATGATTCACACCACCTATTAAAATGCAGGTCCACATACTAGTTATCTTCATCCAAGGGATACACAGTAGGTACAGTGATACCTTTGAATCCCTAGAAAAACTGGCACTCTGAGTAAGTTGTTTATATCCTGTCCTCAAGAGGTATCCTTAGTATATTCACTTTTTTCTGATTGCTCCCTATTTTTATTTTGTTATTCTTTTCTATAAGTACTTAATAGATCCTGAATCAAGATTGATATGTCTAAATGATTGAAAACCATCTTTACTTAGGCATGTTCAAATTTGTTGGCTCTGCTAATATTTATAATGCTATACATATGATATTTTATCTAAGTTATCTTTATATGTTAATTTTTAACAAATCATGTCCAGTGATCATATATTATGTAATTTACCCATTTAACAATTCATGGTTTTTGATATTAGTTTTTCAAAATGTGGCAAAATGTATTTATATATAATATAAAATTTGCCATTTTAATCATTTTTAAATGTACAATTCAGTGGCATTAATTATTCATATTTCTGTATGATATAAATAACTGTAACCGTTATTTCTAAGACTTTTTTTTATCATGCCAAGCAGTCATACAGCAATTGCTCTCCATTTCCCCCTACAACCAGCCTGTGGTAAGCTCTCATCTCCTTTCTGTCCCAATGAATTTGACTAGTCTAGATATTTCATATAAGTGGAATTGTTGGATATTTTACTTTTGTATATGGATTATTTCACTTACATGAAGTTTTCAGGGTTCATCATGTTGTATGTATCAGTATTTCCTTCCCTTTTCATAGCTGAATAATATTCCATGACATGTATATACTGTATTGCTTTTATTAATCTGTGGACGGGCACTTGGGTTGTTCCCACCTTTTGGCTATTGTAAGTAATGCTGCTCTGAATATTGGTGCACGGGAACCCATGTTAATCTCTTTGCTTCAAATTCTTTTGGGTTATACTTAAGAGGAATTACTTGGTGGTCAAATGGTAATTCAGCAATCAGTTTTTTGAGTAACTACCAAACTATTTTCTGCAGTGGCTGTAAATTCCTGTCAGCATTGTGTACTTATTAATTTCTCCACATCCTTGCCAGTATTTGTAATTTTCCATTTTTTCTGATAATAGCCATCTGAGTAGGTGTGAAGTATAGTATGATCACTTTTAATTTTTCAATTTTTTTTTTTTCCAAAACTGAAATCACTTCAGTATGGTACAAATGATTACATATAGATTCAGGGTTTCCACGAATAGATTATGCTATCTTCTAAACTTATTTATTACAGAGATAGGTATTCATATTTTGTATCATCTGTATAAAATCATGTGTATGTATTAATAATAAACTTAAATCCTAAAAAATGCAGCACACTCAACATTTACAAACTTACAATCAATGAAATGAAATCAATGAAATGAAACAAATATAAATAAGGAGTTAAAAATAAATAAGCATAATAATATTTTTAACATTTGTTGAGGACACTAAAATTTTTCTGTTCTAAATACTTTTTATTTTTCTATTAACTGAATTATAGTTGACATGCAATATTATATTAGTTTTGGGTATACAACATAGTGATTCAACATTTATAAACATTATGGGGACTCCTGGGTGGCTCAAGTGGTTAAGTGTTGGACTCTTGATTTCAGCTTAGGTCGTGATCTCAGGGTTATGAGATTGAGCCCCACTTTGAGCTCTGAGCTGCATGTAATGCCTGCTTAAGATTCTCTCCCTCTCCTTCTGCCCCACCCCCTGCTCACATGCATGTATGTACATGTTCTCTCTCTCTTGAAAAAAAAAAATGATGAAATACTTTCTATGATGAGTAGTTACCATCTGTCACCATAAAAGGTTATACAATATTATTGACTATTTCCTATGCTGTCCTTTATATCCCTATGATTTCTTTATTTTGTAATTGGAAATTAGTACCTCTTTATCCCTTTCACCTATTTTTCCCATCCCTTCACTTCTGTACTACCCCTCCGACTCCCCACCCCCAACCCCCAGCAACCATCATTTTGTACTCTGTATTTGAGTCTCTTTTGGGTTTTTTGTTGTCCGCTCATTTGTTTTGTTTTGTTTTGTTTTTTTAGATTCTGCATGTAAGTGAAATTATATGGTATTTGTCTTTCTGAGTTCTTTCACTTAGTGTAATACCTTCTAGGTCCACCCAGGTTGTTGAAAGTTACAAGATCTCATTTTTCTTTTGGCTGAGTAATATTGCATTGTATATATATATACCACGTCTTCTTTATCCATTCATTTATCAGCAGATACTTAGATTTCTTTTATATCTTAGCTCTTGTAAATAATACAACAGCAGTGACAGGCATTCCTACATCTTTCCCAATAAGTGTTTTTGTTTTCCTTGGGTAAATAACCAGAAGTGGAATGACTTAGTGTTTTGAGGAATCTCTATACTGTTTTCCAAAAGTTGCTATACCAATTTACATGCCCACCAATAGTTCAGCAAGGTTCCCTTTTCCCCACATTTTTGCCAACACTTGTTATTTCTCATCTTTTCGAGGATAGCCTTTGTGACTGGTGTGAGGTGATATCTCATTGTGGTTTTGATTTGCATTTGGTGATTAGTAATATTGAGCATCTTTTCATATAGCTGTTGGCTATTTGTTGTCTTTGGGAAAATGTCTATTCAGGTTCTTCTGCCTGTTTTTTTTAATTGATTTTTTTTGTTTTTTTTTGAGTTGTATTGATTCTTTATATATTTTGGATATTAGTCTCTTATCATTTGTATTATTTACACATATCTTCTCCCATTCAGTAGATGTTGCCTTTTCATTTTGTTGGTTTCCTTCACTGAGAAAAAGCTTTTTAGTTTGATGTAGTCCCATTTGTTTATTTTTGTTTTTGTTATACTTTCCTAAGGAGACATATCCAAGAAAATATTACTAAGATTAATGTCCAAGAGTTTACCTGTGTTTTCCTTTAGGAGTTTTATGGTTTCAAGTCTTATATTATGTGTTTAATCCATTTTGAATTTATTTTTATATATGGTGAAAGACAGTGGTCCAGTTTCATTCTTTTGCATGCGGCTGTCCAGTTTTCCCACCACCATTTATTGAAGAGACTGTCTTTTCCCCACTGTATATTCTTGCCTTCTCTGTCACAGATTAACTATATAAAAATGGGTTTATTTTTGGGCTCTGTGTGATGTTCCATTATTCTATGTGTCTCTTTTTGCACCAGTACTGTACTGTACTGATTACCATAGCTTTGTAGTAGAGCTTGGATCTGGAATTGTGATACTTAGAGTATCACAAGTTTCTTTCTTTCTCAAGTTTGCTTTGGCTATTTGGGTTCTTTTGTGGTTCTGTATAAATGTTAGGATTATTCTAGTTCTGTAAAAAACACTGTTGGTATTCTGATAGGGATTGCATTGAATTTTTAAATTGCTTTGGATAGTTTAGACATTTTAACAGTATTCTTCAAGTCCATGAGCATGTTATATCTTTCCATTTGTTTGTATCAGTATCAGTTCATTTCATCAGTTTTCATTATATGGGTCTTTTACCTCCTTGGTTAAGTTTATTCCTAGGGTTTTTTTTTTTTTCTTTCCTTTTTGGTGTAATAATAAATGGAATTACTTTCTTAGTTTTCTTTCTGCTAGTTTATTATTAGTGTATAAATTTCCACATATTAATTTTCTGTCTTGCAGCTTCACTGCATTAATTTTTTTTTTTTTTTAAAGATTTTTTGTTTATTTATTTGACAGACAGATCACAAGTAGTCAGAGAGGCAGGCAGAGAGAGAGGAGGAGGAGGCAGGCTCCCTGCTGAGCAGAGAGCCCGATGCGGGACTCGATCCCAGGACCCTGAGATCATGACCCGAGCCGAAGGCAGAGGCTTTAACCACTGAGCCACCCAGGCGCCCTCACTGCATTAATTTAATCTAACAGTTTTTTGGTGGAGTCTTTAGGATTTTCTATATATATTACCATGTTATTTGTGAATAGTAACAGAGTGGATGCCTTTTTTTTCTTTTGCTTGCCTGATTTTTGTGGCTGGGACTTCCAGTACTGTGTGAAATAAAAAAAGGCAGGAATGGACATCCTTGTATTGTTACTCATCTTAGAGGAAAAGTTTTCACTTTTTCACCACTGAGTATGATGTTAACTGCAGTTTTGTCTTATATGGCCTTTATTATGTTGAAGTATGCTCTCTCTTTACCCACTTTGTTGAGAGTTTTTAACATGAATGATATTGGATTTTGTGAAGTGATTTCTCTGTATCTATTGAGATAATCATATGATTTTTATCATTCATTTTGTTAATCTGGTGTATCGTGTTGATTGATTTGAAGATACTGAACCATCTTTAATCTTGGGAATAAATCTTACATGGTCATGGTGAAGATCTTTTTAATGTATTGCTGAATTTGGTTTGCTAATTTTTTTTTTTTTTTGAGGATTTTTGCCTTTATGTTCATCAGTAATATTGGCCTGTAATTTTCTTTTTGTAGTGTTTTGGTTTTGGATACCAAATGAGTAATGCTGACCTTATGAATTTGGAAGCATTCCTTCTCCTCAGTTTTTCAGACTGTTTGAGAAGACTAAGTATTAGCTCTTTCTTAAATGTTTGATAGAACTCATCTGTGAAGCCACCTGGTCCTCAACTTTTGTTTGTTGGGAGTTTTTTATTATTGGTTCATTTTCATTACTAGTAATCAGTCTGTTCAGATCTTCTATTTCTTCCTGATTTAATATTGGAAGATTTGTATGTTTTTAGGAGTTTATCCATTTCATCTAGGTTGTCCAGTTTGTTGGCGTGTAATTTTTCATAGTAGTCTTACAATCCCTTCTATTTCTGTAGTGTTGGATGTAATTTGTCCTCTTTTGTATTTTATTTTTTTTAAAAGATTTTATTTATTTATTTGACAGAGAGAAAAAGAGAATAAGCAGGGGGAGCAGCAGAGGGAGAGGGAGAAGCAGGCTCCCCGCTGAGCAGGGAGCCCAATATGGGACTCGATTCCAAGAGCCTGGGATCATGACTTGAGCCGAAGGCAGACGCTTAACTGTGCCACCCAGGCGCCCTGTTTCTGATTTTATTAATTTGAGTCCTCTCTCTTTTTTGCTTGATGTTTCTGGTAAAGAATTTATCAATTTTGTTTATCTTTTCAAAGAATCAGTTTTTGGTTTCATAGATTTTTTTTTTCCTGTTTTTGTCTCTAATGTGTCTGCTTCCAGTCTGATCTTTATTATTTCCTTGATTCTACTAACTTTGGGTATTGTTACTTGGTTGGTTTTTAGTGCCTTTATGTGTAAGGTTAGATGGTTTGAGATTTTTTTGGTTTCCTTGAGGTAGGCTTAAATAGCTTTAAACTTTTTTTTGAGGTTTTCTTTTGCTTTGTCTCAAAGATTTTGAACTGCTTTGTTTCCATTTTCATTTGTCTGAATGTATTTTTTTTTTATTTCCTTTTTGATTTCTTCATTGACACCTTGGTTGTTTGGTAGCATGTTTAGCCTCCGTGTATTTGTGTTTTTGTCTAGTTTTTGTAATTGATTTCTAGTTTAAAACCATTGTAGTCAGAAAAGATACTTGATATGATTTCAGTTTTCTTAAATTTATTGAGATTTGTTTTATGACTTAATATGTAAACCTGGAGAATGTTCCATGTATACTTGAAGAGAATGTGTGTTCTGCTGTTCTTGATGAGGTGTTCTGTGTATATTCAATCCATCTAGCCTAATGTGTACTTAAAGCCATTCATTCCTTGATTGATTTTCTGCCTGGATGACCTATCTATTGATGTAAGTGGATTTGTTAAAAGTTCCCTAGTATGTTTAATGTAAAACATCCCTAGTATGTAAAACATCCCTAGTATGTTTAAAACAGCCTGTATGTGCAATTTACTTTGTAACACAGGTACAGCCCACTAGAGCAGTGTTGTACTTCTTTGGTAACTTTGTAAAGAAGGTAATTTGGGGCCATTTGTTTAATCCCTAACAGATAAGTAATTATATAGTGGCTTCTACTGCAAGTCACTATGTCTTTTTTTTTTTTTTTTTTAAGTAAGCTCTATACTCAGTGTGGAGCTTGAACTAATGACCCCAAGATCAAGAGTTGCATGCTCTATGACTGAGCCAGACAGGTGCCCCAGCAAGTTACTGTGTCTTACAGGGGATATGGTAGTGAGTGGGAATTAGCCCTTTCCCTCAAGGAACCAAAGTCATGTGGCCTATAAGACATGTATACCTACAAACCCTACAAAAGAAAAAGCATGCTATACATGGTATTGGAGGTGCTCATAATAGGGAGAGCCAGAGCTAGGTCAGGCAGAAAAAGGACAGCAGTAAAGAGGTAGGCCTCAAAGGATGAGTGGAATTTCAATAGTGTGAAACTAGACCATTAATTCAGGAGGTTCCCCAAGGGGTATCTGACCCCGATCTATGGACAGTTTACAGATGGTTTATAGGAAATGGTTTAATTGAAAACGTTAGACTAAGAGATTGATGTTTTTTTAAAAACTCAAAACAAGAATCAAAATTTCAAAAATTCATTTCTTTGTTTTTTTCTCTAGGTTTTAAAAAAGTTAAAATAATTCTGGCATAGCAGGCATCTTATATTTATAAAAGCATTATTTCTTGAAATTGTATTCTGTAAGCTTTGATGGAAATATGTGTTTGGACTATTTTAAGTACTGTACCATGGTTCTTTACTTTCCATAGTATATAGTACATAATTTTTTGTGTCATATACTACCACAGTATATACTGGAATATTTTTGAAGATACACTAAGGAAGCAAGATTCCCTTCTGGAGTTGTGTGTTGGCTATGACACTTCTACAAATATTTAAAAATAAATTTTAATTTTTATTACATATTTACATAATTCTCATTTGATCCTTAGGAAAACACTGAGAGACAGGACAATAAATACTCTTGTTTCATGGGAAGTAAACTTGAGGGGTTTTTTTGTTTTTTGTTAAGTATTTATTTATTTGAGAGTGAGAGAGAGAGAGCGAGAGCATGAGAGGGGGGTGGGTCAGAGGGAGGAGAAGACTCCCCACTGAGTGGGGAGCCTGAAGTGGGCCTGGGTCCTGGGATTCCCAAGGCAAATGCTCAACCCTCAACCAGCTGAGCCACCCAGGTACCCCTAAACTTGAGGTTTTGAGTGGTGACCAGCCAGGTGGAAAGTAGTGGAAACAGTAGATACAAAATCTAGTGTTGTGTGTTGCTCCTAGAACTAAGTATTTAGGTTAATGCAGTTCTCATAACTGGAAGGATAGCAAGTACTTAAGCTGTTTGGTTTTCAAAAATTATAATATTTTATCTTAAAGCTTTGTCTCTGATTTCATAAGGAATGTGCACTATCACTAGATATCACTCCTGAAACATATCAGGGAAATGATGAGCTTTTTGAGATGGCGATACTTAGAATTAGCCTGTCATATTGTTGGAGCACTGAGGAAAGAATCACCCTTTTCACATGGATATTATGGATTTCATACAGCATTTGAGCATTATGCACTGAATACATACATAATCTTTTCCCTCTAGGTGGCTCTCTGAGTCTGTATAGATTTGGACTACTGAGAAATGTGTGCTCTTCTACCTTTATTTTGCCCTGCTCTGGGGCTATGCGTTACATTTATAAAGTAATGAAATATGAAATCCATTGGATATGTAACAGCAGGCACTCAGTTTAAAACACATTTGGGAAAGGAAATAACAAAGCAAGTTAGAACAAATATTTGTTTATTACATGCCCAAAAACTTTGGGGGAAAGGAGGAGAGACAGACAAGTGAACTGTAGTGCCTTTGCACTGTAACAGGGTCTACTAAGTAAAGGTTTATTAGATTTCTACAACATACTTCATTTTCTTGGACCTAATCATATGAACTCTGTTTTGAGATCATTTTCTTGAACAAAGGAGTGATAATTATCTGTGTCTTTTATGTTCCATAGAAAACTTGGTTTTAAAAATGGATTAGGGCACTTGGGTGGCTCAGTCTGTTGAGCGTCTTACTCTGGGTTTTGGCTCAAGTCACCATCTCAGGGTTGTGGGATGGAGCCCTGCATTGGGTTCTGTTCAGCAAGAAGTCTGCTTGATAGTCTCTCTCTCCCTCTGCCCCTACTCCCGCTCGCTTGCTCTCTCTCTAATAAATAGATCTTTTAAATAATTTTTTAAAAGAATTAAAATAATTACTTACGATTCTGAAAATTCCCAACATGAAGAAATGCTTTTGAAGATGTTGATCACAATTACAGAACAGGAAGTGATCATGTGATGGAATGACGTTTGACAAACTGGACTATTATGAAAATTAATATTTCAGATCTCTGTGTTTATAAGCAAGGATCAGCAATTTTGTTTGGAACCATTTTTGTGTGTCATAACACACAAAGTTTGAGTAATGCATAAAGATTATCCCTGGAGAGAGAAGGGAATACAAAAGAGATGCCTTATAACATTCAGTTAACCAACAAGGAAAAAAGTCATTTTCTCATCATTCTCTCAAAGTATTAAAAGAATTAAATTATGATAGTACTATAGTACCAGAAGAAAAGAATTTTAGGGTTTATCTAAAGTGTACTTGTCATTGCTCTCTTTTATTCCCTGACCCTTTTACACTTTGTCCCACTGTAAGATGGCTTTTGCCCTCACCACTATGTTAGAAGAACTTAGGGCTGTCTGGATATTTTTTATCTTCCACCCTGGGCAGCTCTTCATTCTTTAATGTGGCTTTCTTCCCATGGCACCTGTGGAATAAGTCTTTGGCTTTTCCCATTCCTCTCTTAATTATTCCTTGTTATTGTAGGTACCTCCTAAATATTGGTGTCTTAACAGACTTTATTTGGTCCTTGACACTTTTTCTTTTTTTCCTCCATGGACCGTTCTATTTATTTACATCAGACAGAGTTGTGGCTGTCACTGATGTGGCATTGATTTTCAAGTCCTTGTTTCCTGCCCATTCCTCTCTCGAGCTCCAAACCAAATCTTCACCTGCGCACTGTACCACTCTAGAGTAGGTATCCGGTAAACATCTGTGGAATGAATGTACGAATGTTTAGAACTTAGCGTCTCCTTTCCCCTCTAAGCCAACCTGTCTTGTCTCTTCTCTGTCTTCTTGAAACAACTTCAGTGTATCTAAGCTTGACTTGAAAGTCTTTGATTCATTCTCCTCTTCCTCATTCCATATTTACTCCACAAGTACCAGTCCCTATGCAGGACTGGGAAAAAGACTGACTTGGGTGCTGCCCCAATGTTCCAAACCTGCTTTAATTGCATTTCAGGCAGGCTTTATTTAGACCTCATCAAAATGCAGTATAAGTTCCCTTTGTCTCTTCCTGCCTCTCCCAAGTTTGTAGGCATGTAATAAATAAATATTCTAATTTGTTTTATTATTTCTTTTCCCAAACTTACATTAAATTGACCGATGTTATGTATTGTTGCACTTCATAGCTTATGCATCTTGAAACATATGCTAATTGAGTTTTTTTTAACCTTACTCTTGCAAATAAATCCCGAAGATTTAAGTGATAAATCAGTATGGGTGGACAGTTCCCAAAAGTTTTTCCGTGTAAATCCTTTAGGACTTCACTGTACACAAAAAGTAAAATGGTATACAGAATGAGAGAGGATAGAGGAAGTATCTTTAAGAACATGAGTAGTGCTTGATACATTAAATGATAAAATCATATCATTTGATTGTAATAGGGTTAGCAGTTTATATGTAACCAACATAGAAATAGGTAAGGTATTATTCTTTTTTAATTGTCTTTGGTGGCAAATTAATAAATTCTGAATGTCTCTTGTTGTGTTTAAACCATTCTCTGTAATATCTTAAATAAGTAGGTACAGCGGGAAACACAACCTTTTGCACTTGGTTAAGAAGTTTTAAAATTTATTTTTGGTTTTGCATAAGCATAAGTACCTCTTCTGCATTGGGGATAAAATGGAAAAGACTGTGTTAGGAAAATACTTTAATACAATATGGTGTGCCAGTGTGGTTGGTGGCTGATGTTCTTGACCTTAGGAATTATGACTACAGTCTAGTCCTTTTATCTCTGGGTAAGGTTGAGATTAATGGAAGAGTTGCTGAAAATGACTGTATAGATTACCACTTACCTTGTCCCCCTTTTTTGTGCCTCCATAGGTACATGGACTATACCGCACAACAGGTGCTAGTTTTGAGAAAGCCCAACAAGAATTTGCAACAGGTGTGATGTCCAACAAAACTGTCCAGACTGCAGCTGCAAATGCAGCTTCAAGTGCAGCAACTAGTGCGGCTCAGAATGCTTTCAAGGGTAACCAGATTTAGAGAGCCCTCCTAAAACACACTGGTACCTTCCGACTGTACTTTTCTCTAGTTACTGTATTCTATAAATATTTTTATGTTCAAAACAGTACACACGGCATGTATATTTCCTGTTCACTTGTGCATGGGCTAAAACCAGAAAAACTTTCTTGTCTTATTACTTACCTAGCAATTTAATATTTTGGTGCCCCCTGCAGAAAAAAATATCACATGCTGAATAAATATTCTCCATATTTTTGGGGGGATGAATGTTCAGCAAATTATTTCAGTGTTGACACACTGAAATTAATATGGTACTTATGATTAAAAATGCATTTAGTACTAGCTGCAGTCTTTCTTTGAAGAATCTTAGACTTAAGGATTACATATTAGAGCATTAAAGTGATACTTCATTCTGTTTTCCCCATTTATATTGGAAGAAATAGGCCATCAGGGACTTAGGGATTTTAAAAATTGGCTTGCTAATTTTAGCAGTTTTAGTCACCAGTGAAGAGCCTGTGTGCATTTTGTAGTAGATCATGTAAATTTTATCCTTTTATTTTTGTTCCTTTTTTCTTTTTTAGAGTAGTTATTTTGATATCAATCTCTGATCTTGCATGGGCACCACATTTCTTAAAAGAATTAGTATTTTGGCTTCTGCACTGCTTTTGGTTGTAGGATTAGGGAGTGCTGGTAGAATCAAAGAAGTGGTTTTCTGCAATAGTTTTTTTTCTTTAATAAAAATTTATCAGGATGCGATGTGAGAACATAATGTGCAGTGCATTATCCAAAAAAGGGTAGATAATAAATGGAATAGAATGTAGTAATGATAATACTGTTTTTTTTTTTTTTTTTTAATTTTCAGTATTCGTATCATAGTAGAATATTACTGTATGGAAACTTTGGTATTCTTGTGGCTACTCATTTTAATTGAATTGAGATTGTGTTTGGCAGCTCTTTTTTGGGGAGTGTGTAATTTTTAACAGAGGTATTAAAGTCTAGACTAACTCCTTATCCAAAAAGAACATACAGTATTTCAGGGAATTTTTCTTTTAGCCTTTCATCTGTAGTGGGATTAAAAAGAAGAAGACGCTGTTGGTTCACATATACTTGAATCCCTAACAAACCTCAGTCTTTCAATTTTTGAGACAGACTGAATACATTAAAATTTTTCAGCAATAGAAGAAACATTTAACCTGCACCAAACAAGAAAATACAAATATAGTTAAATGCATTAATTATGACTACAACCACATTAAAATTGTTACTATGCACCATAGGATATAATTCTTACAGTATACTTGGTTTGAAACTTTGAATCATTTTTAATACTGATTAAATGACTCAAATGTCATTTATATACTGTGTAAAGTCATTATATACTGTGTTTTGGAAGTCATTAGCTACTTAAGGTTGCAGAATAATCAGTGATTTATTCAACTTGACTTTAAAAAGGATAGTCTATTGGATTATATTATTTGAGACTGCAGAACCTTTTTAAAAAGAATCAAATGGGCATAAATGGCTAAATCACTTTGTTTTCCCCAAATCTGGAGATGAATGAATTTCATGGTGGGGGTGGGATGATGAGTTCTCACTATTTATGAAATTTAAACTTTGTGTGATACTAGGTCACATGGATTCATCTAGATGGTGTTTACATTTGGTTTATTTGGGATTTATTGAAGTAATATACTTAGAAGATATTTCCTTTATTCTGATTAAAATAGGATTCAGAATATGAATTTAAAGCTGTTTTTATGAATATTTCTGATCAGTGGTAATCTCCCTGTTTTCTCAAATAAGCCAGTTCAAGTTTGTCAGATTCTATAATCTTACTGAAAATCTGTTTTATCACAGTGTGCTTTACTGAGTGTGTATTTTACAAACATCAAAACATTAACCACAAAATATAATAGGAGTACTTATGTTCATCATTAATTTATACCTCAAGTCCATTTCTCTTTTTTTTTCAACTACAAATGAATATAGAGACTTGAAAAATACTGAGATACTTTCCTTCAAAAATAGGAAGGCTTCTGTCTTGTAGAAGTCCCCAAAGGTAGCATTTTTAAGTAGCAAATAATTAAAAACAACAGTACCTTTTGGTGTGTGGGTGGAGATGTTTTAAAATCTATCTCCTTGGGTTCATGCACGCTTATGAGATAAAATTGTTTTTTAAAAACAAATGTGCATTAAAATGATGGCAGTACTAACAGTTTGATAAGGTATAGGGCTTTTAAATTCTTACATTCTCTGTTCTCCTAACAATAATGGGTAAATGGTCACATTTTCCGGCAAGAGATTGGCATTTGTTAATATTTTATATTCAGTACTAACATGGCCCAGTATCACAGTCGTGAATTGGTCTTCATTGGTGTAAGCATTCATGTCTTTTTTCAGTTTGTAATATTAAATTGTGGCTATTTTATTTCAAACTAAAATTTGAACACTGGAAAATCATTGCTCAGTGATTTGTAATTTGGGACTTGGATTATTTATCTAGGGATGTTTGTATATTTTGTCAGTGAGTAATATTGCGCTGCCATCATAATGAGCGTCATGGTTCTCTATAAATGCCCTCCATCTGTCCCTCTAATGTTGCATGTTTTCAGTGGTTTGGAAGTTTTGTATATTTATTGTATTAACACAGAGTGTCATAAAATAAAATGCTGTTTACTGGATGTTAGTTTGTCTAATTTTAAATACGATATTAGCATTTCAGAGGTAGAGATTATGCTGTGGGCTTACTGTATATAGAAATGTCACATTGATTTTTAAAGAATCTTTGTATAATTCTATCATGTGCTGAACAAAATAAATAATATAAAAGGCTTCATTAAAAACAGAGCAACATGAAATGACCATTTTTCTGTTGGATTAGACTTTTTGGTGATAGAACACGAGCTTCACTCATATTTTGATCACTTTAAGGTCAAAATACACATACCATCTAGAAGTTAGTGAGATTCAAAATGGAAAACCTGTTTTGTGGCTAGGGTTTTTCCTGTGCGTTTAAATGGATGCCTCTGTACTAGTATTGTATTGATTAGCTTAAACTTGTGTTCTGTTTCCTAACCTGTTGCTATTTTATGTACTGATGAAGGTACCTATTTGTGTATTATTGGATTTTTCACTTGGGTTATCTAAAGAGGATGTAAAAATCTAAAATGTTCTTGGTGAATCTTATTTTGAGCAATAAGTGTTAAATTAAAATAGGAACAGCATTTTTAATTTTCTGGGTGTTATCTAAATGAGTTTGGATTTTCATTGGATATATCTTCTATAAATCATGTTGAGCTAATGTATAGTTCACACTTTATGGGGAATTTATGTTAAATTGAGTTTATTAGTTTCTATAATTTGTGCTAGTATAATGCTCTCATAGTTATTGCTATATCTTTTTCTGAAAATGCTGACACATTAACATTTAATTTTATGTCTTTACTGGTAAAAATCTATGTTCAAACTGTTTATATGCCAAGTTTGTAACAGTTTTGCATATTTCCCCCCGTTGGAATTACTGTGGCCATCAAACACCATTTCACTGTATTTCCTTCCATTTTTCCTTTAAAGAAAATGTTTAGAGGGATTTTTTGATTCCATGTGATTAAGACCTTTAGAAGTGAAATAAAAGTGGTTAATGTAAAAATAATGGTTAAAAATAAAAAAATGCCTTACTTTGATAGATTTTCAAGTACCATAGTATAAATTATTTAGAGTAGAATAATATATTGTAACACATTAGAGTTGTTTTAAATACTTGTTTATTAAACTAAAGAGTTATATCTCAATGGTCAAATATTATGGAAAGTGAAGTATTTCCACTAGAATTTTAGGGTACAATTTATAAAACAGCAAGCTTTTTGTATTGATGGATGTTTTAAAAACCTTACGTTAGGGCTTTGTCACAGTACATAGAGAGCTAGAAAGAAATCTATAGAAATTTCCTAAGCCAGACATTGCCACTAATCTGTACTAGATAAATATCTTTAAAGCTTCTAGGAAAATAGGGCAAGATGGATCTCTAGTGTTCTTACCCTTCCTTTTGGCTTCATATTTATAGTTATGTACAGTTTAACTTTGTGGTTTTGGTAAGACAAAGCCTTTAACCTATAGAATTTTCTTTAGCACTATTTATATTTTCAAATGGTAAGGGAGATGGGAGCCACCATGTATCAGTGTAATGAGTGTTAAATTTTATGTTTATCTAAATTTTGATTTATTTTTCAGCTTATTTATAATTTTTTTTTTTTTTTTTAACACTTAAGTGATGGTTACACCCCATGTAGGGCTTGAACTTAGGAGCCGGAGATCAGGAGTAACATGCTCTGCAGCCTGAGCCAGCCAGGTGCCCCATCAGCTTAGATCTTTCTGGGCTTGTATGGCTGATTGTGTAGTTAAAACCCTCCTGCTGCTAAAACCCATTTTATCTTTTCTCTAATAGGACCAAAAAAAGTTCATCCTCTTCAACCTAGTAATGTTTCATTTACTGTATAAAGTACTCTGAATATTATTTCCTCTACATTTATACAGTTACAATTTGTAGACTCATAGCATGCAAAAATTTAAAAAAATTCTTAGTTATTTATAGCCCTTACATGGAATCCTAGAATTCCTCTAGAACTCCTTTAATGTTTTGTAGGCCAGTGATTCTCAACATAAATCATAGTTGTGAGTAGTTGTTACTGGTGACAGTTTATTGTATTCCTCAGCTTTATTCTTCACTAAAAATCACTGTCCTCTAGCTGGTCATAGTAGTTCTTACCATATTATAGTCTACACAAAAAGTCCACTGGTCACATTCCTCAGACTAATTTTTTCTAGTTTGAAAGTCATATATACCTGTTAGAAAATAATTAGAAAATAATGAATGAGGAAAAAAATAATATGTAATTCTATCATCTAGGGATATCACTGCCAATGTTGTATTTTTCCATCCTTTTTTCTATGCATACATTTTTTATAGAACTATGGGATATAAAACTGTGGATTTTTAATCCAGTTTTCCCCTATGTAGCATTATGTCATAATGGCCTAATAGTTTTAGCTTCTAAAATTTTTTAATTTATAAAATTAATACACACTTGATAAATTTTAGAAAATATAAACAAAAGATAAAGTTCCTCATAATTTTATACCAATAAACAACTGCTATTAAAATTTGGCTTATATGTATTAATTTTCTAGGAAGACAACTTTTATCCAAAAATTAAAAAGTAATTTTCCCTTCCATATTCTTGTATTAGGTGCTGTGGGGATTTTTTTTTTTTTTTTAAGATTTTATTTATTTGACAGAGATCACAAGTAGAGAGAGAGAGAGGAGGAGGCAGGCTCCCTGCCTAGCAGAGAGCCTGATGTGGGACTTGATCCCAGAACCCTGAGATCAGGACCTGAGCTGAAGGCAGAGACTTAACCAACTGAGCCACCCGGGCAGCCCACTGTGGGGATGTTTATCTAGTTCTCATATACCTCATCTCTTTGGGCCCCTTAAGACCACACTGGTACAAGATGTCATCTAGTCATAGCCGATGTACACTTGGCTCATTAAATGATTAAAATGCCCAAGTAGAATGAAGCATATAAAAAATATCCTAATAGCTTTCCATTTCCTATATGAGGCCCAGCAACTTACCCATATTTTGTCCCATTATCCCAGTAATACTCTTACTCTATTTTCTCTCCGAGCTATCTTGAGTTGGTCTCCTGTTACTTTTTAAAAGGAGAATTTAATGGCTTGTAATCTTTTTTCAACTATGATGACTATATGTTGAACTTTTTTTCATAGTCTCAATATATTTCTATAACATTTAATACTTGTATATCTACCCTTATATGCATGTATCATGTTATTAAATTTTAATTTATATAAATTATACAAAATTTTAATTAAATAATTAAAATTTTATTGAGGCATAATTAAAATAGTTTCAGGTGTACAACATAATGATTCAGTATTTGTGTACACTGTGAAATGATCACCACACTAAGTCTACTTACCATCACCATACATAGTTACAGACTTTTTTTTCTTATGAAAAAAGAGGATATTTAAGATTCTCTTAGCAACTTTCAAATATTCAGTACAGTATTACTAACTGTAGTCACCATGCTGTACATTACATCCCTGTGACTTACTTATTTTAATACCGGAAGTTTGTACCTTTTGACTCCCTTCACCCATTTCACTTACCCTCTATACCCTTCTCCTCTGGCAACCACCAGTTGATTCTCTATCTCTGTATCTGTGAGCTTGGGTTTTATTGTTTATTTTGTTTTGAAAAAAAAATTTTTTTTAGATTCTGCATATAAGTGAGATCATACAGTATTTGTCTTTCTCTGATTTATTTCACTTAACATAATGTGTTCTAGGTCTATGAATTATACTGCAATGGGAAGATTCCATTTGGGGGGAGTGCTGAGTAATATTTCAATATTCCAAATGCACATATTGCAGATATTTTCTCCCATTCAGTAGGCTGCGTTTTCACTTTGTTGATGATTTCCTTTGCTGTGCACAGGCTTTTTAGTTTGTGTAGACCCACTTGCTTATTTTTGCTTTATTGCCTTTGCTTTTGGAATCAGATTCAAAACATTGCCAAGGTCAGTGTGAAGGAGCTTGCCACCAATATTTTCTTCTAGGAGTTTTATGGTTCCAGGTCTCACATTCAGTTCTCTAATCCATTAATTTTTGTGTATGGTGTAAAATAGTGGTCAAGTTTCATTCTTTTGCATGTGGCTGTTCAGTTTTCCCAACACCATTTATCGAAGAAACTGTTCTTTACCCATTAATGTTTTTGCCTCTTTTGTCATAGATTAATTGGCCATGTATGTGTGAGTTTATTTCTGGGCTCTCTGTTGTGTTCTGTTGATCTGTCTGCTTTTATGCTATTATCATACTGTTTTGATTGCTGTAGCTCTATAATAGAGTTTGAAATCAGGGAGTGTGATGCCTCCAGTTTTGTTCTTGAGTTTTCTTTGGTTATTCAGAGTCTTTTGTGGTTCATACAGACTTTCCTATTATTTATTTCTTTGAAAAATGCCATTCAAATTTTGATAAGGATTGCATTGAATCTGTAGATGGCTTTGAGTAGTGTGGATTTTTTTTTGTTTTTTAAATTTTATTTGAGTGAGCATGAGCAGGGGAAGGGCTAGTGGGAGGGGGACAAGCAGATGCCCCACTGAGTGGAGCCCAATGTGGAGCTCAATCCCAGGATCCTGGGATGATGACTTAAGCCAAAGGCAGACTCTTAACCAACTGAGCCAACCAGGTACCCCCTTGTGTGGACATTTAAGCATTATTAATTTTTCTAATCCACGAGCAGAGACTATCTTCCCACCTGATTGTGTCATCTCTGATTTCTTTCATCAGTGTCTTATTCTATTTTTTTAATGTAATTGTAAATGGGATTGTTTCCTTGATTTCTTTTTGTGATAGATTGTTGTTAGTATATGGAAACACAATGGATCTTTGTATATTGACTTTGTATCCTGCAATTTTACTGAATTCATTTACTCTAACATTTTTCTGTGAAGTCTTAAGGGTTTTCTATATACAAAATCATGTCATCCACAGATAGTTTTATTTCTTCCTTTCCAGTTTGGGTATCTTTATTTCTTTTTCTTGTCCTCTTGGTTTGGATAAGACTTCCAGCAATGTTTTGGATAAGAATGGTGAGAGTGGCATCCTTATCTTGTTCTTGAACTTAGAGGGAAAGCTTTCAGCTTTTCACTACTGAGTATGGTGTTAGCTGTGGGCTTGTCATGTATCACCTTGTCATCTTATTACCTTTATTGTAGAGGGTATGTTCCCTCTATACTTACTTTGTTGAGAGTTTTTCTCATAAAAGAATATCAAATTTTGTGAAATGTTTTTCTGTATCTATTGAAATGATCATATGATTTTTATCCTTCATTTTGTTAATATGGTATATGAGATTGATTTGTGGCGGTTGAACCATCTTTGCATCCCTGGAATAAATCTTACTTCATCATGGTATATGATTCTTTTAATGTATTGTTAAATTTGGTTTCCTAGTATTTTTTGATGACTTTTGCATTTATGTTTATCAGGGATATTGTCCTGTGATTTTCTTTTCTTGTGGTGTCCTTATCTAAGATTCATTAGGGTAATGCTGGCCTCATAAAATGAATTTGGAATCATTCTCTCCTTTTCAGTTTTTGTTTTCATTTTCTTTTTCTTTTTCTTTTTCTCTTTCTTTCTTTCTTTCTTTTTTTTCTGAAGAATTTGAGAATGATCAGTATTAATTCTTTGAATGTTAGGTAGAATTCACCCATAAAGCCATCTTGTCCTACGCTTTGATTTGTTGGTGGTTTTGATCACTGATGCACTTTCCTTACTAGTAATTAGTCTATTCAGATTCTCTGTTTTTTTTTCATGATTCAGTCTTAGAAGGTTGTATGTCACGGAATTTATCCATTTCTTCTAGGTTGTCCATTTTATCTGCATATAATTGTTTATAATAGTCTCTTAACATCTTTGTATTTCTGAGGTTATCTTTGTAAAGTCTTCCAATTTTATGTATTTGAGCCCTCTTTTTTTCTCGATAAGTCTAGCTAAAGGTTTGTCAATTTACATTTGTATTTTGAAAGAACCAGTTCTTAGTTCCTTTGATCTTTTCTCTTTTTAGTCTCTGTTTCATTTATATCTTCCCTTATTATTTTTTCCTCCTTCTACCCTTGGGCTTTGTTTTATTCTTCTTTTTCTAGTTCCTTGAGGTATGAAATCAGATAGTTTGAGATTTTTTTGTTACTTAAGGTAGGCCTATATTACTATGAACCTCTCTCAGAACTTTTTTTGCTGCATCACATACATTTTGGTGTATTGTGTTTGCATTTTTATCTCAGTATATTTTTTATTTCTCTTTTGATTTTTTATTGACCCATTGGTTATTCACAATTCACAATGTTTAATCTCCACACTTTTGTGAATTTTCAGTTTTATTCTTGTAATTGGTTTCTAGTTTCATATCATAGTGGTTGGAAAAGATGCTTGATATGAATTGTTCTCTTAAATTTATTAAGAATTGTTTTTTGTAACCTTACATATGATCTGTCCTGGAGAATGTTTCATGTGCGCTTGAGAAAAATGTGTTTTCTGCTGCTTTTGGATGGAATGCTCTGTATATATCTAGTAAGTCCATCTGGTCTAATGTATCATTCAAGGCCAGTGTTTAATGATTTTCTGTCTGGATGATCTATTCATTGAATGTCCTCCTGTAATGTCCTGCTATTATTATATTGCATATATTGTTTTGTCTCTCTTTTCCTTTAGATCTGTTAGTAATTTGCTTTTGTATTTAGATGCTTGTGTGTTGGGTGTATAAACATTTTTAAATATTATGTCCTCTTGTTGGATTGACCCATTTATCATTATGTAATGCCCTCCTTTGTCTTTTTTTAGTGTCTTTATTTTAACGTCTATCCTGTCTCATGTATTATTATGCCAGTTTTCTTTTGGTTATTTTTACATGGGAGATATTTTTATACCTTCACTTTCAGTCTGTGTGTGTCCTTACATCTGAAGTGAATCTCTTGTAGACAGCATAAAATTGGGTTTTGTTTTTTTATTCCAACATTCAGCCACTCTTAAATCTTTTGATTAAAGAATTCAGTCCATTTACATTCAAATTAATTATTGGTATTTATATACTTATTGCCATTTTGCTAATTGTTTTTAGTTCTTACTGTTATTCCATGAAGTTCTGATTTTCAGGTTTATGTGTTAATAATTTATCAGGGAATGTACTGTTTAAGTTTGGGACTTTTTGTTCTTTCTCTAGGACAAATTGTTGGGTCAAAGCGTAGGCATTTTTTTTTTTTTTTTTAAGTAAACTGTACCCCTGGTGTGGGGCTTGAACTTGAAACTCTAAGATCTAGTCACATGCTCTACCAACTGAGCCCACCAGGTGTCCAAAACAACCATATTTTTAAAGACCTTTGATGTACACTGCCAGATTGTTCCAGAAAATTTTATCAATTTATGCCCCATCCATGTTGTCTGAAATGGCTTCTCTATCCACACTCTGCAAATATTGCATGTTCCTTTTCTAAAGGAACATGTTTGCCATCGTTAGGTTTTGACAATTAATCGGGTTTGTTTTCTTAGATTCTGGTGTCCCATAGATGATGGGCTAAGTCAACCCTAACCTTTTTATCTTTTTGGTTTTGCTAAATAGGAGTGACCACATATACTGCATCCACAGAGAAATCTTTCTCTTCCTGAAAGCACTAAGTTAAAGATGATTAGGATGGAAAAAGAAATGGTGGTCTCAGGTAGCCAATCCATTGAGCCTCTCTTGGTAAATTTAGATTGGTTTTAACAACAACTTATGTTATTCTTTGTAAGTTTTTAGCACAACTCTTAATCTGTGAGAGTAAATGACAGTCTGGGCAGACAGAACATTCTCTTTAATTTTCTTCCAGTAACTTTCACTTAATGAGAACTTTATACCAGAGAGTGTACTAACTGCTTTAATATCTCACTTAATCCTCACACCAAACCTATGCTGTAATTTCTTTTATGGGCCCCATTTTTATAAATGATTAGAACATTATCCCAGTCATTCAGTGAACGGTGGTGAAGGAGCAGCTAGACCCATGTCCTCTGACTCCTGCTACATATGGGGCTGCCTCTGCCCCATCATATCCATGGTATCACTTCTCTCCAACTCTGTTCCCTTTCCATCTTTCCACATTCATATCCAAAATTCATATCCATAATTCATATCTAACCTTTAGGGACAGTGGACCCTAGGAAAAAAATCAGTACCCAAGGAAAAAAAGTACAGTTTGTATTTGAAGTCTCTACACCAAGGCCTAGCTCTACAGCATGTGGGTGAGTACCTGCCATGCCATTACCAAATAGTCTTTGGCATTTTTGTGTATGTTTGGAGAAACTTTAGTTGAAGTCAAATCTTTATTAGGTTAACTATTAGGTTAAAAAAGTAGGCTTTTTAGCTAATAAGAGCTGCTTATCCTGGATGAGAGATTATTCATAGTAAAATAATAATTATCCAGTCATCGTCTGTTTAACCACAGTCATATATCCTAACCTGATGACTTTTTAGTGGCACTTCCAGGATTGAGTGAGTTGAGACAGGGTGTCACCATCAAAGGTAGGAAAAATGAGGTCTTTCTCTGAAAGGGAGGAAAGAGCAGTTTTCATCCGTAGTCCTCTTACGGTGTGTGGTCTTTTTGGAGTTGTACATAGAAGTTATTCTAAGATTTAACTACGCAGACTTCATGGGTGTTGCCCCAGGATTTGTATTGGCCTTTTCATCATGTTCAGTTTAGGTACAAGGAAACTACCACTATTTGAGAGTATTTGAGACTTGGGTGTCAGACCTGTCTTTGAGCCTTGACTTTGCCACTTACTAGCTTTTTAATCTAGGGCAAATTCAGTTTAGTTTGGTTACTTGAGTAGCAACTTATCTGTAACATGAGGATAGTTTTCTGTTCATTGGGTTTTGATGAATAAATGAATTAAGTGCTTAACACAGTATGTGCACAGAGAAAATACACAGTAATTAAGAACTCTTTCTGTCGTGCATACTGATGACTTCCACATCTTTTTGTCTAACCTGGTCTTCTCTCCACAGTATATTCTAGGTTGCACACATGACTTCTGGCAGCCTAAGCTGAACCTTTCCACCTTTATACTGTTTCTGCTCCTCTTTGATTTCTGATGTTGGGGTGATATCATCACTTTCCACCCAGTCTGCCCAAGCTAAATACCTGGGAATCATTCTGGATTCTTTGTTCTCTTTTCCTTCCCTCCCACCCTCAATAACACCCCTCCCCCCCCCCCCCACCCCCCCCCCCCCACCCCCACTTCTAACTAGTCACCAAACTGTCCATTCTTTTTCCACAGCATCTCTAATTCATCTCATGGTCTTCACCATCGCCTGCCTTAATTCAAGCTTTCTTCTCTTGAGAATGTCCTAGTGGTTTCCCCCAGAGGCACTTGGTTGACTGCCTGCCTTGTAGGTGTTAGATTTTTCAGGATATCTGACTATATAAAGCCAAAAAGCTGCTAATATCTACATGTTACTTGATTGGCTTTTCCTTCCCATGTGGTTTTACTGCTTCCTTTTACTTATTTATGCTTTTATCGACATCCTGTGTACCTCAGCTTAAAGACTTATCTTGCAGAACTCTCCATGGTGAAGAAGAAGCTGCAAGAAGAAGATAGTAGTAGGGACAGCAGCTAAATGGCCTCAGCCCAATGATTAAGCTGCTTGATAGGGACTCTGAAAGAAAAGACAATTACTGGTTCTTGCTGCTTTGAAGAGTAGGCTACATGTTGGTTTTGATGCCATTATTCTTTAGTGTTTGAGAGTTGAAAAGGTAGTGAATTAATGGAAACTACTGAAATAACCCACTTAAAATACATGTCCAATTTTTCAATAGTCAAGACTGTTAAGTCATTGTATGTTAAGGAAAGACTAAGGAGAGCTAGGAGTAAGTTGAATGCAGTGTTCCAGGGAAGATGAATCATGGCAAGTTGATCCAGTAGCAGAATTGCCAAGTAAAAACTAGGGATGAAATGGGAAGCACATGTGAGGGTTCTCTAGCCTCTGCTGACATGTAAAGCCAGGGTCCCTTCTCTTTTGGTTTAAAGATGTGATAGCTGAAAAAGCAAGTGAAAATTTCCGATTTTGCTTGGACTACCTATATCGTAATTCTTTCAGAAACTTTTTCTTTTGGGATTTGGATAATTTTGTCAGCTTTTAGTTTTTGTTTCTATTAGAAACTTAGCAGGTGTCAGGTAGCTTTAGAAGACAAAGCATAAAAGTAGTTTCAGCGGTTACAGGCCCTTGAAAGAGGCATTTTTGTTTATTCTGTCAGGTAAGTGCTTCATGGGATATGCAGAGTTGAACAAGAGTTTACGAGAAGTGTTATTAGTGTTCTCTTTGAGTGTCTAAAGTAGAATTCTGCTTCTCAATGAGGCTTTCTATGGGGAGGATTACCTTCAGGAAAGGTGGATGTGCACCTGCCCCACAGTTGGCTTTTAATTTCGGTATTTTTGTTGGAAGAGATTGTGCCCTTAGCTGACTTTTTTCTTTGTCACTATTATACATATTCCTTTGAAAAGTGTTTTTAATACTTGGAAACATTTTCATAGTTCTTAAATTTACTGCAAAATTAAGATATTTGTATAATATTTGACAGTTCCTCCCTCCCCATTTTATGTTGATGCTTCTCCAAGAAAGAAATAGGTACTTGAAGTTAAAGCTAACCTTATGATATATAGATACAGATATATAACTAATGAATGGAATAGTTAAAATACCTGAACATTTCCCCCATCGTTAATATTATATATAAGTGTTTAACATAAAAGTTGACTTTTAGGTGTTTTCTTGAGAAAATTAATGTAATTCTGTTGAAACCAATATACTTAGACTTGAAAAAATCAGAATGAGTTTCCAAAATCTGGTTTAATTCCAATCTGGGGAGGGGAGGGCATTGTGAAATACATATGCACAGGAACCTAATCAATGCTAGACAAACAATGTATTTAGTTTACAATATAATAGGATAACCATAAATTTGAAGGCTCAAATTGAGTCCATTAGCGGTACATACAGTTTTCCATTTGGCTCAAGTGGCTACTGAATATCAAGTGATGCTGAGTTCCTCCAAAGCACCTAATGACCCCCCCGGCCTTGGAAGGAGTTTCACCACAGTCTCAGAAGAAATCCCAGTCATAAAGGCCTTTAACTCTTTTGGCCCTTGGGAGTCACTGCTGCCCAAATACAAATGCAGGCCAGGGATTTCTCGTGGCCACAAGTTATTGCACAGAGAGGTCTGTTCTAAGCCAGACTCTTATGGCGAAGAAGGTGTGAGATCAGCCCTTAAATAGTGGTCTAGCATTAACGTGGTCTATCAAAGCATGTTAAGAAAAAGCTCCTTAGTGATTATGTACCAGCTACTAGTTTTGCACTAACAGAAAAGGCAATGTGGCAGCTTCACATTTCACATGAAAGACTAGCATTAACTGGGCCTGGTGCTGGCTTAATTTTCACATAAATCTAGTGATTATTTTAATTTAGACCCAGGAATCAATGATTTCATACCAGTCT
This sequence comes from Lontra canadensis, assembly GCF_010015895.1. NCBI lineage: Eukaryota > Metazoa > Chordata > Mammalia > Carnivora > Mustelidae > Lontra > Lontra canadensis. The sequence continues at coordinate 34,090,385 of NW_022630998.1, read as the reverse complement.
TGTCTTCACATCGGTTTGTGTAGCATTTAAATTGTTATGGGTTAATGACTAGGCCATGAAGGCAAAAATGTTTAACTCTCCTTTGCCAAAACAGAAACAATCCCTGTTCTGACTCCTGTCCAGTTTCCCAAAAAACAAAACATACATACACCTGTTATTGCACATCTTTCACACAGACTTGTGTATGTATAATATACATATATATATTTTAAATATGCTACACATAAAAAAAGGCTATGGCACTTTACATGTTTAACAAAGATCATTACACCACAGATGTTTGAAAACTATACAAAAATCCTTACACAATGTAACAATTGTTGAATTAGCACACAGGTTTAAAAGAAATCCACAGAATCCAAGGCAAGTATCTCTGCCTTCTTGGAGTTCATTGAGAAGCCCAGCCCATCACAAAACTTTAAGCGCAGATGCAGGCAAAAATAAATAAGACTTTTCTGGTAGTAGTAATGGTCCAGGTGTATTAAATTTTTGGATTGAGGTGATTAGGTGATTGATATTTATTAGGGAAATGTGGTTCAACAATCCAATTATTTAACCTATGTCTAATACATTCCTCATATTCAGTGGTTTTTAAAGAGCTATAGAGTTTTGGTGTAGACTAGCACGATTTTAAGGTTTCATTTTTCCCAAAGCCTGGCTAACGGATGGAAGGTTTAAAAGGTCCAACATTAGTTCTTACTCTGTCTCTGCTACAGAAATTCCATCTCTGCTCTGCTTTTAATTCAGTCAGTGTTTAAGTACTTTGTAGTGGTTTGGGGTGATGCGTGTACATGTGCTTTGTTGTCTGTAGCATTCGGATTAATGAGATAAAAACACTGCCGGGTGAATTCCTTCTGGCCAAGAGAAGTAACGTTTTCACTTGTGACCACTGTTTTATCAGGTGTTCTGGAGCTACACCACCACCTTAGCCAAAGAGCAGTCTGGGAGTAAAGATGATGGCCATTCTCAGAAGGTTCTCAGGGCTTAGGACTTTAACTTGTCTGTGAAAAGGGAGTTAGAGAACCCATTTCCTAACACTGATTTTGGAGCCAATCTGCTGATAAAAGGAATCCCCCTTGGCTGCTGTTTTTTGGAATGAAAATCATTGCTAAAGGTTAAAAAGTAGTGACTTTGGGCACTGGAAGTTGGTTAGAGCATAAAAATACACAGCAGGGATAGGAACCCTGTCCTTCGGCTTCCATACCCTATTTCTGTGTGGTGTTAGGATTAATGTTTCCTGAGCCCTTACAGTAGGCTGCTATAAGGCTATTTACTCCTCTTTTCAAAACAAAACAGAACAAGGTTGTAGGACTTAAATCTTGCTTATTCTGAACTTCGGTCTAAGAATGGTGAACCAATTAAGGCCTGGTTCTACACCACCACCCCTCCTGCCCTTAGCTCTTAATCTGTGTGATAAGATGGTTTGTGGTATAGGCCAAAGGCCAGAAGGGAATAAAACTTCAGTTGCCCCATTCCATCTACACATAAAGCAACTGTTTGTTTTGCACCAAGGCATGGTTTTAGACTCAGCCTGGATATGATTCACTATGGGCAGTGTTGTAAAATCTGAATCTGGTTTCTGTGCCTGGTGGCCCTTAGCATACAATACCTTACCCAAAGAAGGTACTAAGTCATTATTTGTTAAGCTTTTAACACACAGCAAGCTCTCAGGGAATAGATTCACAAGCCCAAATAGTCCAGTACTTTTAATTCTTCCAGAAATCTCAGGGGTCCACTCCACTTGCTTACACTATGTAAGGAGTGTTTCTATATCATTCTGCAATTCTGAAGCTCTGGGTAATACCAGCTAGGTTCTTGCCACTGAGATCATTCCAAAGTACATTTGAGGTGGTGGCTAATACCATTTTTCTGAATCAATTTTACTGGCAATTCATAGAAACTAGATTTTAAGTTTCTGAATCCCTTTTAATAGTGGTGTTCCATTCTTTTTGTAAAGAGGCATAGGCAGGTGCTAGGCACTCTTGTTTTTGCATTAAATTTCTACTCTGTACTTCTCTGGGTATGAAGGTTTGATGCAACTCACCTACTGAAGTAATTTAATGCTGCAGTCTGCTTTCAGAAATAGCACTAGTAACTGGAGAAACTTAACTCCCATGACTAGCTCCTTTTTTTCCTGCAAAGAAGGTCATTCTGCACTGCTGGGGTTTAAATATAACTGACTACCACATGGTTACCAAACAGTGGGAGAAGGTCTCCCCACAAGTGCTGAGATTCTGGTAAGTTCTCCCAGTGAACATCTGAATGAGCCACAGTTGGCTTGGAGACCTCTGTTCCTGGAATGAGGAAACAGGGTGAGGCTTCCTTTTGGCAGTCAAAGCTCGATCCTAACCCTAGGAGAAAAACACAGGATCTCCTTTAGACAAGGAGACTGGACCAGTACTGGTGCTAGCCTGACTGCTGGGCAGTGCAATGAATTTGTCTTCCCTAGCAGGATTTTTGACTTTCATTCCCATGATCATATCGGTCCTTATTCTTCCCTTACTCAGATTTCTAAAATCTTGGAGAGACGTTCAGTCAGTCCAACCCTACCCCGGAATTCAGCCTAGAGCACGTTCCACAATGGGATTCCACACTGACCTGCTGACCCCTCTGGTCATATTATGCCCTCGAGCACATAAGCTATCCCCCGTAAGTATGCAATCTTCATTTTAGTCTCAGAAGAACAACTAGGAGGAGACCAAAACTCCAACCCCAAAACCTCATTCTGAGGCAGGGATGCTTACAGACATGCACCCTGGTGGCAGAAATACATCTCAGAATAAACTGCACATGTAGCTCTGGCCTCCTGTTACCAGACGAACTGCTGCCTTGATGGTTTAGATCATTCTCCTTTATGAGCCCGGGAGAAGATAGAGTCGGACAGACTTGTCAGCTGTGTGTCAGGGTTCGTGCAGTAGTTTCATATTCCACCTCTGAGAGTTTGAACTGCGGCCCTTGAGTGCAATCACTTAGCTGGACGTTGCCCCGCACTGGTCCTGTTAAGGCTTGGGGCCATGGAATGTAGGCTTTGGTAGATAAAGGCTAGTTCTTCACCTGACTCAGACGATGAAACCAGAGGAGCACTGTTTCACAAGGTTACCCAGGATGAAAATGGCATGTCGGTCTCTTCCAAACTAAAGGAGGCAGATAAGATTTTTCCCCTCTTCGATTTCTTCCTGTACTTTGTCACTGGAGGTTGCAATTTCTGCTTGGGCGGAGAAGACAGCACAGATGAAGGTGAGGACTGTGCCCCCGATGGCAGTATAAAAGGCCCAGCCCAAGGAGCAGTCTCCGGGCTTATAGGCTGACGCATAGTGTCCACAGTAGCCTACGGCCTTTGGGCAGCCCCAGCCGGCCGGGTAGAGTATCAGACCCAGGATCAGGAACAAACCTGTGAGGCAGGAGAGAAAACAGGTGAAACCCCCTGGCTTTACGGTATACAGCGAGTAACCGGAGAGGCTGGAACTGCTCCTCCTCCTTCCCCCGCCCTGGGCAGCGGCATCTGTGGGGTAGGAGCATCAGGGACTGTCCCATGCAACTAATCTGACCCAATCAAGAAATGGCCATCATTTTCATAGTGGTATATCTAGCCTCTTTGGTGGCGGTTGGAATGTGAATCCATTAATAGTCTGTCTTCTAGAAAAGCAAATTAAACCTGTTACTATTTCTTCCCACAAAACTCTTATCACAGTGATCATTTCCCTTTTGGTCTAAGGCAGAGGCTGGCAAACTAAGGCCCCCACAAGTGAAATGTGGACCGGGCTCTATAAAGTTGTTTTTCTTTTAAGATTTTATTTGAGAGCAAGCAAATGAGCACAAGCTTGGCAGGGGGCAGCGGAGCGGGGGTGGGAGAGGGAGAAGCAGGCTCCCCACTGAGCAGGGTGCCCGAAGAGGGGCTCAATCCCAGGACCCTGGGATCATGACCTGAGCCAAAGGCAGATGCTTAACCGACTGAGCCATGCATGTGCCCCTCTAAATAAATTTTTATTGAGATGTACCCCGTGCCCATATGTTTATGGACTTTGCCTATGGCTGCTTTTGTGCTGGAACAGCTGTAAGAGGATGGCTTATATTTTATGTGGCAGGAGAAAATGACACCTAATATAAATCAAGATTGCTAACTTATTACCCCCCCACAAAAGCTGTTTTTTTAGATACCTTGAAGCAGCAATTCTATCCTCCTAATTTAATCATGGTTCTAAATTCTCTCTTTTCCCACCTTTACTGAAGTTCTCCAGGTTTTACCACACCAAAGCTTCAAAGTTATTTACAGGCACGCTCCCACAAAAAGAACATGACTGAACCTGTGGTAGTATTAGGCTTGAAGGATGATCCAGGACAGGGTTTCAGTCCACAGATCACAGCTCTCTTCATCTTACAATGGCATCTTCTTGCCAGGCCTGGCAGTTCAGATCTGATTTTGGATCTGATTTTCCCTACTTCCCAAATTGCCTTAAGGAACTTTCTAGAAAGGGATGGAATATAGGAAGTGGTTCATATATTCACTGTCTGAAGAAGAGTGCTTCCAAAAAGAAGTCTTTCTAACCCTGTAATCCTTTATTTCTGCACAGGTCAGAGAGCTGGGCAGCAGGTAGGGAAATGCACTCCAGGGTCAGAAGTGAAAGGACAGCTGACTGAGGCATCCCAGAGGGGTGCTGTTAGAAATGACTGGGAGCATGGAGCTAATTCCCCCAAGAATTAGACTCCCAGTGGAGAATGTGTTGGTACTCTAGAATATGCAAGGTTTCAGCAGACTTGCTAAGAGAGGGTTGGTTAGTAGTTAAGAGCTCTGAGGTAAGGAATCCAAGCTCTTGCCATTTATGAAGTGGGTGACCTTAGGAAAGTTTCTTAACTTGTCTGGGTATGATTCTTCACCTGTAAAACTGGCTACTCCTTAACTCCTAAAATGGTTATGGATATTAAAGTGTGTAAAAACATATATAGTTTGTAACAGTAACAGCCATAACAAAACTGGAACATAGACTAGCAACTGGTAATAGGTTAAAGCCTTTGGCAGACCACTCCCGTATATAAACACAAGCAGTTTAAAGTTTACCATTTATGAGTAAGCATATCAGGTCTGTTTTAAGGGTATATTTTGAAAGGTGTAATAATTTGGGGAGAGGGGAGAACCCAAGCTACAATTTAATATCCTTGGAAAAATAAACTCTTCTCCATCTGAACATATCTTACTCAGCTGGGGAGATCTAAATCTACTCAGCTAATTCTTCTGTATTTCTAAGGCATATGATAAAGCTTAATTAATTCCCATCTCCTTCCCTAGGAAACCTCACCCAACCGAGGTAAATGGCCCTTTGGTAGTCTCCGCCCTCGGGTCCTCAGTTACCACCCTGGAAACAGCAAGGTAGCATCCCTGGGACTTCTGGAAGGATTCAGAGGCACTCTCTAGCTCACTGCCTCTCCTGCCAAGCTCTGGTGCCTGTCCCAGTCAAGGGAGCATTAGCTGTCTGTCCCTTTAAAAGCCCAGAGTGTTGGGTGCCTGGGTGGCTCAGCTGGTTAAGCATCTGCCTTCAGCTCGGGTCATGATCTCAGGGTCCTGGGATTGAGTCCCACGTCGGGCTCCCTGCTCAGCGGGGAGCCTGCTTCTCCCTCTGCCACTCCCCACTGCTTGTGCTCTCTCTCAAATAAATAACACTTTTTAAAAAGATCAGAGGATTCATATTTAAATTGTCTCCAATTAAATATTAATTGTACATGAGGTGCCTGGGTGGCTCAGTGGGTTAGTGTCTCTCCCTGCCTCTGTCAAATAAATAAATAAAATCTTTAAAAAATATATTGTACATATCATTTGTATTATGTGACTTAAGCCCAATAAGTAAAATTAATGTTTTTTAAAGATTTTTATTTATTTGACAGAGATCACAAGTAGGCAGAGAGGCACAGAGAGAAGGGGAAGCAGGCGCCCCACTGAGCAGAGAGCCCGATGTGGGGCTCGATCCCGGACCCTGAGATCATGACCTGAGCCGAAGGCAGAGGCTTAACCCACTGAGCCACCCAGGTGCCCCGAAAATTAATGTGTTTTAATTTGACTGGGACCAAAGACAGAAAGCATGGAGTATATGGTCCCCCAGCAGCTCTGTTCCCCAAGCTGGGATCTAGCTAGTCATAGGACACTCAGAATACCTTAATTTGGCTGTCTCAGACTCTTCCGGGAAGTAGGCAGTTTTAAAATAATATCATCCTTATTTTCACAACATCAGATTGCTTTTCACAGCACCGTCACGAACGTTCACTCCAGCACCACTGCTCAGCACTCCTGGCTGTCCCCCTTTCTAATAGCTCAGCCAAGGTTCCTGAGGTGCTTCAGCCCATCTTAAAATCCTATGGTAGCTACTGGCCAATTAATTTGTGAATAAGGACAGCAGGGAGACTTTCAATAACCTAGAGTTTGTCCAAAACTTCAGCTTGAATATTTATAAGCCCACAAGGGCAGTCCATGTGGGAGGGTAATAATGTGGGCTAGTATGTCTGCAAGCCCCAGTGGACGTGATCTGTGCTGATACACAGGCAGCCAACCTAGACAAACACCAAGACTGCCTTCTCCAAATCTGCAGAGGGTCAGTGGGTCAGAGGGAGGAAACTGTCCCTGTCTACCTTGCTCTAGCTGGTGACCTCTCCTCCCAGCACTCAGCAGAGTTGTCATTAACACCACTGACACCATGAAAATGCAAGACATACGTTTCAGTGAGAGAAAAAAAACAGTGGGCCTTCAGGTGAGCAAAAATAATTTAAAAATATTTTTCATCTTTCTAGTATTTAGACAAAGGCTATCTACTGAAGGAATTCCAGTAAGTTTAACAATTCAGGTTTTCTTTCCAGCAACTGCAAGAGTCCTTACCTTGCAACGTCCTGATTCCACTGCTCTCAGGCCCAGTGCAGCTTATGAGCAGCCTGGGCAGTGGTAGTTCCTGGGCCCTAATAAGCATTCCTTAGTCATCAAACACTACCTGAACAGAGTAATTTTGCTTCTTAGTAAAAGTGAGAAAAGAAAAAAACCATTAAATTTCCCCAACTCAGGGTAAAATCCAATCTTTTCTTTGTCTCATGGCCTTCAAAGCCCTATGATCCGGCTCGCTATTACCTATGCAAACTCACCTCTGCCATTCTCACCTGTGCTCTCCACTCCTGCCTTCTACTAGCTAGGGAACTTTTCTTGCACACAGTACCAGCCGCGCTCGGGCCTTTGCTTTTTCTCTCACCTGCAGTACTTTCCCTCCAGACAGCTTTTAGGCCACATTCAAATGCCACATTGTAGGGGTGGTCTTCCATTCCACTCTACTTAAAATTCAATCACCTACCTCCTCCCCCTTTCCTTGCTTTATTTCTCCTTAGCATTTATGACCAACAATATATTTGAGTCATATGAAGCTTGCAATATTTGACCATTTTTGACCTATAAAAATGGACATATCCTATAGTTCAACCTCCTGCTTTACATCTTTGGTTATCCATCTCTATCCTAGACTTGAAACTCCATGAGAGCAGGGATTTCTGTACTATGCATTTACCACTCTAATGCCAGTACTCAGAAGAGGGCTTGGAACAGAGTTAAACCCATAATAAAATCTCCAAACCACAGTGTCCCCCGTGAAAACCAGTAAAATAACTTGACAGATACCAATCAATGAGAATGAGATTTGTCAGCAGGAAAGGAAGGAGAGACTCTTAGCTGGCTGATTTAGTCTGTCACACTGTCCTGTTCCAGGGCTCTGAATCCCAGTGTTTAGAAGCAAACTTGTGCCCTGAATTCCAAGTAGGATTAATGACACCAACTAATGAGACAAAACTGAAGTCTTAAATAGGCATGTCAAACAACAGGCATTAGAACATACTAAGTCTGCTACAAACTTAGCATGGTTTCTCTGGTTCTCAGTCTGCAGTATACTCAGGGACTCTCAGCGTGGTTGTGGGTTACAGCTGGAGACCAAAGGGAAGGTGAAGTGTGCTCTGGATTAAATTTCACATAGAAGCCAAGCCAGAAAATGGTCTGATCTTCCTATGTACTTATTAAAAAAGTAGTTTCTGAAGTTAGGCCAGCCTGTAGTGAATGGTCTCTGGGGTCTTTCCACCACCTTGCCCTAATGCAGTATTGTTTTGGGAGGGGGACATCCTTGACAAAGTAAGCGACTTGGCCAGTCAGCTTTGGCTTTTCTGACGGGCATCTCTTCCCATGTGCCTGATTAAGCAACAGTTGGCCCAGCTAGGAGGAAGGAAAGCAGGGAGAGTGATACTGGCCACAGCCCAAAGAAAATCGTCACCAGCGAAAGAAACAGTAAGTGACTCAGAGCTGTGATAACCTCTGCCATGGGTCTACTTGCTGGGATGGCACCCCAGAAGGTACCCTCTGCTCATCATGGGGTCACGTGGGCATGACAGCCTTACCTGGGAAAGAAAAAAAAATGAAGAACTGATAGTTACTTGGACTACCTGAGATGCCACCACCGGCTGGAGACACACAGTCCTGTTGACCTCGATGAGGCTGGCCATGTGAGCTAGACACCAGCTATCACAATGCAATGCCCCCCGTGTCTCTGTGCAGTTTTAATAACATTTTCCCCTGCCTGGGTGGAGCTTTCAGACTCAACCCCAGATTCTCGGCAGTTCAATCTTACTGCACAGGAATCTTCAGCCTCTGTGGACAACCTAAGCATGTGGTTTGGATTTAACTAAAATAATTAGACTCCATGAGCTCCAAAAGGGCAGAAACTATGTTTTATAGCATTTCCGGTGTCTAAAACTTGGAAGGTTCAAAAAAAAAAAAAATACCAAGAAAGATAAAGTCTTAGTCCTCTTGCTTTGTGGTCCACATTTTTTGACTCCTGTAATTAGACCACAAAATTGTACATCTTAGGTTATTTTCTTGCTACAGCTCTGGAATGAAGTAATGTCATCAAATCTAAGTTTTAAGCAAATCCCTTAGGTAGGAAGATAAACATTTCCGTGATCCTGCCAAGCACCCAATTTTATAAAGACTAGGAGTTCCTGAATACAACACATAGTATTTTACTTGGTCTGAAGATGACCATCTCAAGCCTCCTGAGATACCAGGCATGGGAGGAGTCAAGTCTGAACCACAGCTCTTCAGTCTGTGAAGGAAATGAGGAAAGGCTCCATGGCCATTTCACAGTGTTTTCCTGGCTGTTAGAGCATCACCTCCTTCCCTCCAGATCAACCACGCAATCATCACTCTTTCACCTCCAGCTGGCCAAGGGAATGGACGCACAGTTTCTTGTCTTTTGTGGGTCACCCACCAGGAGTACAGAAGGAGGCCGTTTTTCCTGGCCTGAAAATGTGAGAACTAAAGTCTGGCTCCTGTCCCAAAGAATAATAAGTGGATCTTTGGACATCAAATTCCTATTTCCTGGGATACCTGGATGGCTCAGTCAGTTGAGCACCCGCCTTGGATTCAGGTCATCATCCTCGTGTCCTGGGATCAAGCCCCACATCTGGCTCCTTGTTCAGCAGGGAGTCTCCTCCCCCCTGCTCATGATCTCTCTCTCTCAAATAAATAAAAATAAATAAAATCTTAAAAAAAAAATTCTTTTTTTTTTTTTAAAGATTTTATTTATTTATTTGACAGAGAGAGATCACAAAGCAGGCAGAGAGGCAGGCAGAGAGAAAGGGGGAAGCAGGCTCCCTGCTGAGCAGAGAGCCTGATGCGGGGCTCGATCCCAGGACCCTGAGATCATGACCCGAGCCGAAGGCAGCAGCTTAACCCACTGAGCCACCCAGGCGCCCCTTAAAAAAAAAATTCTTATTTCCTCTTCAGACAGGCTTTCAGACTAAATAGCAAAGACTAACTAGACCTCAGTTTGCAAAGCACTCTTCTAAGGACACAAAGAAAACAGGGCCAGCTGATACTGCTACTGTCATCCTGGGGAGAAGCTCCCAGTGAGGGACCCAACACTCAGCCTTCACTAGATTATAATCGAGAAGCTCACTCTAAAGGTATCAGATATCCTCATCTCTTTGGAGAGTGAGTGCACAGCAGACAGCTGACAGCAGGCTTAATAGCTTCTGATAAATTTGGGTTTCAATTCGGTAATTCCATGAGGTGAGTCCCCTGACTGTATACTGTGTGCCTGCCCTGGGTTCCAAGCACAGCGGTAAGTGGCCACAGCGGGGGTGCAGGAATGGCTTGATGTGGGGTTTCACAGGCTTTAAACACACATGGGTGAGTAACACTCAAGGATTCTGGTCACACAATCCCCATTCCCTGAACACGGGGTTCTTATTCATGCTGACCCCTGGGGGATTCATCTACCTGGAATTATCCCCCCTCACCGAAGTCAGGTGTCCCCTCCATGCGAAACATTTGTCACCACTTCTGCCAGAATGGTCTTCTGTATGCTTCCACTACCCTCTCTCTCTTCAGTTCTTCATCACACTGTTAATTTTGTAGACTTACTCAACAACTATTTACTGAGTTACCTAAGTGCCAGTTATTATACTCAGCTCTGAGACAGAGCAGTACCCTAGTAGGACTCTGAGCCCCTTGAGGACAGAAAACTTGATTTCTCTTAGTCTATATGGCAGTTTTGTCTTAGCACCATAAACCTGATGGGTGTGTCACAGTTAACTCTGGATAACAGAGGTCAAGAGTTCAATTCATTTCTTTGAAATAGCCACTGACTCATTTAGGAACCCCTTGCTGATTCCCTTTGGGTCTACCCTGTGACTCAGAGATCTGGGATGTGGACCTAGCTTAGCCTGCACTCCAGTTTTTGTTGAGCCAGCTCAGTTCACTACAGCATAATGCCAGGAGGCTGCCCCTGCCACCACGCCCCCTCCACCTTGTTCCCTTGCTCCAGGCAGCCATCTCTCCCAACAGGAAGTAAAGCAAATCAGATGAGAGAGGGACTGGCTTCCAGTATCCCAGTCCCATTCTAGGACACAGCTCAGAGAGCACTCCAGGCTTATTGGGAGTGGTACGTTCAATCAGCAAGTTCAAAAGAAAAGAATACTAAGTCCAGGCTTAGAAGAAAACGAAGACAGGACAGTCCTCCTTGCAAACATGTCAGAGCATCCACCAGTGTTCTAGGTGGGATGCTGTGTTGGCTTTTCCTTCTCCGTATCCTTTGCTGTCATTAACTTTCTGGTATCTTAGCACTGGAGTTCCCAGGGCTCAATCCTTTGTCCTCTTCTCTGTATTCTTACTGATCACACTTGGTCCCACAGCTTTAAACACTCCGGGCTGACATCGCCCGCACTCTGATACCCAGATCTGCTATCCAGCTGCCTGCTTAAACGCCACTTGGATGTCTAAAGAGGTACTTGAAAATTACAACCAAACCTAACTCCTGCTTGCCGCTACCCACTTCACAGTCTTGTCTTTGCCCTGAGCACTTCATGTCAGCAAGTGGGAGTTCAACTCTTATACCCTTTCAGGCCAAAAACCTTAGAATAATTTTGACTCCTCTCTTTCCCTCAGAGCCCACATTACTCTTACCAGCAAGGCCTTCATTCTAACTGTTTCCTGGGCCTGCAAAGCTCTTCCTGATTCCCCATATGGTTGACTCCTTTATCTCCATCAAGTCTGTAAATCGGTTCTCCCTGAATCCTACCCTGACTATCCTATTTACTATTATAACTTGTCCTCTTACCATCCCAGCATACCTCACCTCTCTTACCCTGGCTACACCTTTTCTTTCTTCCATAGTCCCCACCACCTTTTGATATAATAACTTATTTAGTTCACAGTCTGTCTCCACCATCTTCAGTGTAAACTCCGTAAGGAGGAAGAACTTTGTCAGTTATTCTTTATGTATCCCAATTGCTTAAAACAATCTAGGACATGTAACAGGTGCTCAGTAATATTTGCTGGGTGAATGAAAGGACAGGGCACTGTGATGCAGATGTTACCCTTTAAAGGAAATCAAGGTAACACACGTGCCAAGTTTTTAAACTGGTTGGAGGAAGAAGCTTCGTTCCTGTGGGGCCTTTCCAGGCCACCGGCTGGGAGGGCAGCAGTGCAGGGGCAGACGTGGAGAAGTTCAGGAAAAATGGCAGGTGACAGAAAACAGAGGTACAAGGGTAAATGAAGAAGGAGGGGGACCATGGTGTTGGCAAAAGAGGGAAGGGTGGTGTCCAGAAGCAGCAGGAGACTGGACAATGGAAAGACCAACAGAACATGCCAGCCTTGGAGGCAGAGAACGCAGAACTGCTCTCGGGCGCAGGGAAGGCCCCCTCCCAGCAGCAGCCCCGAAGGCAGGGGCGCCGATGAGCACCTGGTGTGTGCGGTCTGCATTCTGGGAGGGGAATACCATGTGCAGGTACGTAGCTCTCGGGCGGGGCCCATCATGTGGCAGAACGAGTGATGTACACAGTGGTTTACAACAAATGCAGGGATGCTGGTTAACATTGATCTGTACACTACAGCTCTCCTCATCTAAATTTCAGTTTTTCCCCAAGTCCTCTTTTATGCTGACAGCTGGAAGTCATTTTGGCAGTCCTTAATAGCTGCTGGTAGGTCATCAAATGTTGTTAGGTGGGGACACTTCTCTTTCCCAGCACCCCCAGGCAAACGTATCAAGCTCTGAGAAAGGCACACCTTGTCAGACCATGTCCAGGTCCCACCCACTGAACTGGTCATCACGCTGTTCTCGCCCCAGTCGTCATGCTATGAACCTACATACTCCTCACGTGCAGGGACTTGGTGAGATATTCTGTAGCGATCGTTCTCAGTCATAACACAAGGCTAAACCAGGTTCCCTCTAATCTTTTAAGAAAGAAGAAATGTACTTTTTATTTAAAATTTTTACCTGTGAAATTCTAAGGAGCAACTACAACTATCTGAAAAACTGTATAGAATAGTGAGAGTAAAAATCAGAAGTCTTAACTGTGACATAATATCCATTTGTCCCATAAAGGATCAGCAACTTTTTGAGCTCAGAGGGACTCCCATTCAACGGGAAACTTGTTAACGGTGGTGAGAAGTGTGTTTCCTACTCCCTGGCTTCTATGCCTCCATCCTTATCCCAAATCCACACTCAGGGTCTACACCACAGTCCTCTACACAGGTTGTGTTGTGGGCTGACTTCACACATCAATTCTGATTCCTACTTTCTTTCTAGTCTTTACATCTTCACAAGAACCTCTTGGAAAGGTCTTCTATGACAAAAATGCTAGATTCTAAATAAAGATGACATGGAGCTAAAGCTATGAATACCTTCTCCCAAGTTCCATTCACAACTAATACCTTAAACCTGGAAGATTAGACAGATGATTAGAACCTTTTAATGGTCAGAGTAAGTTAAACTAACAGTGGCCACCCCTGATGCTTACTGAGCACTACAATGTGCTGGGCACTGGGGAAGCCCTTTAAATTTAGTTGGTTCAGTCCTTTTCACAAGCTTTGGAGGTTGGTACTATTCCTATGACCACCTGATGGACGAGGAAGCTGAAGCCTGCAGGGATGCAGCAAGGCCCCGCACGGATCTGAGCCAGGCCTCAGATGCAGGCGGGGGGGCTCCAGACGCCACTCCCGAGCCACTGTGCTCGGCTGCTGCTGCTTCACTGCGAAAAGGACACCAGCTTTTAAGGCAAAAGCATCTGTGCGGTCCAGTGCTGTGAGGGGGCAAAGGGAGGGAAAGGCTGCACCAAAATAAAGGGTCACCTATTGTTCACTCAGGCTGGTTTGCTAAACGCCACAGCAAGACAACAACGAATAAAGAAGTTCTATCCACACCTCTTTCACTATAGTCCAAGTGTCACCGGCCTCCTCACGTCACTACATATGCCACTGTGGAATGGCTGCCCCTGGCTAAAGAAATTTCTAAAAAGAAAACCTAGGAAACAGGTCAGAACAATTTCAGGTTTGCTAGGATGTCCTCTTCTGCAGGATGCGGACCACCCGCGAGCAGAAAACTGCAAGCAAGCCTAAAACCTACTGGACTAGAGGGAAAAAATGTAAGCCATATAATCCACATACATTTTTGTCTTTGTTCAGATTCTGTGTGAACGGGAACTGTCTAAAATTGCACATCCACAAGCAAATATACCCTGTGTTCATTCCCAGACAGCCCTCAAATTACATCCTCCACCAGCAGGTCAGGCCACTGTGCTACCATCTCACCCCCTTCAAGTGGCTTTTCTTAATCCACAGAACATGCCAATGATCTCCGTTTCTCGGGCCCCCCTCCTCCTCCTGCATCCTTCCACCATTAACTATGCAGCGCGGGTGTGAGTCCTTCAGGTGTTTGTGAGGGATGTGCCTGTCTCACATCGCACATCAGGGATATCGCCCTGAGTCTGTGCCATCTGGCTGGAGTGACACTTTGCTTAGGACAACTGCAGACACCAAGATGGTGGCTCTCAGGGCCCGTCCCTCCACCCAAGGAGAGTCCTGGGCTTCCATCTCCCAAGTTGCAATGCCATCTGGCGATGGTATTCCAGCCTCCTTGACTTCTCAGATGCCAGGGAGGCCACTGTCCTCAATACCAAAACGTCAGGTTCACTGTTCAGAGTCAGGAATATTTCAGAAGTAATACAACAAAGTATTAGTTATAACATGAATCAAGGATTTCTGCCCAAGAACTGCCATCTTTGGTTAATCTATACCTTTGACATCACTTTGCCCATTAAGGTTTTTCAATTTTTCAATGAAAATTTATGTAAAAGTCAAATAGAATTTGGTTTTAGTGCCTGCCAGTTCTGTGGGTAATGGCTCCATTAATCTATTTATGCCGTGTCTCGGAGGGCAGAGGTCATGTCACGATTGAGGCTTAGCAGCACTGGAGAACACTTTACTCTTTTCCAGACACCTAGAAATTTATGGCTGGGCTTGTAGAGATCATCATAACACAGATAGCGTTTTTACCAATAACATACATTGACTGAGGACTTATGTATGTAGGCCATTCTGAACAGCGGAGATAGAAATGTGAAAAAGACGCAATCTGCACCCTTGCTTACATTCGAGAAGAGTGATTCCCATGCTTCTGGACTTTGCACACTAGTACAATCACCAGAAAAATTACTAGAAGGCCAATATTTTTATTTTGCTAATAGAAGGACACTGAAAACCATCATTTCATAAAAGGATATTTTAGAGGATATTTTAACACAAAACCGGTGAAGGATGTAATCAGAATCAAAGACAGTTCTTTAAATGGAATACATTCTCACATTGTCCCTGTCTTGTCTTCTTTTTGCTGTGGACCGCTGGAGACCTCAGCAGAGTGGATGGACCAGGATTCATTCAAAGGCAGTAAACCAGTAAACGCTGGGCAAGAGGCCCCTCTGAGGAGAGGGGAGAAGAGGGCAGAGGTGGCCTGTGTCTGGCTGGGGTCACCTTTCTAAGAAACAAGTAATAGGGCGGAAGAGTAAGAAGGCTCTTTGGAATTCTCTGTCTCTTTGGAATCCAGAATCTTAACTTGCTTTCGCTGAACCTCATTTCAAAATCTCAACAGTTTGTGGACAAGCCAGAGTGGGCCCAACTTTGACATTTCATAACTCTGCTCTGATAGACAGACCAGGAACTGGAGGGCCGAGGTTCACTAGTAATCAAAAGGGTTTTCGGATGGTACCACATGTCTTTGTTAGGCAGATTATTTCTACATGTCATCTTCATACATGATTAATAACAGAGGTTTTTAACCAAGATTTTCTGACGGGAAGGAGAAAAAAAGTGAAGGATTAGGTGTCAATTTTTTTTTTTTTTTTTTGTAAAGTTTGTATTAATGCTCATACCATCTCCCCAGAAGAATCTTGTATGGTACTGATTTCCTACTAAAAACACTCCCAGGGAATTATAATTGGCAAGAAAAATACTTTTCCAGGGTTGGGGGTGGACAGCGGATGATAGAGCAACATAAAGAGAATTCTTTGGAAGACAATCAGAGCACACTTGTCATAAAAAGACTTTACAACTAAGGCCCCCAGAGGAAGTTTCTGTTAGAATTACTCAGAATTAATGACCATCAATTACGAACTGTCTGATGCCCTTAAAATATACAGAGAAACAATCTTTAAGAAAGATGCAGTTTCTCCCTTGTTGAAGCCTCCGGAAGTCTTTCTCAGCAATGATTGATGTTTCATGTTTATATGCAAATTATTTCACTGACAGTTTCTAAAGCCTTAACTCTCTAACAGTTAAAATGCATCCCAACAAAATAATTTGGCCAGATTATCCCTTCCTGTGAATTGGTGGTACAGTTTCCTTCTCATTCCGAGTGAGAAGCCTTTTTTTTTTTTTTTTTTTGGAGAAGCTCTTTTTTAAACTACGTGTAACTGGGAAGGATTTATGAAATATTTTCTTAATAAATTATTCATCTAACATGCAAAATTAAGATAGAGCTTCTGTTTGACTATAACCAAATTACACTGATCATTCAAAATAAACGTCCAAGATAAATAAAATGCAGTGTGTAGCAGAGTAAAAGACGTGAAAAAAAATCTAGTTTTTGAGCTATGAAATTTTTAGGACAGTAAGCAAATTTCTTGCCTGCTGAAGTCTTAGTGTTAGGGTCCGGATAGTGTTAAATAACTCCTCCACTAAAGCAGGTGTCTTTTCAACACAAGAGCCTGAGGTTTGAGGTTGGCCTCAAAACTCTCAGCACACAGCAATTTGTGCATTTTGGTTTGAAATTCTTAATACTGGCTTTGCATTCTCAAAGTTTATTTTAGATTTCATTGGTACTGGGGGTTATCTTTTAAAAAAGAGAGTCATTCATGGGGGTGCCTCGGTGGCTCAGTCAGTTAAGTGTCCAACTCTTGATTTCAGCTCAGGTTATGATCCCGGGGTCCTGGGATCGAGTTCTGCATCAGGTTCCCTGCTCAGTGGGGAGACTGCTTCTCCCTCTCCTTCTGCCCCTCACCCTGCTTGTACGCTCGCCCTCTCTCTCTCAAATAAAAAAAATCTTTTTTAAAAAATAAAAGATAAAAAAGAGAGTGAGTCCTGGATATTTAATAAAGCTACTGGAAAGCCCATATACAGTAACGGAAATGGTAGCTCTGGCTGGCTGTGCTGGAGCACAGCTCTTCATTCCTGGATGTAGATTACTTTCCAAGTGGCATCACAACTTAGAATACGACCCATGCATTAAGCTCTTAAAGCAGAGTGCCTGCCTGAACTGCTCATGGAAATATTCAGAGCCATACTTAAGTGACTATTTGTTCATGGAATCTGAACCTACATCATCCGTGGCTCCATGGTAATTTACGTCTGTAATTAAGTGGTTACCATGGCAAACCGCTTTCCACATTTTATTTGCATATCAATGGCTGTTTCTGAATTTTAAGAGAATTTGCAATTTTCTTCTAGACCTTCCAACTGATTCTTTAAAAACAGATCCTGTTCCCTGGATTTACTCAAATCAATGCCTGCTTGGCCCACTTGCTTTTAGGTAGTAGTTTTTGATCTAATGATATGGTTGAGTTCTCTGTTCCCTTTATATATAGCATTTAGATACATATTTTTGCCTCTCTAGGGTACAGTTTATGAAACAAGGGCTCTCTAATATGGCTGGGAAGCAGAAACTCAAGAGACTGGAGACCTGAGTCTACAGGTCTTTGCAATTAGTAGGCATCCCATAAAAGCTTCTTGAACTGGAATTTAATTCTGGCCTACTGTACAACATTTCTTCGGTTTTTACCAGGGGGTTCCTAGGGGTTGATGAATTAGTAAATGTGTCATAATTGCTGGTATTCTTAAATAGATTCAGAAATAGAACTGTTAGACCTGACTTCTGCGGGGAGACACTCTCTGTCTGGAGAACCAAAAATGAAGAGACTCCCTTTGACAGCCAGAAGCTTCCAGTGCCTTGTTCTAAGAAGGAAAAGCACAGAATGCTTCCTCTATATTCCTCATGCTTTTTCTCTGAGGGGATTTTGAAGTTGGGCATTCAGGGTCACACTACCTTCTTGGACAAAGCCAGGTAAGTTTTTCAGGTGTAAAACTACAGGACAAGATCACTGCAAGAGTTAGGAATCTCTTCCTCTCTCCCTGTGCTTTGCAAGCCCCTGTTCTTATTTTTCTCCTCTCCAGTGGCTGATCTTTCTGGCCCAGAGGTGAATGGGTAGAGCAAAGGAGAAGTCAAAATACATGCTGAGACCAGGTTGAGTCGTTAATACAAAATACATGCTGAGACCGGCTTGATGCTAAGGTTATTGTTCAGCCTATGAAAAACAGCAATGGCAATACCAGTCCTAGACAGTGACCATGGCACCTTCCATCAGCCTATCCATACTCCCACATATGTTCTGATTTCTGACAAAGCAATTCTATAAGCAGCAAAGGCAAAACCCTCCACCTGTCTCCTCTCTCAGATGCTGCTTTTATTCCTTGCCCTTTTTTGCATATTCTTCTCCTTCATCCTCCATCATTGCTCACTTCCCAGAAAGCTGAGCCCGCACACAGCAGGTGGAGCCATGACAACAGAGAGGGAGTTCCATGAGCACGCCCTCTCTCCCAGACCAGCAAAGGCAGAGTTCAGCCCCACAGCGATCTATCTGGTCAGACTGGTGGAGCAGCTTGCTGAGGCAATCCTGCTGGACTGAAATGGATAGAGACAGGGCTACGGGGAGCAGAGAGCGTGAGAGCCAGGCAGACATAAAGAAGCAAACAAGCACTGGATGAAGACTGAACAGACAGCAGCAGCCAGGCCCAGCAGCTCATGTGCTAGGCCAACCCTCGTGGCAATCCCAGTGGAACAGTCCAAGCCAAAACAACTCAGCCAAATCCTGAGCTCATTTTAATGGCTTCTGTCCCAAACCTGAGTCACTGGGGATTCCATGGGCTTCTAAGAGAGCCCTACATGCATTTCTAAAAACAAACTGCCTGATGCTGTCATGGAAAACCTGGATCTTTGCGTTCTACGGTTTCATTATGGATTACATCCAGGTCACAACCTAAGGAAGACAGCTGGCAGCGACGACCCTGCTGGCCGGTTACCCAGCTTTTGTAATGAATCCCAGAGGGCTCCGGACTGATGCGTGTTTCTGGCTCTGCCAAGTTCTGGACAAGTCTTCACCTCATGGAGACCAATCAGCCTGTGATTTAGTCTGTGGAGCGAGCCTGCAAAGCCACCTGCAGTCAAGGCTCAACGGCGAGGAGCTGCCTCCAGTAAGGAAAGAAATGAGAGTGTGTGTGTCAGGCGGAAGAGCAGTGAGAGGAAGTTCTTGGTTTTCCTTTCAACTCAACTGCTATCTTCTGCTTTTTAAAAAAAATGCCCCAGGGACACCTACCGTCCCCCCAAAGCCACTCAGCCCCATCACAAGCAGGCTATGAAGGGGCCAGGAATGGCCCTATACAACACAGTGATGCTTGATACCCCAGCAGAACAAGCTCAGTTCCAAAGACTAGAAGAGAAACCACTCTTCCTTCAAATGCAGCAATTTTAAGAAACAAAAAAAAAAATACTAAGTCCTGCCAAGGAAGCAGATAAACTTTAATAACCACAAAGCTGCCACTGACTATTTACTGTGTGCCAAGTACTATGCTTAAAACTTTCTTCTCACATATGATCTTATTCAATCCACAGAACAACCCTGAGGTTTGTATTTACGTCATCATGCCCATTTTACAAGTGAGAAAAGAGGTTCAGAGAAGTGAGGTCAATTACCAGCCACTTCACAGCCACCGGAAGGGTAGGTCAGGGCTGATGCCGAGGCAGGTGAGGCCTGACCTCTCAGGCGAGAGAGAGAAGTACTGAACTCCAAAGGCGTCTGTGCTAAGTATTTAGAAAATGTCAGAAGGGTGCCCACCAGTATCCTAGATCTTGAAGGCAAATCCCATATCTGGGTTAACTTAACAGTCAATAGTTGTATCTTATTATTATTTTTAAGTAATCTAGATTCTGAGAGTTCCACTGAAGTAGGAAATTCTTTCATACCCACTTCTAAAATCAAAATACCCAGATTTGGATAATTTATGTTACAATTTCTGTAGGCAATGAGGCTACACAAACCCAAGGCCTTTTTACTCTTTAAAATTAGTTGTACTAATCGGGGCGCCTGGGTGGCTCAGTGGGTTAAGCCTCTGCCTTCGGCTCAGGTCATGATCCCAGGGTCCTGGGATCGAGCCCTGCATCAGGCTCTCTGCTCAGCAGGGAGCCTGCTTACTCCCCTCTCTCTCTCTGTGATCTCTGTCAAATAAATAAATTTTAAAAATCTTAAAAAAAAAAAGTTGTACTAAGGAATGTGCTTACAGTATCTTGTAATTTTTCATCCAGTTATATTTTACAAAAATGTTACTTCTGCCAAAATGAAAGTTTTAAGAGCAAACACAGTCTGAGTGTATTTCCAAAGAATGCTCTTGTTGCACTGGCAACAGTTTCTTTCTCACCATTTGTTCCGAGAGATCCAGGGCTGAGAACCGGGGGGTAGGGGTGGGAAGACTGATGCTCGCAGCTGCACCGAGTCCCTGGCTGAGGCTGGGGCCGCCCAGATGCTATTACATATTGGCCGACAGGAGAGAAAGCAAGTCAGCTGTTTCAGACACTGGTGGGGCAACTTTCTCAGCCATAGATTCAAGGACCATGGCAGCCATATATGTTGGTCTGAACTACCCAGCACAGGTCTCCATTCAGAGGGAAAGAGCCCACCAAGCATCCCTTACAGATCACCCCCCACTCCGAACCATGAGGGAGTCACTGCGTACTCAGTCTCACCCACGATTTCTGCTCGAGGGGGACGCTGCTAGGCTGGGCGGAGAAACTACTTCCTCCTGTACTTCTGTTCTTACCCTCAGATGAGTGGGCTCCAGAGAGGTGGTCTGACTACAAAGGAATCTCTATCTCTTGCCCATTTGAAATTTTAAGTAATCTCAGACTTTCTGGGACGCTGTATGTATTCACAGGGAACATAAGTGAGAGGGGTGGGGAGAAAGTTCTCTTAGAACTAGAAACTAGAACTAGAAAGTTCTCTTAGAAAATCTAGACTTGGGATGGAGAGGTGACCAACAGACCTCAGGTATGCTACTATTTTCTTCTTTTCAACCTTCTTCCCAGAGATACAGAGAGAAAGAGGGGCGGGGGAGGGAGGGAGGGAGGTCAGGAATAATTCATTGGAGCGTATGAATAATTCCTACGACATGCACTGATCTTTGTGCCAAATGAACACTCTTGTCATTTATGTGAAATAGCAAACAAGAGCACCAAAAGATTTGCTGGACTAATCTTCATTCTTCGAGACTGAGTTCACTGGACTAACACCTTATTAAAAACTTTGTGGGGGCGCCTGGGTGGCTCAGTTGGTTAAACATCCGAC
This sequence comes from Lontra canadensis, assembly GCF_010015895.1. Lineage (NCBI taxonomy): Eukaryota > Metazoa > Chordata > Mammalia > Carnivora > Mustelidae > Lontra > Lontra canadensis. The sequence goes on along the minus strand of NW_022630998.1, from coordinate 34,069,157 downwards.
TCTTGATTTCAGCTCTGGTCATGATCTCACAGTCAAGGGATTGAGCCCCATGATGGGCTACATGCTGGGCCTGAAGCCTACTTCGGATTCTCTCCCTCCCTCTCCCTTTGTGCCCCCCCGCTTCAAAACCTGCATGTAAATAGTAAGACTGAAAGGGTATCTGTAAGTTGCTTCTGAATGACTGTAAAAGACAGCTTTAGGTGTTATGGCCCAAGATGCCCCATTCGGGCTATAGACGGCTACAAGTGCTAGAAGGCACTAAGTTTCTCAAGATGAAAAGCATTCTTAGGGATGACATACCAGAAGTTTTGCCTGCGTACCAGAACTTTGATAGTAAGTTTCATCGTAAAGGCACGAATCACCAAGTATGAGGACATATACACAGTAAAGAAAAATTACACAGAAATCCACTTCTCTTGTCAACCAAGGCTCTTTGATGGGCTTAATAAACTGGGCACACTGCCTTCTCTTCATCCACCCATTTTCTCTGGCTTTTCAAAAGCCTTTGGTAGTACTTCTCAGCAGAAGTTTTGCTATGCACACAGCATATATACACATTCCTCTGAGGCACTGTGCGTCTCAGCGCAATAAAGTATGGGCATTTCTCTGACAAGGAAAAGATGAATCTTACTTAACGTATCTGCGAGGTAAAATGCCAAGCTGAAGGGGATAAACTTCAGATTTCAGAAGATTTCAGAATAAAAAAGGGGATAATGAGCTTCACAGAATTAAAAATCTAGAGTAAAAAAAAAAATCTAAGGTAAGATTGTATTTTCCAGGCCCCCTATTTTTCAGTTGAGGAATGACAAGGCCCAAAGAGGTGGCATATTTATCTCAAGCAAAACTGAAAATCAGAATCCTGACTTCACAAATTCTGTGAATGCCCAGGACTGCCCGAGTCCTTCATCATCTGGCTATTCCTCTCAGGGAGACAGGGGCCCCGGAGGATATCCCGCATGCACACAGGTCAGGACTGTGCAGCAGGCCCTCTCTCCCTCTTCTCTAGGCTCTTATCCACCAACCATCACGTATATATGGGGGTTTCCCGAAGATTGGACGAACAGAAAGCATTATCTTATCAGCTATTTGGAAAATAACTTGTTTGATCTGCTGATTTGGAAGCCAGCCCTGCTGAGCTCAAGAGTTTGCTATTAGGCAGACTACAGTGAATTCACTTGGGGTCTGTTTCCTTACAGCCCTGGACACCAGGCTCAGGGCTTATCTTCGCTGTCAAAGAGTCCCACACATAAGGCTTTAGCATTTGCTGAGGGATGAGTCGCCTGTGGCCTTCAGTTAGGGTTTGTGGGTGGATTACTGTTCTCCTGGTAGAGTTGAGATTAACAAATACCTTGGTTCTAATTGTTTAAAAAGCTATTTTTTTTCCTCCTGAAAGATCAAAGTGAGAGTCTATTCCTTTAGTTTCTTGAGGATATCTTGAAACTGCAGTGTCTGTATCTATGTGTACATACTTCTGCCATCCAGAACAAATCCCTTGAGCCCATACAGACTGACTGATGCCCTCTTGGTTCAGGATCCACCTTCCAAACCCATCCGGGAAAGGCTATGAAAGCGCTGGGGCGCACAGAAGTTATCCTGCAACTCCCTGCCTCCCCTCAGGGTCATTGTGAAGGGTGCATACTCTCCTTTCCAACGATTTCTAATGAGCTCATTAATGAGAAATTGCCTGAAAGTAGGGCAGTTAGCTTGTATTTTCTGATGTGAATGCACAGAACATTCTGTCAGACTACGGGAGACAGACAATTTAAACCAGAACACTATTAAACACAGAACAGCTGATATTAATTCCTTCCCAGCCTGCTTCTTCCTCTCCCAAAGCTGAAATCATCCTGTGGTTGGGATGGGATCGAGCACCCGGCCGGACCCACTGCCCAAGACTGAAGGCCCCACACTCACATGCCTTCCTTCTTAGCACAGGGTGCCTGCTGCGGGGGGGGGGGGGGGGGGGGGGGCCTCTCTCACCCGAATTTCCTCAACGGGATGCACTAACGGGAAAGCATGCTTTTAATTTAATGGTAAAAACAAAAAAAAGGGAGTAGTTACTCTAACAAAATCCAATAACTTCGAACCCAAGGAAATAAGCAATGACGAGGAATATGGGAGAGAAAGACCAGGCGACAGTGCAACAGGGAAAAGGGAGCAAAGCCAGTCTGACCGGACAGGAGCCTGCTCTTCCCAACCGGCAGGGAACGAGGGGCAGGGGGCGCGCCGCACACACAGGGCAGAGCCCCGGTCCCTCTCCCGCACGCTTACCTGCGATCCCTTGCAGCAGCCCGCACACGTTGAAAATACTCTTCTTCATGATGCTCTGCACACACATGGTGAAGACGGACACCAAGGCCACAGTGCAGAGAATGAAGATGCCCACGGCCAAGAAGATAGCGGTGGCCTGCCAGAAGCCGCTGGCGATCTCGCCGAAGCTCTCGGCGTAGGGCCCGCACAGCGTCTCCCGCTGCACGTGCTGCACGCCGGGGTTGCGGATGCAGCGGTTGTAGATGCCCAGGGTCGGGTGGTAGGGCTCCGACGGGCCTCCGCTCCGCTCGTCCGGCTCGGCGCCGCTGAGACTCTTGGCTTTGCCGATGAGCCAGTCGGCGCTCATGAAGGCGATGAGCTCTGCGAAAGCCACTACGATACTCAGGAGGGTCCAGAGCATGGAGCGACAGGTGACAATAACATGACACATATTGATGTTGCAGGCGGAGAAGTCAGGACTCCACGGGGTGAACAGTAACAGCCGGCGGGTGGGGAAGGAGGCTCAGGCGGCCTCAGGAAGCAGTCGCTGCTCCGGGCGCTCGCTCCCGCAGCCGGGGGCTCCTCCTGGCCGGCCTCTGGCAGTGCGGTCCCAGGCCGTCATGCTGCCATGTCCGAGCTCGGAGCGCGGCCTCACCTACGGGAGGGAAGGGAGGAGGGCGGTGAGCTGCGGCCAGGCTCCGCCCTGCAGCACGGCCGCCGGGAGCGCGCGGTCCCCAAAGCCAAGTGTGCGGCGGATAGGGCTGCTCCCCGCCCTCCCCAGCCCGGGCCGCCACTCCCTGTCCCAGGGAAGCCCGCTGAAGGCGCGGGTCCCAGTGTCAGAGCAGATGGCCGGCAGCCCTTCGCAGCGCCGGTCCCGGTTGCCTTTGTTCCGACTTCCCCCTTCCCGAGCTCTCACACAGTGTGTGGCCGTTCCCTTATCTGCCGCCGGTGGGGGTGGGGGTGGGGTGGGGGGGGGTGTCCTGCACTCGCCCCAGGCGCACCCTTTGGCCCTGGAGCTTCCGCCTCCGCACTCTTGGGACCGGACTCCCGCTCCAGCATCTCTTACTAGAAAAGGTCAACACCGCGGAGATCCAGATACATCTAGAGAGGGCTGGCAGGCAATGAACCCTGGCAGCAGACGGGCTCTGGTTCTATAAAGCTCACAGGGACTCTCTGCCCGCTGTCTTGGTAGTAGATGAAGTAAGTTTTGAAAAATGCGCACCAAAAGCTTTTGCTTAGAGAGTGAGCGCAGCAACACCCACTTTTATTGCCTGGGAATCAAATTAGTGGCAGAGACCGAAGAGTGAGGGTTTGCTTCACAGGTAAATAAGAATATAAAAGTAAACACTGCCATGAAAAATAACAACACACTGTTCCCCAAACTTATTTTTATTCATTTCTCACAGGGTGATTTCTGGACAAAACAACTACACTAATGAAAACTCATAGAAGAAAAAAATAAGAAAACCTTGAAGAGTTCATGACTTACTCACTTGGGGAAATCATTCAAAACAGAGGCATTAATGACCACTGACTAAGTATCATCATTACCACAGAGTAGACTTGTTGACAACAGAAACTCGCCTAGGAAGAATGCACTCCTTGAACCATCCCAATTCAGCCCATGTGCCTCTCTGCCTGAGCCTCCCTTCACCCCAGGTCTGCAACTCAACATGTCCATTGTTTCTGGTCTCACAAGGGCTCATTCTCTTCCCAGGAACAAATGGCTTCATTACCAGAGGGCTTTGCTCTAACAGCTCAAACCTCCTTGAGAGGGGCCTGAGCCCTGAAACGGTACCGTGCTCCCATCTGCTGTCCCTTCTTCAAGGTCAGGAAGAATCACACAGTTCACATCTGACATCTGGGCACAAAGCTGTGCCTTGAATGATTAGACACTGTTAACTGAGGTCATGTCAACCTCATGAGAACCACAAAGAGCCCCCTGGTGTGCTGGCAGTGAGGTAGGGCAGGGAGTTATTAAAGAAGAAGGGCAGTGGGGAAATAAGGAAGCCCAGAGTCAAAGCTTCGTCACCACTCTAGTTGACATGCCAGTGAGAGATTACTATTTATCTCATAAAACATGGCACATTCAAAAATCCTCACATCATTATAGTTACCCAAGATGCTGTTTTAGGAAATTACCTAACTAGCACTAAGGACACAGGTCCTTCATAATTGTCAGTGTGCGTGTGTGCGTGCATGCGTGCGTGTGCGTGTGTGGAGTGCAGCTCTGCTGAGCACTGGTGAAGGGAGGAGTGGGTTCCACTCTAAGAGTTTTGGGTCCTGTCGGGTCTGGGTTCCAAGCCCAGCTCCACCACGCGCTGGCCAAGCGGACGCCTCAGCTTCCTCACCTACCCCCATGACAAGGGTTAGGTATCCTGCTTCACAGTGTTGCTTCGAGAAACTATCATGAGTCTGTCAGAGGACCTCAGTGTCTGGCAGAGTCAGCACTCAATAACTATCACCTCCTTTCCCTCAGAAGCCTTTCCCAGAACACAGAGGACATGGGTCAGACAACGGTGTGACGGCCGGAAGCCGAGGGCAGGTGACAGAAACTTGGCCACTACACGCAGACAAACATTAAGCAGGTGCTATTTAGAGACGGGTGACGTCACTTTTGTCAGCCTCCCAGGTGAGCTTCACGGGTGGGTCCTGGTCTTTCTTCCTACTTCCTCACCACCTACCCCGCTGCCAAACTCAACTGTGAGATTAGCACTAGGCCAGAAGGAGAACCTACTCGCTCTTGCTCATCTCACCCCCACCCAACCCCAAATACCACCAACTAGAAATGCCTTTTGAGAAAAAAGTTACTAGTCCAAAAAGCTTTGGAAGAGACTGTTTAGCCTGAGACGATCATTCCAAATGAGAACAATTAACAAGCCAGTGATGACTCCCGCGAGGTCCCACATGGCGTGCCAACCTGCCTGGCCACCAGGCTCGCGCCCACCCGGAACCGGCCAGTGGAAGGCCAGCCCGTGAGAAGATGAGGCTTCTACAAAGTCTTTTCATTGATTAGAAAACCAGTTCCCTGATGTGCTAGCCAATCTCGATCCCTGCTCCTCTTCTGTTTAATGGACAATTTTCAACATGAACATCAAACTTCTCTGTGTTTGTGCTCGTATGGAGCCTCAGGGCTCTGCTATAACCTCTCAGGTGACCTGGAGCTTAATGAGCATGTCATGTGTCCACTGTCCCGGGCAGCAAGCTCGGCTCAGAGTCAGGCCTGCATTCAGGTCACCACTTATGAGGACAAAGGATGTGAAACTTCAGGAGGACAGAAGGTGGCACATCGAGGCTGAGCAAAATGGTCCGCACCAAATCTAGGGCAGGATTATTTAGGAAGCCAAGTGCTTAAGTTCACAAAACATAGTTCTGTCCGTCTGTGCTAAAACGATCCGCCCTCTACTTCACCAAGTTCTCACATCCATCAGTGGCTGGAAGGAGGCTTTTATTCACCTGTTTGGAAGAGGGAGACAACATGCTTTGCTCTTTCCAGCCTAATAGTTTGCTAATAATTACTACAAGTGGAATGGCCATACTATACACGGCTGACTGACCGGCTTTCCTGGGGATCCGAGAAAAGTCCTCAGATCGACAGGACAAGAAATCCATCAATGGGCTTCACCAGGTACCTGTGCTCTGTAGAATGCCCCCATTTGGCCATGTCACATGTGCAAGGACAGAATCCTGCTGGCACAACATCCGTATCAAAGGGGACACAGATCCTCATGACAGATGTTGTGAACCGTGGGGATCCCAGCACAGAGCTCAACACACCTCCACCGCCGTCCCCCCGACTCCCTGCCTCTTCACAACTCACTCGATAAGACCAGGCCCTCGCTGACATTCCATGCAGATGCCACGACATACACTTCCACTCCAGAACAGCTGACTTTACTGTCCTATCCCTGACAGCTGTGGATCATCTGGACAGTCCTCTGACTTTCAGAAAACGATGCTAGGATTCTCACAACGGCCCACCATCAGAATGCAGAGCAAGGGGCGACTGACAAACGGCTGGTCTCCTGAAAGCCCTCCTATTTAAACAAGGGGGCAGGTAGTAGGCTGAACTCAGCTGGGTTTGTCGCTTCCATCACAGGGGCCTATCTTTGGCAGCTTCCTGATGTCAGCGAGCAGGGTAGGAGGTGCAGGGGGAGCACAACCACCCGGGGCCAGCTGGCCAGGAGACGACCGGAGCAGACGCCGAGGAGCAGAGGTGCACTGAGGACCTGACTCCGGCGTGTCACAAGCTAGGCCAAGTGTGCTGCCAGCACTGGAGCCGCGAAGCCCGGGAATGAAACCGTACCAGAGTTTTCAAGGACACAAGCCTGCTTCTTCACCTTGGTTCTCTTTTTCTTTCCTTCCTTCCTTCCTTCCTCCCTCCCTCCCTCCCTCCCTCCCTCCCTCCCTCCCTTCCTTCCTTCCAAGATTTTATTTATTCATTTGACAGAGAGAGAAGGAGAGGTCACAAGTAGGCAGAGAGGCAGGCAGAGAGAGAGGGAGGGGAGCAGGCTGCCTGCCTGCTGAGCAGAGAGCCCTATGCAGGGCTCCATCCCAGAACCCTGGGATCATGACCTGAGCCACCCAGGTGCTCATCTTTTTCTACTTTACTACGAAAACTGGCAAAGATACAAGTTGAAAAGAACAGTCCCTGAACATTCAACTTCGACGCTCGTATCCAGCCTCATGCTAACACTCAGACGTTTTCTTCTGAATCATGTGAAAACAAGTCACAGATGTCTTGTCACTTCAGCCCTAAGTCCTGCAGCATACACCTCCTAAAAATAAAGCCCTTTTCCTACATGGCCACAATAAAATTAACACACCCACAAAACCTGACAGTACCTTCCTTCTATCCAAAGCCTGGGCCACACTCAAGTGTCCCTATCCTGCCCCATTTTCTATAGTTTTTTCTTAAAGGCATGACTCAGTCAAGGCTCATGCATTGCATTTGGTTTTGTATCTTGTTTCTTTAGTAGAAAACAATCCTTTCACCCTGAACTCTGTTTGCATTTTTTCCCTTGACACAGAGAAATGTTTTTGAAGATACCAGGCCAGCTGCCTTGCAGAACACCCAACAATCTGGATTTGTCCATTTCCTCCTGATGTCCTTTAAAGTGTTCTCTATGCCCTGCTTTACAGAAACGAGGGTAAATCTAAAGGCTAGTTTAGAATCAGCTTAAATATTTTTGGTGAGACTCCACTGCGGATGATGCTGTTTATTCCACTACCTCACATCTGGGAGGAGTAACACTGAGCACACATCAGAATCAGAGTGATTATACACATATGGAGACATATACAAATACATATATGTGTACATGTATTAATATGTATGTATTTTATGTATAGACAGAGGCAGACAGACAACTCCGTGGCCCTGAAGAAATCAGAATTTTGGTGAGGGAGCATGCAGGAGGCCAGCTGGGCAGGGCTCTGTGTGTTTGGAAGACTTCCTGGGAGTTTTGATGGCAATGTTGAGAAGCCCTGTCCTAAGCCGTGTCCGGGAAGCTTAAAAAGTCCTTTACCAAAGGGATTGTACGTCTAAGGAATATCTGCTGTCTTTCTTTGAAATGGAATCACATTTTAGGTAGGACAGCTGAAAGCACAGACAGCTCTGCAGGCCTGGGGAGCAGGACAGAGCCTTACAGAGGAGCCACCCATTCCAGGAGGACTGACTGGAGCCTGGGGATGTTGTGACGAGAAGGAGGGGCCATCTTTCTGCTGACTTCAGAGTGCCCCTCTTCCAGAAAGGACGGCCCCGGGCTCTGGCCACCTCCCTGGGACCTTGCCCTCGACCAGTCTGAGGGGGGGCAACGGGCACTGGTGGTACTGCACTGGGCAAAGGGCACTACATGGTGTAAGCTGGGATGGCAGGGTTTTAAGAGCTTTGAAAACAGACTCCAGATCAAGCCTCAGCTCTACCACTGAACAGCTGTGCGTCCTTGGGCAGGCTATCTACACTGCCCCTCGGCCTGCCTCAGTTTCCTCCTCTGCAAAAAAAGGGCAGCAATATCTTCTTCCCAAGGCTGCCGGGAGGAATAAAGGCGAGAGCATACGCAGAGTGGTCAGCACAGCCTCCTGTTCACTGTGCTCCACATACCTTAGCTATTATCAATCATTATAGACAGCTTAATGATAATTTAACACATTAATTATCTCAATCTTGTGGTCATAAGACTAAATAATGAATGTACTACAGTGACCTACGTGACCCAAATGACCAGCACGCTTCCGAGCAGACTGCATTTTGCGCTCACGTCACTGGTGCTTTCTTTGGCAGCATGGTCTCCATCCCAGGATCTTCTAGAAGCACAAGAGGATTAGGTGAGTAGAATTTATGTGCTTTTGCCTTCCAAGGGCTGGAAAGACCCTCCAGGAGGCTGATTCTTGAAGTGTGGTCCCTGGACCACCCCCCATCTCCTAGAGGGAGATGTAGGCCATCTGTTTTTAAAAACATTCAGTCCCTGGTCCCAACATGCTGCATCAAACTTTCTGGAGGTGTTGCCAGCAAGTGTGTTTTTAACAAGCCCCCCAGAGATTCTCTGCACAGTGACGTCTGAGACTGGGTCAGGGCAGGGGGGGGCAGGGGAAGCCTCACACTCGGGGACGTCGCTGGCCCTGGCAGTGACTTGGAGCTGGGGAGGGGGCGGAGGAGAAGAGGCAAGGCAGGGGTGGGGGGATGGAGGGGTGGGCCTTGCCCAGCTCAGGAAGACAGAGCCAGACCACCTGTCCTCGGCACAGCTCCTGACATCACAGAAGTCACAGGGCCAGTCAATCTGCAGGGACCCAAGCTGCTTCCCCACTCACATGCTGTCCAGTAGTCCTTGCAGAACAGCCAAGAGCTCAAGCGTCTGAGGCCTTCTCTGCAGAGCCCACCGGCAGCTCTCAGAACTGATGGACCAGGTTGGTCCAAAAAGCTCAGCACCTTGCACGGCTTTCAAAAAAAATCACCTACCAAAGGCGGTTTGGCGAACTCTCATTTGCCCTGGCCACCCCCTCAAACACGCGGCCCATGGAAATGTGATCCTCTTGACAATGTTTAAGAAGAGGCCACACTGCACTAATCCTTACGCTGGCCTTGCTGGCCTTGGAGTTCTGGTCTCCGCGTGCTCACATCCTCCCGCTCACGGCCGCAATTCCTTCCTCGCTCCCTCCCCATCTCTGGTCTGACTCCACCTGGGGAAACTCTTGCCCTGGTTCTCAACCAGGACAATTCTGCCCCCTCCCCCTTGCAGGGGACAAGTGGTGAGGTGTGGAGATATCCCGGGCTTGTCACAACTTGGGGTGGGGGGGTGTGTGCTGCTGGCAGCTAGTGGGCCAAGGATGCCGCTGACTGGCCTGCGGGGCCTGGGCCAGCAGCCACTGAGAGGCAATGCCAGCAGTGTTTATGGTAAGAACCCCTTTCTGGAGGTTCCTGCACAGAGCAGGCTTGACATTTGTAGGTGCAACATAAAACAGAGTGCTAAAGCCACTGCTTCTTACGAAGATCTAATGAGTAAGCCAAGTTCTACAATCTGGATGGACATTCACAGTATTTACTACATTAAGTATATTTTTAGTCGTTTTTCTGAATTTCTGTTTAAGGTCCAGGCTAGTTTGTATGTCCCAAGATGGCAAGCTGACAGGACGTGGATCCCAACTTGCCAGAGTGAACACACTCAGGACAGTGCCCTTGACCCTGCCTCTTCAGGGGCGCTGACAATCCGTCTGCATCACACACACAAGTCAGCTGTTGTTCTCAGGCATCTCTCTCCTGCAAATGGCAGACTGGGGCTCTCGGGAGATTAAGAGCAGGAGGTCACCCGCTCCCGTCTTTTCCTCCCCGAGGGCCTTACATTACAGCAGACAACTGCAAGTCTGGCCACAGGGCCTTTAATTCTCTCAGATTCCCCCCCTCCAGAGCTGGGCTGTCCACACCGTACATGCTTGGGTGGCCTTGGCCACTCCAAGCGCCGGGAAACCTCAAGGACCTTCCCAAGCAGACCTAGGGAACGTGCAGGCATTCTGGTTACCACCTCACCCCAGCCTGGCTCCCCCTACCAGATGTCTTCCTCTCCGGCTGACCCGCTTAGCAGTGTCTGGTGCCTGACGGCCCCTCCAGGGCAGCAAGGGCCCACCTCCGAAAGCAAATGAACCAGCCTTTTCTTTCCTAGGCTTGGAGCACCCAGTGAGCTTGTGCGCACTGTCAAGTGTGTCCTTTAATTCCCTGCTCCTCACAACTTCTTCGTGATGCCCACTCTTGCTCCTCCTGTGTCTAATCCGTCTGCTTGCTAAGCACCCATTTCTAAAGGTGCCATTTTGACACTTCCTCCCTGAGACAGCAGCAGCCAGAGGGAGCAGGTATACTTGTCTGGTCCTGTTCTCTACATGACTCCTTCTTTAAGATTTCTGAAGCCCATATACCTTATTTCTTAATTTTATTCCTTGTACAAACCTCACCATATAAAAATCTTTAGAAAGCACATCTTTCTTTATGGGTCTTCAACTCTGTCGAACAGGAGAGACTGAAGAATCCACCTCCGAGGCAGATGCTTATGTCTGAGCTCTTACGTGCTGTAAGCCAGGGGCCGTCTGCCTGTGCCCTCCACGTACTGTGCAGTCCACATGTCTTTGGTTTATTTCAGTGGAATTAGAGCTTGAACTTCAAGGGTTGCCTTTTAATGTCACTGTTGTATATCATTTTAAACTAAAGGTGTTTCTCAAGTTCATAATGAATTCTGTGACACCAGGCAAAATGTAAGTCTTAAAGTGAGCTTTGTGAGTTTTTTCAGGATCAATAAGGAAGTAGAGTGTTTTATTGGAGAAAAGTAACACGGGATAGAAAACAAATAACTTAGAAGAACTTATGCATAAAAATCAAGATATATAACTTCCTTCTTCACGAACACCCAATGAACACCAGAGACTCCAAATGCCCTCTGTTTAAGTGCCTCAACTCTGAGAATAAATAACCCTTAGGAAACAGGCTTCTGGCTTGTCTAAGTGGACAGCTGGGCAGCCTCTCCCAGCACGGGGGAGCATGATGTTCATTCTCACAGCAACTGCAGGCTTTCTAGTCCCTTCCGTACAGAGGCAGAAAGAATCACTGCTGTTCACGAGATACAATGCCATCAGTCAGGTTCCCTTCCAACAGCTTGAGAAAAACCAAACATGATAAACGGAAAGGATTATGCCATCTGTTATTTCTGAGTCTCTCACACAAACCCAGAAAACCCCAAGAATCAACTAGAATAAGAGTCCCATTCTGACTGGAAGCTTCTGTGGAAGCTTTTGTTGAAGACTGTATTATTCTTTCCAATATACTCTGTCTGTCCTTGGAGGAGGGCCCTATTTTCCAGCCCCACCGCCATGAAGCCTGACCAGAGCACTGCTTCGGCAAACCACTGTGAGAAGTGACACATGCCACTTCTAAGCAGAAGAGTTTAGGAGCTGGTGCCTTGGTCTCCAGTTCGCTTACCTCTCCCCTGAGATCACAAACTGTTCAGATAGAGGCCTCCCCATCAGCCTGGGTCCCTGACAGCATGAAGCACGGGCCCTTGATCCTTGATAAACAGGCAGTGTGGGCCCCAAACCAACCCTGTTGTTGCCAGTGCTGAGATGTGAGGGGTGCGCTCCTGCTGGAATCCCAGTAGTTGCCTGTCCCAGCTCTCTCTGGGGTCAGGTTCAATTCCATTTCACCATCCTCTACCATATTCATGGCAAAGAATTTCTGGCAATTAAACAGTTAGAAATGAGAAACATTAAAGCTTGGCCACTGTCTCAGGAGTGCTCACTGTACAGTTCAGTGAGGTGAGCTACTCCAATAAGGGATTTGCTCTTACTGTATTAATTTTAGGTTAATAAATGGAAGTACTAAGAAAAAAGAAAAATTCCCTTGTGAATAAATGACATTTATAAAGTGACTCAGAGGACCAGCTTGAAGACTCACTTCCCACATCAGGCGCTTCCCAGAGGTCTCTTACCAAAGAGCCCTGAGTCACTTGGCGCTGCCTTAGCGTTCCCTTCTCTGCTTCTATTTCTTCCACCCAGGGGGGTGGCTCCAGCCACCTCCTTGCAGCCACCAGCCAAAACAAAGGCTAGTCTAGTCCCTTCAAGCAGGAGAGCTCTGTGCAGAGCCTGAGGGGGAGGCTGGGTCGGAGCCGCCCTCGGGTCCCTGCAGGAGTGGCCCAAGCCAGGGCACAGGGCTGCCGGGGCTGGTGTGCACCCTGCATCAGGGCGGGTCTCTCCAAGGAACTGGAAGCCACAGGGCTGGAGTGAGGCTATGGACTGACACACGGGACAAGAGATCCTTGAGGGGATCAGAGGGTAGGACTGAGACCCTGAGGCTACAGCTGCTGAACAAGAGGTCAAGGCTGCCCAGGACGCGGGGCTGCCAAAGGCGCGCGCGTGCTGGGGGTGAAAACCAGTGGCTTCCACGAGGAAGTCTTCTGACAACTCCTGAGAATATCTGTCATTTAAAAATGAAGCTTTTAATATTTCAGTATTGCCTCTTTTTGAACCAAGTCTTTTTTTTTTTTAAGTAGGAATATGGTATCATTTTATGAACTCAGGAATAAGTGCCAGACAAAAACGTTAATCCGGAAACAGTCACTGGTAGTTAAAAACCAGCAAAAACAGTTCTTTCCTTGAACCTCCCACCCTCCCACTGGCACTGAAAATCTCACCCATTAGTGTTATTAAGACAAGAAAACCAGGGTGGTTAATGTTCCAGCTGGGCCCTGGTGCCAAGGTTCTGCCAGCCATTAAGGAGGTGATGGTGTGAGCGGAAGTGCCACAGAAACCTCCTCGTAGAGGCCAAGGGGATCGCGCAGGTGCATGACTCAGAGAAATGGCTCCCCCCTGTGGACCGAAACTCTACCCAGGAACTTCCCGAAGGGCACAGGTCAGGAGCCCCTCCTCACCTCTGCCAATTCACCCAGAAACCCCTTGAAACAAGCCCATCACAGTGCTACCAGCTGCCATCTGGTCTGTGTGCAAAGCCCTCAGCAGAGTGATGGTATTTCTAATTAGCCATTAAAAGATATCATCAGTGAACTGGGCCTAAAGATGCAAGACAACCCACATCCTTAAAAACCGAGAGGATAGTCTGGGATTTACCCGAAGACCAAGACAATGCTAGTCACTGCTCACCTTTTCCTCTGCAGACGTTTTCTATCCTCACTGAAGTTACTTCTGTTTCTAACCGGTACTGCTAAACAGCAGTGGAATTTTAAAAAGTTTTTGAAAGAGTTGAAGGAAAAGGCCAAAGGCTAGTGTAGACCATGCTCATTTTTCCAAGAGCATCACCGAAAGGCTCACACTCGTTTTGTATTACTTCACTCACATCGATACTGGCTTTCTGCAGCTGAAGATACAACCTGCAGCCCATGGTCTGAACTCCTGCCCCCCGCCCCGCCGCCCCGGTCTGGTGTGTACACACCTCCTGAGTGCCCGCGAGCTTAGGCAGGGGACGGACACCAGCATAAGGCTTTATGTACCCAACACACACGCAGTTTAGGTAAGACATACAAGGTGGGTGCTCACAAACACGACTCTAACTCTAGGCATCAAAAATCTCCCCTCTCAAAAAAACAAACAAACAAACAAAAAACTCCCCTCTCTAGAGCCTTCCTTTTCATATATTTAAGACCCACGAAATACTGTGTGATCGCGAATGTGCACACTATTTGCAATGTCAGATTTTCTGAAACCTCTAAAAAACTCAGCCAGCCAGATCTGTAGACTGCAGCCACACCCAGTACTTTAACCACTGTCCAGTTCAGTGACTTCACAGCCAGAGATCAAGCTATCCAGCGTTTTTCGACTTTCCCTAATGAGAATGCCAAATTCAAAACCATAAGCAGGTTTAAACTTCCTTCATTTATTAACTAGAGGAATTCCCCAGATATTTAGAATTCAAACTGTTTTGGAAACAGTTGGGCTTAAGCATAGCTCCCAAAGGGATACACACACTTCGAGGAAAAGTATGCTCAATACACAGCTGCCAGCAGCTTCAGGTACTTGCAAAGGAAGAACAGTCCCGAAATACAGGCAACAGCTTTGGCCTACACTGCCGGGCTGGCCTAACGACTGAGGAATGTACCAGGCGGACGAGGCCCCGGGAGGCTTCCTCACTGCACTCTAGATGGAGTCAGCGCAGACTCAAAGTTCAAGATGGGCAGGGCAAACCCCCGATGTCGGAAGTCCGAACCCTTGTACTTGATCATATGACCCAGTACTTACTTTCTGGAAACAGGGATTTACTGTTATAGTTTCTAACAATAGTGAGGCATAGCGAACAGAGAGAAAATTCAACTGGATGTCTCAGAAAAGAGAGTATGTGTCGGAAGACCAGGCTGCTTAAAAAACAAAAGCAAACGTGCTGGAATGACTGGGAGCAGAAATGGCATTAGGGTCATTTCTAGAAGAAGACATGCCCCAGCCCTCGGTTCCCCAGCTTCTCCCCTGGAAGGGCTGATGACACAGGGTGGGCCAAGAGGAAGCCTGTCCTGGTTTACACACCTGTCCAGCGTGATGGACACCAGGTGCCACTGTGGGCTCCTGCACCAGAGTCCCCGGCACAGGTCAGCTGCAGGGAATGACTCACTGAGAACCCACAAGGCTCCGTAAGAGAAAGGTACAAGGCAAGAGATCCTGGGGGAATCAGTAGAAGGGAAAAAAAAAAACAGACCGTGTTTGGCTGGTTAATAAAATGGGGCATCCCCAAGATGCTGACACATATTCCGCTGAAGTCGTAAGAACTGACAGACTTCATGACAATAAACCATTCCCCACAGACCTGATCACCCCAGGCCTCAGGAGGGCACACCATCATCTGGCAGAGAAAGTTCCTTCCCAGCATCCCCACTGCCAAGCTCTCCCGTAAGCAGGGTGGCTAACAGTTCCCGGTTCCAGCATAAAATGGGGGGCTGCACAGTGTTTTGGGGAGGGTCTCTCAGGCTCACGCACAGGATGAGGGTGGGCTCACCCACTCAGAGTTCCTATAACACGGGTGGCTCGGCCCTTGCAGACCAGTGAGATCCCCTATAAAGGCAGCACCAGGGAGGGATTCGGTCTGGGGCCAGACTGCCTGGATTTAAATCCTGGTTCTGCCACACCCTAGATGGTGACTTCGGCAAGACGTGCCTCTGTGCCTCAGTTTCTGTGTCTGCAAAATGGGGTGCCGACAGAACCTACCACAAAGGCTTGTCATGAGGCTCGGCAAGCTGAAAGAAATCACGAGCTCAGACAGTGCCTGGCACATGCCCGGTGTTCCCGGTACATGGCCCACCCTCCCGAATGGGATCGGGCCCCCGCAACCTCCCGACCTGCACCAGAACGGCCACTTCTGGGGTTGTGCCCGAGGCATTCCTTTGGCCATTTAGAGCCTCCTATTCTCTAAAGCCCGCCTGGCATGAAGCCATTTGCGTCACCTTCAGACAGCAGTCTTCCATGTAAAAGTAGCAGGCAGGGTGTGGCGGGGAGCCAGGTCTTCCTTCAACGCCGTCACCCTGACCGTGACCAGCCCTGTGTCCGTGGAGTGTGAGGTTCACGTCTCTGAAGTGGGCTGATCAGAGTATCTGCCTCACGAGGTGTCACAAAGGGGAACGAAATCCACGCAGGGGAAGTGAGGCAGAACCGCAAACCCTCACTAGGGCATAGGAAGCATTATTATTATTATTATCCTATTGGTCAACAGTTATTTTTGGGCTCTCAAAAGGCTCTTTTTCTCCATGAGGCCACAAAAAATGATCTTTGAGCACCAGTAACTCTCTACAGATTGAAGCTGGTCCAATGGCAAAGTAAAAGGTGGGAAAAAAGCACTGGACAGGAAGCCAGGAAAACATGGGTGCTGGTGTCGGCTCCCGCCTAACTGGTTGTGAACACACAGTTTGCTGAACTACTCCAGCTTCAGCAGCTCAGGCACAAAGCGACAGGGGTGGGCTTACAGACCACCACGGTCATTTCCAGTACCATAAGGCAGTCACTTTAAGCACCCGATCACCTCTTACCACCTTCTCCCAGACCAGGGGCTCCCGTGGAGCAGGCAGCTCCCCGAGTCCTACTCTCCTCTAGTGGGAGGCCAATGGGGGATGGGCAGAGGGGAAACGCGGCAGGAAGGCCAAACACAGTGGTTTAAAGGTGGTAGGAGAGGGGCTTGTGGGTGGCTCAGTTGGTTAGATGTCCGACTCTTGGTTTCAGCTCAGGTCATAATCACAGGGTGGTGAGAGCAAGCCCCACTTCCCACTCCGTGCTCAGCAGGGAGTCTGCTTGGGATTCTCTGTCTCCCTTTCCCTCTGCCCCTGCACTGGCTCGCAAACAAACAACCAAACAAAAACGGCAGAAAAGAAGGTCACATCCAATCACAGTGCTGAGTAGACTAGGGGCTGGGGGACATACCCTTGGGCAGCACACAGGGACTTGTCCAAGGGCCAATGTTGGAGGGTGTGGACTAGACTGGTTCCCTCTTCTCATTGTCTTGTTTTCTCCATTCCATGGAGGAACCCAGCAGCTCTGACATTTCATTTACAGCTCCGGAGTATCTCTCTCTCTTGGAAACACAGCAGAGCCGTCCCCACTCCAGTCTTTCGGCTAACAGCTAGACAAATGAGGCCCTCTCCTGTCCTTAGCTTCAGAGAGGGATCCTGTAATCAAAGCCCCCTTTTTCAGTTCTGAAAATCCACAGCCATAAAAAGGGTGCTTTCTTTCTTAGGTACTTTTGCTACCCGTCCTAGACAAATGAAACACTTGATCGTGAAGAATTTCTTGGCCATACAACAAACAACACAATAGAATACAAAGTTTTCATCGTTTTGAAGTATTTATAAGCTGGTTTCTTACCTATTTTAGGGAGGGTACCAGCTGATTCACCAATGCTCCTTAGTATGAAGTCTCCAGCTGGAGAAGCCAGCAACAGGAGATGCTCCTTTGGAAGGAGTTTAGTTTCAGGCAGGAGTCAAAAGTCACATCCCTTTTATTTCAAAACATAAACCATATGAAACTGTCCTACAAAATTAATATTTGCTGCTGTTTATTCTCTGTTCTTTGGTGAATTATTAAAGTCAGGCAATGTAATTCTCTCCTCAGTTATAAATGGCCCCAGAAGGCTGATTTGCATCCATCCAGGGGCACTTATTTCTGATAAGTACTCTTATTAATGATCTAATAAAATGTCTTGTTTTGTTATGATCAACCAAGTGATTCAAATGATGTTTAAAAATTCAGCACTCCAACCCAACAGCCTGGTGATGAAGCTGCTAAGCTGACATTAATTTAAAGTGATTTTCAATTTTCCTTGGCATTATCAGTGAGATCATGGATGGATAAAAAAAAATTTTTTTTTTTTTTAAATTTTGGTCCCATTGCTGTCAAAAGCAATCTTTTACCAAGGTTCAGTAAAACTGATCTGATTAGAAATGATAATCACAGATCGCAAAGGCCAGGGGTAAGAGGTGCTAGTAAGATAAATTATTTGATAATCATAGATAGCAAAGGCCAGGGGTAAGAGGTGCTGGTAAGACAAATTATTTGGCGGTCAACCACAGACATCCTACATTGGCAGGCAGGCTGCAGGCATGGGCAATGAAAATAAAGCTATGTCAACACCAAGAATAACACTCACGAAAAGAACTCATCCAGTTTCACGCCTCCTAACTTCCTGACCTTTGTTCCCAAATGCCCTATAGCAGAGGTGGCCATTCACAGAAGCAAGGGCTAAACCCTATTGTGCCTCTGTGACACTGACACGGGTAGGAATAAAAAACGCCCTGACCATCTGGAAGGCCGGCTATGTGTGGGTGCTACCAAGCTGATGAATGAGTTGGACACACACACACACACACACACACACACCCCACACCCCACCCCTGTGGAGAAACTCAGGGCCCGGAAGCTTAACAGGACAGAAGTAATGGATTTCGGAGGTAATGCTGAACCTGTCTGTATTCTGCAAAAATAGCTCTTCCTTCTCCTGGAACCCAGAACAGATGGTTGCCTGATTTTTTTTTCCTTCACCCTTCTTCGAAAATAATGCTCTTTAATCTCTGCTAAAACTAAAGCACTTAACAAGGAGTCTCATTCTGCCAGCTCCCCAAACCGGAGAAGTCATATTCATATGCTTTTATTTATCCTCATCTATCACTGGGATTAGCAGCCGGGCTCACTCAAGCTCTCAAGAGGTAAGATGAGACAGTTCCTTCTAGAAACTAACACCTTGTTCAAGATCTGACATCCAAGATGTGCAGAGCAGCATACTGGGTCACGAAGTAAGGACAGGATGGGCGGAAGGAAACAGAGACCCTCGCTGCTCTCAAGGGGAATCAAGAAACAGAACACACATGCTCGGGCCACCGAGGGGCAGGACCAGCTCTGAGAACTCACCGTGGCGGACCAGGGCAGGCAGTTCTGGACGGGGAGAATGTGGAGAAAACTAGGATAAGGTTTTATCAGGAACATAATGACTGGGAAGTGAATCGAAGGGAAAACCGCAGTTGGGGAAAAAGAAGAGGAGGGTTATTCCTGCTTCCGCCGGACAGCCCCGGATGGCTGGAGAACGCTTCTGAAAGGAAGGTGGAAGGGCTGGACAGCGTGGACACTCCTCATATTCGAGCAAAATCGAAGTGGTGGATAACCTTCCTGTTTTGGGGGCCATGGAAGCGGAAATGGTGGCTAAACGGGAGAATGAGATTTCATCCTGGCCTATCTGCCAGCTACTTAGTATGATGGATTTTAAACAAAAGAATTAAAATTAACCTCTACATTCTAACAGCCCCCACTTCAAATTCCCCTTTCTCAAATTCACCTTTTCACAGACAGGATTATTTGTGAACTTTTCATAATGCTTTCAAGGAACTAGGATGAACTCTGAGTCTGGCTTACGCACCCAAATTCTATCAAGAAAGAAACTCGTAGAACACGTTGGGTTTAGTTTCAAGAGACAAACACGCTCTGTGGGACATCAGGCCCATAGTGTTTTCGGAGGCTCAAGCGGGGTGTCCCTGGCAGGCCTGCTCTGCCCTCACCTGCTTCTGCTCCAGAGTGCAGGGCCCCCCCGGGCCTGAAACACTGGCGCAGGTGGGACTCTCCAGTCACAGATGCAGCTTGCACTTGACAAAGTAAGTGCATATTTATATTTGGCTCAGGGAAAAACAAATGACATTAGGGGAGGAGTTTGTAAATATAAAGTGTGATCCCAAAAAGGAATTTGCAACCTTTTCGACAAGCTGTCCCTTCCTGCTAAGTTCTCTAGGAGCTCCTGACCACATGGGACACTTTCGGGAGAGGAAGGAAGGAGACATCAATGGATATGATTGAGAAAACTAGGAACTTTGCATCTTATGTAAGACACAATTTAATTAGGGGCAAGAGTCCCCAAATTTCCTCATCAGAAAGAAAGAGAAGTTGTGCCAGTCTGGTATTCCTCAGAAACCACGCTTCCAAACCCCAGACCAACGGGTGAACTGATCTCATTTCTGAGAGTGAAAGATCCTATTCACACACCATCAACATTAACTTTGTAAGTCTGTGCATTTGCCTGGATCTGAGCCATGGCTGGGACACCGAAGCAATTAGTCCTCTTCCTCCACCTGGTCATGGGCTCGTGAGGTGAGGGGTGGGGGTGGGAAAGTCAGCAGGAACTCAGCTTCAGATTGTCAGTGAAGAGGGTGCCCCATGCTCAGGAGGCAGGCGAGGCCACAGAGAACAGTGCTAGCACATTCACTGTTGTGTGACACAAGGGGGTGCAGGCAGGAATGTGACAGGAAAGACAGCAGGACCCAACTAGTGAGGGGCTGCATAGGTCTGGGATTTGGAACTTTGTCCTCCACAGTATGAAGAGGAATAACTTCACCATCAAAGTGACAAAACCAGGTTTGCCTTTTAGAAGATCACCTCCAGGATACCTGTAAGGTTTAAGCCAAGTAAGGACACACGTGCCCTGAGTGTGTCTGTGTATGCACTTCACTTGCTGGCAGGCAGAGAGGCTCACAGGGTCTGGGGAGAGCTGGTAATCACCAGGACAGTTCTGAGGGGGCGGTGGGGCCCCGGATCCCACAGACTGCCACCAAGAGGCCAGGCAGAGCTGTGCCTCCATGACCGCCTGCCAGAGGCCACAGAGGGAGCTCGTGCAGCGAGCCAGGTGACAACAGCTCAGAGGCGGAGCTGCAGCAGTGAGAGGGGCAGATCGGAGAGGGAGCGTCAGCCGTGGCCTAGCAGAGTGTGGAGGTTGCTGGGAAGAGGAGTCCTGGAGGATTCCCAGATTTCTGCCCAACCACCTGAATGCTTCCATTCCCGGGAGCAAGAATACAGAAGGAGGGACATGCGGGCAAGACTGTGCATCTAGTCTGAGTCAGGAAGAACCTGAAATCTCGGAAGGCATACAGCAGGTGCTGAGAGACAGAGAGACATGGAGCAGTCCGAGGGGGAGGAATGAGGGGAGCATGTGTCCTGGGGAGGGGACCATGTGTCCTGGGCAGGAGAAATGAGGGGACCTGTGTCCTGGGGAGGAGATCATGTGTCCTCAGCAGGCGCTGAGAGGAGATCTCAGAGCAAGGAGAGTACGGGATGTCGGGGAGGTGCCCTGGGGATCCGAGGAAATGGCCAGAGAGACAAGGAGCAGTCCAAGGGGAAGGAATGAGGGGACCATGTGTCCTGGGGGTGTGGTAGTCAGCAGAGACCAGGGGCAGACACTCTGCCGTTCGTGTCCCACCAAACAAACATTTCATCCTAAAAAGCAACAAGGAGATGGCTAAGCAGGAAGAAAAAGTGAGTCTCACCCTGGTATGACTTGCACTTCAGAATGTCGCACACAGCATATTAGCTACATGCTCAACATGCCAGCCCCAAGCATCTACTTGAGAGAAAAGAAAAGTCCCAAGGAGTTCTTTATCTGAGGAGTGATTACAACAAACAGTCAGTACAAGGTCACGATGAGGAAGAATGGGAACAATACAGCCCTGTCGATGCGGCTGGGGGGCTTTGGGCGGGGGGGGGCTGCAGGGAAGGAAATGAGCTGGACAATGCACAGATGTCTACATTTTCGCTGCCAGCAGCTCAGACAAACAGGAAGACCTTAAACTTCTCCAACTGGGAACGCTCGGTTTTGCCTGATGAGCAGGGGGGCCGAGCACATGACTGGAACACAAAAACAGACGGTTGTGATTAAGGCTGCGCTCCACACAGAACCTATATGCAGCCTTGCTCACCCAGAAACTCAAGCCTGGCTCCCCCTGCGCCCAGACCACGCTCCCGTGGCCCTCCTCCCCAGGCTGGTCCATGCGGCTCGTGGGGTGGGGGGCTGTGAAGTCCTAAGAGCAGCACCGACCCACGGGATCTTACCAGGCCAACACGTGCAATTTCACAATTTTAAAATTTCCTGCTGATAACCTGCAGAGAACCTGTGTGCATTAGGCTGTAAGCAGGATCTGAAGAGAAAATGGCTAACATAATCATCCACGCGAGAGGCTCTGTGCCACTAACTGTATCACAGCACAGGTATAAGAACTGTTAGAAATCCTTCCCATCTCACAAGTTAGGAATCTCACAAAATATTTTTTTCCTTGTAGAAGGTTCTATATTTTTTTCTCCCTCTTGAGTAACTATGCAAACAAGGACTATTTCTTGAAGTAACTGAAGTTTCAGAGCCTCTCTGGGAAGGTGCCCCTTACTGTTAAACAGAAACGCTGTCTGCTCGAACCATACATAGCAGGGTTTCTCAAGCTCAGCACCTTTGACATTTGGGGCTGGATAGTTCTTTGTTAGCAGGGCTTGTCCTGCAAGTTGTAGGACGTTGAGCAGGGCCCCTAGCCTCCTCCCACTATATGCCAGTAGCACTCTCCCAGTTGTGACAGTAAAAAGTGTCTTTCGAGACTGCCAAACACCCCGGAGGGACAGTTTGCTCTAGAAGGTACCCATTTGTGGTTAAGGCCCAAGACCTAGACTGAGGTGAGGTTCAAGCCCTAGGTATGGCACATACTAGCAGAATAAAGTTGGGCAAGTAATAACCTCCCTATGCCTCAATTTCCCTAGCCATCAAATGGGGTAATACTACCTACTTCACAGAGTTGATATGAAGATTAAATGAGAAAATACACACAAAATGCTTTGCACAGAGCCCAGCACTTAGCACACACTCAGTAAATGATATCAGCGGCAGTGGTTAAAGAAGAGAGCTGTAGAGCCATGACTTTGGAAGACAGAATTGAGCATGTCACTCATTTGGCCATAAGGTAAGACAAACCGCCCACAGAGCTCATGTCTAAAGAGTCTGTACAAGGTCACTTAGGGCAAGTATGCTAGAAATACAGCCACTTATTAATACTAACCTGTGATGGGGTTGGGGGAGAATAAAGAGAAAAGAAATGAAATAGAAAAACTGCTATATACCAAAGACAGATTACCTGACACAAAGTGGAAAAGGTAAAACTTCACACCTTTGAAAAACTACCTGGGCCACCAATTAAAATAAAGAGCAATCTGGGGTATGGGTACAATGGTAAGAATGAGCACCTTAAACAGCTGAAGATGGTGGCCCCTGGGAGACCAAGGGGATGTCCTCAGTGGATGCAGCCAGGAGGACAAACAACAAGGAGGCAGGACGGTGCCTCCTGGACAAGAGCAGTCTCACAGCTTGTTCCTGTCAGTACCGCGGGGCCTGTTGCCGAGGGTGGCAGAGCCCCCCATGGCCTCCCGAGGGTCCACCAGCATCAAGGGCCGCGATGTGGAGCTGCAGACAACGATCTCGCCTCCTAGACATTCCTTGGCCCTCAGCAGGGCTGGCAGGACTTCACGCTGCTGAGTGGGAACCTTCCCGGATCGGAAGAGGCCTCCTTCAGCCGCTGGCCCCGCAGCCTAGCTCCACCACCTCTACACACACACACACACACGCATGCACATGCACACACACGGACACGAGAGCACCTCTCCTGCTCAGCCAGCATGGCCTCTGCTTCCCATGCAGCCTGGCTTTGGACGCAAGAATCAGAACGCAAGCACAGAGCCAACCAGCATCTGAGCTTTCTAGGGTTTGGCAATAGTGACTTTATCCAGGAGCCGGAGTCCGAAAGAAGCTGTTGAAAACAGTCATCTGACTCACTGAGAATGCAACACTACATTGGAGATATCTCCTAATTAACCATTCAAAAACACAACCGAGCCTTTCTTTGGGAGACAAAGCCTGCAAGTACGTGCTCAAAGACCCCCTTCACTGCCTGTTTTCTGACCGGGGTTTCACATGTATCTCAGTGACACACAGTTGTCTACTATGTCATTCAAATGCACCATGTTTTTTCTTTTCTCATTAAAGGAAACTGAATAATAGTAGTAGGATTGTGCACAGAGTGGAGGGCTGCGCCCATTAACATTCAACAATGTGCCCACACATCCATCATCTAAGCCTCGGTCTTGTCCACTCAAAAACCCAGTGAAGGCAAGGGGCCGTTTTATCCTGATATACTATGATGTTGTTGTCAGCTGAATGCACTCTAAGAACCAAATGAGGAAAACAAGACAACCCTCCATTCTTTCCTGAAGGAAGGCTACATAGTGCCCTCCGTTTGACCCCAACATCCAATCAAAGACATCACATGGCATTTACATCCCAGGGTAATTTGTGTAAGATTAAAATTTCTCCAGCACAACTTAAAAAGCAAAATATTTGACGTAAGTACAGTACCCAATGCACAGGAGAGGTTAGAAATGAGAAAAACATTAAAAAAATGGATAGTTAACTTAAAATATCCTAGGCCATTTCGACACACTCCCGAAAGTTGAATGCTAAACTCACTTTGTCAGAATTAATTTGGGAAACATTTAGCCCTGCTTAAAGGAGAACTGGACTTCCCCAGCCAACATTTTGTCAAGTCACCATTTCCATAGTTTGTTCCTGTCAGTGTTCCATCTGAGTAACTAAGTATTCCTCTCCCGCCTTGGCTGGGAGGACTAACATGGGGCCAAACACCTTGGAGACAGAAAAACAAACGAACCCAGTTACTAGGTTTTAAACTCAGTTCTGTCTGGAAATCAGGAAGCAAGATCAAGCTTCAGGGAAGCTCTCAGGCTGATGAGATTTTTTTTTCAAAAGTTCAAATGAGAAGTTGTCCAGAGCTCAGAAGTGCAGAAGGCTAAGAAATGGCCATGAGGATGGCCTCCTGGGGGCACGGTCGGCCTCCACTGCTGCGGACAGTTTTTGATTCCAAAGGATCAGAAATTTGGATCAGTGTCCTGCCTTGTTATTTCCCCTGACTCTTCTGTGTTTGCAAATTTCATGTACGTCTCTGCCTAAACACGGATCTAGAGGGCCAATTTCACTGTAACTCTAGTGGAGCAAAGGAATGGAAGATTTTAGATTTTACCTCATTCATAGGGAAAGAAAGGAAAAAATGTGAAATGTACAAATGTCCTTATTACAACAGTTTTTCCCATCAAAAAAGGAACTGAAAAATGTCATTCAACTAGAAAAATCAGCTATCAGCAATCCCCCACCCCCACCTGGCTCCCTCCCACCCTTGCTTTATTAGTTCACATACACGAAGCTTACTGAGCTGCCCAGCTAAGAATGTAAAGTCACAATGCTTCCAGCTCTGAGTCCTGAAGAGAGCAGACAAGGGACGGGAGCTGGGGTCATGAAGAGTAACATCTAATATTCACCAGTCTCAGCTTTTCTGTCCTCCTGTTTCTCAGTCCTGATAACCCTCTCTCTCCATTTTCTGAATCCGACAGCGGCCAGGACTTTCCATTCGTTTCTGCTGATCTCTGAACCACAACCATCTGTCTAAAACTCGACCTCCCTCTAGGGTGCCTGCGCTCCCAGAAACAAAACCCTGAATGTTTGAACCCACGCACTTCATGTGGGCATTCAGCTACAGAAGTGTGTCTGCTGTGGGCTTCTGAGTTCAAATACACCTACTGGGCAGACTGCCTTAACTTGGTTTGCACACTCCCTCCTTGATGCTCTCCGGCTGTTCTTACTGTCCTTTACTGTGCGTTTCAGCTCAGTGTCACGTCGTGCATGTGCAGCAGACCACGCTGACAGTCCTCACAGAGTGGCACGTGCCGTGCTGCGTCTGGCACACCCAGCGGCTGGACTCCTGCGTGGCTTCCAGACCTGCGTCGCAGACGCAGACCCTAAGCTCTGGGCCGTGTGAGCAAATCAATAAACACAGAGGTTTCCATTAAACTCCAAGAGGGAGCTTGGATGAGAGAGATGTAATTCTATTTTAACAGTGTCCTGTTAACATAACCTGAAAAACTACTTCAGAAATGTGTTCTTCAACTGGACACGACCAACCAAATGTTAATTAGCACGGCCCTGTCAAAGGCTAGCACCTTCATACCTGAAAATTACATGTTTAACCGCACCAAAAAAAAAAAAGTTTACTCATACCAATACCTGGAATCCTGTACGGACTGAAAAGTACTTTTCCTGGTGACCTCATTTAACTGCCACAGCATTCCTGTGAAAGTATGGAAAGAACTGATAAACTCCAGCACTCTTCCCTAAAGCGTGAAGCTTCCAGATGACCTCGGCCAGGTGCTGTATGGTGTGGCTAACCAGGCCTTGGTGCGGAATGGAGCCCTGCCTCAGCTGGATGACGAAATGCTCACAGGTTTAAAAGCAGAAAGCATGACACAAGGAGACAGGTGAGAGGATTTGTGAAACAAACCACTGAACTTTCAAAATACTATATATTCTCAACAAGGGAAATCATCTGACAGACTGAACCATGAATTTATGCAGTGCAGAGAATTTACAAAAGCAGCAAAGTATGACTCATAGCCACAAAATGTTTTGTAACATCCTTGTAAAAATCCGCCTTACAAATGTTGCGGCTCTTCCAAAAGCACTTGTCTTTTTGTTTTAGATATTCACTCACTTAATGATTTGTCAAAAATAATTTATAAAATCTACCTGAGGTATAACTTCTGGAACTAGAAGAAGAAAGGGAGAAAAAGAAACAAAACCCCATACAGTGGACTGTTTGGATCCTATTTTGCCTACACCAGCAGTATTACCAAAAAGAGAGATTACCATGTTATTCCTTCTGATGCTAAGTCAAGCCATAAGATCCAATAAGCACTTTGTTTTTAGTATAATTACTCAAGGGCACCCCAATTCATAGCTAAATACCATCAGTAGGAACTTTTCTAAAACTACAAATAATTTTGTCATGAAATTTTATTTTTTTATTTTTTAAATTAAAAAAAAGATTTTATTTATTTATTTGACAGAGAGAGAGAAAGATCACAAGCAGGCAGAGAGGCAGGCTGAGAGAGGGGAGAAGCAGGCTCCCCGCCGAGCAGAGAGCCCAATGTGGGGCTCAATCCCAGGACCCTGAGACCATGACCCGAGCTAACAGCAGAGGCCCAACCCACTGAGCCACACTGGTGCCCCTGTCATGAAATTTCAAACAGGTTTCTCAGAAATGCCAGGTGATTGTTAAAAGTCACCCCCACCTCAAATTCTAAATTCTCTGCTCAAATTGTATCATTAGTACTTAAAAACAGCTAATTAACTGATTTTGGTTTTACATACAAGTGACCTTAGTCAACTGTTTCTCCAGTACTCCTTTTGTGGAGAAGGTCATAACCGTTAAGGTCCACATGAAACCAAGCTGAAAGATAAGGAGTCATTCTGAGAGGTATGTCTATAAACAGAACCGGGAGCTGGAGAGTATCATCCTGGTACGATGTCTTCATCAATCTCTCTCCTGATAAGGACCCATCGTTTAGTGAGATTATGTGCCCTGAGTTCTAGAGCTACTGGTAAGATATTGAGTCAGTGGTTCTTCTGGGAAGTTTCCAGTTCCATGGTTGTTGACTCTGTACTTACTGGGCCAGACATTATTAACCACTTTTATAGCATGAACCCCAAACTGATCACAACACTCACACGGTCTCACCCTTGGTTATGAACCACACCTAACCCTCCTGAGAATTTCACATGCAGATACGAAGATGCTGGTTCATGGTGACTCACAGGACTGGGGTTGTTTCTGAGCAGTTCTTGTGTGTTAGGAATAATGCCCCCACAGCCCTGCCTGTCAATGGTGTCCCCTCAACCACAAGTGACTTATTTCACAATCAGCAGCCATGGCTAAGGACTTGAATAAGCAATAGGTCATTTTTCGTTAGCAGACTGTCAGGTTCCCTCCCAATATCCATTCTCCTCTTCTTCACGTGAAATACCTATGGCCAGGAAAGTAAGATACTCTCCTTGAGCTCAAAATTTAAGGGGCTCTCAAAAACTGATTAATCATGATAAGTAATATTTTAATATGCAATCATGTAAAAACAAATCAATTAATTTCAAAATCCACAATGAACTAATATAAAATTAAAGACTAGGTCAGCATTACCAATTTTTCCTTTTACCTCAGACTCCAATATGGCACTATAACATTGTATTAAAATATCATTTATCTTAATTATTGGGTGTTTTGGTGTACTTTTAAATTATGCACAAACGTGAGTGGCTTACTTACCTTACCATATTCATTCGTGGCCCTGAAAGGAATATCTTAATGGCAGGGGGAGAGGAGGTTGGCAACTGCGTCCAGCTTAAAAAAAAAAAAAAAAAAATCTACATTTCCTTTGCATATGGGGTGGCCAGTGAGACTTAAATGGACAAGATGGGGAGAAGTTTCTTGGAAAGCTATTTAAAAGGATCTGCTCTGTCACACAAACACACATACACACAAAAGCAACTACGTGAGGCGGAGAATGTGTTCATTAACTCAGTGGTGGGAATCATCACGTTGTAACCTTAAATTTATTATAATTTTATTTGTCACTTATACCTCAATGAAACCGGGTGGGGGGAAAAAACACCCTGATAAGAACAAAGGACCCGATTCAGCTCTGATACTAGCTTTTCCCCTTTGGGGAAAATGACCATGAAAGCTCTGCTGGGGACTTATCAGATGATACACCTGGTGCTAGGGACTGTGGAGCAAGAGGACAGAAGGCACCTGCATCCGTGACAACATCCTGGTCAGCCTGTCTTGGGACTCTTTATTACCCGAAAACAACACAACTAGTTCGCTTAAAGCACTATAAGTGGGCCTCCGTTCACTGATAAGTGCTGCTCTCAACGGACTGACCAGGACTACTTTAAAAAAGAAAAAAAGCTAATCACAGTGATGAAACCATCACCTTCACTTAAATGGGACTGTTCTGAAGAGACAGACGAACATCTCCAATACTTCTCTTTCCATCTTATTAACTAAAGCCCTAGTGTTTCCACCCAAAGGATTCCAATGTCAGTTTATTATTAGGAAGTCCATGTGCTGGCTTCCCGAGTAATTAGAGGCAAAGATGAGGGAAGGCTGTGGACCAGAGGCACAGCCCCCCCTCAACCCCCACACCGCTGGTGAGGGTCTCCTGCTAGTTGCCGACTGCCAAGAAGACAGAGCAGCCAAACCCATGGTAACCCAAGAGCCCGATTCTGGGAGACTGGGCAGTGCACCAAAGGATCTCAGAGGCTCCTCTCCTGTCCTCTCCTTTGTGGAGTCTGCAACCCTCGGCTGCCTTGGGCCATTAGGGCTTCGTGGCTCAATCACAGCAAAAAGTAACAGTGCAATCATCTTTTCAAAAACCAAAACTTCAGAGGGCGCCTTGCACATTCCTGATATTGTGCTCCCCACAAAAGGGTAACACCTCCATGTGGAAGATCTGTCTGGGAACACTGAACATTAAGCCTTAACATATTTTTAAATTATATTCTTAAACAAATGAAGCTTTGTTCCATCAGGTATGGCAGTAATTCAAACCAGATGAACAAAGTGTTGCCTGGTGACATTCCTTAGAAGACGTGTGACAAATATATAGGAGAATAAATCAGAAGAAACACCAGTGTTCATTTGTAAACGTACTGCTAACACTGTGGGAGCCAGGGAGGGGGGTGTGGGCCTGGGGAGCTTGTGGGGGAGGTAAGTAAAAGCATAACTTTTCAATGTCCCTGAACAAAGGAAATGGGGGGGAAGCCCTCTCTGGCTAGGAAGATGTTAGTGCAGGAACTAAAGGCTCCTATTCCAAGGTCAGAGCCCCCTTTTCAGCAGAAGAAAAGAAAAGAAAGCGTCATTTACATTTCTCCCCGCTTATATGGGTTGTTAAGCAATAAGCCAAGTGCCAAAACCTTAATCTGCAGGATCAGCTCTGAAAAGAGGAAGAGAATTCTGCCAAGCATTTATCAACACCTAAAATTGTTTCTTTCCATTCCTAGAACTAAAGCTGTTTTATTAAATTTATAAACCTGAGGTCCACTGCTCCCTCCAAACCTGCAGGCACTCCTCAGATTTTAAGCCATTGCTCTCAGAAAGCAAGGGTTGGGGGGGTAAACCCCACGCCAAGGAGGCTGTTAGAACAAAGACTGGAGGTCCCTGTAGGGTGCATCCCTGCTCCAGCTGTGACCCTTGGCAGGGCGACTCCCCCCACAGCCCAGATGGCACCCTAGGAAGGAGAAGCTGGGCAGCTGTGGCCACACCATCATGTGACCCCTAGGGACTGGCAGAGGGGGAGGAGGGAGCAGAGGGAAGGGATGAGCAATGCTGTGGCTGCCATGCCCCCAAAAGCCATAAGTGAGGGGATCTCTGAGACCTGGATCCCCTCCTAGAGGGAAAGCAAAAGCAGCATCTAGGAGCCAATGGCTAAAAGAACAGGCACGGGCAGTTTCCTGGGCCTGGACCCAGCAGTGTGCTGAGGCCAGAGAGAGGAACAGGAAGTCTGTGGGATCCTGGGAAGTACACTGGTACAGAGAAGAGAGCACTGGATGGGGAGTCCAGCAACATACTCCCCTAGCCAGCTGTGTGTCCCTGGGCAAGTTGCTTTGCCCTTTCAGGGCCTTTGGCTGTTCCTGCCCAAATGAGGTCATTAGAAAGCCAACTGTCAAGGGACCCTCCCAGCTATAATGTCCATGATTCAGTGATTCCTTATCCTCAAGCCTCACCCATCCCTGGTGCTGACTCACTCCTGTTGTGACTGCTGGGTTTTCTTTTCTTGACCATCCTTCAGATTCAAAGCAAAACAGGAACATAAAGGCAGAACTCCAGATGTAGGGGCAATCTTCCCTACTTCCCATGTTACTGAGCCCGCTGCAGATCCTTAGGGGAGCAATGGCCTAAGCTTTGGCTCCCAGGGCAACTTTGAAGCCCAGGGCCTCCTCTGCCCCATCAGGCCTTTGCCGTCCCCCCCACCCCCAAACCCTTGGCTCTGGCAAAACTCCCTGTTCCTGCCAACCCGTGCTGGGGGAGGTAGGGGCTGTGACGAGGCCCAGGGATTTCATTTAGAGAAACCTGCCAAAATCACACAGCCGCCTCAACTTAAGCTTTTCAAATCTTAGAATATTATTTTTTGCCCTGTACTGTAAGTCCATGGCAAAACTTAAAAGCTTTAATAGCATTTTTATTTCAAGTTGAACAAGTTTGCTGGAATGTAGGAAGAAAAACCATCAACTTCTTAGGAGTAACTGGGAAGAAACCCCATTTTTCAGTGTCCCAGGACTGTTCCCCATTTCATTTTAGTTCTTTGTATCCCACAAAAAGGAAATCAGACTTCATCTGAACCTTAGCACACACCACAGGTGAGACATAAAGGAGTGGTTTTGCCAAGGAATCAGAGACAGCTCTGACTTAGAACACAACACTTAGCAAACAAGTGGATGAGGCCCCTAGATTTCCACTAAACTCTGACCCTGAGTAAATCACTGTGGGGGAAAGAGAGATAAAGATAATCCTCAGAAACCCCCTCTGGTGCAGAGACCCCCCACCCCCATCTCAGTTTTGGCCCAGCTTGTCTCATTGCCCCACAAAGGAGAGAGGGAAATGAAGAAGTGCAAAGACCTAGGGCCCCCTTCCCACCAGAACCAACAGCCAGGGGAGAAAGCCATCCATAGGGGCTCCTCCCAGCACCACCCCCTCCCCCGGGGTCCCTGGGTGCCTGCTTTGCCTATAAATTCCCAACCCCACCCACTCACTGATGCCTTCCCCACCCTGGAGCCCCCTGGAGAGGAAGTGAGGGAGGTCTAGTGCTTGCTTCCCTGCCAAGCCTGGCTGGGGATGTCTGTGGACTCCCATACACTAACCACAGGCACATCATGACTGCCAGGCCTGGACTCCATTACCACCGTCCCTTATCCCCAGCATGGCCGGCTAAGGGCTCCTCCACAGGCCTGACTGAAGACAACACCATTTCCACAAGACAACAGGCTCCGGATTCTGACACGAACTGCTAACAATCTCTAGAATACAATCCAAATCACAAGCTGGAGCCTACTAGACTCAGTTTTAATCATCAGACTGTCTCTTCAAAGCCCTGGAGCCTGTGCCAAAAGCAGACCAGTGCCACAGACCCAAAACGGCCCAGGGACCAAATGTGATCACGTGGTGAGTGGTGGTGGCCCGCAACAGCATGGGGGATGAAATCCCATGGGGGGCAGGGAGAGGTGTCAGTATGCAAGTGGAAACCGACTAGGGCTCTGCCAACTATTGTTGCCTCTACGGTTCAGTCAGCCAGAGGCCCCAGCAAAAAGACACCCTCCACCCCGCCCCTGCAAGGAAGTCTTTCAAGGAGACCGAGGAGGACAGTTTTCTCCTTACCTCCAGAAGAAACTCCAACAGCTTACAGAGCCAGCCCAAGTTTTCCCCCCAGTCTCAACCAGGGCCTGTCATACTCATTCTCCTACAGATGGAAACAGAATCCTGGCTTCTCAATGGTTTTATTCCCCTGCCACCTTGCAAACTACCTATATGCTCGTGAAGGCTTTAAAATTATCAAAATGACTTAACCTCACCACTTCTGTGTCTGGAGTATTCTTTTGCCCTTACGATTTTGGAAAAGTCTGCTCCATTATTTTTAGAAGAGTCTCCATACACATCAATTAGCTCAGGCTTGGGCTTTACTGAATTAGTCATTGCATCCAAGTCAGAGTATGCCCAAATATATGCATTTTTTACCAGCAAAATTATATGACACAACACTCCTAGTCTCATTGTTAGGGTAAAGCAGCATCACCACTGCCAGGCTAGGGGAACATAGTCAGTATAACCAGCAACAGCTGTCATTTATTTTTATTTAGCTTAGACCAAATACAAGATGATCAAAATGGAGTGGGGTAATTCCCCTGTGTGCTTCACCCTTCCTCAGAGGCCTGAAGATCACAGTGGACTCGAACCCTTTGCCACTCCAAGTGTGTCCCCAGGAATAGAAGCATCAGCATCACCTGTGAACTCGCTAGACATGCAGAATCTCGGACCCCAGCCAGACCTGAATCAGAATCTGTATTTAACATTCACAGGCATAGTAAAATGCAAGAAGCCCTGTTCCCAGGCCTTTCTGCTCCCACCTCCACACTCCCCCAGCCATCATCTACTTAAACATACACTCTGGCCTCAGATCTGAGAGCAGCCTATGCTCCCCTGAGGCCACAGCAGCTTTCTCCAAGGGTCTGAGTTGCCATGGCAACCCCCCTGCTGCAGGCCTTCCACCCACCTGGCTGCACCCTGCCCCTCTGGCCTCCTCCTCCCTTGCCTTGTCTGGGATGGTTAGAAATGTGTGAGGCATTTCTATCCCCCACAAAATGGTTTATTCGTGAGGAAAAAGATCTATTTTTAAGTGTCAACTGCTGGCCCATCCTAGCTCACCCAGTCCCTCTCCTCCTACTTGTCCAATCAGAAAGATCATATTGTTTCCTGGCATACAGTTCCAAGGGCATTGAGCACAGGCAGGGGACCTGGAGAGGGCTCCAAGAACAGCTCTTAGTGAATGGAAACAAGATGATTTCTGCTCAAAGCAATTTCCTCAGCACCCACCCTTTCCTCCCACCATGAACCCAATGCTGAAGGGACGCCAAGGCCACGTGGAAGTAACAGAACACCAACATATGCAAGACATATTTTTTTACCCTCCAAATACAGCAGGAAAAAAGGAGAGCCAATCAGTTAACTCTCCTTTTATCCCACCCAAGTTGAAACCTTAATAGTCCAATCCCAATTTCCCAGATGATAGAGAGATGAATCCAAGTTTTTCTTATATGGAGAAGTGTGCCCCAGAAAGAAGGATGCAGTATCGAAAGCTTCTGAGCTAGCTGTGCCCTGATATTCCAACTTTTTAGGGGGATCTGGAAGTGATCGTAAACAGCTCATTTACCTTACTGTCCTGGTGTACTACAGGGATGGCAACTATGTCAGGCCATTTGCCTTTCCTCAGCTCACAGCAGATGGCACTAAGTCATCACAGTGCTTTTTGCCACTGATCCTAGATATTGCCTTAGAATCTTTCTCAACAGAGCCCCTGTTCCTACAGAATCTCAGAACCCACCCCAGAACTCCTCAGTCAGGATGTACACTGGAGCAGGACCCCAGGAGACTTGTGTGGTGAGAAGCACTGGTGGAAACTCCTCACGTGGGGTCATGAGGTGAGATCGACTTGCTACCCCTGGTCTAGTGCCCTGGGGTTTCCAACCTCTACATTCCCAATTCTGTTCCGTTTCCAGAGGCTTCAGAAACGGGAGGCTTAGAGACAACAGTTGACCCATTAAATTTTTTTTTTTTTAATTAGTAGGGTTTAAAAATTGCAAGACAATGTAAAAATCCAGATTTCTGGCTTTTCTTTGGGAGGAGAAAAAAAAAAACCCATACACCTGGCAATACAAGGCTTACACTTCCACCTGACAGAGACAACTAGAGCTAAGAAGTGGCTGCTTGTGGGGCACCTGGGTGGCCTAGTCTGTTAGGCATCTGACTCTTGATTTCGGCTCGGGCTGTGATCTCCAGGTGGTGATGTTGAGCCCACTGGTGGGACTCTGCTCGGCATGGAATCTGCTGGAGAGTCTCTCCCTCTCCCTCTGCCCCTCCTGCTTGTGCTCTCTTTCTTTCTCTCTCAAATAAATCAGTCTTTTTTTTTTTTTAATAGCTGTTCTTTTTAGAAAGGACATAAGGTGTTCACTTTACCCCAGTCTCCACTACTCCTCATCTCCTATTCCACTCCTTCCTGCTGCCTACCTGAAAGTGTGACTATACCACAGCGGAGACTGTCGTGTTTGCCAAGTCAGTAAGAATAGCTGCCCATGACACCAACCTTCACATTCAACCCTTTTCACCAGTCCTGAATGTGAGCGGCCGCATCTGCGTTGGCACACTTCCCCTTTCCCCACAGGAAAGGAGCATTGCCGTCTATGTTGCCCCTTCTCAGAGCTCCTATCCTGTCTGAGAGCCACAGGCTGCCCGAGGCCTGCAACCAACACTGAAAACCCTTCCTGCTGTCTCGTGCCCAGCACCACACACACACCAGGAAACATGACCCTCAACAGCAAGAGCCCGCAGTCTGCAGCCTGCTTCAAATTCCCGGCTGTGCCGCTCAGGAGCGGTAGGAGGACCCCGGGCCAGCCGATAAACCCTCTGAGCCCATTTCCTCCTCTGTGAGGTCAGGGAAAGCACTTAGCTCAGTGTTCTACTGAGTAACCAGGGGGAACGAATGGCAGAGTGTGTGAAGTGCTCCACAAAGGGCCTAGTCTATCCGTGTGCTCAAGAAGGGTGGTAACTTGGGGCGCCTGGGTGGCTCAGTGGGTTAAAGCCTCTGCCTTTGGCTCAAGTCATGATCTCAGGGTCCTGGGATCAGCCCCACATCGGGCTCTCTGCTCAGCAGGGAGCCTGCTTCCTCCCTTCTCTCTCTGCCTGCCTCTCTGCCTACTTGTGATCTGTCAAATAAATAAATAAAATCTTAAAAAAAAAAAAAAAGGGTGGTGACTGCTGCCATGGAACATGGACTGTTAACTGATTGACTTTCCCATCACCTTTGACTTGCCCCCATCCCAGAGAAATGGGAGCTTGCACACCCTCTGCGCCACCATCTGGGTTGGGGATGAGGAGCTGTAGCCCCCGGGGGGTCTCCGGACCAGCTGGCCACATCAGTGTCTGAGGATGTGGGCTGGAGGGATAGAGACCTGAAACCGCACAGCCAGGCAAAGCATCTTCCTTCCCCCCACTCACAACTTCTACACAAACCAGCCAACTTTTTGCCTTTTTTTTTTTTTTAACAAAAAGTCATTAGCATTTCCGTATGTCTCCCTTTGAAGTTAATAAAATATATTTTTAAATTCTATTCCAACCCACATATATCTCTCATCTCACAATGATCTCTGATCTCACAATGCACTTGGGTAGGACCACACATTTTAGCATTTAATGGTCTCTCAATATTTCAAAGAGACTGTATGACTCTCTAGAAACACTGAGCGGCCTCTAAGGTGATTAGCACCATGTGTGGCAATCAGAAGGTATCTTTTTAAGTACACATACATGCATACCACATACAACAATTTCCTTTTCAGGCAAAACGATAAATGTTTTTGGATTTATTTTGCACCAGCAAAGTGCTAAGCAATGTAACAAAATATAAGCCATGCCCATCAATATCCATTTCCTTCTGCGCTAAGAGACATGTTTCATTGTTAAAAACTATGAAATGGAACTCTTTCAGTTTTCTTTGGAAATGTTTCAATATGTAACAAATGAAAAGGGACTGAATTAGGTCACTATCTTGTTTGTTCCCTTAAAAAGAGATGGGTGATGGTCTCTGGGCTGCAGCATTTTATCTGCAGACGCTGCAAAATTGACGGAAGAAACATGCTTTGTCTTTCCCAAAACAATGGTTTCCGTGTTAGTTCCTCCTTTCAGTTCTAACCTGTCACTGATTTCAACAGGCCACAGACCTTGGTCTTGGCCTTCCCTTTTTAGGAACCATGATGGCCTCACATTCACAGCCTGCAGAATGAAGAGGGCCTGGTGGTCACCCGCACAGACAGGCGGGAGGAGAACCACACTGATCATTTTCAGTCTCCCTAAGATGGGGAGGAAGCAGAAGGGTCTGGGACAATTCTGTCCTTGCCCTTGATTCAAGCATCCCAGTGCTCCTGCTCCACAACCAGCTTTGACTCCCAAGTGGCGCATCAAAACAGCTGCAAGATTCCCCATGTTAATGGCAGACCTGGACAGCAGCTCCTCCTCCACGGGGCAGACAATGGTCTCACTGAAGCAGCTCTCTGGGCTGGATGTGGAGTGATCAGCTTGTCTGAGCAAACCGCACAGCCCTGCCAGGAAGCTGTCACCTTGCCATGGAGACATGGAGAGTTGTCATCCCACCCTTGGCCCTTAGTAATAAGGAACCCCCTGTGTTTTTGGTGAGGAAAGAGTGCTGACCTCTAGCAGTGCCAGAGGGAATCCCACAAGTGTTCCGAGAAGACCCTGAGGTCTCCAGAAGGGAAAACGGCAGGAATATTAGCATTAAGAAGAAAGGAATAGAAAAATCCCTTACCTCCCAGGGAGAGGAAGCAGGTCCCTTAACTAACTCCCTGATGCATCACCCATGAGCGGCAGCCCCATGTCCCCAACTGTCAACCACCCCCAATCAGCCCAGATCTGCCTGTCACTCACTCTCCAGACAGATGCCAAATCACCCATTTTGAAACGAGTTGTCTAACAGGACTTCTCAGTTGATGGGTAGTGAAGGTTGGGGAGAGGTACCATTTGGGGAAACAGAGGGGTCAGGAAAAAGCGGGCAAGGCAACTTCCATGTATCTACCAATAACAGAACATGAACACACTGACTGAAGGCCCAAAGAGCTTATGAGTGCTTCCTTTGTAGTTTCCCATCCGAGTACCCCCAGTGAACTCGTGACATGTGGGAGCCCACTGAAGGACACTACAGAGCTCCGATTTCAAATGCAACTGCTGCTTGCAGAAACTATTTCACATTTCCTGTTGTATAGAGAACACAGAGGCAGCC
Source organism: Lontra canadensis (assembly GCF_010015895.1). Lineage (NCBI taxonomy): Eukaryota > Metazoa > Chordata > Mammalia > Carnivora > Mustelidae > Lontra > Lontra canadensis. The sequence continues at coordinate 34,032,152 of NW_022630998.1, read as the reverse complement.
CATGGCCTGTCACACCTCACCGGACTCATGGCTGGCCCAGTCACAGAGTCCTTGGGAAACGAGGGGTCCCCTTTCATAAACTCTTACACTATGACCAGCCTAGCAGCTGACAAATGAGTTACTGAAATAGATTCAGGGAACCCAGGAGCACTCAAAAGGGGTGGGGGGACATAAAAAAGAAGCCCATGAAATACTCCTGTGCTGCAAAAACCACACAAAAGAGAACCTGCAGTTCAGGAAAATGCATCACAGGAAAATGGTAATAATTAGGTGCCTGGGCACCTACAGAGAGGGCAGTCATTAGCTTGTGCCCACCCAGCCTACAAACAGTAAAAGCCAAAACCACTAAGGCTAAGTTAAACTAGAGGGAAAAGAAAAAAAAGTATCCCCACTGAAAAAAGGCATTTCTGTAAAAATAACATTAGGATGTTTTGAGTTTGAATTATGACAAGGGTCCACTTTAAGAGGGAAGCCATTTGTAATTCTAGAATCCTTGAGCTATTAAGCTACAGCAATTTAGTAGCTCCGTGAACTTTGGATTTTTTTTTTTTTTTAAACCACTGTAGTTAAGTTTTTGTGCAACTACCTTCACATCCTTGGGAAATAAATTCTCCAGCATCGTGTGATGGCTCTGATTTGCCATCAGGAAAAAAGAAGTGAACAATCTCTAAGGGACCTCACGTTACCCCAGAGCATGCTTTCTCTAGTAGGGTCCCCTGAGAGGCTCAGGTTTCTGAACAGCAACCACTGCTGTGGGCCCAGCAGGGCAGTCTTCATGGAGCTGCCAAACCCACTTGCTTTGTCCCTCTGTGGAACCTACCAGCAAGGGGAGCTTGCGAATCGCTTCCTGAGACTTCCAGGAATCGCCCTGCTGGGCTCCTCCTTGCTGAGGCCTGTGTGTGTCCTGGGAAACATAGAACACATCTCAGCCTCTCCCCGCTGCCCTTAGAGCTCCAGCCAGGTGGGCTGCCGGCAGGTGTCCACCTCAGTGCTGTGGTCTCTGCACCCTTCCCCTGCACAGGGCCACCACCCCTCTGTCCTTCAAGGTCTAGCTCTGGTGACATCTCTTCCATGGAAGACTTTCCTTTCAGACTATTTGATCCCACCGAATGGATCCAGTCTTTATCTGTACCCCTTCAAAGGCACAGCACTTTCTACAGCATGGTGCATTTAAGAGAACATCTTCCCTCCCTTCCTGGAGAGCCCCACGAGCTTCTTGAGCTCTGAATCCTCACCGGACTCATTAACATGCCCATGGGATTGCACACTCAGCGCCTGCTCAGTGAGTGCCTAGGGGACCTGCCTAGAGCCCTGTTTCTGCCTGCAGCAGGGGCAGCAGGTGTCCACAGACCTCGCTGGGGCACTGGGACGGTGCTGGGATGGCAGTTTCCCATGCTTCCCAGTGAGGCTCTCCAGGCTTCCCACCTTCCTTTACTGCCCCTCTGAGAGGGCAGAGAATAGCAGGACAGTCATGGCCATAGCTTTGACCTTGAGACATAGGCCTCAGACTCCACAGCTGGCTTCCCAGATACAGGGGGAGAAAGCCTTTCTCCTCAGCCAGAGAGTCCCCTTCAGATACACATAGCTGGGGGCCTGAGACAAGATCTGCACAGTGCCAACAAGGACAACGTATCAGGAGGTTGAGGGAGAGGCATGAAGCCATCGCTGCAGGTATACTGAGGACAGAAAACGTGACTGGGGGAGGGGTTAACGGGGCAGGGAGGGAGAGGGTTGAGAGGGAGTCTGTCACAGCCTTTGTCTCTTTCAATTCCAGGCTGGGATGCTAAGGGCTGACCCACCTCCAGGGGGCAGGCTGCAAGCACTCTGGTCTTGCAAGGGGCTGAAAAGGCAGCACAGCCGAATGGTCTGGGACCAGGTGGGAAGCGCTGAGAGTGGCTGAGGAAAATCACTGACTACCCACCAGTGCTGAGGTAGGGATGAGGGGGAGACGTTTGTCGTGCCAGTGGAGTTTCCTGTTCTGGGCTCTGCGCAGCCACTTGGGTAACTCTCTTCTAGATGTTGTGCAACTCCCTTGCTTCACGCCCCCAAGCTGTGAGGGCCTCCTTCCCAGTCTACTGCAAATAGCCAACTCCAGAGGGCAGGGACCAGGAGTGTCTCCCTGACTTGACACCACGACCTCCCCAGAATCTAGTGCACACAGCAAGTGCCCTGTAATGACCCACTGAATGGCACCTGGGAGGTAAAACAGAGCTCAGACTTTTAGTTTGGAATCGTCACAGGTAGCACATTTTGAACAGAGAGCAAAGAGCAACTCATCCTCTCCATTCCTGGATTTACGTCATAGGACACAGGGTGGGCATGTAAAATCTCCAAATCAAAGTTGGAAGTTGCCTTCTTATGTATGGGGCTATCATTTCCCAGAGAAAAATTAGTCAGGAAAACCTCTCTTATGACTTTTGTCAACAGGATGAATATGAATCATTTGTCTGAACCCTCAAGTCACGGGCACGTGCAGACGCAGCAGGGACCCACGGCTCTGCTGACTACTACAGTTTCAGAGTAGCTGGTTCTGGCGAGGCCAGGCCACCTTGGTGGGGGAGGTCAGTCCAATAGCAGAAAAGCGTGTCAGGAAGCCCTGGGTCGTATTCTGGCATGCGTGCACGCACACACGCACGCACGCACACACACCACAAAAACAAAGACAACCACTGTAGCAACTGTTTGGGGAGCCAGTTATCTAACTGTCTCTTAGTCTGCTTTTCAGTAACTGGGTCAGAATCTGAACTTTTCTTAGTCTTCCTTTTTCTAAAAGAAAACATTCCCTAACCAAAATATGGAACTCATCTGCATGGTAATCCCAAGTGGAGAACAGACTCATTTCCTCCTGATCTGTGTCTCACTCACACCCACTCACTCTTTTTTCTCATGGACAATGAATGGAAATACCCCCCTGTAGGACTCTCAACCGCCCTCTTTGGAACAGATGTTTTGGAACCCCCTGACAAGCTGCCCGTCACAGCGAGGCAGATCGCACACGTTCACAGGCCATCGGATCCGACGATTCTGCGCGCCCAGCTCCAGCAAGTCTCACAAGAGCTCAGATCACTGTTCCATGAGATCAGATACAACTCTGTAGTTCAGCAACTTTTTCTCCATGTCCTCTTTCAGCAACATGCCCCATCAGGAGGCCACTTCGAAGACCCTAATTCAGCAAAGTCACTGTCATCTGCTACAGAATCAACAGTGGGATTTCTCGGCCCCATCTCCGCAAAGATTAGTATGGTCGAATCCTTCGATGAAAACATTACTCTCAGGAAGTGAGCCAGGCACTTGGGAAAGAAAATGAACTTGTGTAAGCCACCAGGGCACTGTTCATAAATTTCTGCTAGGCTATCAGGGCCCTCGTGGCCTGAGAGAGTTATTGCTCAATACTTCCTAAGCACCCACAGAAGTTCATGTTTCTCCCTGAGGGCCTCACTTGCTCCAGGAGAGAAATGCACTACAAGCTCTCGTCTTATTTAAAACTGTGATGCGTGGAGGCAGACCATCCAAGCCACCTGGATGTGCTGTGAAATGGTCTTGCCAACAGTTCTAGCTTTTCCAAATGCACCTATAAAAACAAAACTAAATGCTTGTTACATTCACTCTTTAGGGGACCTACTTTGCTCCAGAGTCAACGGACCAGAGAGAAGTTTCAGTAGAACCCAACGCACTTGCTTGAACAATCTGGTTATTGGCCAGAGTAAGGAATAGGTTTGTGTGTTTTTGGAAGGCCATGAACTAAGGCAAGAGCAGACACCCAAAAAGAGACCTCTCCTTACCCAGATTTTGTGAAGGCCATGATAGAGGATGAACCGGAGAAACTACGGAATCTGAGAGAAGCCATCTGCACTTGAAACCTTAAAACCTGGGGCACCTGGGTGGCTCAGTGGGTTGAGCCTCTGCCTTCGGCTCAGGTCATGATCTCGAGGTCCTGGGATCGAGTCCCACATCAGGCTCTCTGCTCTGCAGGGAGTCTGCTTCCTCCTCTCTCTCTCTCTGCTTACCTCTCTGCCCGCTTGTGATCTCTCTCTGTCAAATAAATAAAATCTTTAAAAAAAAAAAAAAAACCACCTTAAAACCTGTGAAACATTATTCCCATCTGCCTTAGCAATGGGCTTCAACAGTTCTGATCTCTACTGCACCAATAAAACTTTGCATGACTCTGTGAGCCACTAAATCCAGGCACAAACATACTTCTAGAGCTGCACATGCCCGCTCAGTATTAGTACACACTGTTAAGGTTAGACTACTGGCTCCTTTCCTCTCCATTCTTTTTTCCATCAATGAGGATTGTTTACATGTAACACTAAATTTCAATTTTACATGGAGTGAACTTTGACTGAAATGACCATAAAGTTGTAATTGTGATAAAAAAAAAAAAGACATTTTCTCAAACCAGGTATCCTTGTGTACTCCATTCACCAAACCCATTAGGAAGAAAAAATATGCATACATGCATACACATGCACACACACCAAGATAAAAACTCAAAAAGGGATTAACAGAACAAAGGCAATATAGTGAAACATTTTAGGACATCAACTCTAGCCCAAGGGACCCCTCCCCAGCACTATCACTTTATCAGCTGTGTGACCTTGGGCAAATTAGTCTCTGAGCCTCAGTTTCCCCATGTGTGAAATGGGGATAAAAGAATATACATTTCCTAGCATGGGATGATTCATCTTGAGGAACAGTGTCCAGTTGCTTTTATCATGTGGTTCTTACTAACCTCAACTCCAGGGCCCGCTGGTGCTTGCTCACTTAAGAACGACACAATCTGGCAGTCCCCTGCACATATGACCATAACTGGCCTCTTGTTCCCCTTGCCACTTTGAGGTCACAGTCTACACGTTCTGTTTATACTGACAAAGAGTTTCCTGACGACACAGTAGTTACACAGAAATGTCTATTGGTTTGGTTCTTTGCTTTTTGCTGCTTCCAAATGTCTGTGGATTGATCTATGTGGATCCCAGAAATGTAATCGTTAGTTGCTTAGCTAAAGAGGCTTCTCTCTGTGTTTGTTTTTACTAGAAGTCAGTCCTCTGAACCTGTGGTTTGCAAACTTTTTTTTTGAGCATGGAACACTATTTATCAAACAGAATCTGACAGGCAACCCTAGATGTGTTCACGAACCAGCCAGAAGCAGAGCTGGGGCTGATTATAAAACAGGAGTCGACCAGGGCCACCTTGCTCCCATGACCACCATCACCTCCAGCAGCCCCTAAAATGCCGCTAGGAACTGTACCAACAGCCAACTTCTGTGGAAGACGCTCAGTGAAAGTTTGGATCCAAACCACGCTTCCAGTTTGGATCTCAGAGCCTCTCAATACCACGTGGCCTGAACTTGAGTCTCCCTGGTGAGCTCCGGCTTTTCATCTCCTAGCTCCGTCAGTAACAACAAAGTCAGAGACCCACAAAACCACGATCCCTTGCTTACTAAACGTTCCTAACATGGCTGTGGTCTGTGCAGATACACAGACTCTTACTGTCTTTGACTAGACTGTACGCTGACTTACAGCCACTCCCCAAAAGAAACGCCGTAGGACCACAGTGCTTGCGTGGCTGTGCTGACCAGTACGTACGATGCACGTTGTCATTATTCCTGGCTTCTGGAGGAGCCATGTTCCACTTACATTTGGTTCCACCCTTTAGTCCATGACATATAAGCCAAGGTCAGTCCCATCTAGCAAAGGTTCAGAACAATGTTGGAAAAATGTTCAATGAATAGGCCACTCTCATGCTGAAATACACACCCTTACAGGGCTTATGAAGTACCACGTGGTCTCCACACATGAAATGTTACAGGGAGGAAAAAATTAGAGAGAAATTCAGAGTAGGGGAAGGGGAACGCTGAAGCAGCTGGAGAAAGTCATCACTTGGAAAGCGCCAAGACCGGGAAGCAGGCCCCTCCTCCTCAGTTCAACAGCAGTGGCTACTCAGCGGAAGTATGACATAGATTTAACTGTGGGAAGGCAAGAGGTAGAGGGAGACTTGCTCAGGGTGGTCTGAGGGAGACCAGCCAGGAGCGATGGGGCTGGAGCCAATGAACAAAAGATCCCAACCAATAGGGAGAAAATACTTCCTCCACAGAAAAAGCCGCTCCATCTCCCAAGGGAATGGCTGGAAGACTCCCAGCCTGAGTCATTCGGAAACAGATTTTACAAACCGCTCCGGAGTATCCCAGGGGGAATGATTAGGCCATGACGAAGGAAGAGGCTTCAAGACCAAGTGGGTCTTTTCCAGCTCCAACTCCCATGCTTCCCAGAACCTTCTGCTTCTTCCCAACTCACTGTGGTCGGCATGACCATAGCCTGACGGTAACAATCCTCCTCTGCAAGCCTGTCAAGGCCTGGGCGTAGCTACTGATGTGGCCCTGCCTGGCTGGGCCTGGTAGTCCTGGCTGCCATTGTGAGCCTGAAGTCCCGGCTTCCGTGTGAACAGCCCCACCTGGCCCCAGGGCACTGAAGAGATGGTGGATGTGACAGCCCAGGATGCAGGGCTGCCGCCCACGCCCTGCCCACCCCAGGGCACTCAGCAATCAGGCCCGTGGCCTCTTACTTTCTTCATCTACTGGGGCCTTTGACATCTGCTAATCAGATCTGCTCCTGGGAGCTGGCAGTCATTACACCTGCTGGATGGCTGTAACACTGGCAAGGTCTCCCATCCCCACAGCTGGCCAGCGAGGGGAGCAGATGGGCTGCATCCGAAGCTGTGTCTGCTTGGATCTAATTACGCGGCTGAAAGAATGAGCCCCAAGTGACCCTGGTCACCTCAGAGATAGCCGTCAGACAGGCCTCAGGAGAATGTCGCCAATAGCATGTGGGATGGCTATGACCTCCCCATCATCCCCTCTCACATTCCTTCTGAGGAACCAGCTGCGCGGGGCCACTCACACTGGGACCGGGTGCCACTTTCTGGTGGTGTTAATCCTATGCCAAATACATTTCTTCTAGGTGACTTCTCACTTGACTCAGGTTTCTAGAAAATCCCTGTTCAGAAATTTCATTTTAAGCCACAAAAGCCTCACAGAAAGCATCTGATGAGATAAACCACCACATTTTTTTTGGTCTCGTTTCAGTTTTTAATTGGGTGTTACTGTTAAGTCGGTATCCCTGTTAACTATTGCTGTGTGACAAAGCTCCTCAAAATGTAGTGGCTTAGAACAACTACTTCTTATTTCCCATGATTCCATGCGCCGTCAGGCAGTTCCTCTGCTGGTTTTGCCCCGGCTCAGGGACGTGCTGCTCTCAGCTGGGTCAGCCACGCTAGAGGGCCCACTGAGACTTCATTCACACACACAGCTATTAAGGCTGCCTACTGCTGGCGGCACCACAGCTCTCTGCCATGGGCCTCTCATCCTCCTGCAGGCCCAACTGGCTTCCTTCCATGCAAGTCTCAAGGCAGAGTCCCAACAGGGCAAAGGCAGAAGCTGCCAGACCTTCTGAGGTCTAGGCTCTGGAACTCACACAATGCTTATGCTGCATCTATCACTACGAGTGAGTGAGAAGGCCAGTCCAGCTTCAAGGGGGAGGGAAAGAAGGCCGCAGTTATGGGTGAGAAGAGCAAAAAAAGGATTTGGGACAGCTTCAAATCTACCACATGTCGGCATCTTCCACGGGTGTCAGAGTGACATGACTTCTGGACAGTGGTCACAGGTGCTCTTGACCAAAGGGATCCCAGAACAGATGTCGAATCCTACAGACCACCCTTGAAAAGCTGCAGTATAGATTACCATGTTAAAGTCTCTGAAAAGTCTCACAATAAAAATAAATCCTGCTTAACAATGAACAAATAACCTTCTAGAAGCCAAAGAAACCTTGGTCACGAATCCTGAATTTTGGGAATAGTTCTGGTTTTGCCCCCTTTGTTCTTGATGACCTAAGAAACATCCCAGAAATGTCACATAGGTTTCCAGAACACCTCCTAACACATGGAAGGGGCACCATGACTGTGAGTCCTGAGGTGGGTTATAAAACTGAAAGCCACAGAAGGTGATGAAGAACTATTCTACTTCTTACCTGCCTATTGGTCACCAACCTATACCCTCCCATAAATCTGTACCCTCCCGTATCATTTTCTGCTCAATCAGAAAGAAAAAGCTCATCCATCCTCAAAACCAGGTTCTCCATTGGCAGTTTCAATAGCAGTGATACAGGGGGAAATGGTCCCCAGTGCTCTGGCCATGAGACCACAACTGTTCCAGTGGTGACTGAAGACTCATGCGGGCTGGCCAAGTCAAATCACAATCTAGGACCGTTGAGATGCATGCACTTGTGAGACCAGGAGAAAGGGCGCTGTCCTCAAATTCAAGAACCAGACCCCTGGCACAGTCCCTGCACACAGAGTACAGTGCACAGGGAAGGCACATTGCAATGCTGGATTACAAAGTGCTAAATACAAAACTGAAAAAATATCCTATTTACCTTTGTATTTTCTCTTGTATCAGGGAGAGCGAATGACAAGGGGTAGAGAGAAGAATCCACACATCTGGCTGTGAGAAGTTTCTTAGAACTGATTATTCTTATATTCACTCACTAAAGGACAGTGATTCACCCAAAGACACACGGCTGTCAGGGGCCAATTTACTAAATCGGACTCAAGACATCTCAGGATTTTCTTTCTTTGGCATCAGAAACTTGTAAGTCTTTGCCTTCTGCTGTGAAATCATCAGGGAAACATCGCCTGGAAGCCTGAAGGTAGTTTCAAAGGATGGGATAAAAGTGAATCTACAGACAAATGAGGGGAATTCCATGGGAAAAAACACTCCATGTGTGATGAAAGAGGAAGGCAGAATTCCTAAGGGAGACAGAATCCTGAGCACACTGGTCAGTCTAAGAAATAAACAAGGTGACTGGCCACAGGAGCTCCACAGACAACACAGCCCCTTGGAGAGCCTTTCTGAGAGTGGATGGATGACATGCAAGCTTAAATTTAACAGCAAGAGGTCAGTGCAAGGATCTGGTGAGAGGGTAATGGACCAACTTCCTCAGGGTTCCTAGAGATGCATCTGGGAGTCCGTTTTAGCTGCTGCTCCTGATTCACCCTGAGAAACGGCCCCAAGATGTGGACACACCACATTGAATGCTCTTTCTCTCCACCAACATAGCTACTGCATTAGAAACAAAGGACAAAAATGACAACCACAGGGTTCAGCTGCTCCGTGGGATATGGGAGAAAACCTGCAGCCAACTTACGATTTTGTTCCCTTTCTCAGTCCATGCACTGAGGGATTCTAAGAGCAGACAGGCCCCTGGAGCACAGCCTAAAGCACCAGCATACTAATGCAATGAGACAGTGAGAGCAGAGAAGGGGGGAAATTAGGAAAAGATAAGCACTAACAATTCTATATTCTATTACATATAGAGAGGTATTTTCAGAAATACAGAACACTTGGGTTTGCTGGAGTGAGAGAAAATACATGGCCCAGAGAGGACAAGGATAGATCTGATTCTGACCACCAGTGTGAAGCAAGGCATCCACAGGCCATTCAGGATCACAGATCAGCCACCAAGCACAACATATTCATTTCACATTCAGAAGGCTGCGTCTGTGGAACTCTGAGCCCCATACAGGTTTTACCAGCTCCGTTCATCACGATATGTTATTTCTATGATGGTAGGATGTTTGCTGGGGAAACTGGAGGGGACGGAAGAGGTTCGGCTGTAAATGCCATCTGTGTTCTGATGGTATGGGAGGGACAGTGGAGGCAGTGGCAAGGCCCCCAGGACTTGGACAAGCTGCCTTCTATTACCTGCAGGTCCAGCCTCACGACACTGTGTACCACACTACCACTCACCGCGCCCTGACCACACTTGGCACTTCCAGGCCCCTGGCCTCTGTTCACACTCGTCCCTACCTGGATGCCAATCCCTTCCTTCATGCCTTAGTGAAACCTCGTTATTTTTATGGCCCAACTCAAACGTCACAGCTTCTGGAATGCCCTCCACAAAAGTCACAATTAATTGTTCTGTCCTCTGTCCCCAATATTATTTATTTATCGTAGAAGCAGTGACTTCTCTGCTCATCCTCTCATGGCTGGATCAGGGACTCATTGAGGACAGGGACACTGTCCTCCTCTTCGCTGCTCCACTGTCACACAACAGGTCTGAATGATTAGGTATCGGACAGCTCCAAGATCATATCCACTCATCCCCTATATGACAGTCATAGAACAGAAGGTATTTTCCATTTTAGGATGTGTCTTCAAGACTGTTGTGTAACAGAGGAATCAAAAACATAACAGAGAAGTGTTGTTTCTAAGGTGCACTAATAGCTCGGATTCCCCTTCTTTCCTTCCCCAGGAATTTCCCAAAGTAATATAGATGGCTCTGTTCAGACTTGGCTGGCCACCGATTTCCGTCAGATTTTTGTTTTCTTCCTGATCTGAGTGCATGGAAAAAAATACCGTAATTTCCTTGTGGGCCTAGTTATAATTCTATAGGCAGATTAGCAATGAGGAAACCTCGGCCCCGTAAGAAGCCCTGACAACCCAGGAGTTCCATCTGTTACTGCGAAGCCTTATCAGCATTTTTTACTGAGGCACGAAGTATCATTCTAGGATCAACATCTAGACTCCTCTCAGAGATCATCCCTACACCCTTCCCTTCCCTGTTTCAGGATTAATGGTATCAAATTCTCACTATTTTAAATTCACTGCAGTATCTATCAGACACGGATATAATTCACACTCTACTAGCAATCGCTGCATGTGCTTTGTTTCAGGCCACCTGCGGGGTCTCCGAGGGAACTTGTCTATCACTGTTCAAAATGCTAAAGCACTGCGTTCTGCAGGTACCGTGGTGGCCGTGCATACCCCTCATCTCCCCAGGGTACGTGCTGACAGCAAGCACCCGGGACCACCACCCATGTAGAGAGCAGGCCTTACATGCTGGCCTCTAGGGCAGCCACCAGCCAGCGACAGAAGTGAGGTGGAGGCAGCCTTTCCCCACTTGCTGGGCCCTCCGATGGACTGGTTCTGAAGGATGCCCTCTAGAATTTACCAGGAACTCAGGCGCAGGTGCCCATAGCCCAACTTACTCAAAATCATCCCTTTATTGCCTGTCATCTTCTCACTAGTTCACAAATCTATTCCCTTACCAATGTTTTCCAGGATTACCTCCCAACAACCTACTTGTCCTTGAATCCCAGCCATAGGATCTGGTCTGAACAAAGCCAATCTAAGGAAAGTCCCAACACAGAAGCAATTTGATAACCAATATGGGAATCCGGGACACCCCGGATTCAAGCGGAGTAAATCTTCACAGTAAATAAAACACTATCGTGGCATCTTCGTTCTGAAGAACCTTTCCATGTCAGAGTCATAATGAGCCCAATAGCCTCAGGAAGTGAACAGAGCTGTCTCAAATCTGGGAATTAGTGTGTTATATGTGTTCTAAAAACAGACTGGATTTCAGTGGCTGTTTCAACTTCCATGGCATTAAATTTCCTTTTATTCTTCTCAGCACCGTATTTCCAATAAGCCCTGAAAAAACGTACCCCTGAGGAAGGATATTTTGCTATCTTAATAAAGTCTTTCAATCCTTAGGAAACAATTCACCATATTTCATTCTCAAAAATATTAATTTTACTCCCCCAAAGAATCTTATGAAAATATTTATGTTTCTTGCCTGAGTTCCCAGGGAGGTGAAGTTGAAAAGCTAGCTAATAAAAGATAATTCCAATATTACAAAAAAAAATAATACATATTGCAATATGGAAATAATTAAGATCCAAAGAAAAAATGTCAATCCCTCAAATCAAAAGCCCTTTCTCTAGAAAGTAATGTCCAGGGGCTCTTGTTTGACTAATATGTATTAGACATTATTTGAGGCAAGCTTTGCTTTAAAACAAGCAAGTAGGTACCAAATTCAAGTTTCTATAAAAGGTAATTCATGGATGAGGATTCACGTCACACAAAAAAATTCATAAATATTCCATTAAAATACCCTGTAAAATACCAATTTTAGAGAAACCTGTTTTTGTTTTGTTTTTAGACTACATCTCATTGGGAAAACACACATTCCTTTCTTCCAGAAGTGTAGCCTGGACCAGGGCGGAAGAAGAAGGATGCAGATGGAGCGTTATGAAAAAGGCAGAACTGAAAGGTCGTCATGTAACCCGTGGGATGTGGGCAGTGAGGTAAAGAGGGGCCTCAAGATGCTGCCCAGGTATCTGGCTTGGTAGATGGACTGGAGGCCTTTTTACTGGGAGAGAGAACAGGCCACAGAACCAGGGGGAGTGAAGGAATAGGTTTATTTGGGGGCATGATGCATTCTAAGTGCCAGTGGGACTCCAGGGAAAGACCTGGGACCTGCAGACTGAGGAGAGGTTCGACTGGGGGAAGGTCTGGCCCATGAGTGGCAGCTGAAGTCATGGGGTGGGCCAGATAATTTGGAGAATGAAGGGAAAAGATGGAAGAAAGGGGCTAGAGGAGTCCCTGGGAACAATAATAAGGAAGAAGTGAGAAAAGTCAGCTAAGCAGTCTGAGAAGAAACACCAGGGAGAAGCAGGTATGAATCAGTTCATGGGGTCTGTGAACACTTTATTAGGAGCCAGCATGTGGTGTTAATTGTTATTATTCCATGAAAGTGAGCTAGACCATGTGCCCTGACCAGGCAGAGGGGAAGGAGAAAGGCAGGAGGCAGGGTGATGGCTGGTGTGCCCACCAGGTCTGGTGCTCCGTGGGTACAGCTGACTTTCCAGATGCTGACAGTCCCAATTGAGAAGTCACATTAGAACTTCCAAGTGTGTTTTGACACTGCCACACCCGATTTCATCTCCCATAAAGGACAATTCTTTATACAACAAACTATTACTGAGATGACAGTAGGAGCAAAGTCATGCATCTTAATAAAAACTTTCTAGAACACGGGTCAAAAGCATATACATCCCAACAGTCAGAAATGACAATTCCACCTAAAAAAAAAAAAGACATTATCATAAAAAAGAAAATACAGGTGGCTATTCTGTTAATGAAGTCAGTGAATTTCATTAATAATATAAAGAGCAAAAATTCAAGTGAGGTGCCATTCTTACTTCCCAAACCGGCAAAGATTCGATAGAAATTCCGACAGTGTGCTGAAACAATCATTCTCTCTTACTGCCAGATAGAGCCCAATGTTCCTGGAGCTATTTTTAAAACTGAACAAGTATCTATAAAAGGACAAAGTTTATATTCAATGATTTTAAAAAATCAGAAAACTCAAATGCTAAAAACAGAAGGTTAAAATGATGTATGTACCACAGATACTGTGGTATGAACATAATTGAGTTCTTACTCTGTATACAACTTTACAGTCAGTTACTTTTTTGTTTCATATGATACCGTCTATATTCATTAACAAGAAGCTTCTTGTTAAAGTTATTTCAGTGGTTGCAAATTGATTCCGATCTTGTTGCCTCATCAACATGTTTCTCAGCCCATGAACATGAGCAGAAAAATGGATAGAACTTCAACTGAATCAGGGATTCAGTTTGAGGATGAAGCAGGAAGAGAGAAACATGTTGATAAGGCAACAAGACAGGAACCAATTTGCAACCACTGAAATAACTTTAACAAGAAGCTTCTTGTTAATGAATACGGTATCATACGAAACAAAAAAGTAGCTGACTATAAAGTTGTATACAGAGTAAGAACTCAATTATGGCAAGAAAATAATGTACATACAAGAAGAGACACTCTTTGGAGTTCGGCCACCAGAGTGGAAGCAGTGACCTCTAGGGAGATGGATTTTTTTTTCTCCTGCATACGTATACTTTTCTGTATGAACCTGGATAATTTTCATAATCTGTAGAAAACACAAATAAACATCTCCTGGCAATTCTAGTCCAGCAATGACATCACATAAGGCTTGCTGCCCAATTTCACAGGTGTACCAGTGTCCCAGGCACTAGGGAAGACTGAGTGACTGAAGAACAACCTCTGCTTTGAGGTGTGTAGGTAATACAAATACACACGTGTAACAGCAGCTGGAGAAAAACACAACTCCTGGGTGTTTGCCCAAGGGACCTTTTCTACAACCACTTTACACAGAAATGCCGGACAGTTTTCCCAAAGGAAAGACTTCAATGTACCCGTCATGGGGTGTAAGCTGGCTACCCTGAGCTTGAATAACAAGGAGAGGTCCATGAAAGCAGGTGACCACCATGCCAGGCTGGCTGTGACTTTCCAGGCCATAGCCAGTCCATGAACATGAGCAGAAAAATGGACAGAACTTGAACTGAACCAGAGATGCAGTGTGAGGATGAAGCAGGAAGAGAGAAACATGTTGATGAGGCAACAAGACAGGAACCAGCTCTTTCAGAGTAGTCACACTAGATATCTAAAGTGAATTCTCAGTCATATTTGCCTTCATTACATGAAAGAGATGACCTAAGCTGTGAGTTAATGACAGGAAGAGCCCATTTCCTAAAACAACTTGGCTGCGTATATAGAATAATTTGGATCAAAATCAGGTACATTTCTAAGTCCATCTGAGCTTGCCAATTAGCTCTTAAGAGTTTTTCACAGGCTGTTCTGTGCTGGTAACGTAAGGTGCAAAGACTGGGGGCCAATCCCATCTTTACAGGCTGCCTGGCACCTAACCCTATGAGACGTGGTGAGTGGCTAGCCCGTGGCACAGAGGATGCGTGCGTCTCGAAGGACAGGACCACCGTATGAAGAGTGGTTCCCACTGGTATGAGAACACAAGAAAGGGAAAAGATTACAAAAACTTAATTTTGGCTCTTGAATTAACCCAAAACGGAATGTAGATTAAATCATTATTTCATTGAAAAGAAGCTGGTTTGGGTCAGGAAGTCATGATGAAATCTCAAAGAGCAAATAGAGTGTTTATGGGGGCAGGATCTCGGGGCTTGAGAGCTCTCCTACTGCCTTCTTTAGTGATAAGCAGGGACTGCTGTGTTGTGACCTGAGAAATGATGAAAAACCTATACAGCTATGACTTACCTACGTTAACAAGCTTCATGTAAAAGCACACATATGTTTTACAGAGACAGCGAGAGAAATCCCTCTATGACATCCCCAAGTATACTCACTCAGATGAGGAGAGGTCATCCCCTTCCTTTTGAGGAGCAGCTTATAAAGTGGATCATGAAGATCAAAGAGCTTTCCATGTCAGGATCATGGCATTTCTTTGTGTAGATGAAACGACAAGAGAAGCACCAACAGGAACCGCATCTACCTGACGGAGGAGCTACATATAGCCTTTTCCACAGACTTGAGCATTTGATCAGAGCAAAACTCTATGTTTGCTGATGTGAGATCCAGAACATCCTTGTGGACTTACTCCCTCAGATGGGGGGCCTGAATTCTCCATCAAATAATTCTTTAGAGAGGCCCAGAATTCATAGGGAGATGGATGTTTTCACCACATCAGCACTGAGAAGAGCTCCCTTCCACACGGGGAAGCATAAGAACCCCAGCTTCACCTATCCTCCCCCACACAGATGACTATTTCTACTTCTCCAAAGAACTCAGGCCAGCACATGAGAATTCTCTTAACATCCATCCATTCCTTATTATTGAAGCTTATTTTTGGCAATACTACCCTTCCTACCCAGAGGGCTGCTCCAGCTCCTCTCCAAAGCTAACCCCACAGGCACCCATCCCTAGGACTATGCTTCATTCTGTTAGCTGCAACCCTGCCCACCTAACCACCCGAAGCCTCCCTCCCCACCGTCATGAACCTTTCTTGCTAGCGGCACTTCCTACTGGTTTCCTAGCCTCTGGTCAACCCATTAGCCATGCTGCCTTTTTAATATCTAACCTCACTTCTCTGCTTAAAAGAACTTTTGTGGATTCCCAAATTAAAAATGGGTTGTATTCTCAAACTCCCTTATAAACTGGAAGTCAAACTTAAGCCTACATCCACTCCTCCACTTGGCCAATATTTAGTGAGCATATAACATTCAAGAAACCATGCTGTGTAGCCCACAGCATGCCCGAGTCAAGTTCTTGTCAGAGGATGTTACAAAACTAGCTCTACGGTCTAAGCACAGACATTTATCTTCCATCCATCCAACCGATACTCACTGAGCATCTACTACACACTAGACAGTGTCCTGGGCCCTGAGGGTATAATAGAAGACTCAGACCAGCCCTCAGAAGTTCACAGTCCACCAAGGAAGCAACTTCTCATTCTGTCCCTGCTGAGAAGAATCCTTAGGACTCTCCTGTCAAACTGCACAGTCCAGCCAAAACTTCTTATCAGAAAAAAGGCAAACCGTCAACATACAAGCAACAAAAGTGGAAAAAGAACTGCTTTCACTTTAAGTCTTTAATATATCCAATTCCTTTGATTTACTTTTTTAAAATCTTGAAAACCACAATCTTATTTTTACTTTATCGTGTTCCTATCCAAACATCATATATTTGATTCAATTTATCCCCAGTAAAGGAAGAAGGCTATTACACCCTCTCCTATTAACTGCTTTCAAGCTACTGGTGGAAATAAATCCTATACTCTGTTCCTGGAACTTAAAACCTCAACGTCATAATAAACTCTATCCAAGGAAAAGCCACTTTTGGGGGGCTACAGGTTCTTCATGAAATGTGATAAAGCCTTGTATTTAATACAGACATCTCAATCCTGTTTAATTCCTGAATACGGTGATACTGGAAAGTAAACTCTCTCATTCATCTGCTCAGCCTGGGAAAGTCTGAGGATGGCAGTGTATTTACCATGTTTATCACACAAAGGCATGTGGTCACAGATCAAGTACAGATCAAGTACACACAACAGAAGAATTTTGACAAGGAGAGTGGCTGGTGTTTGTTGGCACCAATTACACAGGAAAGCTCACCACCATCCCCCTGTGAGCCAACCAGGATTCAAACCCAGCAGGATTCCCGGTCAAATACTCTTCCCCCACCTCTCAGGATATACTTCAGTGTCACCCAGGGCATGAATGAGAAACAAACACACAGATGATTCCAAATGGATTCTCTTCTCGTGTTTTATACATACACATCCCTTGAGAGTATATCTCTATATTTCTGGTACCACAGTAAGAAGAAGAGTGCTAATTCACTAGGTAGTTAAAGGTCATTT
Organism: Lontra canadensis; assembly: GCF_010015895.1. Lineage (NCBI taxonomy): Eukaryota > Metazoa > Chordata > Mammalia > Carnivora > Mustelidae > Lontra > Lontra canadensis. The sequence goes on along the minus strand of NW_022630998.1, from coordinate 34,015,098 downwards.
TCTTCTGGATGACAGTTCCTAAACTGATCTGCTGGGGCATGTCAAAATGTGCCCCTAGGAACATCATACCTGCATCATATGTCAAAATTAACAATCATCAAAGAAGCAGAACATCTAGCTGGAAAGTTGTGTTTGGGTTCATACCCTGGGGAGTAGTGGTGAATGTCTCCCTTGGTACATTTCAGAAGGAAGTGGAGGAGAAAGGTCTACTGCAAAGACATCAAAATGGAGCCTCGGGCTCTAAGACATAAGGTCCCGATAACACAGCAGCTATGTGTCTTTTTTTTTTCTTTCCCATTTTGAGTATTTAAAAATAGTCCTCTCAACTGTAGACTGTGAACAAAAACTTTAAAAGGAGAAAAAAAACCTCACTTTCATAACCTTCACAATCTATTGGAAAAAAACTGTATTTTACTTAATAAATTAGAGATCACCCCATTTTTTCAAGGATCTTCTAGAACATCGATGCCCAATGGAAATATTATGTGAGCAGGTACGGCATTTAAAAATTTTAGTAAAAACATTTAAAAAGAAGAAATTAATTTTAATAATATATTCAAATCTATACATCCCAAATATTATCATTTCAAAATATAATCAGTGTAAAAAGTATTAAAAATATTTTACATCCCTTTTTCCTAACACTAACACTTCAAAAATCTGTGTCCTTTGCACATAACGTACATCTCAATTCAGGTACTAAGTTTTCATCAGAAATACATGATCTGATTAAACCATATAAAATGTACAGCTGAAAAAATAGATCTGGATGCCCAAGTTGTCTCCGTTTTTATTTTTTACTTTGTGACGCAATGAGTTACCTTTATGAATACTCAAATGTTAACCCAGCTTTTCATTTTAAAGGCAAAATCCACTTAGTAATCATGTGTTGTCTTTTTCTATTCCTTTTTTTTTTTTAAGATTTTATTTATTTGGGGCACCTGGGTGGCTCAGTGGGCTAAGCCTCTGTCTTCAGCTCAGGTCATGATCTCAGGGTCCTGGGATGGAGCCAGGAATCAGGCTGTCTGCTCAGCAGGGAGCCTGCTTCCCCCCACTCTCTCTCCCTGCCTCTCTGCCTACTTGGGATCTGTCTGTCAAATAAACAAATAAAATCTTTAAAAAAAAAGAAAAAGAAAAAATTTAGAACTGATAGTTAATTCAGTTATTGGAAAACTTTTATGCATTTTTGAGACAACTTCATTGAAAACTTAGAACTGGGGGGAAAGATTCATTTACTCGTGAACAGAAAACCAAAGAAGACTAAAACTCCCAATGCTTCAACCCTTCTGATGAGGGAGTCCCAAAGTGATCCTTCCTGATCTAAATAACTTAACTTGAATGGAGTCCCTCCCCACCCCCAACCCAAAAAAGGCGGCTCAATAAGGCAAAGTTCAAACTCAAAAGAGATTTTAAAACTATGGACATTTTTTCAAGTCAGATTCCCTGCCTCCCTTCCTGTGTCCTGGTGAAATTATGAGCATATTTATTGAGATTCACTAGGTGCTAGTTCCATATGGCTCACTCTACACACAATACATCATTTAATCTCCCAGCAATCCCATGAGACAGGTGAGAGCCAGAGAGGGTGTTAATAACTTGTTCAAGGTCATACACCTAGTTATAAGGTGTAGAGCTGGGACTGAAGCCCAGAAAGTCTGACCAGATTTTTTTTTTTAAAGCCTGCCCAACAGAAGCCCCCTAATACCAACTACACACCCTCAATTCATGCTTTTCAAAGATATCTCACAATTTGTACAGAGCAGGTAGGCCCTAACAGAGCAGGTACGACCCCCCCACTCTACCAAGGAGGCAGAAGAGACAGCTGGCAGAGCAGTTCCTCCATCCCACACTCAGTGCACCTTCCGAGGTCCCTGATGTGAGGAAGACATGCACAAGGTACTTGTGGCTGCTCTAACGCTACACACATGTCATCTTTACCTCACTGAATCCTCCAAAGCATTCCAGGGCAAAGGGGTATTCACACATAAAGAGATGGACATTCCACTAGGTAAAGGAATATGCCTGAGGTCACACAGCCAAATGGCACCATATCTGGAATCCCAACACAGGTCTGTGCCAGCAGAGATGGACTCTCAGCCTTGAACCACCTCAAGGCAGGCTCTCCTCAGACTGTGGTGACTCCTTGTTCAAGAGCAACCTTTCAACAAGGTGGTATGATATGAGGAGTCTGATTTCTTCATAATTCACATGCTGTTATTTCAGAAAGGCCACTCCAGTGTCTGACTTGCTCAAGTTTTATTGCATTTGTATGGGATGAACTCACAATTTAAAAAGAGAGAGAGATAGCTGTTTTATCTGGCTAAATCTTCGGAGAGGGGGATTTCAAGGATGAACAAGACTTAGCTCCTGAAGGCACTGGCAGAATGGAACTGGCTTCTCCCCAGAGCTGGATTAAACAGGCCAGCCTGGCAGTGATCCAGGGTGACAAACCCACAGTGGGGGACTAAATCATCATTGGAATACATGGGAAATATGGAGCCACTTAACTCAGGGGTTCACAGGCGACTCCTTACATAATGGACAAAATGGCAGCTGGACCTGTTTCCACTCAAACAGACAGTGCCTGGGAGTTGGAATAAACACACTCCTCACCAGCACAGATCTGTCTCTTCTGAGAATGTTTTCCCTTGTAGATCTGTATGAGTGAAAACAGGCCTCACTACCAACCCCAATGTCACCTGGCTGACAGGCATCTGAAAGTCTGGACCGGAACAATGCGTGGCAGAGTGTTATTATTAACCAAATTTTAAACAGACGTATGGACACCTGGTTCAGAAAGTCACATTAGTAATAAATCCCTTATTTTCAACATACAGGAAAAGATATGTATTTTTTATTAATAGTCTTCATTAATAGAAAATCACTTTCACTTACTCCCAGTAAATAAATAATAGAACAGATATTTCAAGATTATCAGTTTGATAATGTGCCAATGATTAACCTTCACAAGACACCCACCCATCTTGGGTCAGCCCTGGCTTTCCCAAGAGAAGGAACTTTGCTCAAATTATTTCATAACTCATAGGTGTTTACAGTTCCCATTAAAAAAAAAGAAAAAAAGAAAAAAAAAGAACCCAAGCTTCCTAATCTAACCCAAGCAGTAGTAGCTATTAAAACAAGTTAATAACATTTCAGAAATCAATAGTTCAAATCATGATAGAAGGGCAATTTTGCCTTCCCCAGAATCTATAAGCTAAAAAGATCTCCATTCCACAGTTGAGATGGCATCTGTGAAAGTAATCTGTGAATTCACTGCATATGGCAGAGCCTTCTGGAGAGGATGTCAGTGGGTCCTACATTCGAACCACATACTGGCTCCGTTGGCCTGAGCCGTATCCTCAAGTTCATTACAAGGGCCTTGGGGGACCAAGTTGAATACTGTCTGCCTTTTTAGAAGCAGAGATGGATCAAAGTCTTTTATTTTTATTTATTTTTTTTTAAGATTTTATTTATTATTTATTTGACAGGCAGAGATCACAAGTAGGCAGAGAGGCAGGCAGAGAGAGAGGGGGAAGCAGGCTCCCTGCCGAGCAGAGAGCCCGATGTGGGGCTGGATCCCAGGACCCTGGGATCATGACCTGAGCCGAAGGCAGAGGCTTTAACCCACTGAGCCACCCAGGTGCCCCGGATCAAAGTCTTTTAAAACAATTATTTAATTGATTTTCCTGAACGCATACTGTAGGAGATTACTCAAACCCTATTTGTTATTACTAACATTTTCCAAAAGAAACCTTTATAAATCAGAATCAACAGACTCAATCATACATCACCTATTAGTCAACTGTTTTCAACTTTTATTTAGGCAATTCCTCTACCTGAGCTGTCATCAAGTAATAAAACTGGGTAATTTGAATTGGCCATCTTTACTTCTCCTTTCACAGAGAGATAGTAAAAATGGTGAAATGGTCCACAGAGAACTCAGAAGGAAACACAACTCAGAGTCAGCTATGCCCATTATAAAGAGCTTGGAAATTTGCTTACAGATGGTCACAGAACCTTTACAGGGTCTTTTACAATCAATCATCTGAGAGTATTTCTAAACAAAAACAAACAAACTAGTGTTACCGTTCAAGATCCAAAAGTTTGAAATACTGTACCTCTTTCAAGAAGTAATTTGCTACCCCCCTGGAAAGTGTATCCAAAGAACTGTTATAATGAAGGTATCTGATTTCTACTACTTACCTATTTTATCTGCAGAAATGCTGGGAAGTGTCAATGAACAACTTCAGAAAAATGCCACCTGGAAAAACAAATTGGAAAAAAAAAAAAAAACTTGAATTTTTTTTTTTTTTAAACATAAAGAAGACTTAGCATACAATTTTATGTCTCATTAAAATAGATAGTGTTTCAAATATTGGCCCCCAGGCAGCATATAGTTCAACTTGCATTAGAATATAGCCACCTGTTCGTGGGAACAGCCACAGGTTCGTAGGAACACTAATGTACTAACATCGAATCCTAACCAGCAATGAACCAGAAAAAATAAGAGAGCCGTGGGGAAGGTGCAGCCCATGAAGACACCCCTTATTGCATCCTTTCCTTTTCCCTCACAAAGAGGCCAACTTGAAAACACAATTTGTGTCTGTCAGGGCACTTTATAAACAGTCTCAAAAGGCTCAAATACTCCTGAAACAAATTAGGAATGACATACTTCATTGTGAATGCGGAAACTATCCTGGCAGTACTCTATATCCTTTTCAGTAACTTTGCTAACTTTTTTTAAAGCTAAACTCACAAGGATGTCCAAGACTGGAGATAGGGGAAAGTGGTCATTACAACTCCAACATAGTAAACAAAGGAAATCAAGAAACAAGAATTTATTAACGATTAGTTTACTCAGAAATGAAAAATTCCTTTTGGTGTTCTCCAAGTCTTCTGGTAATCTTATAAAATTATAAGCCTATTAATATGTTCAGAAATCAAGTATTCTTTTTGGTGTTCTTAAAGTCTTCTGGTAATCTTGGAAAATTATAAGCCTATTAATATAAGCCTACTAATATTAATTAGTATTAATATATTTGAAACAAAGAATCCCAAAATGTCCATTCAGAACTGCTTTGAAATATTAAACATAAATGGAACAAATTTCTAATACAAAATATCACAGTTACTATTTGGTGGAACTACACTATATATCAGCATTGTGTGGTATCAGATTATAACCTTTCCAGATACACAGAATGTCCATCGACAGTTGGGGAAACAAATGTTGAAAGAAGCAGAAAATTTCCCCAGCATCACAGAGACCCAGGGTTTCCAAACGGCAATCTTTTCATTCTGCCATGTGGCCCCTTGCAAACACTTCCTACTCTACACCTGCTAGTCTCCTCAGTACCTCTCCAAACAGTCCCGACTTCCTTAACATGAAAGCTCTGGAAAACAAATCAAGTAGCAGATAAAATTAATGTGTGCTTTTTGTATTAATAAAAGTAATTAAAAGTAATTTCTTCATTTCAAAATGGTAGCCCAATCATGCTATTTAGGATTGTATGTAACACTGCATATAAATAAAAATGTAGAAAGAAGGCATTTGGCATTCAAGAAGTAGTAAATACACAACTAGGTAACGCCAGGTAAGACAGATGAAACAAAATATTTGACAGCCTCAATTCTACTGATAAGCAGAAAAACAGGAAAAGCCTACGTGCCCATTTTCTCTTAACAACTTCCAAATATCCCATCAAATTTTGTAATGAAAGTCTATAATATCAAGCCACAAATATCCATACTCATATCCAAGTAACTAGTGTAACAGCAGCAGCATCAGTGTTAATCTAAACTGGACTTGAGGTTGAAAAGCCAGTATGGGTCTCAAAGGCTCCTCTGTCTAAAGACATCATTTTAGTTCAGTAACAAACTTAAAGATACCGAACAACAGTCACTGGGTTTCACTTTATACACAAAAGAATTCTGAATTCATAAGGTTCTTTGTTATAATAGCTTAGGAGAGTTGTGATTTTTTTTTAATGGTTCTTTATAAGTTAATTACCAGTTAAATTCCAAGCATTTCCCACAATTTAATTTCACCCCTTTAGGGAAAGTCACAGGAAGTCACGATCAGTATTTTTATCTGAAAAACTGCCTCTGTGAAATAAACCACTAGGATTAGCACAAATGGGTCTGTTGTGGTGGAGCTCTTGATCAACATTTCATTACCTTTCAAAGCTGAATGGGTCACAAAAACACTGACTTAGCATACCTCAAAATCAAAGATAACATTTTAAAAAAATTTTTGTCACATACAACATAAGCAAAGCTCTGGACAGTTAAGATCTCCAACCTCTAACAGTAATAGACAAGGCAAGGGTCATATCCTGATTCCCACCTAAAGCTTTCCAAACTCACGCTGCCAGTAAAAGGCACTTCCTAGAATAAATAAATTTGGTGTGAAGCTCTGAAGACAAAAGGCATTTTGGGAAGAAGTTTTCAGTATCATGAGCACTGACAACAAAGACCTATCTTGTGAAACTACCAAAATGATCAGAAAGATAATACATGGTAATAGGGCATTAGTTATTTTTATTTTTATTTTTTTAAATCATTGCAAACTTTCAGTAGACTAAAACTATATTAAGTCATAGAGCCTTCAAATTTCACAAAAAATAATACGGTTAGGCATTAACTGTCAGGCACTGATCAATGTACTTGGTGGGAATTAACTCACTTCTCACAGAATGCGGAAGTAGGTATTAATATTATTTCACTTGAAGGATGAAGAAACAGGCACAGAGAAGTCTCTCAAAGTTACATGGCTTGTAAGAAGTGAAGATTTAAGTCCACATACATGACCACATTTAATCCTAAACAACTCTATTAACAGAGGCAGGGGAAAAAAAAAAATTAGCCCCATTTTGAATCTGAGAGAAAATGAAATTCTGAAGAGTAGAGACAGATGCCCCCCCCCCCCAAATCACACTGCCCACCAGCAACATGGGCAAGAAGAGAACCCAGGGCATCGAACTCTGGCATCGGGGCTGTGGTGGTTTTTGTTTTGTTTTGTTTTGTTTTTTTGCTTAAGTTCTGTTAATTAACATGTAACTCTATGAGGCGAGTGTATCCTGTCCTTAATCTCTGAGAAGACGCTTCAGGGTCCTCAGGGGCTGCGGCAACTCTAGGAACATCTAGCACAGTACACACAGAAGTATCACCATTCTGCCATTTCACCAGTTTCCCTTCCTCTAGGTGCAGTTATGTTTTTCACTTACTGGTTAACAAACACAGAGCAGCATATAAAAATCAGAAATAGATGGCTTTATTATTTATCATTCTTTCATCTTCATTTTTATAGATCAGTAGTCTGCTTAGCCACTTACATGAATTATAACCTAATAAACGCAGGCACGTACTCAGCAAGTACCCTCAATGGAATCAAAACCGCTGTTATTTTTGCACATTAAGGAGTTAAAAGTCTGTACTTCCCATTCATCTCCATTCGGGTTGCATGCCCTTCTGCTGCACTTCCGGAGATCTGGGACCAGAGGAGAAACAATGGTGCCTTTAGTGCCTGAGCGCAGTCCCACGTGACAGGCACCAGCTCTTATTTACTGAACTGAACTGCCAAAAACAGGAAGCTGCGTTGTAAAATCCCTCTCTCACTTATAAATTTCTATGACTTGAAATGTGCTGATTTGAACTGTTTCATGTTAACTCTAAAACTAGAACCAAGAAGTGTAACTAGTTTGGGAAGTTACAAGGATAAATCCCAGGTCAACTGAAAAAAGAATGTCACAGTAAAGAGAGCGGCCACACAAAGGTCCAGGTCGCCGAGGGTGGGGTGCGGGGCCAGGGCGTAAGGTAAGAAGCAGCGGCTCATGATCACAGAAGCCAAAGAAGGGTAAAAGTCTCGACTGCTATCCTAGAACAGAGAGACTCGTTCCATGCACCCTGGGATAGCTGACTACACCCATCCTCGGTGAGAATGCAAATTCCCAGGGCAGAGCACCCTGTAAGTTAAATGACGCTTTACAATTCAGTTTCTCATCTGACCCACATATTAAGCAGAAGGCGGTTGGAGTGGGGGTGGAGGGCAGACATCATTTGTTATTTCTACTTTACAGACTAGGAATTTGAACCACTTAAGGTAAATCACGCAGTCAGTAAATGGTAGGTCTTTGCAACAACCAAGACATGTGTTTTTCAGCCATCGTACCTATTCATCAAGGACAAGGGCAAGGATGGGCCCCAAAGACTTGAAGCATGAAAATGAAACCAAAGGAGATGAGCTAAAAGCAAAATACAGTAAGAGCCCTATTACTCATATACCACTCTACTTCTACCTAAGAAGTACTCTGTATTTTTAGTGGACAACTCTCTAGGTTCTGTTTACTTTGTTGACTAAAGGAACAGTTGTTGAAATCCTACTTCACTATGCTCTGCTGATACAATATATGCTTGTATATGGTTCATAATTTAAGGGGAGTTGGTAGCAGCAGAAGAGACAAAAAGAGCAGTGCCCCATTTCTGCATCCAAAGCTTAAGTTATTGTTCTAACACTAGGCTGAGAGTTTTTTTTTCCCCCCAAGTCAGTGAAATGTACAGACTCTCTTCTGACAACAGGTCCAAGAGAACCTCACAGGTGGGTCTGACAACAGAGTTTAGAAGACTGCTGAACCTTGCAAGATTTTTTAAAGAAAGACATGAAAGTGTCAAATTTCACAAACTTGTCTGCAAGCAGAGGGAGTGGCAGGTTGCCAAAGGCTGAACTGCGTTAACTCATGTGAAATGCTGGGAACTTGAACCTCTACAATGTTCCTCCCCGCCACTCAGCCACACAGTGAATGACTGAAGGTCAAGGTTCCAAGAGACCTCACAGTCTATAAGCCAAATATCGTCTATTGCAAAAACTTCCTTTTACTCTTAAGGAAGAAGAAACTACTTGAGTCAAAAATCACATCAACATGAAGCTGTTAAAGGGTAAGTTTTTAAATATCTGAGAACAACAGAGTAACCTACCCATGTGCCAGCAATAAGTCAGATTCAATTATACTGCCTTTTAACGTATCAGGTTTGTGTGCCATGTTCATTCACGTGACTATTAGCCTTTCCCCAACATTTAGTTACAAATATACTGGACCAGAAACTCCTTGAGACTAAAACTAATTCTAGCTTACTCCCTTACCTATCTCCTGTATTTAGCACAATACATGGCACACAGTAGACATTTTATAAATATTTACTGAATGGATGATTTCCTACAGATAGAAAGGGCAGAATGGGGGGAGAGAGAAATATGAGGTAGACAGGATGGAGAAAAATCATCAAGCAAAGATGACAGCTGGAATTCCAGCAAGAGAAAGCACCAGAGGCAAAGGATGAGTCAGCAGGCCTGGAAGGCCATGGGAGTGGTGGTTACCCTGTCCACACAGGGGGAGTCCTCAAGTGAGTGTGTTTCAAAATACCAGTCAGTGTCTGGACCAACCTCCATGACATCCTTGAAACACAGGTGGTAGAAGGAGGCAACAAGGGCAAGTGTATATAATTAAAGAGATCTTTTGGTAATTCTGCAAAATGCTCCTTAGGGTAAGTAACAACTACTCTTAATATTCTTGGTCTTTTTTTTTTTTTTTTTTTTAACCTTGAATATAGCTATGTGGTCATTCTGCGAGACAGAAACAGTTGTGAATATTGTTGGGTGCCGGTAATGAGCAAACCTCATCAAATACCCCAAGCACGTGTTTAGGAGTAAGTCATTGAAGCTGGACAGACACAGGTCGCTACAGGCAGGCAGATGAGTGCAGCCCCCTCAGAGTGTGCACCAAAGCTAACCAGGGGGCCATGCAGGTAGCTCGGACCAGAAATGCTGACAAGCCCTTCCTCTCTTTGACACTTCTTAGCAGTTTGCCTTCCAAATCTCGGCATCAACTTAGTAACAGACCAATGTTTCTGAAAAACAGATGCCAAGATTAAAACTAGAAAAAAATGAAGACTACACATTAAAAACCTTTCCAAAGAGGGTAAAATGGACACGCTCCACACTCAGGAAAAAGCATACAGACGGCAAGTAGAAATGCTGCTCCCAAGGTAGCTATGAGTTATAATCCCCTTGTCATCCAAGAACGAGCCCGTGCGCCCTGTGGAAAGACCCAAAGATCCTTGTAGAACGTCACCTTCACACAGGTGAAGTTCACTGAGGGGACACGGCCGTTACAACATCAGCGCAAGCTAACTCACCACTCTGGAAATGTCTTCTTTAAAGATGTGCAATGTCCTAAAAATGAAGGAAAGAATTCTGAGAGTCCCTGCAACCAAGCAAGGATGATTCTAGTGGTGAGAGACAGTTGGCTCTGGGAGTCCTGGCTCCCCTATCTAAAATATTTACCCTTATCATTACCTTGCATATGTGAAAAACATTTCTCTGTCCAATAATTTATCCTCCCCTAGTCAAAAATTATCTGTTGGGCACCTATTCCCCGCCAGGTACCAGGGAGACCAAAACAAACAAGGCATTATTTGCTATGCCCAAGGAAGTACTGTCTCCCCTACCCTGCGCAGCAGTCCTCTGCCCTGGTGCCTCCTGGGACTGCTACCGCACGAGGGGTCTAGTGGTCGTCCTGTACACAACTCTTGTACCATCGCTACTGTCTCTTTCAGGCAGACTTACACCTGTAGCTTCCGTCTCCGTCACCCAAGGCTTTGAGCTTTTCTAAAATCTTGACAAGAGTGAGCAAGTAACAGGATTTTGGTGAAGCAGGAGCCAGAGAAAAGGAGCTCTGATTACCGCTTGGAGAGCTGGGAAGGCCCGAGTCATCTCAGGAGGAGCGGGGATGTCTTCTGAATACATGTCAGGGGCATAAAATCACTTCCACAGAAATTGACTGAGGACAGTATGATAATACACTTCTACTGCTTGCCAGGGAAGAGTTTCAAGAAATTTGTGAAGAAAAAAAAAATCTGTATCACAACACAGGGCACCTGGGTGGCTTTGCTGGTTACACATCTGACTCTTGATTTCAGCTCAGGATATGATCTCAGGGTCGTGAGATCGAGCCCCACGTTGAGCTCTGCGCTCAGTGCAGAGTCTGCTTAAGACTCTCCCTCTGCCTGCCTCCCCCCTCTCAAATAAATAAATAAATCTTAAAAAAACGGAAGCAAGCTGTTTGTCCACTGGAATATGTGTTCTAGTCCGCGTTGTACAGCTCGCTAATACCTGGAGTGGCACTTTAAATAGAGTACGTTCTCGGTGAGGATCAGTTGGTGAACACGTGTGTGAGCAGATGATAAGGTCTTGACCAAAACAGGAAACCAAGGTAAAAAGGGAGGTCAGATGAGGGTTTGGAGGAAAATTCGCTTGTTGAGGCTTTTAAGCTTGAAGAACCTGGTTGGGCAGATTCCAGTAGGCACGGTGGGGAACTGAGGAATGGAGATTAGAGTAGGTGATACAGTGTGGGAAACTCACACCATGTAGGAGGTGTCTGGAGCCACAGGTAAGGGTGAGATTACCCCCAGAAAAGCAGTCAACTGAGTAAGGTAAGAGCTGGCTATTGTATAGCAAAATAAGTAAATAAATAATAGCATCTACTTCATAGGGGTGTGTGTACTAAGGAAAGAGTTCATGTGAAATACCTGACCTGTCTAGCTCTCTGAGGCTTAGCCAAATCACACAGCAGGTTCTCAATAAATACTTACTGCAAATATGCAAACACCTCTCAAGACTGCTAAAGACCATTTTTAGCGCCATCTTATCCTCACAGCATTTGGTCACAGCATGGATGCAAGAGCTGTGTGTTTATAAGAGGCTGTGTTTTTCTTTTGGAGGACTCTGAAGTACTTGGGTCTGATCAGAGATTGAGATTCTCTAGCATTATCTACAGCGTAAAATAAGGCTGTCTTCCTTTTTATTATCTAGTGGTGGAAAGTAAACAGGCAGGCACACAATTATCAGAAATAAGGTATGAAAGGCTAAAACTCATTCCTACATGGTCCATGGACATGAATGTCTACCACGGTCCAAGCACTGTAGTTACAGATTTAAACCGAAATACACAAGGAGAAAAACTTGCTGCCACAAACTTAAAAAAAGTAGTGACAAATGTGGCATTTGAGTTAAACTCAAAGGATGAGTTAAATGTAAAGGTCCGATTTCAAGAAAGAAAAAAAAAAATCACTGGTTGGCTTAGGTGGTTTGCTTTTAAGTTCGTGACTAACTATAGCTTAACTAAAAATAAGCATCCCAAGTCAATGATGGGAAAACAAACATCACTATGAGTGCTCCATTTAGAAAAGCTGGTCAAGGAGGTAGAAGTCCAACACCAGTCAACCACTAAAGCAACTGGGTTAAGTGCCCGCTGTAAATGCTGCTGGATCTTTCTGGAGAAGGACCCTGGGGTTTCACTGGTCAGGGCAGAGGAGGAAGTGAGCAGAATTCGTCCCAAGCTACAACTTGAGTGTCTCTGCTTTTATCTTTTTTTTTTTCCCTATATTAGAATTCCACTGAAAATTTTGTTTGAAGAAAGCACTCATTAAAGACAAACATTCTGAAAGCCACTAACCTGGTAAAAATTAATTCTGGGGCTAAAAATCAACAGAAGTTTTAAATTTCTAATTTTTATAACCATTTTCACAACTGGCTCAGGAGTATCCTAAGGGTGACCACTGTGGGGGTTGGCTGGTGCAGTGATTAGGAGATGCAAAGTTTTCATCATTCTGTAATGTTTCTGTTTAATAGAAATGAATACTTTTCTCGCCAAAAAAGTGTTTGAGATACTTTACTTCAGCCTATTTGTCTTTCTTATTTTTCAAAGAAAACAAATTATAACTAAATGTAATGTTTCCCTGTAAAGATGAAATCATACAGAGGCTTCATACATTGCTGTGTTTATACTAAGAAACAAGAGAAAATGTTCATGTTTCATTAATAGTAAAAACCTAATGATACAGAACCATTCTCTAGGGGAATGGTGTGCATAGGAATAATATGTTTTTCTCAAACACCTTCCATAAGATTCTTCTTCCTTTACAAATGCAAATCAAGCGTTTCAAATTTTAATTACAAAATGGTGTTTAAATGAAGAAAAGAGAACAAGAAGAGAGAGTGAACAATGGTCTTAAGGAGTTAGAAGCAATTTCTCTTCTAATGGCAGCCCTTCTCCCAATTCCAGAAAAGGAGGATAGTATGCTCATGTTGAGAACTATGGAGCACTATTTCAACAATCTCTAGTCAACTTTGTGTAGCAATTTTTGTCCTCGGACTGGAGAGACCCACACACAGCAGGCACTGAGACTCTGCTTCACAGGGAATATTTCAGACTCTCCTTTCAAGCTGTTAAATACGCAAGCAGGGTGCCCTCCATCCATGAAGATGAACGCCAAGCCCTCCCCTACCAGGACAAAGGCTCTGTGAGATCCTGGGAGGAAAAGCTGAGTCTGGACATCCTTCCACACTGCCTAAGCCTCCCTGGGACCCGTGGCATGCATGTGAGAGGCAGCTGGTCGGGGTTAAAAGTACAGTCTGGCTGCACAGCCCCGCCCAGCTAACTGGCCCACGGAGCAACTGAACCATGACCTTGGCCTCACCATCCCCATTCTCTAAGCAAATGTGTTAACTGACTGCAGATTCTTGAACTATGCCTCAGATGCATTCCCAAACTAACACACACACGCACACGCGCACACACAAGTGATAGGACATAATTTTCTCTAGTGAGGAAAAACTGTTTGATGTATTAACAGCTAACCACTTACCAACAAAGTCAACTACGATCAATGGTAAACAAGAACCCATAACTTGTTTAAGTCCCTTTCTCCACAAGATTCTTCTGTGTCAGAGGGTTACAGATGCCTCACTGCAATCTTCTGGAAAACATTTTCCTGAGATGATTCTGCTGATGCATCAGTTCTGGCTCCCAAGCTCTCATTTGCATGAACTGGAGACCATTCATGCCAGGACAGGATGAGTCTTCCTTCAGCCAGGCCTTCTGCATTCAGTCACCCAAATTCCACCACCCCAGGGCTCTGTACGTTTAACTCAGGACTGCTTAGGGCAGGAAGGGCATCAGAGATGATCTAGCACAATGCCATCATTTCACCAAAGCGGTCCAGAAATGGGAAGTGACAAAAAAAAGTACTGGTGGGAGCCTGGGAACAGCAAACGAGGTCCTTCCCCCTAATCCTGTGTTCATGTCAGGGGATTAAACACCAGGCTCCACAGGGATCCCCAGGGCTCAGATGTGCCTCAGAAACCATGGAGCAGGAGGCGGCCAGGGCCCAACTCTCCAGAACAGCTACAGTTTATCTGTTTCATATATTAGGGTTAAAAATAAGATTTTATTTGAAAGAAAGGGTTTCAGTGTAAATACACAAACATCTTGAAAACCACCACATGGCAGAACTAACTTCAAATAAAAGGAAAGTTAAAATAGTGAAAGAACTAAAAACACAGGGTCTTACTTTAATGAATGTGTCCTTTCTTAAAAGGAACGAGGAAAGAAAACAGTACTAAAACCAAATGTTATAGCTTGGAGCTCTCTCCTTTATTTCTGATTGCCCGGGGAAAATAAAACAAACAAAAAAAGACAAAGGGAAGAAAAACAAAGGGAAGATAATATATTTTAGTTTCTAGGTCCTTGACTGGACAATTTAAAAAATGGAGTCACAGAGGGCATTAGACTCCTAACTTGAATTCCTAAGATAAATCTTTACTTTAAAAAAAAAAAAAAAGGAAAAATTTTTTTTTCATAAATTGCCTGTGGGGGAGGGGGAGGCAGGGCTCCCAATTTCACATTTTGCTTTCCTGTCTGTTGAGTCCCTTTAATGCTTTCAATTTCTCCATTCCTAAAAAATCAAGTCCTTATAGGTGTTCACAAGCCTGTGAACTATGTCTCTTTAAGATCAGTAGGCGGGAGGGAAATTAGTTTGTCACTATGTGGCAGGCTAGAGCTAGATACAGTTTGCAGGAGGGGAAAGCCCTGGGGACATTGGGAATCCAGTAAGTCACCAAGAACTATGTTCATTGTGGTCTGGCATTCCACAAAGAATCTTTTCTTTGACTTTTTAAATTTTTGTCATTCTAGACTCATACTGGATCCAGATGATTTAAAAATCTTGCTTCAGACAGTCTTCTTAACTTTTCACAGTCTATAGCTTCCAGTGACAATGAACCAAACAAACTTTTTGCATTTTATAGACCATTTAAAGCCAGCAAACTAATCGTTTAGTAATGTAGTAATTCTTTACAGGAAGTGTCCTCACAATAAGTACAGTTCTTAGGGGACTTTTTGTTAATATGCTCAGTCAAGTTAGCCCTGCTTAAGCCAAGTATCCCCCCCGACCATGCAATCCTCTGAAAGGATCGAATGTCACTTTCTCTCTCTCTTTTTTTTTTATTTTATTTATTTGACAGAGAGAGAGAGAGAGAGAGATCACAAGTAGGCAGAGAGAGAGGAAGGGAAGCAGGCTCCCCGCCTAGCAGAGAGCCCGATGTGGGGCTCGATCCCAGGACCCTGGGATCATGACCTGAGCCGAAGGCAGAGGCTTTAACCCACTGAGCCACCCAGGTGCCCCCGAATGTCACTTTCTAAACAGACAACCCCTCTTACTTCCTCCCTTCCACTCACTCCTAAATGTCCACAAGCAACATTAGCATACAATGCAAATGAGAGACACAACCATTTCTAGGCAGAGGGAGCTCAATACATTTTCCAGGAGCTCAAAGAAAATGTAGCAGAGTACTGACTTTCCTTATGCTCTATGGATATATGAATATTAACACAAGTTGTTTTATAAACTTGGAGCGCTGCAGGAGGCCATCTTGGTTAGGCTCCAAGCAGACTTAAGGGACCTAATTTTTATGTTCTACTTTTGAAGATCTCCAGCACAGAAATTCCACAATCTTCACTGGTAGCCTGACTTATGGTTTAATTTCCTTCAGAGTCAAAGGGGACTGTTTCTCTCAACGTTCTAAAAAAAAAGTTAAACAAGAGCTTAAATCTTGTGAAAGATGTTATGTGGACCCCGAAACTGGTAAATGCAACAACAGAAGTGAACCACCAAGAGCGACGCTATAGGCTCCAGCACAGGCTGATGGGTCGTTGGCTTACTAAAGACAGTCACACTGCTCTGTCCTGCCCAGGCAAGTCTGCATGCATCATGGGCGTCCACACTCACAACTCAGACTCACAAATTTAAGAAACGACTCTACAGTGTGCTATTGCTGAATTGCTGTGTTAGATACATGAAACTAACAGAAGACTGTATGTTAACTAACTGGAATTAAACTAAAAACTTGAAAGAAAAAAAAAAAAGAAATGACTCTACAGCTCCTGAAAGGAAAGGAGCTCATGTGCAACAAAGAAGTATTTCCTAGTCACTGGGGAAAATCTTTCCCAGGCCTTCCACACTTTCCAAATGAGGAGAAACTTTGCTTTTTGGTTTCCTTTTCCTTTTCTGTTTTTCTAAGAGTCCCCTAAGCAATATCATACTCAGGTTTTCTACATGTTTTTTTTAAAGATGAACTTTCCACTGAACTCCACTCCTTGAAACAAGTCTTCCGGAGATTTTACTCTTGGCCTCCTGGAACTTTTCAGTGAAATTAGAAAGAGATGTTTACCTGACCCCAAATGTTATCCTAATGAAGACTCTGTTTTTAATTCCTTGAACTCTTCTCTTTCTCTTTTCTTGTCATGCCCTTTGGGAAAGAAAGACACATACAGATGTTGGCTTGACCTCTACTGGCAAACACCAATATAATAGAGTTCTAATAGTTTCTCAAGAACATGGACAACATCACAGAGATTAAGTATGCCTCCTTATCTGGCGTGGACCTCCACACTTCACATCTAAGATAGAAAATGCCAGCATACTATCTTTGTGACAAAAACAAGATGCCAATCACTGGAAGAGTAAAAGGAAAATTATGGTTCTCAAAAGCAATGTGAGAGCAGAAAACGAAAACAAAAACAAAAACAGAAATTATGACCTAAGTGGTAAGAGGAAAGAGGTGTTAGAGCCATTTTCTGCCATTAAAGAGTCCAAATGAGGCTGAATGCAGGCCCTCTTTGGCGGGCAGCATCCAAGGACTATAGGAATTGGGCACCTACAATCAGGGTTTAGTTGACAACTTCCTTTTTTTTGCAAGAAGGAAGGTTCCCGGCATGGAGGCTTGGCAAGTCCATTTCAAATGGTCACATTTCCCTCTGTTTAGGAATGGCTTGGGCTGTCACACGTACATACACAGACACATAATATGCATTTCAGGGTCTTCCTCCTTTTTTCCAGGTAGCTTCCTCTACCAAGAAATCAAGGGGTGAGATCAATGGCTTCACTCTACTGCCAATTTCCTCTGAGAAATATCTTCCAGAAATCATTTAGGTACAAGGCTTCAGAAATGATTCTGAAAACTGCTCCCTGTCCTGGAATAAGGCCAAATTACCACATAATCCATCAACAGCACGCAGGCACACTGGGGGCTCAGAGTTGCCAAGGCCAGCTCTCGCTGCCTAGAAGCTACCATTCAGTAGCAGGACAAGTGCTGATTCACACAGAGCTTTGTTTCAAACAGGTCCTTCTGAGAAAGTACACTTGGTATAATACTGAAGATGAACTCAAAACCAGTACAAAATCACTGTAGTTTATTTCCTCTACCTTTTTGAACCTGAGTGTGCAAAGAGATGAAAACTACCCTCAAACAAAGGAAAAAAGACTTCACATGGCCTATAAAGTACCCCGAGTTCAGTGATTTGGTGTTCGTTATGGTCTGGTCGTTTCCTGGCACTGAGGGTCAAACCAGTGAAATCATATGGAGCCATGGCTGGAACCTTCTCAGATTTCAGGACCAAGCCAAGTGTAAAGATTAATCTACACAAATGCCCACCGTAAGGGAGTAGTTCACACTTGCTGACTGGCTGGACTGACTTGTAGGAGTTGAAAAATTGCTCTTTGGCATCTCATTTAATAAAAATTTCATTTGTATTTCATTTATATTCCAGCTTCGTCTATCTAATCAAGGACTTTAATGGGAATCTCTAGGTAAAGGGGAAAAAAACACACAAATCACTGGAGTCTCCTCATCTACAGGAATCAGAAGCAAGATGTTTGAGGATGGTGATGGCCAAGGAATTCATATGATTCGCAATAACAGGAAGTAAATGAGCAAATAAGGACTTTTCAACCTTTTTGTTTATTTCACCCAGCTCAACTCCGACTAGCTCCTGCTTTATCCCTGGGCCACTGCATAAACAGGAGTCCCAGGATTAGAAAAAAGGGAACTTAATTTTGTTCCCATTCCATTCAAAGTTTCACTAAGTTTAATATCAATGGCTTATTTTTTTGTTTTTCATTTTTTAAAGGATGGATAGGTCTAAAAATGGTGTTTCTTTGAGATGCTAAACGAAGGAACTTTAGTCTTAGTTCTTGTGGAAAGCATCTGGCCTAAATGATGATTCGAAGCTCTGGGCAAACAGCAGATGGTGAGGACACTGTACATGGTGACAGCATTCTAAGCCCATCCTAGGGGGAGGGAAGAAGCTAACTGGTCTAGGATTTTCAAAAAATTTAGCTTAAAACTAAAAAGTTAGAACAGAAGCATCCTACGGTCTTTCAGGTTTCCCTTAGTACTTGAGTTAAGAAAAGACAACAAGGATGAAAACCTTAAGAAACGTCAGGAGAAGAGTGAGAACATCCGTAGTTCTCATTAGCACTGAAAATGAAGGAAGTGGTGTGACCCGAGTTTTGGGGTCCCTGTGTGGCTCTCTCTCTACCTGTTTCTAGGAAATGAGATAAGATGATACTTGCGAACCCTTGGTTTGGTGACACAGAGAAATGGGAAGTCCCTCTCTGGTTCTGCCTGGGATAAAAATACTCCATAAATCTTTAAAGGATGAATTAAAAGATTAGCTCTGGACAGAGGCTATCAGCGCCACTGGCCTTGGGAAGGCATGAGGGTCAACATGTACCACAGGCCCAGCTGGCTCTCTTGCTTGACGAGGCAGAAGAGTCTTGAAAGTTTAAGCTGGGGTATGTGGAATAAATAGGAAACACATGACGACAGAGGTTCAATAGCTGTTCTCCATGGAAACCAGCCCCCAGGAAGCTGTTATGGGCGTGTGTAGCATGGGAGGGTCAAGAGTGCAAGTTTAGCCCGGAAACAGCCCAGCCACGCATGGGTCCAGGGAGACAGAACCTTCTGTAACCAAAACCTTAAGAGCACAGGGAACCTTAGCAGTAACAACGGTCTTCCTCCTCTTCATTATAATGCATGGACTGAGGTCTTGCTAGGTGCCACAGTATTAACCACTTAATAACATTTATCTCCACAGAACACTCACAACAATGACAAGGGACAGTCTATTAACTCCATTTCACAGATGGGGACACTGGGAGCTGGGGTATCTTGCCCAAGGTCATACAGCCAACAAGCAGCACACAGCCTTCTCACATTACCTCCTAGTGGTCTAAAAGGCCATGCGACACCAGAGCTAAAAGCGGGGAGAATGAGAAGGCCATTTTTAACCAGTGCTTTTCCCGCTCTAAAGGACTTGAGGAGAAAGAGCAGCACCAACTCTGGAGTTCAAATTCTTGGGTTTAAGTACCAGCCTCAGCATGTGCTGTCTGGGGATGTAATGACCCCCAAGCGTGGCCAATACCTGCCCATTTTATTCCCCTTTCCCTGGGGCAAGTTACTGAGACCTCTAAAAGCTTTTGTCCCCCTGTCCACCATGCAATCATCATCAGGTCGCTGCTTCAGGCAGCTGTGCACATTCATTGAGATGATCTTAGGATATGGCAGTACACAGAGACGTACCGTTGTTATTCCATTTGATTTTCATGTTGTCTCTCTTGCAGAAAGTGCTAAGCCATCTGGTTTTTGCAGAAGCACGGTGTGAAGGACAGAACGGCGCTGTCCTCATTCCACGAAGGTGGTAACTGAAGCCTGGCACACAGGGCCATCACAGAGCCACGTGGCCCTGCGACCCATCTTCTGCTCCTTCCTCCACCCTTTATCTCAGTCACCACAAAACCAGACATGCTCCACCCATGAACAGAACTACCACTCAGCACAGTGAAGTGTCCCAACAGTGGCCCCTTGAAGGGCTTACACCCACTCCTGCTCCCTGCTCCCCCAACACACACAGGAGGTATACCCATTAAGTAAAACAGCAGCAGAAACTTCTGGATTTTGTAGGAAAAGAGTTGGTCCTTAAATTCTGTCCCACTCCTCAGTTTAGGGTTTTCTAGCAATTATCTGAAAAGCTCTGGAAAAGGACACTTCAATACAATAAGAACTAGAATGTTACTTTTATATATACCAAGACTTGGAATATTCTTTTTAATTGTTTTTGCTACCTAATAAAGGTTTCGTGGATTTTTAAACTCAGTAAGTGTATTTCTTTACTGGAGGTGGGGAGAAACGTAGCACCTTTTGCCTCAAAATGAACAACTGTTAAATTACTATCATTACTCCTATCATTGCAATCTTGTTCTTCATCGTCAATAATAAAGGCATTTCTTACAGTCATTAAAGCTTTTGCCATATGAATCGAGAAAAAAACAGATACAAAACAAGGCAAACCTAAATACCCCAAACTTTGCTAATGTTATAAAATCTGTTGCACGGCCAATTAAAGTTGGTCATAGAGACTCACATTTTTCACAGTCTATCTGTTGGCATGGTTGATGCCTGTGGGCAAAGAAGCCCATTAGAGCCATCTTACTGAACAGGACAAACGAAAACTACATTTGACCCTGCAAGCTAACTGTTAACGGAAGATTTCCACTGCTCTGAACAGCCTGTGGGCTGATAATAAACAATACTCCAGGAAAAGACCACCAGAAAACCCCCACATCTCCAATCTTGGCTTTTGTCCCTGCATCCCACACCTCTTGGACACAGGGATTTGGGTCTGAATCCTAAATACCCTATACCCACATGTAAGCCATTAGGAGTAGCTGTTCTTGAAATTTAATTCCCATCTGCTCTTCTCCAGCCTTTAGAAATCTTATAAATTTCTCTGACAACTGTTTGCAAAGGCCATAATCACAGGCATCTGTAACTGGATCCCCAGCTACAGGGCAAAACACCACATAATTCCAACAGGCTTTTGGTCCAGCCTTATTTGGTTTCTCATCTCTCTCGCTTTAAAATTGTGCTGAGCCTTCAATTTGCAAAGAGAGCTGATTAGCCCTGGAAGGAGGCGGCCCAGGTCTTTTGTATCATCCCCAATCCTCAACATCTCCCTTTTGGCTGTAGCTGCTCAATCACCTTTCGAAAGAGCCCTCGTGACCATGGAGGAGACAGTGGAAGCCAACAGAGAGTCCCTGTCCCACCTGCATTCCTCCCTAGTGTCTTCCAACTCCCAGAGGGTGGCATAAGGATGCACCCTGGCTCCAAGCAGCCTAGACATAGAAGCATCAGGATTTCAACTCCCACACTTAGGTTGCTCAGAAGCCGTGTGGCACTGGAGCTGGGTCTGCCCTCCCTAATTACAGCTGGCCACTGACATGACATTATGTTGAGCAACATAATGAACCTCCCTGTGCCCGTCAGACATTTTAAAAAATTTCAGAGCATCCACTTGTTGACAGGATTGCTGTCCTGTCCTTTCATTCCATGAACACTCTCAAGAATCAGGTGGGGAAAGCTCTTGTGCCTACTGGGCCACATACAGATTTGGTAATCCTGGGCAAGTCAGCTCCCCTCTAGGAAACCTCCGCTTTCTATCTCAATTTCTAGCCATCTCCTGTTGTTTATGAGGAACACATGTAACAAGGTAAACAGAAGTGCTCTTCAAAGGATGAAAAATAAAAATCTAGGGGCATCTGGGTGGCTCAGTCGGTTAAGTGTCTGCCCTTGGCTCAGGTCATGATCTTAGGGGATCAAGTCCCGCATCCGGCTCCCTGCTCAGCAGGGAGCCTGCTTCTTCCTCTCCTTCTGCCAGCCACTCTGCCTCCTTGCGCTCTCTCGCTATCAAATAAATAAATAAAATTTTTGAAGAAAGAAAAAAAAAATCTAGGCCTGACCATCACTGCCATCCTCGTGATCCTCTTCAAAAACTCCACTCCGGTGGCAAAGAGCTCTGAGGCCGCACAAGCAGGGTTAACTACTCGAGCCTCGATTTTCTCATTGTTGACATAGGGATGAAATAATAGCACCTAATTCAGAATTCTTGAGAGGATCAAACGAGGAAATGTACAGAAAGCACTTAGAATAGTGCCAGGAACAAACAAACATGGTGCCTAATATTAGCCACTCTCAGTGCCCTCTCATTAACCCTGCTCTCCTTCTTGTTTCACCAAGCACCTTTCAAAATAAATTATCTTTTTCAAGGCGTTCAACTTCAGTGTGCCAACGGAAGAGGAGGAATTCATCATTACTGTTACCTATGCTATCCCATACCGAACACACAAATGGAGCTTATCTTATTGTTCCCTTTTTATGTGAAGTTCAGAAAGGTGGAGCAGCTACTAGGTAGCAGCCGGTATTCAAGGGCAGCGCTAAACAACCCAGGCTATGCTTTCCATTGCCTTGTTTCCATTAGATAGGAAGTGGGAAGAATATAATAAAAAGTTTCCCCCCAAATTAGAATGTCACCTAATTTACATAAACAGTGTGGTTCAGAGTCTATTATTAAGAAACAGCTTTTGATTTGGACTTAAGAGTCAACACTCAGTTCAAAGGGCACCTACTCCTGCCAACCCCCTGACCTTCTGGGAGCACTGAGGTGAGAAAGAACCCCTGCTACATGTCCCAGCCTATATGGACCTGGACATAGCCTTTGTCCCCCAGCAGTACACCTGCTGATTGGTCCCCTCCAACGGACCCTGGGTTGGTTCCCCCAGGCCCAGCACACCTTCTTCACCTCATATACCCAAGGCCCCACATGATGCCCATCCCAGAGCAGGGGATAATACCGTTGGTGAAATGAATCCATGAATGCTGTCCATCCATGGAATCCTTGCTGCACCGAACTTTGGTTTGGTTGACAATTCTGAGAGGTTAAAAGGTCCCAGAATTAAACCTTGTCACTGAAAAACATGATCTGTGTAGTATCCAAGACCACACCTTACAAAGAACATCTCATAAGTCTATGTAATTCGAAAGACACCTAAGTAAAACACATTTATATCATTATGAAACTTGGCTTGTATCTGCTGGGAAATGTTCTTGTATCAAATACAAAGGCACAAAATTTCACAAAGACTAGACTTGTAACAGATAATCTAGTCATTTAAGGTTATGTCCTCATCTTTTGGAGGGTCATCCAGGAAATCCAGTCAATAATAACCAAAAAATGGGCAACAGGTTTAAAGGTATATTGGTATGAAATGACTAACAGACAAATGAAAAAATGTTCAACATCGTTAGCCATCAGGGAAATTCAAATCAAAACCACACTGAGGGGTGCTTGGGGGGGCTCAGTGGGTTAAAGCCTCTGCCTTCGGCTCAGGTCATGATCCCAGGGTCCTGGAATCGAGCCCCACATCGGGCTCTCTGCTCTGCGGGGAGCCTGCTTCCCCCCACCCCCACCTGCCTCTCTGCCTACTTGTGATCTCTGTCTGTTAAAGAAATAAATAAAATTTAAAAACACACACACACACACTGAGATACCATCTTACACCAGTTAGAATGGCAAAAATTAACAAGGCAAGAAACAACAAATGTTGGAATGATGTGGAGAAAGGGAAACCCTCTTACACTGTCGGTGGGAATGCAAGTTGGTGGTACAGCCACTTTGGAAAAGTGTGGAGATTCCTCAAAAACTTAAAAATAGAGCTACCCTATGACCCTGCAATTTCACTACTGGATATTTACCCCAAAGATACAGATGTAGTGAAAAGAAGGGCCATATGTACCCCAATGTTCACAGCAGCAGTGTCCACAACAGCTAAACTGTGGAAAGAGCAGAAATGCCCTTCAACAGATGAATGGATTAAGAAGATATGGCTCATATATATAATGGAATATTACTCAGCCATCAGAAAAGATGAATACCCAACTTTTGCATCAACATGGATGGGACTGGAGGAGATTAAGCTGAGTGAAATAAGCCAAGCAGAGAAAGTCAATTATATGGTTTTACTTACTTGTTGAACATAAGGAATAACAAGAAGGACATTAGGAAAAGGAAAGGAAAAGTGAAGGGGGGGGGAAATGGGGAGGGGGGAGATGAAGCATGAGAGACTGTGGACTCCGAGAAACAAACTGAGGGGTTTGGGGGTGGGGGAGCCTGGTGGGGGTATTAAAGAGGGCATGTATTACATGGAGCACTGGGTGTTATACGTAAACAATGAATAATGGAACCCTACTTCAAAAACTAATGATGTACTTACTGTGTGGTGATTAACAACACACACACACACACACACACACACACACACACACAGTTATGTTGTAATGAAGGCCCACCTTTGATCACTATGTCTCCTTTTCAAAAGAGAACAGATACAAACCTACAAACCTAGATAAAGGCATTAACGGATTCTATTAGTAAAACAAACTCTGAGTTCTTTATACCACACCACAGCCCACAAAGTCAATCTGCTTTGCCTCTTGGTTTTTATTTTTAATGACTATATTAAATCCATTTTTTTTCCTTCTCACCTTATGCATATTTCCAGTTTATAAGTGGATCTTCCTCCCGAAAAGGTTGAGAATCGGGGAGACACACAACTGCCTTGTGAAAGTTAAGGAACTATTTAAAAAACCTCTATGATGTTTCCTCATGGATTTGTTAAAGATCGATATGCTTTTGTTACAAAGAGTATTTAACATGGAATAAGTTTATACTTCATTTAACACTCATACAAAAGCTAGAAATAGTTACATCCACGCTGGAATTTTTAATCTTACCAAAATAATGTAGAGCATAATGTCATAATACCTCCAGGATAATTGTATACGAATGATAATGCAGATTATGCCTTATGTTCCCACAGTCAGAGCCAGGGAGAGTTCCTCTTCTCTCACACCTTTGATTCTACTTAGGGATCTGTGACTCTTTATACCTGGGTGTTTACAATATTCCTGAGAAAATCAAACTGCTTCCTAGTAAAAATTACCCAAGCTACTTCTTGGTGCTAACCTAGAGACACATATTATATGCTATTTTGTGGAAGAGAGAAATGAGATTTACTGCTTTTCATAAAATCAACTCAATTCATACATAGTCCCTATCCACACAGAAAGACACACTACAGAAGTAAAACACCCAAGACTTATGATGTATGTATAAATTTACAGAAGAGAATTTTAAGATGAGGACATAACCTTAAATGACCAGATTATCTGTTCCCATGACCAAGCAACAAATGTAGCGCCCAGAACAAGGGGAAGTAGTTGATCTACAGGACCCTAACATTTTTCTCTCTGCAGCTTTTGAAACAGTTTACAGTTTCTTTATCTTTATTAGGACATTTTCCCTCATCAAACTAATGAGTCACTAAACAAAAGGCTTACTAAAATGTTTACATTTGGGAATAAACTATCTGTTAAGGCTTTAGCAGAAAAAACAAGTCATACTTTGCCACTGCTTTTCAATAAAATTATCTAGGAAAAGCCAGGTAGAATTGTTGGGATAGAAACACAGGATGAGGGGCGCCTGGGTGGCTCAGTGGGTTAAAGCCTCTGCCTTCGGCTCAGGTCATGATCCCAGGATTCTGGGATCGAGCCCCGCATGCGGCTCTCTGCTCAGCAGGGAGCCTGCTTCCTCCTCTCTCTCTCTCTGCCTCCCTCTCTGCCTACTTGTAATCTCTGTCTGTCAAATAAATAAATAAAATCTTTAAAAAAAAAAAAAATAAAAGAAATACAGGATGAGGGGCACCTGGGTGGCTCAGTGGGTTAAAGCCTCTGCCTTCAGCTCAGGTCATGATCCCAGAGTCCTGGGATCGAGCCCCGAGTCAGGCTCTCTGCTCAGTGGGGAGCCTGCTTCCTTCTGTCTCTGCCTGCCTCTCTGCCTACTTGTCATCTCTATCTGTCAAATAAATAAAAATAAAACCTTTAAAAAAAAAAGAAAGAAAGAAAGAAAGAAACACAGGATGACCATGTAAAATTCAGTGAATCCTGAGACCAACTCAAAGAAAATGTTCACAATCCTTTTTGCTCCATAATCCTTAACATCTTTATTTCCACCCTCCTATCTTTATGGAGCTCTTCCTTCCTTCCTTCCTTTCTGTATTTTTAGAATTTATTTTTCGGTAATCTCTATACCCAATGTGGGCCTCAAACTCACTACCCTGAGTTTGAGAGTCACAAGCTCCAAGGACTGAGCCAGTCAGGCACCCCTAAGCTTTCTTTCTTTCTGACAACTATTAAATAAGACATTCTTTGGGAATAACTTGTATTGTTATAATCAAATACTGTGCAAGGTTAAACGAGGGGAGAAGTCGTGGAAATCTTGTGCTGTGAGGACTTAAAGGAACAACAAGAAGCTTGTTAGTTGAAGTAATAAAAACATAAAATGGGCAGTAAATAATAAAGGGCAACATATACATTCATCAAATCTTCTTATGGTTCTATCTGGGCAGATGCAACTGGATGACCATGTGATTGATGGGTATGACGAGAGCCAGCACAGGGCAGCTGTGAGGGGTGCACTGTACAGTACACCTGGGAAGTTTCTGGACAGAAATGGCTCCTTTCAAGCCATTTCCATTTGGTGGTCTTTTCACAGTGGTCAAGAACACATATTCTTGAATTAGCAAATAGTACAATATTCCTATTAACAGCAACACAGACCTACAGTTAGAGATCAAAGGGAAATGACAGAATTCCATCCAGGGCACTCTGGAAAGACCAGAAGTACTCGGAAGTGGCAAGGCACTCTGCCCCAGCAGCTCAGCAGGGGACCACGGAGGACCGCGGTCTCACCCTGTGGAAGGAGCCTCCCCAACCTGGTGGCCAGTCCTGTGTCTAAGAGACATCGGTGGTTCCACCAAGGAAGAGCTAACCTGCGTTTTTCTCCTGGGCAGCTTCCGTGTCCCAGGGTAAACTGCATAAATCCTCCACTCTATGGGGGCAGTAGAGTTCTTTCTTCCTCTTCTCTAAGTCTCACAGTTACGTACCACACTGACCCTTTCTGAACGCCCTTTGCTTCCTTGGCTTCTCATTTCCTCTACATTAAGTTCTGCCTGATCCCTCCTCACAGCAGTGAAAACCCCAGGTCTCTGTAATCAGATAGTCAGCCGAATTACGCCTAGAGATCCAGGTTGTTGTTCTTCCTTCATTTCCAAAAAATTCAAACATATACAGAGGTCCTACTCACAAACAGGCAGAACCGGCTCTATTCCTGAATCCCTAATATCCCCCAAGAAGAGAACCAACAGCAATATACCCACTGTCATAGCAGCATTATTCACAATAACCAAAAAGTGGAGGCGAACCAAGTCCCTATTAACAGATGAATGAATCCATGATATGTGGCATATACACGCTGCAATCGTGTACAGCCTTAAAAAGGAAGATGATTCTGTCCCATGTTCCAATATGGATGAGCCCTGAGGACATCACACTAAGTGAAATAAGCAGCAACACAAGGACAAACACCATACAATTCCTCTCAGGTGAGGCTCCTAGGGTAGTGACATCCAGAGAGAGAGAGAGAGCAGAAGGGTGGTGGGCAGGAGCAGATGGAGAAAGGACGAGAGAACTAGTATTTAACGGGTATGGAATTTTAGTTTTGCAAGATTAAAAAAAAAAAAGCTCCAGAGATGAGTGGTGGTGATGGTTGCACAACACTGTGAATGTACTTAATGATACTGAACTATACAGTTAAGAAAGTGAAAATGGTAAATTGTGTTATGTGCGTTTCACCACGATGAAAACAAAATGAAGCAAAAACCAAAAGGCAGTTTCCACATCAGTTTTTGGAAGTTTGTGCGTCATCTCCATCACTGAGGCCTTCGGGGCGGGGAGCGGTCATTTACAGCACAGTGAGGGTCACTACCTGCTTCTGACATGGGCACTACGTCAAAGACCAAGGGGAGGCTGGGTGGGGGGTGTCGGTGCTCCAGGGGGAGTCTTCTCCCAGGCAGTGCGGTTTCTGCATCAGGAATGCCTGACTCACTTCCCTTCATCGTGGGAATCAGAAGGGAAATATTTCAGGCCCTGAAGTGGGATGGGTAAGAAATCTTCCAGGTTCCCTAAATTAAGGAAGGGGAAAAGGATTAAGGCAGTCAAGAGCGCAAGTCCCAGAGACCCCACCACTATCTATCCACCTTCTGGGTTTCTGCCTCCTCCAAGTACTTCTCTCTTCCTGTTCACACTCCTGGAACGTAGCATTTTCATGATAAAAAGCTTTTCAAAAAACAAAAAACCAACAAAAACCCTCCTCTACAAGGTCCTCACAGAGCCAGCCTTGCCTCCAGAAGGTTATCATTTATGATATACCCTTGTGGCCACACCAGCTCAAACCTATGGACAATAGGCTAGGATAGGAAATCAATGTTTGAATGCTCAATGATGTATTCAAAACACCTGTGGTAAGGATGGGGCCTGCACACATTTTGAAAACAGGCAACCAGACCAGAGACCGCACAGACCAAGTATGTGCAGATGAACCTGGGAGCTATGCCCACAGCCTAGAGGGTAAAGACTGGACCATGGTTCCAGGAGTGCCTCATTCCCAAAGTGCCAGGTCATGACCTTCTTACAGTGCTGCCCTACTCCAAAGCATCCCACAAGTGGACCCGGGGCACCTTGCTTGCTGAGATAAGGAAGAGAGGAAATGGAGAGGACATCTCATGCCTATCAGTCTTCACAAGAACATACAGAAATAGCAGATACTTGCACAGTGCTCATCACAAGCTGTTCTTCTAACACTTCACACTGATTTCTACCTCACAACTTCCGGTACTGTCTTATCCACTGATGGAAAAAGCAAGACATAAAAAGGGTAAGAAACTTGCCGAAGGTTTCAGGGCTACTAAGTGTGAGAGTGAGACAGCTGTCCTTGCTCTTAACCATGATGCTATCCTGTCTCTCTGAAGGAAGGGCTCTTTACATATCACTAGATAGGCAGAGAGGCCGATCTAGTGATATGTAAAGAGCCCTTCCTTCAGAGATATATAGTGCTATATAGGATATTCAGAAAGATATTCAGCACTATATAGCATGGTAGTTCTGCCCACCCCCGCCCCCAATTTTAGCAGGGTAAGGCAGCAGAGCTTTGCGTAGAGACATCCTCCAAGTTGGGATGATGTAAGAGGTCAGCATTTATGGCTCTTATGTATCAGCTCTGTGGTGGTGGACATGTTAATTAACTTCTCTGAGTATTTGTTCTCCACCGCACCTGCAGTATACGCCCTTTAGTCTACGTACAAGGATTAAACCAAGTTCCTGGCGCATCCTCAGTAAACAGAAGCTATCACAGGCTGAGCCAAACACTCTCAAAACAAGCATGTGACAGGGGCACCTGATGGCCCAGTGGGTAGAGCATGTGACTCTTGAGCTCGAGGTTGAGTTTGAGCCCTAAGTTGGGTATAGAGATTTAAAGGTTTTTTTTTTAAAGGATCTGACAGTTACCATCTAACAAATTAATCAATATTCTATAATAAAGTAGTAACAACTCGAAGTCTAAACTGTTCATAGCCACAAACGTACAAATCTTCAACAGTCCCTTTACCACAGTATTTGGGGAGGGATTTGGTAATTTTTCCCGAGTGTTCCCCTGGGATAGTTAAGAACCAAGACACAAGGAAAAAGAAAGCACAAATTAAAGTGAGCAGAATGTTTTACTTACAAACATAGCAGAGAAATTAAAGATTTTTTTAAAATGACTTTATAAGTCTTTGATTCTAGAAAGCCAAACATTCCATCATTAGTAAATCATGTATAAAAAATGAACAGCCTTCAATGACCAAAGAAAGAATATAAATTGCTTGCTGCATCTCAAACTTCAGAGAGAAACCGCCTGAGGAGGTTAGCCCTCTGAAAGGCTGTGAGCCCTGCATCCCTTCTCTCAGGATGGACCCTGGTGACTGGCACCCGGCTGGCCTATCCTCAAAGTGCATAGTGATCTCTCAGGGACCAGGACAGCCAAGTTCACAGCACGTTCCCAGTTCATGTACAAGAACATGAGAATAACTGCCACTGCCTCTATATGCACACTGATGGACATTTCCCAGGACTGCGCCAAACCAGGACCTAAGGTAACACAACAGACGCGCCATGTGCAGACAGCCTGCCTCCGGCCAGGACGCAGGGATTCTCCTTCCTGGAGACAGACGTATTTTTACAACAAGCTCTTTTATTTTCCTTACAGACTGCTTCAACTATAACAGCACAAACCAAACATCTGAAATAATGAGTCACCTATTGGCTTGAATCCGAAGCACCAGGTCAAATGCAGTTTAAGCCACGTCAGTGCTTAAAAGCAACCCTAGTACAGTGAGTGGACAGATTTCTGCCACCCACCATCTGCACGGCCTTTCTACTACGGTACACGATGTCTCAGTAACAGGAGGCATGATGAGCAGTCCCGGCTCTTCAGGGGATCATCAGGAGAGCCCATGGTGTTCCTTCCTTCTGAAACTGTGCCTTTTTAGAAGGTATTCCAGACAAGGATAAGACAGAAAAGAAACTCAAACTTAAAGCATTTTTTCCTGACAAGCACTCCTAGTAAAGGGCAGTATAAGAGAAAGGGGTGGTTAAATTAACAGTAATGGTATGAAGTAATATCATTCTTATTTGTGGACTTAGGTTAAATTTGTTCTGGATTGGGTAATGAAGTTGAGACACGCTTTCATTAGTGTGGAAAAAAAAAAGTAGCCCACTCAGTCCTCCAGCTATTGTGAACTAAACCGAAGAAAAAGATTACAAGATTTACAATAAAGTACAAGTAACTCCATGTGATGCCCAAATTACACATTTTTTCCTCCCTTATGATATCATTATCATGTCTGTGATTAAAGCCAGACAGATATTACTCGAAATTAAATTGAAGAGATGCAGAGCTACAAGATTACCTCTCAAGAAAGATGGAATGAGAAAGGGTCCTCACTCCAAAGGGCTAGGCTTTCAGGGAACACAAGCCTGTTAACACAGTCCCACATCACCTCACGGGAGATGAGCAGCCGCCTGGACGAGCACACCAAGAGAGTCAGTGAGCGAGTGAATAAAGGTCAAATGAACGCAGGCATGAATGAATGGTTTGACTGTACAACTGAGTAAAGCAGCTCTGGAACTGAAAATTTCACGAGTACTTTCCACAAGTCTTCTAACGCCCAGTCTTCCTTCAGCCTAAGTTGGTCTTCTCTTCGAACTATACCAAAAATGTGATAAAGAGAAAAGCAGTAAAAATGACTGATCTTCCTTGGCTAATCCTTATGATCCTTACCTAAGTCGCTCCGATTCTGCTCAGGGATGAAGGTACCGTGCACCTGCTGGAAAGTATTTACTATCACTATGTTCTGACTGTCCAAAGTGGGGCCTCTAGATCCCCAATCACTCAGAATCCAGCTAGGAACCAGAAAGGAGAAAGGGGCCCTGAGCAGGGACATGCTGTCCAGAGCAACAAGCCACATTCGGATACTGACAGAACACAATTTATAATCATCCAGAAAAGACAAATTCCTCTTTTTCATGAGAATCTTGATGGTTTCTTGTACTCTTTCAAGTTTTTGCCTTCTTCCCATTAAGCCACAAAATTAAGTGACTCTTAAGTTGCCCATGTTTCAAAGTCTGCAAATTCACAAGGAATCAAAACTGAAACATTTAAAAAGAAATTCAATTTGTAAATACTGATTAAATAAATTGCAAAGTAATATTTAACACGCCAAATGTGTTAATTTTGTGGGTAAAATGCCAAGCCCAGTTCTCAGCCCTTGCTCTGTATCAGAATCACCTGTAAGACTGGAAAAAGTAAAAAATAAGCCACTACCGTGCCCCAAAGATCAAGTATGAGGATCCAATACCTCCCCCCAGAAATCAAATATGATTTAGGACCACTTTCCAGAGATTAAATATGATGACCCACACTGCCCTCCGGAGATGAGGTGGGCCTGGAATGGAGTGGACACAGCCACCAGGCAGGAAGCCAGGCAATAAAGTTTCTAAGCCTGGCTTTTCACTTGCCATGTGACCTTGGGTACAACACATCTCCTCTATGTGTTTCCTCAATTCTAAAATGGAAGCACTGTATCAAATAACAACGAAGTCTCTTCTAGCCTAAGACATATAAATTTTAAAAATTATCTCCCAACCCTAGAAACTTACATCTCTTAGTACCACCTATAAACCAGGAGAGGAGGAGACAAATGTACCAAGCGCATCCCAGGGTACACAAGTAGACTGATTCAACAGGCTCAAAGGATCTGTGTGGGAAACTGAGGAACTGACCATGGACAGGAGGCTTAGAAAGTCACAAAACTCTAAGAACCCTTCCCTCCTTTCCTTTGCCTTTTAAGGAACAGAACAAAAGGAAAGCTGGAAGGAGAGAGAAGTGACGTAAGGGACAGTAAGTTTAGCGCATTCCATGAACATCTGTCAAATGTACATCATGCTGTATTACAGGAATAAAAAGGAATAAGAAGATTTAAGTGCAGAGCAACAAGGTCCCTGAACTCCAGGGCTTTGTGATGGAATTCCGCGGCTCTCCAGCTATATATGCATCAGTATCACCAGGCAAGCTTGTTAAAAAATACAGATGTTTGGGTTCCACCAACTCATCCCAAACATAATAAGTCAGAATTACTAGGATACAGAGCCCAGAAATGTTTCTGCTGCTCACCAAAATTTGACAACCACAAACTAACAACGAAAGCCAATTTTTAGATAATGCCATAAGTATACTGGCCCCTGAAGGCAACTCTGACTTAATTATGGAGAACAAACAAAGGTTCAGACCCAGGTTCCCACACCATGTGCCAAGGTGCCCTGGAGAGTCACAGAGAACTCACAGGAGGACAGAGAAGATTCCAATTTCTCAAAGAAAACACAGTGAAGTTTTGGACACTGAACAAACTACTAGTTCATGTTAATTCACAGATTACATTACATGACATCATCCATATGTTTGTGAAAAGGTGGTTTTTGGCTTTTTGGGTTTTTTGTTTTGTTTTTGCAATTCCTGTGATAAAAATTTTATTTGAAAATCAACATTTTTTGTATTACTTGAAAATATTTGAAAGTTTTTTTTCTGAAAATCATTACGGAGAAGAAAATGTGTGTGGCAGTGTCTACTCTAATTCCAAAGTTTGGCAGCTGTGCAATGTCCAACAAAGACACATTATTAGTAAATAATGGTACCTAAGAATGAGATAAATTTTTAAATCTTAAGAGAAAAGCATGTTTTATTTATAATTTATAGTGCTTACTTTTTCAAATGGTAGCTCAGTTATTAGGACATAAATATTTACTAAATTGTTTATGTTTAACTACTTAATAAGCAAAACCGTTAGGTGTTTCTTTTGAAAAAATTATCAAGACACTTAAAGCACCATGAAGAGAGAAAATCTGGAATCTTCTGGGTCAATACAACTTTACAATGAGATTGTTTTCACCATACAACTTAATTCACTTGATCAAAACAGATCCAACATTGCATTCTGACAGAGAAAGCATTCTGGAGGAATTCCAGAATAGTGCTTTTCCAAGTATTCTCAGAACAATGGATAATCATGAATGTCTATCCACTGATTAGCCAAAAACTTCATAAATTATTTTCTTCCATGTTATATTTCAAATAACATTCCAAAGAAAAACATGGTAAGCATTATCACATTTGTGCTAAGCCTTCAAACATGAGACGGTCCCATTAATGCAAAATTGGAACATTCAGACCCCTTGTATAATCTAAGCACGGTTATGCCTGGTTTTTCAAGCAACAAGTCATAGGTAATGCTGAGCTCACTATAACTGTTGGTATCATACTGCTCTCCAGTACTTTTGGGCACAGCAGTACTATTTGTTTTGTTACACTACACCATTCTTTTGTCCTCCCAAGTGTTACAGACATGGTTTTCTTTTTTTAAGTTTATAAAAAGATTTATGTATTTATGAGATATAGTGAGCATGTGCATACGCATGCAGGGGGAGGGGCAGAAAGGAAGGGAGAGGGAGAGAAGCCCGAGGAGACTGCATGCAGAGTGCTGAATGGGGGGCTGGATCCCACAACCCCAAGACCACGACCCCAGTGGAACCAAGAATCCGTTGCTCAACTGACTATGACACCCAGGCACCGCACACTTATTTTTCAATTAATGTGAACTGGGTTTTGAGTCTGTCTATTCAGGGATTCAACGAATAACAAACATTCAAGGCTTACTGCCTAGCCTGGGGATCCTGTCTACTTGTGACCTGGCACAGATGACGCTATCACGGTGAGTGCTTCTGAACCCTCAAATTGGAAATTTTTCAAATTATCCCCAAATTACTAACAGTTTTTGGAGCTCTCTTTGGGAAAGCCTGGCTCTCTTCAGTCGGTGGAGCATGCAACTCTGGATCTCGGGGTTGTAGGTTCGAGCTCCACGCTGGGTATAGAGATTACTTAGAAATCAAAGGGAGGAAGGAAGGAAGGAGGGTAGAAAGAAAGGAAGGAAGGAAGGAGAAAGAAAGAAAGGGGGGGGGAGAAAGAAGGAAGGAGAAAGAAAGAAAGAAAGAAAGAAAGAAAGAAAGAAAGAAAGAAAGAAAGAAAAGGAAAGAAAGAGAGGGAGGGAGGGAAGAGAGAAGGAAGGAAGGAAGAGGGAGGGAGGGAGGGAAAGAAAGGGGGAGCAAGGAAGGGAAGGGTTAAGGGAAGGGAAGGAGAAAAGCAAAGGAAGGAAAGGAAAGAAAAAAAAAAAAGAAAATGCCTGAAAACACAGAATTTCTGAAGGGGCTGTTCAGAGTCAAATCTCTGACTATAAGAAAATTTTAAGGGACAAAGTAAATCTTAACTGTGTCCCTTAACAATTAATCTTTCTCTCAGATGAATAAGGAGCAAGCAGTACCCTCTTCGGAAAGAACTACTTCCTAGGGAAACAGACATCAAACGATGGGAGCTTTATCTTGTGTGAAAATTACACTGAAAGACTAAAGTTGATAGCAATGTACCTACTAAATTCCTAAATAGTTTTGAAAGTCTCAAGGGGGAGGTTTTTCATTAAGATGAGCCTTTTAAGACAAAAATTTACAGAGCTGTTCTTGTCAAGCGAGCAGACTAGATACTAATTCTAACGAAGCCCCATTCTTTCACCTTATACTCCCAGCTATGGCCATACCAGCTTCACATTAGTAGGAGTTAATCAGTAAGCTCTTTCAGGTTGGGGCTGGGGCTGGTGAGAAGTTAAAATTATGACCTGGGTCAAAAGATAACTTCTCTGCTAAATCAAATCATAAAGCTTTCAGAGAGATAAATGACTAATGAATGCATGCAAACAATATACTTACCCCCCAGAGAGATATTATTAACAAAATACTATGAGGTTGGTAACTAACGTGAATTTCTGAGAAAATACTTTCCATAACAGAATATCAATAGCAGACAACCAGGACAAAGCTCCCTTCTGGCCTGTGTCTGAACCCAAATTTAGCAGTTTAAAGGAAAAAAAAAAATTCACCAGAACTCCGAAAACACTAAAAAGTAAAAGGAAACAAATGACACTTGACCAGCATGTCTGCCATTTGCCCAGTCTCAACACAGGAGTGACCCTGCAGGCCAGGGGGGGCACTCGAGTCTGAAAGACCCAGTAACAACAGGCAGAGAAGCCTCTGAGGAAAAACTGTGGAAACACAAGGAAGGAGAACAACGCCTACCATTTGGTCTGGTGATGAAAGGCAAAATGAGGTGTCACTTCGGATGATAAATATTTGTGAGGGTAAGTAAGGTAACTGAACAGATGCCTTTTCTTGAAGCAGTGATGTGGTTTGCCTTGAGATTTATGATGCTGAGGTGATTTTACCATGTTCACAGAACCACCACTGAGAATTCAAATCCCAGAGCAGAGGGTCCCTAGAGTGCAGAGCCATGGATTGTTCCCTGAATTCTTCTGCTCAGAGGAAGTGCCCAGTAGCCACACACATTATTCTCAGGTGTGTGTATGAATTAATACCCATGGGCAAGAGTCCCTGTGAGGTAGGCAGATTGCCCAAGAGGGAGATGTTGGTTCTTTAGAAACAGATGAGGAAGAAATTTAGTAAGAGTATTAACCATCTCTATATAGCAAACTTATGCCACCCACCAATTCAACAGCACTAGATGAAAAAAACAAAACAGAACTTTCCAGCCCCTCACCTGTGTTCCCCAGGACTAGAGTAAGCAAAGAATAAAAGTCCCCATGTTGGCTGCATTCTCACCAGGCCACCCAGTAACCTGCTGGAGAAAGAAGAGAAGCCAGAGGCTGGGGAAGGGTGCAGGGAGCTAGTTCTCTGACCCATCAGTCTGCTCCCCAAAAGTCATTTGCCTCAGAGCCTCAGTTCATCATCCAGCAGATGGAGACGGTCTCATCCCTGGTTAAACACTGCTGAACAATTGTAAATGTCGTGGTTGAATTTCAATATGAAAAAGTCGGTGAGTGGGGAAATTTAACTCTTTAAAATCAAAAAATTAAAAACTTTTAAAAATAGATATTTATGTAGAAAACACATAAACACCCTCCCCCCCCAAACACACATTTAGACTCTTGAAAAACACTGATGGAACATGTTCCAAATTTAAGAGAGGTTCCACTGGGGGCCCCTGGATGGCTCAGTCGATGAAGCATCTGCCTTTGGCTCAGGTCATGATCCCACGGTCCCAGACTGAGCCAGTGTCAGGCCCCCTGCTCAGTGGGGAGTCTGCTTCTTCCTCTCCCTCTGCTGCTCCCCCTGCTCATACCTGTGCATGCTCTCTAATAAATAAATACTATCTTTAACAAACAACAGCAACAAAAAGGTCCCATTGAAATTTCCAGAAAAGGAAGGCCTGCCCAATACATACTCTGGAGAGAGGATGTCACGTCATTGATCCCAAAATACACACATGGTTAAAAGGGATGATGATGGCAATGAAGAAGGGAAATAAGAAAAAAAAAAGCAACAAAATTAAGGCCCACATGATGTTGATGCTTCTTTAACTTTTTAAAATTAGGTGGCTATAAGACAGAAAGATTTCTACTAATGTCACAGAAAAGGAGAAGATGCAAGATTTTCTTACAATACCCAAACAAATTAAAATTTCCATCCACCACCTTCTCTAAAGGCATTTTATTCAAGCTAAGGAAACAGGATTGAAAGGAACACATCCTTCTCAAATTCTACTTTTATTACCCAAACAGAAAAAGTAAAATGCCAGAAAAAAATGGTATGTTTGCTGCATAGAGATAGTTGATATTCTTTAATGTTTTTTTTAAATATTTATTTTAAAAGAGCATGAGTGGGAGGGACAGAGGGAGAGGGAGAGAGAATCTTAAGCAGTCTCCACACTGAGCACAAAACCGGACACAGGGCCCCATCTCAGGACTGTGAGATCATGACCTGAGCCAAAAACAAGAGTTGGATGTTCAACCAAATGCCCCACCCAGGTGCCCTGGGATGGTTGATATTATTAGATTTGTTCTCTTATTTGTTCTTGAAGAACAAGCATCGGCCCTGGGGCCAGGGGTGGAATCACAGAAACCCTTGACCATATCCACTTATATACAAACCTGAGAATGAGCACATTGCAAGAACCAACCCCGGGGAGAAGAATGCCGACCCAGAATTCAGTCAACACACCCAAGAAGCATCCTAGAGCCCAAGGACTTTGGGGAACAACTTGCCAACACTGCATAAACCCAACTCAGAGGCCTGCTACCACAGGGCCACCCAGTCAGAGTAAATCACGGCATCTCTCCACTCACTGAGCATCCAGTACCAGCGAGGCCTAGGCCAAGTAATGGCTCTGCAGCACAGTACTGCAGTTAGAGCTCACCACCACCCACAACGAGGCAGGGGCTAGTACATGCACAGTAGGAAGCTGGAGGTTCGGAGGGGTAAAGCAGCAGATGTGACCCCACACCTGGCTAAGTGTGCAGGCTGGGCTCTTCAGCACTACACTGAACTCACTTATTGACCAACCGACAGCACACCAAGTCTCACTGTAGGTATCTGAAAACCTGGTCTCTTGCCAGTGAAAAGGTTTCCAATCTCAAGACAATTCTTTTCGCTTGTGGTCATTTTCTCCTTTCTTAGAGCATCTCTTCAGAGGACCCTTGAAGTAGAAATATGGAACAAGAGCGACATGAGGCCATATTCTTTACCAGGGATTTCTCTCAGGGGAAATATATCCCTAAGAAGAACCCCGAGGTAGGACGGGGGGCGGGGGGGGTTGCAATCTACTTAAAGATATTTGCAGCAAGGGCACCTGTGTGGCTCAGTCAGTGGCATGTCCACTACTGATTTCACCTCAGGTCATGATCTCGGGGTGGTGGAATCAAATCCTGCGTTGAGCTCCATGCTCAGCAGGGAGTCGGCTTGAGATTCTCTCCCTCTCCCTCCCAGCTGGGGCGCATGCGCGTGTGCTCTCTCCCCCTCTTTTTCTCTTTCTCAAATCTTTAAAGAAAAAAAAAAAAGTTTGCAGCAGGATTATTCACACCAGCCTCAAAAAGGAAAGAGTATGAATGTCCTATATATGGGGCTAGTCAAGCACACCATGACACCTAAAATGATTAAATGCTAAGTGGACTATTCAAAATGAGAATGTGGTTAACGCAGCTATAGGGAATGTAAAATTACAATAACGTTCAATATTTTAAGTGCAATACTATGTACCCACCACTGAAAACCATTTAATAGTCCCACTCAGATACAATTTCAGAACCTAACCAGAAAGTGATATGTGAGAATTCAATCAACCACAGTTTGTTACAGTGGTTTAAAGCTGCTAAAGAAATATAAACAATAGAAAGTAAAAACAGAGACCAATAATAGGGTGCCATGTGATCAGAGAAATTTATATTCATGCCAACAACACATACACATTCGGAGCATGGAAGTTAACTTTTTAAAAGATTTTCATTTTTAAGTAATCTCTACACCCAACGTGGGGCTCAAAACCACAACCCTGGGATCAAGAGCCGGATGTTCTGCCAACTGAGCCAGCGAGGGGTCCCTAATTTCTTTATCTCTGTTATTAAAATACCTGTCTACTCTATAGCCTTTTTAAAAAAAGATTTTATTTATTTTTTCATGAGAGAGAGAGGCAGGCGCAGAAGGAAAAGCAGGCTCCCCACAGAGCAGGGAACCAACGTGGGACTTGATCCCAGGACCCAGGATCACAACCTGAACCAAAGGCAGACACTTAACCAACTGAGCCACTCAGATGTCCTACTCTACAACTTCTTGAAAGCTGGCTTTAAAATAAAGTCAACAGTCTCCCCAGGGAGAAAGGTATGAGATTCTGTATCAGTGCTGCTCAGGAAACAGTTCCTTTAATCTTGTTTATTTATTTCAGTCTTTGCATTTATGAACTCTCTAAATCCCTTTTATTTAAATCGTAGCACTAAGCCTAGGATTAAAGATGCAGTGAATTTTCTGATAGAATGTGCTTAACTTTATGTCTAGGCCATGTGCTTACAACAGTTTTGTACTTGAGTAATTTGCTAAACGAAACTGTACGAAATAATGTGTCTGGAAATTCACCTTTTAAAATATGTTTTATCAGAAAATGGAATAGGAGGTTTCTATTACTTCTGGTAAGAAAAGGATATCCAGCCCCATTGTGGACTTTGTATGTGTTAACAGGCTCTGAAGCCAAGCAACAGAAGCCATGGCATGGCTGGGTTTCAATTATGTCTTCAACTGCACTAGGAAGAGGGGTTTAATGAGAAGTATTTCAGGGCACCTGGGTGGTTCAGTGGGTTAAGCTTCTGCCTTTGGCTTGGGTCATGATCCCGGTGTCCTGAGATCGAATCCTGTATCGGGCTCTTTGCTCAGCAGGGAACCTGCTTCTCTCTCTCTCTCTCTCTCTCTCTGCATCTCTGCCTACTTGTGATTTCTCTCTGTCAAATAAATAAATAAAATCTTTAAAAAAAAAAAAAAAAGAAGTATTTCAATTAACTGTCCATAAGCTGACAAGAGCAAATCTTCCACAGGACAACCAGGCAATCACGCAACTTCGAGCTCTGTCAGGTGTTAGGAACAGAAAAGCACTGATACATTGCCCAGCCCAGTCTCGGAACAGGAGGACATGTGTCTGGGAAAGAGATGGCACCACAGGGTCCTCAGCCATTCCAGCAACCTGTTTCACGGACCCCTTCTCCATGCTGTAGACTGTCAGTCCTTCCTTCTACCACCCTTCAAAATACTCACCAGGATTTTTAGGATCTTTTTACATAATCATTATCACCACTTTGACCATGATACTACCTATGCTGGACAGAATTTAGACAAGTCACCTTATGACACACTTGGTTTCTACAATAAGCAAAAATCACAGAAAAGGCAGTGTGCCTTTATGCTTCTATTTTTAAGGTAACAATTTTAACTAAACCATCTTTACTGACTCACCTCCTCCTTTGATCTGTCACAAATTTACCTGAGGAACCAAGACACAATAGCCTGTATATCAGTTGTCTTCAGATTAATCAGTTCCACATCTCAGAATTCCCCCAGAATTTAATATAATGGAAAAAATTAATCATTTCTGCATAGTATTGTCAGCAGACAATATTAATTACCTTACGTTTACCATCTGTTTTGAGGTCCTTCCAGTTTTCACATTTGCTGTTTAACTCTCACGACCCCTGCATACAGTGAAATCCCTTTAGTCGGCCACACTGGCAAATACATTTTACAAAACCAACATCTCCGATATGAGCTCTGATGAAACAATAAAAAAACGAACTGGGTGTCATCAACAAAAGTCCTGTCCTAGAACACGGAACTTAATTCAACTCAACTAATATTTACCAAATGCCTACCATGCCCTACCCAGGCAAGGTGCTGAGTCTGGCTTCTTGAAGGGAACTAAACCACAACATAAAAAATTTAACCACCTTATGTATGTCCCCAAACATTGAAAAAAGAAAAATAAAAACAAAATGTGGTCCATGATATCCACAAGTCTGGCGACCACTCATTTAAAAAGTTTTATGGCCCCTTTACACTCCCTATGCCTCAGCAACCATCTGGTTTCAGAAGAGTATCTCTAGAAGCAGCCACCAGGGACGGGGCCATGAATCGCTGCTCAGAGCTATTTAATGTACAAGACAGAAATGTATTAAATGGCAATGAAGGAGTAATTACTAAATGGTTCCCCTGGGGCTCAAAGAGCCAGTAATTAACTGCCATTTACTACACCAAGATTGTAAGTTATTAAATGGCACTAAAGGAACAGTCCATTAAATGGCACCTTAGTGTCCTGAAAGAGTCATTGCCGTACAACTCGACACCAGTATGCTCAGACACTGGGGGAATCCGCTGTTTGCTGGAAAACAATGTGCACTGTCACCCAGTACCAGCTCCAGCCAGAACCCCAACATGTGGTTAGACGGCTGATCGTGGACTTCATTCAGTGACCCCTCCGAGAAGTCCCTGGCATTCATTCCGCCTGCAGTCTGAGCGCAGGGAGTGACAAGACCACAGCCCCACTGAGTCTATCACAGTCCAGTCTCTGGTATCAATTCACACCCAAAGTTGTGGTGAATCTTTTCACAAAGGGTTTATAGTCTAACATGAACAAAGAACATTTATTTATTTATTGAACAAAGAACACTTAAAAATAAGTCATGATCTAATTACAAATAAAATTTGCCATATTTACTGTGCCAAACTCCTCTAAAATGTCTTTTTTGTGCCTCCTACTCACTCTTCTCCTCTTGGTTCCCACTTCTCGTTCCCATTTTATTCAAAATTAGCCTCATTCCCTAGCCATTCCTTTCTTCCAGTTAGTGAAGTTACTCCCAGCCTTTTAAATCAAAATTCAACAGGAAAGTCTAACCCCTCTAGAAGTCTTTACCTGATGAGGAGACAAGCCACTGAAAAACTCTTCCAAACTACTTTGAAATCATTCCCTCAAAATCCAAATAAGTTTAAAAAGAAAACTAAGTTGGGGCACTTCGGTTGGCTCAGTCAGATAAACATCCAACTTTTGATTTTGGCTTGGGTTATGATCTCAGAGACATGAGATCGAACCTGGCTTCAGGCTTTGCACTGAACGTGGAGCCTGCTTCAGATTCTCTCTCTCTCCCTCTACCCCTATCCCTGCTCCTTCTCTCTCTTTAAAAAAACAAAAAACAAAAAACAAAAACTGAGATGGTGTTATTTCTTTTCCCTAAGCTAAAGCTCCCTCCATCTTGTTATTGCAATAGTCTCAACAGGGGAAAATCTACCTTTCTTTGATCTATGGAACACCCAGACAAAGGATGTTCAACGTAACCAATGTTAAACATTGAATCACTCTGGCCTGTAAAAGAATACACACTACAAAAGCATTTTAAAATGATAGATGATAGCCCTATCATTAGATGAACTCAAGAAAGTGTGAAAGAAAGATAAGCAATTAACCAATGAACTGGTCAAAGTTTCAGGTGACACAGAGGATGGAGAGATGAGATCAAGGAGATAAAGTTCAAAGAGGTGGAACAACAGGTCATTAATCACATGGGTCTGTGGAAGTTTCCCCAGACTGAAACAAATGGAAAAAACATTCTAGAAGAAACCAGAGACAAGTCATGAAAGTGGTACTTCCATTGAAGAAAGGCCGGAATATTCACCTTCAAATAAGAACTCAAGAGTTATTTTTTTTAAACCCTATCGGATTACAAAGTCAAATCTGCTACTTTGTCAAAAGCTCTCTTTAGCAAAGTTTTAGAAGCAATATGAAAGGACGGAGCATGACAGATTGCCACAAGAGAGACTAAAAAAGGGCACTGGCCTTAACTGCATAACCTCCAATATGATGATTAATTACGATCAAAGTCAAAAGACATTTCTATGTAGGAGCCTAGGGCAGGCTGCCCCAAATGTACCACAGTGCCATACTGATTATTTTGAACTGAAGCTACCTGCGAAACAGCCAGTGTAAGAACACTCAAACCTTCCCCTGTCCCCCGGAAAGTGGGAAATAAACCTCCCATATGAAAGGTGCCCTCCCTGGACCATGTAGTGAAAAGACCTTCTCGTCACCAAAGATGGGGACTTTAAAGCTGAGAAAGCTATAGAAACAAACTAGGTTACTTTTTTACTCATCTATTACCTCAGCCCAAATTCCAATTAGAATAGTTTTCTAATTAAAACTCCCAAACATCTGTTTTCTTTATCCTGTCAATTCCGCACCAATTTATTGTCTCTTTGTCTAAAATGTTTAAGATCTGCCTGACTTTGG
The DNA here is from genome assembly GCF_010015895.1 of Lontra canadensis. NCBI lineage: Eukaryota > Metazoa > Chordata > Mammalia > Carnivora > Mustelidae > Lontra > Lontra canadensis. Next base: position 33,971,893 of record NW_022630998.1, on the reverse strand, counting down.
TCATTTGCTTGGGTCCCAATTTCATTATCAGGCCTCTGTGCACACATAATAAAACTTGGGTTTTTCTCTCCTGTTAATCTGTCTCATGTAAAATTTAATTCTCAATCCAGCTAGAAGAACCTTAGACTGAGGAAAATTTCTTCCTCCCATTTAACTGCAAACTAGAATGATGTAAGGGAAAATACAGACTGGATATACATTTTAGGTTCTTAACCAGTGAAGCTACATCCAACATTAAACCTCCCCTTAATCAGTTATCCAAAGTCCATTTGCCAAGGAAAAAAAAAATGGTAAGAGTTCGGGAAAATTATTCATTTAAAATACATTGAAAGAACAGCATTCAAGAAAGTCAGCAACAGGTTTCCTTCATTATGAGACAATAAAAATGGTTCAACATTTCTGTAGGTAGTCTGTCAGACTGCGTGAAAACCCAAAATAGTTATCATATCATGACTCAGTAGTTCTAACCCATTTATCCTGTGAGACAATTAGAGTGGTACAAGGATGTTTAATGAAGCATTATTCATAACAGGGAAAACGTTCCATCTTTAAGAGACCAGTTAAATAAATCACAGCACATTTGCACAATGGCATTTGTATCAGATATTTAAAAAGGAGGAGTCTAAATTTACTGACATGAAGACTACCACAATCTATTGTGAAGAAAAAAACGAGAACAATGCCTTATAATATGATCTCATATTTAAGGCTGTAAGTTGTACATATGTGCATAGTGATCCCAAAACATAAAGGCAATAATTATCTTTAGAAGGTAGGTACTTGGCATGGTTTGCCCTTTACTTGTACTTTTATATGTTGTTTAATCTTTCCAAAAGAGCACTTCTTTAAATAAGAGGGGGGAAAAAAAAACACAGAAAACTTAAGTTTCTTTGTATGGGGAGTGGAATCACTGATAGATCTACATATTTTTTTAAAAGAACCTTTTTCTAGAGAGACTAACAGTCCACCTTTAATATAGAATGAAAATTCACTGTCGTCCATCAGAAGCTCGTGAGAGGAGCTGGCCTGAGCCTCAGGCTGGGCAAGCAGACCCCAGTGTAATTGGAATCGACGACTCACACTGCCATGGACAGAGCTGGCAGAGACACCGTCCATGGTCCACCTGCCTCCTCATTATAGCACATGCTCGCTTTCCTGCTCTGGGACTTTGGGAGAGGCATGGTGGGACAGCAGGTACGGGCTCAGAAAATGCCGGCTGGGCCCTCTAGACTCAGCCCATGGACCTTAGCAGGGAATCGCTAAAGGCAACTTCACCGGAAGGAGGCGGGAGGATAGAGAAAACGAGCAGTGCTGGGCCTGCTCCACTTTCCCACAGAAGCAGCCAAGTGGCCGCTGGGAAAGACAGTCTGGTTAAGATCAGTAGGCATGCCCACCAGACACTGGCAAGATTCCACTGAGAAGCAAAGAGTTGAAAGCACCAGTTAAGAGGTCCCTAAGAGGCCCAGTGTGGATCCAGAAGAGCAGTGTGCCCTGGAGGAGGTGTGGGGAGGACAGCACCAAGCAGAGCAAGACCACTGTGGGCTGACATAATGTAAGGAAAGGCTTTCAAAGAGGAACTCAGCCTGGGCCTGAATTCCTGTTCCATGCCAGTCTCTACACCCAGACAGGCGGAGAATGGTTATCTGGTCCCGGCCCATGGAGCTTCTACTTCTAGGCTTCCTTCTCAGTGACATACCACAGCCTGAGGAGGTGATGAGGAGCTGAGCCTTGAGCCGAAGGAGGCATGCCAGAGGCCTGGGGCAAGAGTGTTTCAGGCCCTGCTGAGGGCCCCGAGTGGGACAGGAGCTCAGTGGCTAACGAAGGACCAGAAAGACAAGTCTCAGGGCTGGAGCGGAAGGAGCACAGGGAAAGCCAGAGCGGGGGCTGGTGATGCTGGCAGGATGTGTCTCGTCAGGGAATTTGGTTTTTATCCCTAGTGCAACAGGAGAAGAGTGGAAGATTTTAAGTGGGGTGCGAATATAGCTGAATTTGTAGCCTAATTCACATTTTTAACAATCCTGACAGCCGCAGTGTATATGTCATGGATCATGTGGGAGGTCAAACGTTTCGAATTTTACTGAAAATCTATTGTTAAAACTCAGAATGTATTGAGGCCACAAAGCAATCTTTCCCTAATCCATTTCCCCATGGGTGGTACACACAAGCTCCTAGAACGCACACTCCCACACTCCTTAAAAACCCACAGTACATTGGAAGATGGTCTTTTCTAGGGAATGGATTTCTCTCTGAAACAACTTAACGGCAATTTTAATTGGGGTGTTTCTCCTCCAAAAGCAAAATAGAAGAAAACAGGAAGACAAAAAATAAATACAGTTGATCCTCAAGCAATTCAGGGGTTGGGGTGCCGACCCCTGTGCATTCAAAACTCTACATGTAACTTTTGACTCCACAAAACTGGACTAACAACCTACCCTTGACCAGAAGCCTTACCGAAAACAGAGTCAATTAATACATATTTTCGTGTCATATGTGTTGTTACTGTATTCTTACAATAAAGTAAGCCATAGAAAAAAGTGTTACTAAGAAAATCATAAGGAAAGAATACAGGAAACAACACAGTACTGTACTGTGTTGACTGAAAAACCACATGTTAAGCGGCCCCAGCCATTCAAACCCAGGTTGTTCAAGGGTCAACTGTATTCTTTTATAGCAAAGGGCTGTGCTTTCACTAGATATTTTGTTACCAATTAATGCAAAGTTAGCTGTTCATTGACAGTGGAGCACTTCCTAATATCCCCTTACTACTCAAACTGATACTGTGAAAACATTTCCTCGCAGATTAAAGAGATTTTTTTAACCAGTTTAATAATGATATGGAAATAGAAAAATCACCCTAGTCTTTTGCAAAGATTTTGCCTTAGAAAGTAAAGATAGGAAAATAGCACTAACGCAAATGTTTAGTATAGAGTATGATTTGTATCTTTTAGAACTGGAATGCCCTTATAGAATCACTCCTCCAAAACTCATGAAAATATGACTACTATTTATCTAGAATCTTCCGTTAAGCAGTTAAAGTGCTTTACAAATATCATCCTCATAATAACCCCATAAAGAGAGGAGAGTTTGCTATAAAAGTTCATTGGGCGTGAAAACTTGGCTCAGTTATTCAACAGCTTGATCCAAAAGCAATTATTAAAATTAATTTTTAACAGCAACAAAAATAATTTGGCTGAAAGAGTAAACTAATAAGCAGTCAACTAGTTACCCATGGAACATTTCCTCTACACAAAGGCTGTCATTCGTTACCCCAATACCCAGAATTACTTCTATGAAACCAGCTCCTTTAAACTGCAATAGCCCAGAGGACCCGTGTCAGGGGCTGTCCTGAAAGAACGGGACTCCATTTTATAGTAGCACTTGGTCCTACATTTCAAGTCCCTTACGTGTGGCACCAAATGAGCTAGGGAGACAGTGATTTCCTAACGAATTAATGCTAAGCAAAAGAGCCATCCTTCATTGTGCACGTGGGATAGTCCACTAATTGCTCAAGAACATAACAGATTCATCCCAGCCTCTCCTCCCCGGCAAGCTCCACCATGTACACACCTGGCAATCCTGAGGTCCTCCTGGCAGATAAAACCCAGAAAGGATGGGGTAGCTCTGTGGAGCAATCAGTTGTGCACAGATGTACTTGCTGGTGCAAAATGCCAACTGCCATAAGCCCCTTTCCAGATTCTGAGGAGCAGAGGCCACAGGAAGTGGCCATTCCAAGTCCATGGAATCTACTACTTGGAGGTCAGTGCCTCCTTTGCCAGCCTTCTACCTCCACTGTGGACTATTCTTCTCTTTAGCCATGGGCAAGTTCGGTGGATGAGAATTGAATGCAGCATAAAGGCAGCTGGTTCTGTAAGATGAGAGGCTTAAAACACTCAATTTTCCTGGGTCTTAAATCCAGGATTATCTGATATACCCTAGAGGCAAACAGAAGTGACTAGACCTGGGAAGAAACCTTCCCCGACTCTTCACAGCTTGGCATGGTGAAAAAAGGATTCACAGTCCTCCTTTGCTACCTCCTACTTGTGTTATTTACACAAGTGGCTTATATTCAATGAGCCTTTACTGCCTCCTCTGTTAAATGGGTCTAATACCCCATAGGGAGGCTGTGAAGATTAAATATGCTAATTAATGTGCAATGCCTGGCATAAAACAGATGCTAATTATTGCCCTCTTCTGCTAGCATCAACCTCCTCCTGTTTTCAGTGATTTCCATCATTTTCTGCTTGCAGCTACTCTCATCGGCAAATTTTTTAATCCATTAGAAATGGACTATCCACACCTACTTCACACTAACAGAAAAGCCAGGTTAGTGATTTAAAATCGGCTTTGGCTCAAGCAGAGCTGTGGTCAAAAACCCACTTGTACTACTTATTGGCTGTATGATCCTGGGAAAGTTTCTGTAACCAGTGACTCAGTTTCATCAAATGCAAGATGGGGACATTAACATCACTAAGATAACTGCAAGAAGTAAACAGCTGCCTTTGTCAGAGAGCCCTGGTCAGTATCCTTCCTGGGCACCCTAAGCAAATGTCACTTCACAACAACACTTCCTTTGCTTGGTCATGAGACACCGGACAGTAGACCACATGAGTTGAAGAACAGACTTTAGAAATAATGTTTGCTGACTGATGTTGATTTGGGTGTCCATGCTATATTTGAAGTATCGGCAGATGACGGGGTTTAGCTCTATAAAAGCCTTTGTGGGTAAAATATCCCTGAACAGTCCTGGCCCTGAATCTTGGTCTGGACATACTCAATGGCCCTGGGAGGACAGGCCTGGTGTGCCCGGGCACGTGGAGAAGAACCAGGACTACTTCCAGCCAGCCCCTTAGGAAGCAGGGTCTGGTGGGGAAATGCTACTAGAACAACTATACCCACCTTTTCTGGCCAGGGAGTCTCCTTACATCTCCCTCGGGGTCTCAGGAGGGAGGGAGACAGCAACAAAGCTCCTTCTTCCCCATACTCTGAGCATCTGGCTAAAACCCATTCACTTTACAGAAAGAATCTACTTTTGAAGTCTACCTCTAATATTAGAAAAGCCTTCCTTTTTTTTTTTTTTTTTAAGATTTTATTTATTTATTTTACAGAGAGACAGAGAGAGAGGGAACACATGAGCAAGGGAAGTGGGAGAGGGAGAAGCAGGCTCCCTGCTGAGCAAGGAGCCAGATGTGGGGCTCAATCCCAGGACCCTGGGATCAGGACCTGAGCCGAAGGCAGACGTTTAACCAACTGAGCCATCCAGGCATCCCTAGAAAAACAGTCCTAAATCAGACTATTACAAATGCTTCTCAGTGTCTGGAACACAAACCTATTGTCTTCTATTGCAAGACTCTACCCATTTTATTGGAAGTCTTTCAGAAATACTCTAAAATCATTTTGTTATAGTTGAACTTAAAAGTGTGGTGAAATCTATATGAGCTCTACAAATATAAAAATATGACCACCGATATAGCTCATGTTTAGAAAAAGGAAAAAAAAAAAAAGACTAAAAGATTCAGGCAAAGGGAGATGGTCTTGGGACCCATTGGAATGATACTTGACCAAGAAGATACAATTATTGAGTATATTGAAAATATGCCCAGTATTGACCCATTTGATCATCACAAAAATAAAAACCCCAATTCACAGATGAGGGGACCGAAGCAAAGAAACTAACTTTCCAAAGAGCCCCCAGCTGTGTAAAGGTCAGAGCTGGTTTCAAACCCTGGCAGTCTGGCTCCAAAGCCTGGGCTTTTAACCACTCTATTCTTAATCACAGTTTATAAATCTAAGTTCAAGACTCCTTCTCCATCATAATTTGCAGAAGAACCTTTGCATTCCATCTACAATGGGGGCAGTATTAACATTTCAGGAGTGATTCCCATGTAGGCATTTAGGATCCCGTAAAGCCTGACCCCTCCCAGATCCAAACACGCTGGTATATGGAGACAGGAGGGGAGGACAGGAGTCAACCTTGCACCTACTGAGAACCATTACAGTAAACAGAAAGGGAAATCAAAAGAACATCAAGAAAATTTAAACAAGAAATGGCTGTTAGAAAGCAAAGGAAAATAAAGAAATGAGAGACAAAGGGAAGACACACACCAGAGTTTCTCCCTTTTCCTGCATTGTTCAACTGGTAATTAGACTAAAACAATCCAAACTTCTGAGAAGTCATCAGGACTGGGCAGCTAATAGAGAACTGTTCTCTGAAAACAAATCCATATATGGTAGGCATTCCTAATCTGTTCTTTCATAAACTCTAAATCCAAGATTTCAAATTAACTTATGACCGGCCAGACAATCTTCTTTCTACAAACCTGACCTCCTGGAGGACTCATGGTAAAAGCCCTCAACTGTGTTCATCCTAATCTATGAGAACTCAGGTGGTCCCAGAATAAAAAAACTGAATTTGGATTCAAAACCTGGTTGCTATAATTAATAAGAACCTATATCCTGACAAGGGGACCACTCATTTGGCTCCAAAAATACACACAGCCAAGAAGGTCAAGCTCATAGATGCACAAGAAACAGAACACCCACATTCCTTCCTCAGGCTGCCCTCACTCCTCTACCATCAGATGGGGCTCCATCCCGGGGAGACCATCCAAAGGCACCCCCCCCCAGCTGACTACAGAGAGGTTTACCTCTGCAGAGCTGGGGCTCGGATGTGGGACTTGAAGTGCCCCATGATGCTTATGCTTCTAAAACTCTGAACACCTGCCATATAGTTACACTGTTTCCTCCACCACCAACTTGCCACTCCTCCTTCATTCTGCCCTCTACTCTTTCCCCTTCTTCCATTCCCTTGGCAAATCCAAATCTCTTTGTCCAGACTTCCTTTGAAACTACCCTAACAATGGCTTGATTCTGAGAACATACTACACAGAAATCACAAAGCCAGTACAGGATTTTGGCAAGAATTCCAAAGCAATCATATCCAGATTTCAGAAAACCATGCCAGAAGATGGTCAGCTCCCCTAATCCCTGGGCTGTGTACTGACATGGCCCAAAGAGAACAGGAAAGGATGAGGATGCAGGGGACCCTAACAACGCCCCCTAGGGAGGTCTCAATTACACGGGCAGTCCTTCACAGCCTTGGCAGAAAACATAGCTCTCCTTGCATATTACAGCTGACAATACCCCGTTTTAGCCTGCCTCTTCTCGCTGACATCTGCATGAACAGTAACATCCCTGGAGCTCCACGCTGCTAACAAGCTGGACTTGTGTGCATTTTGGCTTCCATCTGCAAAGAGGCAGCTTCCTTGGCCCACCTGCCCTCATTCAGGAGAAGCCATCCCTGCACATGGGCTGTTAATTCTGATTTTCTTGAGGCACATCCTGGCTTCTGGGAGAGCTCCCTCTGCGGGCCTCAAAATGTGAAGTGTCAAGTCTCCTCTAATGGTGGTCGTAACGTCATTTTCAGGCTTTCTTAAAAGTGCCAGGCACTGCACATTTACAAGGACACTATTAGATCTCTTGTAAGAAAGAGAGGAGTTGGGGCGCCTGGGTGGCTCAGTGGGTTAAGCCTCTGCCTTCGGCTCAGGTCATGATCTCAGGGTCCTGGGATCGAGCCCTGCATCGGGCTCTCTGCTCAGCACGGGGTCTGCCTGCTTGTGCCTACTTGTGATCTCTCTCTCTGTCAAGTAAATAAATAAAATCTTTAATAAAAAAAAAAAAAAAAAGAGAGAGAGGACTTCAAATAACTGTGTATCTTTCCTCCCTAAGCAGCTAAACATAAAGAATATTCTGTTATATACCAAAAGTGCAATTTTTACAACCTACATTTTAATGCTGTTCATCTCTAGGAAACATACCTTTTAGAGTGCCTACAACCCCAGTACAGGATTCAGGACCAACTGATCTAATCTTCTAAGAACTGGAAAGCTCCTTCAATGTGTGCGCTTCTTCGGGCCTTGGGATATCAGAGCAATAACCAGGGATAAAGCACTCAATGAAGGCAAAGGCTCTGACCCTAACCTCCAGGTTAAACCAGAGCAACTTCTCATTTGTTGAATAGTTATTATTAAATGTATTTATCAAAATTACAACATTCAGTTATGCCAGAGAGGCATTAAAGGCTGTCAGCCAGCCGGTGAGGCAAAACATGACCATGATAACCCTAGAAAAGTTCTTCCGGGGGAGCAACAAACCATTATCTCAAGAAGCTTCTAGAACAAGTGTTTCGGTAGCACGCTAGATGAGACGACCGATTTGTTTGTTTAGGGATCATTTAAAACAACAACTTTTTAGAGTGTTTCACATTTTGTGGGTCAGGAATTTGGACAAGGAGCAATTTGGGAGATGCCTCCACTGCATGGAACAAGGTCAGAGGAGGCACACACGGTCAGCTAGTCTGCAGCATGGAGGTGGCGTCATTCCCATTTCAGCGGGGAGGGATGGAAGGCTGGCTTCAGTGGAGACTCTCCACTGTAGCACCTGCCACAAGGGCTCCAGGGCAGACCTCCTCAGTGGCAGTTCAGGGCTAGAAAAGCAGCGTTCCTACAGACAGGCCAGAAACTGCATGTCCTTCTCTGACTTAGCCTCGGAAGCCCCATGAGGATACCTGCTGTCCTATCTGACTGGTTAGAGTGGGGACAAGCCCACCTAGATTCAAGGAGGTGGACCTTGTTTTAAAATCCAGATGCTACCCAGGCACCTGGTATAAAACAGAATTCAAAGACCCTGACGTGAAGAGAATGCCCTTGAGCCTGGATGCAAACACTCAGAATTCCTTGTTTCAGGGGCTGAGCCTGACAAAAAGGAACCAGAGCGATTGCTTTTCAAAACACTAATCAAAAACGGCAGGGAAACAGCCCTGGTCTCTCCAAACTTGATAAACAGACCTGAGGTTGAGAAACTGGCCATGAGCCCTACTATTACCAAGAAATTCTGACCTGACAAGGCAGACTTTGTGAAACTAGATGAATCACTCTTCTCTATATGGCTTTAGCCTTTAGAAACTTCCAGGAGAGAACTGAGGCTGCCTTCCCTTGAGAAGTAAATCCCTAAGTCTTCATACCCCTCACCTCTGAGTCACCCCCTGCGCTTCACACTGCCTTTTTTATTTTCTCTTACTCATTCAATCATCCTCATAAAGGCAAGAGGATGTATGAGAGGACCTTGACCCGGGACAACCTGAGGGAACCACCAACAGAGAGCACCTCGGAGCACTCTGTCTACAGCAGCAGTTTTCAGCCAAGACCAGCTGGCCCTCCCCGCCCTCACCCCAGCGCGTCTGGCTGCTCATCATCCTACGAGGCACAGAACAGCCCCCACAACAAGGAACACAAAATGTCAGAGCCCCAAGGCTGGGCAGCCCTGCTGGAAGGGACACACTCTGCTAGAACGGACGGTTGGGCAGACTCCTGGTAGAGCCCTCATGATCTCTCCCTCTGTTTTTGAACCATGCACAGACAGCTGACTGACTTTCTAGGGGCTAAATGGATCCACGGATTCACAGCCCCTCTCTCAGTAGTGGTACCTATGCACTGTGGGAGGCAGTCTTACTATGCTTTCACTTACAAATCAAAGGCTGTCCACTTACCAGACAGAAAATACCATTTATAAACTCTTACATTCACCTTTGGGGAACTCCTGATCATCATTTTTATTGGGTCTCTTCCATCACACATTTGTAAAGCTACTTCCTACTCCAAACATTAATTGCTATTTTCCTCTTAAAACAAGGTTTCGGTGACACCACTACATGGCACATAAAACCACGATTCCCTCAGTGAAATAAATTACATCGCCGGGCTGGTGCAAACAGCACAGCAGACTATTAGCAGGCCAGGCCCGTTAATGGTGTGTGATGTGTTGCCATTCTCCCGAGACAAACATAAACACTTTCTGTACAATTTCTGGCTTTGCATCCTCCTTTCCAGCTACATTTTACCCCAGGAAGTCACATCTCAGCTGTCCCACAAGGCAGATGGTCCCTGGGCATAACCCTCACTCAGTGGGCATTCCTCCCTGCAAACAAGGACTCTCGAACAAATCTGCCGCTGAGCTAATTTAACTTCTAAATGACTATTAATTTTACCTCCAGTCAAATACACGCTCTAGAACTCCTTTGATCCTAAAGGCAAAGGAAGCCCTGGGAAATGCCTGTGTCCAGAAGCTGTGTGCTGCAGACAAGCGTAAACACAGGCCCTGAGTGCCAGGAAACTCTGTCCCCAGCAGGCTGATACGGAAACGGTGGGACCTGTGCTGAGGAGGGGCAACAGCCCTCAAAATATCAGCTACAGGGGCGCCTGGGTGGCTCAGTGGGTTAAGCCTCTGCCTTCGGCTCAGGTCATGATTTCAGGGTCCTGGGATCGAGCCCCCCATCGGGCTGAGCAGAGAGCCTGCTTCCCCTGCTCTCTCTACCTGCCTCTCTGCCTACTTGTGATCTTTTTCTCTGTCAAATAAATAAATAAAATCTTAAAAAAAAAAAAAAATCAGCTACAAACATGCTTTGAGCACCTCAGGTTGGGGGGCGGGTAATAACAATTAAGAAACTTTCAGTAATGACTAGATCACTCAGGCCAACTATAGCTGCAATTACAATCACCACCTACTAGGTAGGCCTTACCTAGGTCATCTCAGTTAATTCTCAACAATTCCATACGTGGGTATGATTATCCCCCTTTTACGGAGAAGGAAGCTAAGCCCCAGGAAGCCTAGTAACTTGCTGAAGGTCAGAGAGCCTGGGTGTACAGAGCAGAGACTGGAACCCAAGCCTCCCTGAGCAACGGTAGGCCTTCCCCACCACAAAACCCGCCCAGACACAGACTCCGTCCTGCCCTGGGTCTGGACCGGCTCCAGCACTAAAATGCGGCTGGAAAGGGTTGTCTCCCAAACATTCTCTTCTCCCAAGAGCCTGATATATAATAGCTCTCGAGTGTTTACTAATTGGTAAAATACCTAAACAGACTGCATAATCAGCAAACAAAATCCAATCCTGTGTATTTAGTCATTAACATTTTTAGGTTATAGAAAATGCATACTCCTTCATTTCAGGATGAGCTGGGCTGCTTGTTAGGTACAACTGGGCTCCATCTGTAAGGACCAGAAGACAAGGATCAAGACATCCTTGACACCTGGCCAGACTGGAAGAAAAACTCGGTCCTCTCACCAAGACCCCAGGGTTCAGACGTTACAAACAGAGGTTGATTAAACTGGGGTGGAGATCAGGGATTTAATCCTGGTTCCTGGGAAAGAGCACAGCAGGGGAAGTGATCAGCTAGAAAAAATACAGAAGAAATAAATGGAAGAAAAGACAGGGCACATTAACGACTTCGAATTTTAAAGTTCTCTGATTTGTAAAACCAAGAACAAGATATTTGTAAAATAATCACAGACTTTGATTTTTAGACCCCTACTCTCTATAAAACTGTACTTACATCATTTATACCTTATATGGGGAGTAATCAATGATTGAAATAGTATATACATACTATTTCACTTTGCAATAAGAAAATCATGAATATGAACCAATCTTCTAACTTATTAAGATTAAACTTATATAAACGAGTTAGAATCCTATGAATACACAATTCTATCACATTTGAGCATTTAATTTTGTAAACATGAACGCTAATATATAAACTTCCAGTAACTTCCTTTCTGCCACTGCGGTTACAGACCTCTATAGATTGCTTTAAAAAAGAGAACTACTGAAATGAAACTATACCACATGCAGTACAATAAGTAAAGAAATATAAAGTGTGCCTTCATGAACAGGCAATGATACCATACTTTTCCACTAAAAGGTCTGCTTTCTAAATTATCTTTCATAAATGCTCAGGGCTCACAGCTGGGGAGTCAGGCACTCCCACCACGCATTGCTTGTACTTTTAAGAATCCTGAAGAAATCAATCAGGTATTCCCCACACGTAAATGATGTCAAGAAACTAGATATTCCAAATAAGCTGTTTTTGTCGACATGTCTGTAGTATTAAAAATTGAATTTGTTTCTAATTTGCATGGTTTTGCACACAGCATATTTTCACTTCAAGTAAAACATTTCCCATTCCCTTGCAAAGCCCCAGGCAGGCACTGCACACGAGGACACGCGCACCACATCAGCACTGGCAACAGCCCGCATGACAAGTTCACATACCAGACTGGGGGCACTACCAAAAGATCATTCCCAAAGCCTGACCGTCCCCAAAAAACAAAGTAATGATTTATGCCACTGTGCAAGATGAAGCTTGCTCTTTTTATTCAAGCTCTATTAATCTAGCCAATGGTCATCGTTCTTCGTCCTGCTGCGGAGACCAGGTCAGACCCTGTTCTGGCCTGCAACACTCCTGCCAGCTCTAGATCAGGAAGGCCTGTGTCCTTTAATATAGAACTGAAGCTGCTCACCTGGCTGATTCTTTCTGTGGTCATCAATCAGGGTTAGACTACAGCTTGTCTTGTGACCCACCGGGAGATGGGATGTCTGCCACTACTTCCTGGAGAGAAGCAAGGGGACGTCCCAAGAAGTCACTATCAGCAAAGTCAGGTGACCCAGTGAAAGGGCCATCAGGGAAGAAGAATTTCCAGAAACAACAGTGTTCTCTCTCCCTGAGGTGGCACAGAACGCTTCACAGGAAAGTGGTCAGTGCCCAGGGATCCAGAGGAAGCACACTCACCCAGGACATCAATGCCACATAGTGAAGCCCAAATGTCTATTTAAGGAGACACACACACCTCTATCCAGGCTTGGAGGGTGGGGGGATGGGCAGATGAACCAGGTTCTGGGGGTCAACGCAACTTACAAAACAGCAAACAAAAACATGTCCTCACTCAGTATTTGTGAATTTAGACAAAAATTCTTGACCTTACAAATTCTCTTCAGCAACTTTTAGAATTTTTCTTTATTGTTAAGTAAAACCCTATCCCCAACATGTGGCTCTAACCCACAACTCCGAGATCAAGAGCTGCTTGCTTTACCGACTGAACCAGCCAGGCGACCCCTCTCTGGCAACTTTTAATCTTGAATTAACCTCCAAAGCTATTCTAAATTTTAAAACTCCGTGTAATGGTAAATCTTCTCTTGTGAATTAACTGGGCAGTTCAACCAGGGAGAAGGGCCTCAGAGCAGCGGCATGGCTTCCCACTGTGGGCTTCTGGGTACAGCACATGGTAGTGACCCAATTTATGTGCTCGCAGCCAGTGACAGAAGCCAATGCTGCAGTCTGTGAAATGAGCCTGGGCAGTGGCAACGACCCTGATTTGCTGGCTCCTGGTGTCTTATCAGTATAGAGAAGTAAGTCCTCCTTCCATCACTGCAGGGCCCTCCCCCTCCCCAAACACACCCACACCAGCCTGTACACACGCACTTGCACAACAGACTGAAAAGTTCCATGACTCCCATGGAGCATGTCCCCCCTGGGCCACAGAAGGAGGGTGGGCCCCCAGCTGTGGGTACTGTTCGTGGGTAGGGGGGCCACTTCAAGCCTGTTTGTTCCACAGGTGTCTGGATTCCTCCAGGGAGGCTGCGAGGGGGGCCATCACCTCTCCACATCCCAGGTTCTGCCCAACTCCACAGGGTACCATTCGCACACACAATATGGCAGTCCTTCCTCCCACCCACCCCCAAGCCTCAGAAGGCCTGTCTTCCCCTCAACTTCACTACCAACTTGAAGCAATCAAGTTTAATCTCAAATTAAATCTCGCCAAGTTTAACCTCGCCACCTCTCGATTTTCTAATCTACGTGTAATCACAATAAACTATATACAAGCTACTTGGCACCTCTACTTACACTTTTTTAAGCCTATATAAATACCTCAGAGAGCACTGGACTAGGAGTCAGAAGCCCTACCTTCACTGATATTATTCATTCACCTACCAAGTGCATAGTAAGCACCTACTGCATGCCAGGGACCAAAGTTATAAATGTGAATGGGCATGACAGACAGGGCTCCTGCCCCCATGGGCTTTTGGGAAAGTCATTTGCTGTCTTTAACTGAAATCAAAGGACTTGGACAAGCTCTTGTAAGTCCCTTCCAGCTCTCCTACTGCACTCCCTACTTTACTGCCAAGGGGGGCCTGAAGCATTCTGGAATGTTCTGCTTCCCTGAACAGATGCTATTTATACTTCATGTCCATATAGCTCAGGCTGCAGACGTGTGACTTATCTCAATTCTGCCAAGCACAAACGACTCATTTTCAACCCAGAGTGGATTCGACTACGTGGAGCCCTATGCTAGAAGGCTTACTGGCACGCACATCTCAGCCTCCTTGGCACGGGGACCCTCACAGCCCATTCCCTGCACACAGAGGAAATCTGCTTCCTTCAGATCAAAACTACAGAAAAACAGGAGCAAGGCTGCCAGGGCTTCCTTGCATGTTGCCTGGGTTTGTTTATTTCTTCTTCATCAACTCACATCATTTCTGACACTGCACTTCAACTTCCTGGACACAGCCAGGGAGTAAAGCTTTTAAGAGGCACTGAAGTCCAGCCAATTTCTGATTAGCCACTGTAATGAAGGGAAGGAACAGCACACAGCCAAGGTAAGAGGACTCTTGCCTCTAAGTATTACAGGGCAATGATTCTTGAACAGAAGGTTGAGATGCATTAGGGAAACAAGTTAAACTCCCTCCTGCCCCCCCCCCCCCCCAAATTACCCTCAGCTAACATTTCAGGAAAACACTAGGCTGGAGTTTTCTCTCTGGGGAGTTCCCAAGAGCACCACATCTACCCGAAAGGGAGATGCCTTCAGTTTCCATGATCACTTTATGAGGGGAAAATATCAGCTCCTGAATCTAGGGGAGGTAGAGATTTTGAGTAGAACTCTACACACTCCATCTATGATCAAACGCACTTCACAGTGGTGAAGGTTTTTGTTAGCACATTTTAATAGAAGTTTTCTGTTTCTCAGAGCCAAGTTCATAAACATTAGGCAGAAATGTATGCAGTAGAGAGGGAGAAGCTAGAAAAGAAGGCTATCAGACATGAGACAGTAAGAGTATGAATGAAGAGGGACATGGGAAGAGCTGGGCCTCAGAAATAAACCAGCAAGCAGAAGCGATGTGGACACTTGATGGCACTGTCCTTCCTTATCATACGCCTGGGCATTCCAGAAGTGACTCAACATTTCATGACTGTGTCAGATACACAAATCACCCTCCCTATCCTCCCCTCTCCAATCTCGCCCAGTGCCACCCTGCCTTGCCCTGCCCACCCTGGTCACTTCGCTCCCCTTCCGAAAGAAACCAGGCTGCCTTGGGGAATGGTGCCAGCTGTGACTGGTGCAGAGAACTATCTATTTACCACTACTTTTCTCTTCCTTCTCTTGGAACAACCTTTATCACTATCCTCTTCCTCCTCTCTCCTCTGTTTCTTCAATAATGATCACAGAGAACCTAATTTGCAAGTTAGAAGCCCAGGATAGAATCCCAGCTCCCCTACTGCCCTATTGGGAAACCAAGAATGAGTCCCAGAACTTCTCTCTGTCCACATGGGAAGGGATCCATGCCTACTGAGCAGGGCTCTAGGAAGCGGTAGACGTGAACATACACTAGGGACAGAACAGCACTAAGCAAACAGAAGGCACAGCTCTCACTTTCTTGCCAAATCCCCACTGTAAGATTTAACACTTTGAACACTGCTCAGCTCAAAGGAATGTGATGACCATCAGGCTCCAAATAAATCACATCAACAGGTGACTGGCCAGCCTTCCCCGGAAGTAAAAGACACCATCCCAATTCTAAAGGAGCTCTCTTGTCTGGTGGATTCCCCTCTTTTCAGTGTGAATGCCATGCTTCTGAGGAACTGGCAGAGAGCTCTGTAGGGACACCAACCAACTGCTTTAAGTCACTAACTCTAGCGTAGAGCAGGGAAAGCTACATTCCTGCCCAGAACAGTGACTGTGCCTCCCCAAGCCCTCCCCTGGTCCATGGAAATGCAGCTGTAGGGCCACTGGCACGCAACAGGCCAGAGCTCCTGAGGCCCTGCTCCACCCCCAAGGGCCATCTCACCGTGATAAAGACCTCAAAAGGGCTAATGAAATTATCTCCTCTGCCTTTTATTCCTCAGTAACAACCACAAAATTAGACGAAATGACCCCCTGCTCCTCCAATTTAAGGCCTATTTTATGACCTCCAACCCCAATTCTCTCTCTTTTAAACGGATATAAGACCCTGAAGACCCACAAGCCAATGGGATTAGTAACTAACAGCTCCCTCCTCCAGGCGGGTTCTCCAGAGGGTGATTCTCCTTCCCCCAGGGTGGGGTCACGATCAGTTCAATCTTCATGCTTCAGAGACAGCCCCTTTGAACAAGATCAGATGTTTCTCCACCCCGGCCTGGTGCTCTGCTCAAAGGAGCAGCAGCCCCTTCTCACTCATGGCATTAATGTCAACTCAGCCAGAAAGGCGAAGGCAAAAGGAAAAGGTCAGTATGGTTAATTGTCCACCAGGCTCAGATGCAGGCCCCCTCAAACCAGCACCTTGGGAGGGCTCATCACCCCCATAAAATGTGAAGTGCACTTTGAACCCAAGAACAAGGAGAATGAGGACTATTTACCCCGGCCTGCTGGGCTGCAATGGGAGCTTGGGCTATTTGTTTTCTTTTCCAGTTTGCGACCAGAAAGGGAAGAAGGACACCCGGCAGCAACCCCAGGCAGGCACGGGGAAAGGGCAGGGAGGTGAGCACCAGGCGTGGCTGTCAGGAAATAAAAGAGAGAAGAGATAAGCATCCACGGAGGTGGGCTGAAGGGAGCCAGGCAGGGGTCTGTCCAGCTTTGAAAAAGGGATTTGAGAGAATAGGATCCCAGAAGCCTCAGAACCGTGCCATGTAAGAAATGCTTTCAAGAGAAATGGAAACATTTAAAATGCACAGTATTTACTCTTCACCATTAAAAGAGAGTGAAAGAGCTTCCTCTCCTATTTGGGAAAGTTATTTTTATTAACTAGTTACCCGAAGGCCTCCTTCCATCTTGGGTCCGTAATTTTAAGAAGATGCTGAGGAACAGGACACAGCCATTTCTTAATTGGAAGAGGACAGGAGAGTGATCACAACAACAGTCCCTTCATAAAGGAGAAGTCCAAGAGCATCTATTTACAAGCAAGTCATCCTGGAAACTACTTATAAGTTATCTCGAAATCAACAACAAACTCCTACAGTGGATAAGACAAACCAGCCAACAAACCACAGCAGACAAGCCACCTGATCAAAGCACACAGTGGCTCCTAAATGACGCGTTGACTGTGCCCTGGACATGGAGAAAAAAGCAAACTCCCCCTCCCAGAGCTGTCAATTCCTGGGTGCAGCTTTGCAGTGAAACTTGAAAGCCTATTTTGGAGACTTTGTTTCTTCTTTAAGAAGAAGAAAAGATAAAAGGTTTCACCTGAAAAACAACAACAACAAAAAACCCAGATACCTGAGGGGAGATGGGCCATTTCTTTTCTGTGTTATCTAGAACCACATGCAGTCTGGGATCCCTGCCATTTCAGCAATAAAGGATAGAGTCAGTCCCCACACACTAATGACACTGGGGCCTGAGACCAGCAGCACAGTCGCTGTGTCCGCTTGTTGCCTTTGCTCTGATGGCTCCCAAGTGTCTACCCTGGACACAAGGGGCCCAAGCTGGACAGAGTCTTTGGATCAAGGCCAACACTCCAAAATGGCTATATTAAACACACACAGACACACACACAGGCCCTGATATACAAATTCTGCTGAGGCACCAGCAGGCCCATCTTTAGAAACAGTAAACATTCCAAAAAAGAACAACCACCCCTCCCCCATCCCAAACAAAGTTCAGAAGCTCTAAGAAAATCCAGGAACTGTATCACTTCTTGGGCTACTGAGAATAATGTGGGGTGGTCAAGGTTTGACTAGGGAATGCTAGTGAATTATGTCTGGATGCATACCTCTGTGTGCCTGTGCCGTGTGGAAGAGGACCAGCTCAGGAACTTGATGACCTCACCCACCACATTTGTTTTCTAATTAGATTAGACTTGTATTGTAAACCAGGAGTCGCTCTAAGAATGAGGTATCTCCTAGAAGCTCAATAAACTGCTAATGCTTACCAATTGTTAAGCACTCCCCATGTATTTGGCAGCGTAAAAACCAGACACACAGCCACCACCTTGCATATGGCCTCCACAGGAATAGTGCAGCACACAACAGGCAATAATATCTCAAATTCCAAAACCTAAAAAGCTAAAACTCACTCATATCTTACCATCTGGGCTTTTAAACTGCAATTAACTTCCTTAATTTATTTTTCAAGTATGATAGACAAACTGGCTTCCATGGAGACTGCAAATTCCTGGGCAAAGCTCAAGTCCTCACTCTACCCAAGCCCTAGGAAATTTTAAGAACATGAAAAGGGTAAGCTGAGATTCAGACTTCTTGGGCTGCCTTGTCTTTCACTAAATTCTCGCATGCAGCTGTGTATCTGGGGCTCAGCACCAGGTAAAAGAAACCACAGCTATGTGACTGCTTTCACGTGCGACTCATCGGCCAGGACCTCTACTAGGAATGCAGAAACCAGAAGAAGACTCCTTTTTCTTTGCTTCAGTGCTCCACACACCTCACCAGAGTAGCTGGAAAGGCCAAACAATGAGTAGTGTGTTCATGGGGAGGCAGGAGAGGAAGGGAAGAGCAAAGACTCAAAACCATATTCTCCTATGTGAAGACCCAGGTCCTATGCTGGTTTCAATACTCAGTGAACCACCAGCCTGGGGGCTGCTACTCCCAATACCCAGGGTGAAACAAAACAGCATCAAGCCAATCAGCCCACATCTCAAAGAACCCATCATGTGGAGAAGTTTGGGAAAGACAGAGATGCAATGACTTAAAAGGTTTTTGCTAACCTTATTTAAACCTCAACTGTGTTTTAAGAGCAATTGCTCAAATCACTCAGAAATATTTTTATTTCCTCTTGGTTGTAAACTGGGCAAGTCTCTTGTTTGCTCCCTTACCGCCTACACATTTAGACACATGTTCAGTGCTGGGACTGACCAGGGTTCCCGGGGTCTAGCTGACAATGGTCTCTCCCAAGGCAGCCAGGAGGGCTGGCTGCTCATGGTCACAGGCTGTCAGTTAGCACATCAGTGCTCCATGACCTACCTCCACTTATTATTCCATAGAAAGACGATGACATGAAAACGCCTTTTCATTGGGGGAGGAATCTAAACTCCTATTGACTTATTATGGTAAATTCTCAATTATACATGGTCATATGAGCAAAGAGGCACTCTACAAATCATTTAATTGGCTTAGAAATACATTATGATGTTTTTGTCACCAAGAATGTTTTCTTCATCAAACATATTTATTCATTTATTGAAAGTCTGCTCCATGCCAGGAAACGGGCTAGGTGGGAGATGGCAGCAAAGGAACTCACAGACTAGAGGGAGAAGTTGTGCACGAACAAATACATCCAGCTCACACGGCGAGCGAGAGGCTGTGATTGGTTCTGCTGTAAAGCTGAGAGGAAAGGCTAGGCTCCAAAAAGCCTCTCGCCGAAACAGTCTGATCAATAACATATGATATTTGGGCTGGGTCTTAAATGAGGAAAAATAATTATAAAGGACCAAACTCCCATGGACTGCAGAAGGGAGCCCCGCTCAAAGTAAAAAATGTTGGTAATGAGAAGGCCAGCAATGCCCAGGAGAAAGCCAGCCAAGTAAACACCTTCACCCTGCAATTCCCCACAGGGGCAGGGGACCACTTCACACCTTTCTTACAGGAAGTGTCACCCTACCTAGAGGATTTTCTTTTTAATGAATGAGAACTCTGGGTGGTTATCAGAGCACATCATCAGGGCCAGAGTTTGCCTACAACCCACCTGAGCGTGAGCAGGTCCTTACCTGTGTGAGTCCTCTGTAACAAGAGGCAAAACCATAAGCCAGCTGTGAATTCAAGAGTCTGCTTCCCCGCCGACCTGAAAAACAATAAGAAAGGGCCATTTTGGTTAATCTGGAACAAGCAGTCTTTTAATGCGCTCAGGAAAGGCCTGCAGACCACGCCTAGGCTCCTTGGTCTCAAAGCAGAAAGTCTGGCCAGGAAGGGGGGTTGGGTCAGGGAACCCTGGGTTAGAATCCCAGTGCTGGAACTCAGTGACAGGGTAATTCTAAGCTAGGGAGGTACTTAACCTACCTTTGCCTCGGTTTCCTCCCCTGCAGTACCCCTCTCACTGAAGCACCATGCCATGCCCAGAGTCACATGACTGAGCATGCGATGGGTTGGTTGCCCTCTGGGAGCTTACAATCCAGAGAGACAGAGACAGAAACAGCGAGTAATCAGGACCCTGATGCAGCTGATAAGAGGCAAGTAAGAAAAAGACAAGGTGATGTGAAGCCTTTACAGAAGTACTAGCTGGTCCCAGAAGGGTCAAAGGGAGCTCACCAGAGCAGTGACCACCAAGCTGAGGTCTGACAAGCAGGAGTTGGCCAGACTAAGAGGACAGGCAAATAGCCTGTCTGGCAGAGGCACCAGCCAAGTTGGATGGATGCTCTTGAAGCAGGAAGAACAGAGTGAACTCTCCCAAGAAAGGGGTTAACGAGCACTGGAGTATTCCAGGGGCCAAGGGGAAGACTGGCAAGACACGAAACTGTGAAGGGAGGAGAGTCTGGGCTTTACCTTAAGGCCAATGTAAAGACTATGAAGGGTCTTACAGAGGAGAGAAGCATGGTCCGGGAACACCACAGAAAAGAAGGTATTAAAGGAGGCCATGGGAGTCCCACTGATTGAGAGTCCCCTGAATGCCACCTCCCTGGCCTGTGTGCAGAGGACTGAGAGAGAAGGCTCCAACCTGGGGTCCCCCTGGAACTCCAGGCAACCACGGCTTCCCCATTACTGGCTCCTCCAGCACGGGGCCATTCCCCAGAGGCAGACACCCCACTGGGAGTGGAGCCTGCCTGTCCCAACACACCCTCCAGAAGGTCAAGGCGTGCCTGGTGTTCCTGTGGTTCTCAAAGTGTCCCCCCAGACTAGCAGCATCAGCATCAACTGGGAATGTGTTAGAAATCCAGATTCTCAGCCCACCCTAGACCTAGCAACTCAGAATCTCTGAGGGTGGGGCCCAGCCATGTGTGTTATTAAAAGCCCTCCAGGTGATCCAGATGCTCTAAATGGGGGCAGTGCCGGGAGAGGGGTTGGGGAGGGTGCAGAGTACAGAAGAGGTGGCCTGGCCTATTACCTATGGTGTCCATTTTTGTTCACACGAAAATACCCGTCCTTGTTGATGCTCAGAACTCCTCCTAGCCCTGCAGATTGATGGGTAGAGAGCCCAGGGCCCACCACTGCAGGAGGATTTCATTTCCCCAAGAAACTTTCATCTTTATTTCTTTAAAGACTTTTTATTTTTAAGTAATCTCTGCACCCAGTGTGAGGCTCAAACTCACGACTCCAAGATCAAGACCCGCATGCTCTTCCAACTGAGCCAGCCAGGCACCCTCCATCCATTCATTTTTAAATACTGAATGCTTCGCAGATTTGCCTGTCATCCTTGCTACAGGGCCATGCTTATCTCTGTATTGTTCCAACTTTATTTTACTTTTTATTTTTTTTAAGATTTTATTTATTTGAGAGAGAAAAGAGAGAGAGTGAGAGAGAACACAAGCAGGGAGGAGAGGGAAAAGCAGGCTCCCCCCTCTGTAGGGAGCCCAATGCAGGGCTCGATCCTAGGACCCTGGGATCATGACCTGAGCTGAAGGCAGATGCTTAACCGACTGAGCCACCTAGGCACCCCTGTGTGATTCCAATTTTAGTGTATGAGCCACCAAAGCAAGCACACACTTCTCCTCTCAGACAATACTTTTCCTCCCACCTAGATATAAAATCTGACTACTCGAGAAAAGAAACAGGCCATCCAGAAAGCTCCACGTGATTTTTATGAGAGGGTCAAGTTTCTTCCTGGAGTGTGGAGCACCCTCTGTGGTTACAGAGATGCTAAGGCCCAGGAGCCGTCAAGTCATTTGGGGTTGAGAATAGCTCGCTTCAGCTGCCTCTCTCTTTGAATATGTCTTCTTTCTCTAAGCAAGAAAAAATCACCCCCCCCCAAAAAAAGCATATTTCTGTAAAGAGCAGGCAAAACCTCACATTGTTTCTATAGTTCTCACTTGTCTTTACAAAAGGGGAAAAATGGGGTCCAAAATATAAAAACAGTATTCAGATCAACACAGATCACGGTGACACAATGCACACCCCAACTGCTTCCAGACTTGACTCAGCTTCCAGAGTATTGCCCTCTTGGCCACACCACAGCGAAGTTGGCCGAGCTGCAGGATCTCCTAGCAGGTCCACAAACCCACGTAGACCAGCGGCACAAGCAGGGCTGCAGAAATCCCTAGCACCCTCCCTAGAATGCAACCCAAACCTACAGAGTCTCCCCACCCGCTCTGGGCATGTGAGGTCCACACCTTCTAGAGGCCTCTACATGGCCCGCGTGGCTTATCCACCCCACACTGTGCACCTCACTACCCACAAGAGAGACAACGACTGCTCTGCCTCTCCAGACTGTTGGTTCCCTGAGGGGCTCAGTAAGCTTGTGCTGCATAAATGACTGAACATGGAGACTCACCTAGAATAAGAATTTCAGGCCTAGATTCACCACCTTACCTTCTCTAGCCCCAACAGGTAAAATGACTTGTCCAAGATCACAGAGCAAGCTCATAGTCACACCACGGGGTGGAGGGTGGGGCGGGAAGAGATGGTTCTCGGTGTTGTACAACAGTCACAGGCTGTGTGTTCCCACCTCTCCTGGGTACCAGCAAACCAGTACCCCTTGAAGACAAAGGTATTTTATTTGTAATAGAACAGATTCGTTTTCTGTGTGTTTTATCTCAAGACCCTGCCCAGGAACATAAGGAACACCTTGTCAATCTTAGAATTAGGAGTACTAAGCTCAATCGAAAGACAGGGGGGAAAAAAAAAACAGCCATCAGTGAAGGTGTGGGTTAGTCTTCAAAAAAATTTCCAGACGTCTGGTCCCTGGGATGTACTTCTTGATCACTTCCCTATCTGTTCAGTCTTACTCAGCCAGCAGGGGCAAATGTAATCTCCCAAACCATCATCATACTACTCTGAAAACACACTACACCATTCAAACAAGCTTTGGCTTCGGTAATAGGATGTCCAAGTTCAGAGTTCAGCCAAGGGCTTTGCAGATAAGACAGAGAAAGCAGGTACTAACACACACTTTCTAAGTGGCACGGCCTCTCAGAAGAGTCAAGCCCTTCTCAGAAGGGACTAGGAAAAAAGCCCCTACGCAGAGGAAGTTCTCTCCTACTGGCCAAGTTCACCTGTTAAGCAGGTACAGAACCTGAATCATTTCCCCAGCTTTTCTCTCAAAATTAAACAGACTTATAAAAAAGAGCAAAATAGGGGCGCCTGGGTGGCTCAGTGGGTTAAGCCGCTGCCTTCGGCTCAGGTCATGATCTCAGGGTCCTGGGATCGAGCTCCGCATCGGGCTCTCTGCACGGCGGGAAGCCTGTTTCCCTTCCTCTCTGTCTGCCTGCCTCTCTGCCTACTTGTGATCTCTCTGTCATATAAATAAATAAAATCTTAAAAAAAAAAAAAAAGAGCAAAATAATCCCAAGTACAATTATGATGTTTAATCTTAATCTTCTTAAATAAATCACCCGGCTTTTCATCATAAGTGGTCAAGTGTATGTGAAATATGCCACACACATCATCAAGGCTCTCTGAGTCCCCGTAACACAGCATGTGTGTGTGTACACGTGCACACACATACACACACAAAGTGAACGAGAACCAGTTCTGCCCACTGCGCTCCCAGCTCACTGTGGCCGCTGGTGAGCGGCCCCACATACCTCCCCACATACCCGCTGCCTCTAGCCATCCCCTGCGGCACTGCTCTCCTCGTCCAGGCCCCACACTTCACCCCATCAAGTCAGAGTCCACTCTCTAGCCAACTGCTTTTGAGAAGCATTTTATGAAATTATTCTTATGAAGGTATAAATAAGAAATGTGTTCCCTGTTCTATAGATGCTTATGTGTTGAAGAAGAGGTTTAAAGAGAAGTGTTTCACCCAAATTTCTCTAGTGATAAAATTTTAGGCACAAAAGTTAAGTGAATTCCAAATTATTTTTTTAATTTTTAATAGACTAGCTTATGACTTCCACTCAGCAGTTCCTGGGGATTTTGACGCTGTCATACATAATTGCAGACATAGCAGGAATCTTCTTCATCTCAGTGACCATCGTTAACACCCCGATAAGGATGTTCCTGACAGATTACAGGTGTTCCTGTCAGGAAATCACTAATAATTAAGTGTGGTTCAAATAACCACACATCTCTGGCCTGAAGCCTGCTTCTAATGCAGTTTCTGATGGAAATGTAACACTCTGAGAATCACCAGGGAAGAACCCTTTCTCCACCCCTCCAATCCCATCATAGCAACCATTTCCTACTTCACCCACTTCATAAACTGACTTGGTCTCCCAGGTGAGGCTGAGATGAACCCTGCATTTGTAGACAGGGAGGTCAATGTCAATATAATGATATGGAATGCCCAACTCCTCAATCTGTCAGTTTACCTGGATCAGAACCAAACTGGTCTGTGGAGGATGAGGGGCCCTTCCTCATCCATTTCTAGTCAGCATTTACTTAGAAAGGGGACACTATTATCCCCAGCTGTCTGTCTAAACCAAAGTGGGAGAGGGTTTGGCAAAAGTCAGCTGCAGGACACTCCTTAGACTTCTCCACAGAGGTCCAAAGCTTAGAGCCTATTATTTCCAAGAAGGCCCAAAAGCGTTTAATAGTCAGTGTCTATAAAACCTTCCTAAAAATAACAGCCTCACAGAACTGATGTCTTATGTTGTTGAAAAAAGGCTCTCTCATTTGGTCCCTTCCAAGATAAGGGCCTCTCTGTAAAAATGAAAGCATGTGTCAAGATAAAAATTGAAGTGATTCCATGGGACAGAAACCAGTACCCAAGAGGCCAAGAAAAGAACATGTAAGGGTGTCCCTCAGACATGGTCAACATCACAGGCTCATAAGGATGGGTTTCTAAATCAATGTTTCTCTACATTGTTGTTTCTAGAAACTGCCTGACCATAAGAACTACCTAGAAGCTTGTTTAAAAACATACAGATCCCAGGACTCTCTCCAGTCTTATAAAGTCAAAACCTCAGAGGAAGGGTCTATGCCTAAACTACATCAGAAGCAGGCTTCATGCCAGGGGGAGAAGCCCCTAGTTAGAGCCTTCTATCCAGTTAAAATTATAAATATAAATAAAATTATAAAATATAGGAACACCTGAGTGGCTCAGTCTATTAAGCACCTGCCTTCAGCTCAGGTCATGATCTCAGGGTCCTGGGATCAGGCCTGCATCTGCTTCTCCTCCCTCTGGCCCTCCCCTGCCTTGTGCTCACTCTCCCTCTCAAATAAATAAGTAAAATCTTTTTACAAAATTATGAAATATAGGGGTACCTGAGCGGTTCAGTCGGTTAAGCAGCCAACCCTTGGTTTCTGTTCAGGTTGTTATCTCAAGGGTGGTGAGATCAAGCCCTGCCAAGGGCTCCACACTCAGCAGTGAATCTGCTTGAAGATATGCTCCCTCCGCTCCCTCCGCCCCAACATGCGCTCGCACATGTGCGTGCTTGCTTTCTCTCACTCTCTCATGCGTGCGTGCGCGCTCTCTCTCTCCCATAAATAAATAAACATTTAAGTAAATAAAGTTATGGAATACAGTCAACATGTAATGGGGAAATCAATTTAACTAAAACTTAGCAGAAATAAAACCTGCCCTTTAGGTTAATCATATCCCACCTAAAAGACCCTCCGGAATCTCTCTGCCCTAAGGACTAAAGGAAATACTACACAGCTGCTCCTGGTGGTCATTACAGACCCTAGAGGCTGAGGGCCTTCACTCTCATCCCAATACAGACCAGCTCTAAGTAGCAAGCAACCCGTGCAAAGTCAGACCCCACAGGTGCCTCTGGTTATCAGACTTTACAGGTTTCAGCCGCCAGCTGACTAGTTCATAGTCTTATTCAGGTCCCAACTTTGTGTGAGGCTTGGCTATTCAAAGTGTTTTCCACAGAACCATCAGCATCAACGTGGCAGGAAGCAGCTAGAGATACAGAATCCCACGCCCCACCCAGGCCTGCTGAAGCAGAATCTGCATTGTAAGAAGATCCAAGGGATTCTTGTGCTCACTGACGTTTGAGGGTGCCGGTGGGAGACTTTCACCCCCCACCTGTGGGACACCCAGGTCATCAGCCTACCCTCTTTAAATTAACTCCAGACTCTCGGAGGCCTTCTCCCTCACACTTTTGTCAGTCTTGGTTTGTCCTGGGACCAAATCACCATCAGCAGGGTACAAAACTAGCTGGTAATCCAAAACCCAACTTTTAGGAGTTAGAAAGAGGCAATAAGTACTGATAATCTCCTACATTCTTGTCTCGCTCTTATATTCCTTAGAAAGCTGAAATTCGGACCCTGTGACTAAAGATCAATAGAGACAATCCAAAGTCAAACAATACCATGGAACGCTGGCTCTCTTGGTTCCAACACAGTGTTAATGAGGGCAAGATCAGAAGTATGATTAGCCTCCTCTGTTCGTTGGCACAGATGCCAGCCCTCTACCCCCTGGCCACCTACAAAGGCTGACACACCCCTGGATACTAAGAGCACTCAGAAGAATGACAAGGGGAGGCTTAGCAGAGTGGCACCACTGAGTAACTCAAAGAACTTCAGGGACTGGTGAGCAGAATGTATTGCGGAAGACAACACGCAGTCCAGAGGGATGGCTGCCATGACAGATGACCAAGTCAGAATTCAAATTATCTGGACAGAAACGGGAAGTCCCACAGTCAACCTTTTAAAAACAAACAAAACAAAAAAAAACAATTCACACACATACAGAAGCAAGAGGAAATCTAACCCAGCACTTCTCATTCTAAAATGTTTTCAAATCATGCCAGTTGTGTTGACTAAAGTGGGTGCCAAGAAAGCTCACATAGTCTTAGGGTCCATGAGTCTAGTTTCCGGACCAAGGATGCAGCAGTCCTGCAGCAAAGCTCATCAGACTATCCACCCCAGTCCCCCAACCACTTATCCACACAGGTGACCACACAACTGCCGCACTTTTTCTTTCATCACCACCATCACTTGGGTTCTTATAATTGAGTGTGGTGTGGCCTCTGTACCTGGCTTCGGTTGCTTCGAAGCTCTTTCAGGCTTCGGGTTATAGTTAGGACATTCCACGCATCGGCCTGGCTCCCTTTGATGCTGCCCTTTCTTTACTAACAGAGAAAAAAAGTACAGACCTCAGCACAAACTGAAAAAAAAAATACATAAGCAGACCAGACGACCTAAGCACGCTCATTTACCAACAGAATTTAGATCAAAAAGACCCCATCACCCAGTGCCATTTAAGCCAGTGCACTATGCTACAGAGTACAGCATAAATCCATGCAGAATTAGTAATTAGGGGGGCAAATTATGAGCTCCCAATTCAGAAAAACCTTGAAATGACTACTATAAAAACGAGCAAACGACAGAGTATCTGTTTAGACATACTTCTCTATGCCAGATCATCATCTGGGAATAGACAGCCATTTAAAAAACTGGATGGGATTTTAGACTGTTTTTAAAGTTGTGACCCAGGTTTTTCTTAAGTCTATATTGAATACCCAAGTGGTAGTCATTTATGAAGACAAAAAGGCTGTTTCCTGCTAAGTTTGCAGATCCCAGACTACCCAATCCATTATCTTTAATTTCAGAAAATTTTGTCTCTATAGGCAAGGGAAAAAAAAAAGTTTTAAAATTTTAAGAGGTTATTTGCCCTAAATAAGTGTCTGCCATGTACCACTTACCTCAACATGAAAAGAAGCTACTGTCCACGCAGTTACAACCATCCTTAAACAACTGGCTAACGGCCTGAGAACTGGAGCACAACATGTGAAATTCGGCCCAACTGCAGCCTGCCCCAGAAGAAAGGAAGCTTGAACTCCAGGTGCCCTTGACAACACAGCTCAATGTGGAAAGAAAGAAAATGCTGAACAATAGAACCAGTAGAGGAAAAAGAGCCCCTCTAATTTTCCAGGCATGTGGAGAGGTTGCTGCTAAAGAAGTATTTAAGATCTCACTGCTGGGCTGGGTTCTAATGAACACGGAAACAATTTTTAAAAAAGAAAGAAACCTAACATATCAGTATAGTACATATTTAACTGATTTTTTCAGATTTAGTTCAAAAGTCCTTATCAATTAGAAAGACATTTACACGCTTAGCTAAGTGAAATACCTCTCAAATCACATTTACAATGTTGAGGAAAACATGGAAAATATAGGGTCAGGAATGGGTTCTTGCCTATAGTTCAGAAGAAGCTGCCCCACTCTGGCTGGGGGGGGGTCACAGCACCCAAGCTTGGTTGTATTCCCAGCTTCCCACTATGAGCAACTTTGTTTACCACAAACAGGAATTGCAATTCTTTTTTAAAACAGAAACCTGCTTTATTATGGATGCATCACATATTTAAGGAGATGTACAGTGCTGTGGCCAAAACTATTTGCACAAGCACACACACCCACCAACTGTTTTGCTCTGATTTTAAAAGTAACATGCTACTTACAGAAAGCCTGAAAAAATAGGAAAATAAAGAAAATAACTGGTCACTTCTAATCGCACTAGCCCAACACGGACAGTCAAAAGTTCAGTCTCCATCCTTCCAGACTGTCTACGGCTGCCAGCTTTCCTTTCCATGGCACCCCAGTTAAGCAGGCAGGCGTGAGGGGAGGTGTTCTTGCTGGTTACACAGCCTGACAATGGTTAGTAATCCCCGCTGGTCTTATCCTAAATCCACAGGAGTAAGGGGAGTCACAGTGTGCACAGATCAAACAGCATGCCTGCAATTCAACAGGCATTCACTGGGGTGTATTTTGCACACTTTTAATTATTCCACAAATGAATGAAATTCAAATTAACAACAATAGCCCTCAAGGGCCATATGGTAACTTCAAAAAAGAAGGCAGATAAGCCTCTCCTTCGTGGACAGGAAAACAAACCTTAGTTTTCCCCTGTACAAGTTCTCAAGACACCTACAGATTCGGAGCCTCCGTCCTGTGTCGCAAAGGGCGGCCTTCTCACCGCGTCCTCACAGGGACACCTCTTTAAGGGGAGAAAATTAGTGTTGCGAGAAAGGGTGTATGGAACAAGCAGAAACAGAGACCTGGGAACCACAAGCATGTGTGCAGCTCCCTTCCAGACATCCAGGGATCCCTGTAAGCCTGTGCACTTGTAGGATGAGAGCTATTCAGACCACATGGAAATATCCTTAGTTCCACAGACAGGGAGTGCTTTAAAGGCCCCTTATTTACTGTTGTAACATCTGAGCTTCATACACTATCTTGGGCTGCAAATCCTCAAAGTATTACCTTGAAGTTGCCAAAAGCCAGGAAACCTGGAGACGCCTCATGAACTCCTCTCTGTCCATATACAAGAAACAAGCAAAGTACTGCTGTTCTCGCTAATGTCACTTCAGTAGGTGTTAAACATTATTTGCTATGGACCTGCTAAAACCCTCAATAGTCTTCATTCAAATACCATAACTGACTACAGCATTCAGTACTTAATGTTTTAGAAACCACATGAAGAGCTTAAAAGCTAGTCTGGCTGCACTATCCTCAATAGAACCTCAAAAATTCACCTAAGTAAACACCTCAGAAATCTTACTTAATTTTGACTAAAATATTTTTTAAATACTCTCCAAAACACCACTTAATCAACAAACATGGGATTAAATCCAAATCAGAACAAAGCCACAGGAGGAAAAGTCAAAATACAGTGAGGTTCTCCTTTCTTACCTGGCAAGTCTCAAAGTCAGAGTTGGGTACTTCTCTTGACCTAAGGGTATTACGGTTTAACTAAGAAAACGTGCAGATGACGTACCTCTTTAATTGTATTTGGTATTTTCTAGATGCACACAAAACTACTTTCTCAGCAAGTAAAGGTCATCTTGCATTTTCTGAAATACAACACACACCTGTGTAATAGTCGGTTGGAGCTGCGATAACAAAATACCATAGACTGGGTGACCTCAGCAGCATTTCTTTCTCACTGTTCTGGAGGTTGTGAGTCCAAAATCAAGGCACTGTCAGGTTTGGTTCCTGTTCCAGGCTTGCAGATGGCAGCCTTCTCTCTGTGGTGGAGAGGGAGCTCACAGGTGCTTTGGTCTCACTTTCTCACCTCCTGAGGACACTAATCCTCCGAAGGAACTACACCCACATGACTCATCCAAACCTAATCACCTCCTAAAGGCCTCCCCTCTAAATACTACCACACTAGAGACCAGGGTTTCCACATAGGAATTTTGGGTTGTGTGTGTGTGTGTGTGTGCTGGGGGAGGGGGGGTAATCAATTTTACCAGTTATACATCCTAGCTATTAAATATGTTCAGAGCCATTCTACATATATTCCTCTTAATTATTTCAGGTCAAAATAACAAACAGATCTACCATGTATGTAAAATAACACCAGTAAGAGACTGGTCATTTAAGGCCAAGGTCTTGACTATCCCCAGTTACGCCTGCTGAAAGGATAAAAGGGGAAAATTCAGTTACAAGGACACCAATTACTGTCACCCAGAGCACTATTTAATAAATCTCCACCAACCAGGCAACCACTTGCCACTACTATAAAAACAACTCCCTCTTTCATCTCTAGCTCCAGACCTCTCTTCCTGCTTGTGTCTCCAGCTCTCTGCTGGGCATCTCCCCATGGAAGGCTCACAGTTCAGTATGGGGTTCAGTTGAGCTCATTAGTCCTCACTGTCTCCTCAGACTGAGGGTCCACAGCTGCTTACCTCAGCGAATGGTCAGTCTCACTAAGTGCCCACACCTAAAAGATGACCAAGGAAGGGTGACCCGTCTCTCCTGGCCTCCTCCCTCCTTTCCCATTCTCCTTCTCCAAATCCCTCATGGATTCCTGCACTAGCCTCCTAACTCATCTTCGGTCCCCATTCTGGTCTCCTTGTCACCCAGCCCACCTCACAGCCACCAAGTTCTTCTAAAGCACAATAAAACAAGTCAATTACCCGCTGCAAATTCTCCACCGTTCAACCAGCTTTGGAGATGAGGTTCAGATTCCTCAGCTCTGCACTCAACCCCAGTACCCTCAGGGTCTTCCCCATACAACCTTGCCTCCAGTCCACACAACTGCTATCAGAGCCCTGACTATCTCACACCTTTGCAAGCCTCCTAGACCCCAAACATCCAATTATTATTGCATCATGTATTACACTCAGCCAAAAGGCCGAGAAGCGATCATTGCATCATGTACTAATGTTATTTTAAAAGTGATGAAAAAAAGAAAACCTGGAAGGTGCGTAAGGAACCAAGTATCCACTTTTCTTTATTCCTTCATTCATGCCTTACACAGCGAGAGAGCAGGAGAGAGCAAGAGAAGTTTTTTAAGTGCCACACCAGATTCTTCCCTGGACACATCTGGGTTTTATGAGCTGATGATGAAAACTGACCTGTGTAATTCCTTCTTTGCCTCCCTAAGGCTGAGAAATCTCACCTCTGAGAAAAAAGTATTTGTTTTCATGGCATGTGGCTGTTGGTTCTACTCACCCACCATTCAAACCGGACACAGACTTTTATAAATCAGTTCTCCCTTATTCCTACAGAGAATCCACAGGACTGGCTGCCCCTATCACTGCTATCCACAGACCAATCACTCCCTCTGAGCAGGCGGGCTTGTGGGAGGGAAGCACACCCAGCCAGCTCTCTTCTCTCCTAGCACAGGCTTTTCTAAATAAATTTAAAAAAAAAAAAAAAAGGGAAAGGAAAGAAAGAAAGAAAAAAGGAGTTTCCTGGGTTTATGGAAGTCCTGTGCACACAGAGTTTGCTTCCCCAACTAGAATGTGTACTCTATGAGAGACAAGGCCTCCTCTTGGTTCTTGCGGTGTTACCAGAGGCCAGAACAGAGACCGCCCCATGGAACAGGCTTCATAAGTATTTGCTGAATGACAGGATAAAAGAATGGATGAATAAGCAAAGAGGCAGTCCTCCTCAATTAGAAGAGTGAAACGTAGCTCATTCCCCTGCTCAAGAAAGTGTTTTGCTAAGAATGCCTTTTGTTCACTTTGTGTTAGTTACAACCTTAATAAAAACTGGGCAGTGTATCATTAACCCCAAAGAGGACTTTAAAATTGCTTTTTGGAAAAAATTCTAGAAATTAGATAATTACTTACTGCTTGTAGCTTTCCAAGAGCAGTAAGCATTGAGTAAAATGTTGCTTTTAGGATTCCCCAAGAAGTATGCACTTTTGTCCATCACTAAGGTTTTCTTCCCCACCTCAAATAAAATTTGCATATTTACTTTCATGGGACTGGAAACCTGAGAACCTGCCACACAGGGCCAGTGAGGCCTGAAATTGCAACCCATCTGTGCTCTTGCCCTCGGAGCCACATGGAACTTCTACCACACACTCCCTAGGACTGGAGTCCCAGAGAAGGCTGACCAGAATGGGCCAAAAGGATGCAGCGTGTATATTCTAGAAAGATCAAGTGTTTTTGTCTGTGGGCTGCCAGAGGGCAGGGGGTCAGCCTCAACTCAGGGTCTGCCTTAAGCAACCACAGCTCACTTTCAGGAATACATTCCGACGCTTTGCATGGCACTGCTTTTTCCAGGGCATCTGAAATAGTTGACAACCAACATTAACATTTTCTGAGCACTCAGCACAAGACATCACCCCAAGCTCTATACAAAAGTAATCCTGGTTAATCTTCAAGATTAGTCTTCGACTTGAACTCTTATTACCACCAATTTATAGATACAGAAACCGAGGCTGAGAGAAATTAAATAACTTGTCCAAAGTTCAGATAGTAAGTAGGATCTCTGGGAAATCAACAGTGCCAATCTGGGTCTCTTACATTTTCGCCTATTTTGTCAATTCTTTGCAATAAAGAAGTTGAGAAGCTGTACAAAATGTTCATTAAAAAGGACTATGTACTTTTCCATACATTGTTTTTCTGTCTTCCACTATGGAATTTTCCTTCCTGCCCTGTCCCCTATATGCAGTGAAATCTCTTTAATTCACGAGTCCACACATCTTTGCAGGCAGGTGCCATCAATTCTGAGCCCATCTACATTGATGAACAGTATACATTCCTTTTTCCAGAAGGCACTGCTTTGCTCTCATCTACAAAGATCCTTTTTCCTTCCTAAAGACAAATGACTAGTTCATGTACCATGATTCAAATTACATGAGAATGTTCATTTGCAGAGTAATTATTCTTCGAAATTGGACTGCTCCAAAGACAAATGATTCTCCCTCCCCGCCCCTATCATCCCCTGCAACATACCATGTCTTCCCACTGGCCTAAAATGTTTGCTGCACCCTTTGCAAACCACAACCAGCCACACTACCTGCTCTATGTGTGACCACTTAGAAAAAATATTATCATACGGTAATAGTGGTCTTACTTCAAATCCCTCAAATATTTCATCAGCATCAGATTTCTGACATAGATTAATAACGAACCTGTCACCGTAGGATAGCAAAAAGAAATGAGAGTCTTGGATTTTATTTCTTTCCTCTACTTTAAAACATTTTATCTTCCCACTAGCGTGTGTTCCCTATCTCTTCAATTTGAAAAGAAGTCGGCTTTTAAAAAGACCAGGAGCAAAGAATCAGAAACACCCAGGAAAGGGCAACGCCAAAGAAATCAGCACCCATCCTCGCTTGAACCTGCTGGGGGTGGAGCTCTCAAGCGAGTGAGTATAGGAAAAGGAACGCGCCCACGATAAACGGTCCTTCGAACTCATTACTAAGGTTTAACTCTCTGGGAGGAGACTCTAACCGCTCCCCTCCCCCCTCCTACTCATCCCTCTCCCCCTTGTGGCTCAAAAACACACTGGTCTACACGGGCTACTTTGCGATTGCAAACAGAAGTTGTAGTTTTACATGTGGGTCACTGATGGCAACCTACAACTACGCACACAACCACAGGGAGAAAACGGGAAATACAGGAAATGGCCCGAGGTGGGGTTTGGAGGGTGGTGAAGATGGGGGTGGGCGATGAGACTTGGTCTTTACTCTCATTTACTCGCACTGAAACAGCTGAAGGACTCTCCTGAAACTCAGGACCCTTCTAGATTAAGAGAAAAGTTAAACGGAATGAAGGAAAATCCTTTTGCTTTTTTCAATTTAAAGAACACTAGACCGCTGAATGGACGGGGGGAAAAACGGGATGAGGGGAACTTTGTGCCTAAAAACATCCAGAAACACACAGAGAGTCTTCCCCAGCCCTTGACGCCATCCCATGGGCTCAACCATCCATCCCAGATGTGGTCTTCCCCGCTCCACGCCCACCTCCTCCAGCCCGCACCCCAAATTACTGTGCTGCCCACAAAAATGCAGCCCAGATTTGAAAAGCAGCTGACGTCTGTGGCCGGCGTGACCCAACGCCACACACCAAGCCCCACGGGGGCGACCATCGCGAGGCTCCCGAGGCGCTGTACCAAGCGCGCGGAGCTCGGCGCCCGGCTGCGCCCAAATCCGCGCGCCGCGGTGCCCGCGGGAACCGCCGGTCGGAGCCCGCCAGTGGCGGCGGGAGAGCTAGGCTCGCGCCGGCTTCCCGACGAATTGCCGTTCCAGGAACAATTTTTCCATTTCTGCTGCCGGCGGCCGCTCCCTTCCATGGCCAGCATCCGATACCCGTCCCGGTCCCGGCGACTGTCCTCTTCCCTCCCCGTGGGCTCCGGGGGCGCGGGAACCAAGTTCCCGCTCCAGCCGCCGCGCACGCAGCCCGGGCTCAGCGGTCCGCGACGGTCCCGCCGGCGCCGCCCGCCCCACCTGGCCGGGGCTGCGGGCTCTCCCTCCCGCAGCGCGCAGGGGGCCCGGCGACTCCAACTCACCCGGCCCCGGCTCCGCGTCTCTGGCTCCGAGCTCGCAGCCTTCCCCACGCCGGGGCTTTCCGTTACGCCTCCCCGCAGCTAGCCGCTCAGGCGAGGAGGAGGAGGCGGCGGCGAGAGGAGGGGGCGAGGGAGGGGAGAGGAGAGGGTCCCCAGCTGGGGGAGGAGACGAGGCGAGAGCGCCGACCTCGGCGGCCGCCGGCGGGACTATCAAGGAAGGAGGAAAGAGAGGGGCGGGAGCAGAGAGAGAAAGAAGCCGCGGTGCCTCCCTGCCCAGCACCCGGCCGCGAGCCGCTGCCCAGTCACCATCGCCGCCCCCGTCCCGCTCTCGGGCCGGGCGTTCAGGGGGAGGGGTCGGAGCCGGGGCTCTCCCGGCGCCTCGCGCGGGGCGGGGCGGGGCGGCTGGGGGCGAGGCGGGGGCGGTGGCGGGACAACGAGGCCCGGCCTCCGGAGGGGAGTGTCCTGCGGGGCCCGCGAGGCTGTTGGCGAAAGGGGATCCCCGGGAGGAGGGGCGGAGGCCCGGGGGCCTGGGAGCGGGTCACTGCACCCGCCCGGCGGCGGCGCCTCCTGGAATCCTACGGAGAGCCCCCCCCCCGGCCCGCTCCGGGGAACCTTGGGGGGCAGTTTCGGGCAACTCAGGAGCGCTCAGAATGCACACGGCCCAGGCAGTGAGCGGCGAAGTCGGAGTCGGGGATGATAGGCCGGACTCCTTCCGCGGAGCGCGGGCCCTGGAGCTCCCGAAGCAGCTCCCCAGGCCCGGGCCAGAACGGGAAAACGGCCGTCCCGCCAGCCCCCGGAATCCTAAGCTGGAGGGTGGGTTTGGGGACTGCCGGATTCCCATCCTCACCTTCTTCTCCCGGAGAGGAGGGCTCCAGGCATAAGTTTTTTGCCCTGTGATTCTTTAGGTGAGGAAACTGCAAGCAGTCACAAATATTCGTAAATAGATTAGTTAGGGTTTTGAACCATCCTCTTCTGTCAAAATACAGTCTAAGGATGAATTCCTAAGGCACTTTAGCCGACACTCTGAAAAGGCATATCCTTCTTATCTTTTTTTTTTTTTTTCTTGTCAGACCTGCCCAGCTTCTCTGTCTCATGTCTGGGAAAACTTTTTCCACTGGTTGCTTGAACACAGACCCTACGGTTCAATTCCCCAGCTTCTTCCATTGCCATAGCCAGTCTTACTAATTATTCATTTTAAGGTCTTCCCAGTTGTCCCGTCCTTTCCAAGTCCAATGCCACATTCCGGATTCTGTCCTTTCCAAGTCCAATGCCACCTTCCGGATTTTCGCTGTTTGGGTACCTAATGGTTCCAGTGCTTTCTCCCCCATTCCTTGCACGGGGGTCCATCTGCACTTGCCTACTGGGTAATGATTCTAGAACAAGGCTCAGGCAGGCCACTTCCTGTTCTAAAAGCTCTGGGAGGCACTTTACCACAGAAAATTCTGAATTTAAAACTCTTCTGTTCAAAACCACCCACTTACCCACTCCTCAGAGCCTGGCTTGCCAGCCGAGACTCCTCCCCTCCTCCCAGAAGGTTCCATCCTGTATCCACTCGGGAGTTGATGATGCTCTCGCCAGAATTGGAATGCTCTCTTTTATCTTCTCCCACAGCCAAATCCTACTTATCTTCATTGAAAAGAAGTTTGTAGTACAACATTTCTTCTATAAAAGGATGTATGTGTTTTTCCCATTTTGTGAAATCATACACTAGAAATAACAAGGCTTGTGGGGAAAATAGGCTTAGCAACAAAATATTCCAAATCTTTTTTTAAAGATTTATTTATTTTAGAGAGTGTGTGTGCATGTGCACTAGTAGGGGATAGGGCAGAGGAGGAGAATCTCAAGCAGACTCCCCGCTGATCTTGGAGCCAGACCTGGGGCTCAGCGTCACCATCCTGAGATCATGACCTCACCCAAAACCATCACTCACACCCTCAACCCACTGAGCCACCCAGGTGCCCCCAAACAACTCCAAATCTATGTAACATTGCAACTAGAACACTAACAAAAACAGTAACCATTCCAAAAACCATACTAGCAGAGTTTATGAGCCATGCTAAATTCCTAATATTACGGTAAATATAAATATAGGACTTTTACCTTAAAAAAAAAAAAAGATGGCAGTCACTGATGAAGGGACTGGAAGGAGAGTTGTTGGATGGAGGCTGTTGGATTTGGAAGATAAGCACAAAATGTACAAGTATAAGAGGTGAATTCCCCCCTCACAATAAACCCTTCCAAGTTAGAACTCATGGCCAGCTGACTCCAAGAGAAAGAACATGGGGTGGATGGGCGTGAGCACAGCACTGTGTATCCACGAGCAGCGGTCTGCTGTGTTTTGCTTGGAACTGCCAATACTTGTGGATGCAAAATACTAATGTGCCAGGAACAATTGCTTGTGAACCAATACAACCGTCCCATTTTATGAATATCCTTTCCCTATATATCAATGAGTTCATTTGTGTTACCTATATTCTCATTACAGAAACAGGCCTTTAATAGAATAGACTGTACTTTTTTTTAAAATTTATTTATTTATTAGAAAGAGACACTGGGAGAGAGGGAACACAAGCAGGGGGAGTGGGAGAGGGAGAAGCAGCCTTCCCGCCTAGCAGGAAGCCATGGAGGGCTCAAATGGGGGACTCGATCCCAGGACTCGGGGATCACGACCCGAGCTGAGAGGAGACGAGAGCAGATGCTTAAGGATTGAGCCTCCCAGGTGCCCCAGAATAGACTGTACTTAATTCTGCGCTTAGGAAGTAGGCTGTACTTCATTGCATACATGGGTAGAGCACTTACTGTATATGCCAGGAACTCTTTCGGGCACTGTGGATGCATCAGTGAACAAAAAGAAACACAAAAATGTCCATCCTCAGGGACTGTAGGTACCTGAACATGGTCTCACAGGGCGGTATTGCATATTTCATATGGATGTAATTTACATTAGTGCCTCATCTAATACCTTAGGTTGGTGTGTCTTTCAGAATGTCTGAGAAGGTAAATACCTACTGGGACATGTAAATTAGTCAGTTTACACCCATTTTATGCCTTGTGTTACTGAGGTAACAGGAAAATCTAAAACTCAGGTTTCCTCAGAACTGTTTGATACTATTTGGGCTTAAATTAACTCAAGTTCCCCAGATAGGATCATTCAGAGCTGAAGAGTAGAAAAATTACACTTGACAGGAAGCAAAAAATTCAGGATGGGCAGGGAGAATAGAGAAGGAGAGAGATGCTAAAAGGTATAGTTCAAGAAGAAAGTACTTTTAAGCTTTCTGGAAATGTAGCTAGAGCAAGAAGGATAATAACAGGAACTTTGGGATACTGTGAATGCTGCTTCTTTCATGTGTTTCAGCCAAATGTTCAAGAAACACTTAATGGGGGATGAGTGAGGATGAAATTATAAGAAATTAAAGGGTACCTGAGGAGTTTGGTCAAATGACAAGGAGGTCTTGGAAGAAAATAATTATGAGCCACTAGATAGGTCACAAGGTAAAATTACAGTGGTGCCTGGCTACAATGAGATTCTGAATTTACTTGCCTGTACAAATCACTCATTTCTCTGAACATTATACTCCACCTAGTATAACTTGCATCAACAGGGCTAGATATTTTTCAGGTGCAAACGCTTTGTATCCTGTTCTGAATGTGAATCTGCTTGGAATGCAAGTAAAATATGCATTTACAACAGACATATTTGATATATTTTTGTGACTGTCAGCATACTGGATATAGATTAACTTTGAATTTGCCTATTCATCTTCATAAAAACTACCCTCTCAAATCCACTCCTCCTCTCCCCCTTCTTAGAGATTGATATTTCCTAAACTGTGATCATAGAATTCCAGGGCTAGACACACATTCAGAAATCAACGTCTTTTGAAGATCACATAAAAAACAAAATGACTTAACCAGAGAATCTCTTCAAGGAAACTAGCAAAATTGCAGTTCATCAACTTGAGGTCCTATGAAAAATCA
Organism: Lontra canadensis; assembly: GCF_010015895.1. Lineage (NCBI taxonomy): Eukaryota > Metazoa > Chordata > Mammalia > Carnivora > Mustelidae > Lontra > Lontra canadensis. Next base: position 33,933,101 of record NW_022630998.1, on the reverse strand, counting down.
GTCTCTGAAAAATTATCATCCTGCCTTTTTATCCATGGATCTAGTCATACAAAGAAATCATCTGAAATTCTAAGAATCCATTTTCCTCGACAAATGCAGATGGAGAAAAGGCAGTTTTGAGCACAAAGACTTGAAGAGCTTTCCTAATTAAAAAGTCTCTGGGCAATTAAAATCAGTGCTCTGATCAACGTGAGACAGAGCATTTTGTCCACAGCAATGACCTGGCCACAGTATCCAATGGGTTTAGTCGTGTCATATTTCATTTTTCTGCTTCCAATCCTCAGTTTTTAACTCAAGGTTGAAAATGGCGCTCTTAAACACTAAAAAAAAAAAAAATTCCCTACTTTTCCTGAAATCCCGTTAGGCTATTTGTTGAATGAGGATGGCAAAATATCTCCAAGTGAGAACAAATACTATGAGTGCAAACAGGCATGTAGGATTTTTCAAGAACCATGTTATAGGAGGGCAGTAGGACCCAGTCAGGTATTAAGGACCATAAGCTCCTGATAAAGAAAATCTCAATGACCTATAGAAAACACTTCCTCAATGTTCACACATCTATCCTGTCCACACAGGAGCCAAGGGAAAACATGGCACTAAAGATACACTGTTGTTAAGTCATGAGAGAAATGAGCGCACAGAATTTTGAGCATTTGCTCTCTTCTGACAAAACTAAGGGTTGTGGGCCGCTTTTATCTTCAGGCCACAGTCTCTACCTTCTGGCCGTCCTTTATTCTGTAAATGAAGCACTAGTTTTCATTTGCTACTGACTCCTAAAGAAGTAGTTTGCTTTACTGCCTCTAGTTCCAAAAGTTGATTCCATGAGACTCCAGCAAAACTCAACTCAAGAAGGTACTCCGTTCATTTCCTCCTATTATGTCAGCACCACCATAAACAAGTCCATCTGGCCCTCGTCCAACTGAGCTTACCCCTGAAGTGAGGTGGAAATTTCCATACAGTGAGAATGTTCTACTGCAATATTACTTTATATGTTGCATGTAAATTCTACAACAATCTTAGCTGCCCGATAACGTGTAACTGGCAAATTCAATTCATTCCAGGTATTCACCTGCAGACATTTTCCTGGATTACAAACTTTTCTCTGAAGAGGTACAAAATACAAAGAAGATTGGGGGATTAGCTGTCTTACAGAATTCATGACAGGCATAAAACCATCCAAAGAAAGCAGGCTTTAGCCCTTTATAACAACAATGCTGTGCATCTGGTCCCTGACTTGTGCTTTATCTTTTCTATTATGAATTATGTGTTACTCTCATAACTTCTAAGAGGAAAGATTTTACTAGTACCCTCATTAGTACCTACAGTAAAATTTAGAAAATACTCAGTGTGATTCAATAGCAATGCTGAGATGAGAATTTGAGGAAATCATTGCTGTTTTTTGCATTATGAGTGGATGGTTGCCCCAAATCTGGTCCAGACTGAAAAACCCAATCTCTAATCTGAAAATCTTGCCTTCAAGGCACTTTTTTCTTTTACTCTCTTTTAGTTGTCTTCTGAAAACAAGAAGTACAACACGTAAATCTACAAAACCAGCAATTATTGGGCACCCTATTTTCATATAGTGTTAGAGTTAGAAGATACATTATTTTCTATTGATAATGTAATTATTAAGTATTTTTTTTCCGTATCCATTATTTTTAATGTCCAGCGTTTAGAATACGAGGGCCAGAGCTCTCTCCCCACCTCAAGTTTATAAGTTTTCGATTGGCTTGTGAGGCCAGTAGGGATACTTCTTCTTGTCTAATTTGGTTTCTGGGAAGGCTTCATTCAGGTCCTCAATGGTCATCTGATCAAACGGAATTATGTTCCTTAGCTTCTCCAGCTGTTTTTCGTATTCCACAATCCTGGCCTTTGAGAGAGACAAAAACTCAGCACAACTTTTCACATCTTCTTTTTCTTCAGCGTCCACCTGAACAGTGTATTTATCCTCTGGCACAGGAATCTTCAGGGCACTGAACTTCTTCTCAAAGTCATCTACCAAGCCAGCCTTTGCCACATGGGCCTTGTAGTAAGCCCAGTCGATAGCAGGGGGTTTCTCCGGGAGAGTAGCCAACTTGGAGGTAAGTGTCTCATTCCAAGATTTCAGGGAGTTAGCAATGGCCTTCTGGTTTCGGGGTATGATCTCCCCAAAAGCTACCCAGTCAATGGTTTTTAGAGCAAGTTTTCGCCCAGCCATCTTGAGATCCTTCACCGACCCCGGCTGCCCAGAGTCTATTAAGTATTATTGATCATAATATTATTCTGACTATTTCTATACGGCCCTGGAGTGACTTGTTATTAAAAATAATAGGGGCGCCTGGGTGGCTCAATCGATTAAGCATCTGCCTTCGGCTCAGGTTATGGTCCCAGGGTTTTGGGATCAAGTCCTACATCAGTCTCCTTGCTCAGCTGGGAGCCTGCTTCTCTCTTTGCCTGCTGCTCCCCCTGCTTGTGCTCTCTCTCTCTCTAACAAGTAAATAAATAAAATAAAATATTTTAAAAAAATAAATGGAAGAAGGCAAAAAGTTCTTTTACCAGTGTCTTGATTTACCACAGTGGAGCATTAAATTTAGCTCTGGTTTCCCAGAACCAAGGCAAGAATGACATACAGTGAATAATACAGTTCTCATGGTCTGGTAAAAGAATCATAGTTGTTCTTCAAGTTAGACAAACTTTTTCCTGGCATTAACTTCTAAGAGGAATTGAATCATGGGAATCCTTACATAAGAGCCACTAGACAATCTAAACATCTGGGTGCAGTGTCTTCACTGAGAAAAAGCAGTAGACTCATGCCCTGCAGAGCAGAGAGGGTAAAAAGGTCACAAGAGATGACAGAATTGTCTAGACCGTGTTTCTGTCATGACTGAAACTACATTATCTAAATTGAAGTTCTATCTGGACCCGAGAGGATACTCTCTATGTCCTCCATTAAGAAAAGAAAAACAAAGGAGCTTTGTATTAAATGAATTATGCCCCCTAAAACGCCATTTCTTCATTGACTAAACACTCTATTATTTCACATAGAACTCATTTGACAACTATGACCTGTGTTCATTTCTGAACAACCTTGGGAAGGTTCTTAATGAAAACAAGAATTAAAGACAAGGCCCATCCACACAACTGAGATTCGTTCTAGCTTTTCTTCCAACAGAATGACACTGTGCTATGCTAATTATACAAAATAATGTTCAATCACTTTTGAGGTCATCTGAATGAGAATGACATAAGCTGTGAAATTAAAATGAACCACAAAACCATTGTTTTTATAGTTGAAGAATGATTTCTTTAAATATCTTGTGAAACGCTGCTATTAGACAACAGTCTTAAAATAGTTTAAAGCGCCTCTTTAATTTTAGATGTTTATTCTCTCCCCTTGATATCCGTATTTCTACAAAAAAGAATTTTCTCCCAGTTTAAGGAGACCAGTCTTCCCAGTTTGCCAGTTACACAGCTTTCCTATATTGTTTCTTAAAAATGACATAAGAATCAAAACACTGAGGTACTGGCATAAGGATAGAAATACAGATCAAGGGAATAAAATTGAAAGTCCAGAATAAATTCACATTTATGGTCAACTGATTTTCAACAAGGATGCCAAGACATTTCAGTAGGGAAAGAAGAGACTTCAACAAATGGTGCTAGGACAACTGGATAAACACATGCAGAAGACTTAATACGAACCCCTGCCCATACAAACATGGATTGCTCAAAATGGATTAAGACCTCAATATAAGAGCAAAAATGATAAAACTCCTAGAAGAACGCAAAGGAGTAAATCTTCATGACCTTTAGTCAGTCAATGATTTCGTAGCTATGACACCAAAATCACAATTAATAAAAGAAAAAATATGGGGCGCCTGGGTGGCTCAGTGGGTTAAAGCCTCTGCCTTCAGCTCAGGTCATGATCTCAGAGTCCAGGGATCGAGACCCACATCAGGCTCTCTGCTTAGCAGAGAGCCTGCTTCCCCCCCTCTCTCTGCCTCTCTCTCTGCCTGCTTATGATCTCTGTCTGTCAAATAAATAAATAAAATCTTAAAAAAAAAATAAAAAGAAAAGAAAAAATAAATAAAGTATACTTTATTAAAACAAAAAACATTCGTGTGACAAGAGGACACCATCAAGACATTGGAGGGCACCTGGGTGGCTTGCTGGTTAGGTGTCTGACTTGGGCTCAGGTCATGATCCCAGGGTCCTGGGATCGAGTCCCACATTGGGCTCCCCACTCAATGGGGAGTCTACTTCTCCCTCTACCCTTCCCCTCTGTTCATGATCTCTCATTCTTTCTCTCAAATAAATAAAATTTTCAAAATCTTTAAAAAAAGAAAATGGGAAAAAAATACAAAGTTATTTGAAATATTTGCAAAACATGTATCTGATAAGGGACCTGTATCCAGAATATATAAGGAACTCATACAAGTCAAGAACAAAAAGACAACCCAATTTAAAAAATGGGCAAAGGATCTGAATAGATATTTTCCCAAAGAATATATATAAATAGCTAATTAGGCCCTGAAAAGATGCTCACCATCATTAATAATCATAAAAACACAAATGAGGTGCCTCTGGGTGGCTCAGCCTGGGACTCTTGGTTTTGGCTGAGGTCGGATCTCAGGGTGCTCTGGGTGTGGCGTCTGCTTGGGATTCTCCTCTCCTTCTGCCCCTCCCCTGCCTTGCATGTTCTCTCTCTTTTTCCCTCTCCCTCTCTCTTACTTGCTCTCTCTCTTAAATAAAGAAAGAAAGAGAGAAAGGAAAAAAGAAAGAAAGAAAAAGAAAATGAAAATGAAAACAACACTACACATACCACTATGATTCAAATAGAGAAGACAGAAAATAACAAGTGTTGGTAAGAACGTAGAGAAGTCAAAACCTTCATACACTGCTGGTGGGACTGTAAATGGTACAGCCACTTGGAGATACTTTGATATGCCTCAAAAGGTGAGTATGGAACTACCATATGACCCAGAAATTCCCCTCTTGATATATACGGAAGAGAAATAAAAACAGGTCCACACAAAAACCTATACACAATGTCCAAGCCAGTTATTCATTGCAGCCAAAAAAGTGGAAACCCAAATATCCATCAACTGATGAATGGGTACATAAAAAGTGGTATATGCATACTATATACACTTATTATATTATTCAGCCATAAAAATGAAGTGGTACATATGCTATAACATGGATGAACTTTGAAAACATTATGCTAAGTACAAGAAGTTGCTAACAAAAGAACACAGATGGTATGATTCCATTCATATGAAATGTCTAAAATATGCAAATTGGTAGAGACAGAAAATAGTTTCATGGTTGCCTCGTGATGGGGTGGAGAGTGGGGGTAGAGGGAAGTGAGGAGTGACTGCTAATGGGTATGGATTTCTTTTGGGGTCAGCAAAAATGTCCTAAAATTTGATCGTGGTGATGGTGGCACAGTTTTCTGAATACACAGAATTCAGTAGTTTCTGAAAAACTACAGAACTGGATACTTGAGTAGGTTTTATGGTATGTGAAATATATCTCAGTTTATAAACAGAAGTTAAGAAAAAAAATGATAGGGGAAATGGTTGTACTATCAACAACCAGAACTAATTTTGGTGAACATTTGCTTACTGTGTGTAAGGGGGATCCAAGGATGACTGAGCATGGACTCTATCCTCAAAGAGCTTAAGATCTAGTGAATGGATACAGGTCAATGAAGACCAGTGCATGTTAGGCTTGCCGGGGGGACCACAATTAAATAAATAGCTGGAATGCAGAGTGTTCATCTAATACACAGTGCTGAGCTTCATGCCAAACCTGGGGATATAAAGTTGGAATGTTTAGCCTTCTATAGGCCCCCAGCCTTTTGAAGTGACAGAGAAGGTTCTGGGGAAAGTGCTATGGTAAAGAGCAGGTGCCAAAGAAGCTCATCAGCATTGAAAACCAGTGGGAAGAGTGTTAGGGAGGTTTTCAGAGGTGAGTAGGGGTTCACAAGGAAAGCAGTCCACTCAGACAAACGAGACTGCTTGCACAAGGGCCCGAAGCACCAGCAAGTACAGGGCTGAAGAACACACAGAGAAGAAAAGTGAGAGATGAGAAGAAATTGGCTGGGGAAGGGGGGTGGATGTCAGTGGGAACCTCAACAATCCTGCAAATCCCATTAAGAAGTTCATCCTGTGGTCCCCCACGAAGCCAATGAAAGTTTTCAATCCTAGGATGGTCCAGTCTTGTCTTAGGTTGTTCTGCCTGCTGTGGGAGGAGAGGGACTGGATGAGAACAAGACCAGAGATAGAGAGACCTGCCTTCTGGGAGAGTGGTTCTACACTGGTTCTGGTGGAAGGTTTACAGCACCCACTGGGTGGTCAGTGAAGGAAAACAAGCCAAGGATAGCTTCCAGGTTCGTCTGTGACAGATGGTGTTGGCCACAGAGGCAGTAAACATGGGACAAGCAATGAGATTCCAGTGAAGGCATGGAAAATGTGATGTACCCCTCATAGGAGCATGTTAGAAGGTGAGGGGAAATAATAAAGTAGCCCCCAAGCTGAGAAGGCCTTTTGAGACCAGAAAACAAATCAGATGACTCCATTCTGTGGACACAGAGTTTTAATCAGGGTGAATTATGGAAGCGTGCATCTCAGCAGTGGGTGGGGGATGTACAGGGGAAGGTGGACAGATCTAGCAGAGGACAAGCCATGGCAGCTGCACAGTTCTTCTCCAAAAAGTCTGGAACTTAGTCCAGATTTTATAGAGCGAGGGGACATGCAGAAGGGCACTGTAGTGAGATTGGAGGGTTTGTATTCACCTGACAGCCGACCTTTAATGAGATCTTTGTAGCATTACCTGTATGTCAGGAAGGTGAAAGACAGTGTTATCTTGAACAGATTCATGGAAAGTCAAAACAATCCTCTGCCCATCCTGACCTTAGTGGGCATTTCTAAGGTATACATATTAATTTCCAGAAAACGCAGCCTCAAGAGAGGTCATCAGATGAATACAAACAAGATGGAGGGCCAAAGATGAAGTCATTATGATCAGCACTCCTACAGAGGGCATAGGGCCTTGGGCCCCAGATATGCAGAATGGGAGATTCCCTACTGGAAAAGTTAAAGAGCAGTGTCAAATCCTTTGCTTTGCCACCAGATTGTGGAGTTGAGCCCACTTACACCTTCCTTGGCACCCAAGCCAAGGGCAGGCCTTCAGGCAGTAGAAGACACCAACCTCTATCTCAGTCAGTCAGACTCTACTAACAGTTGATAGTCTTGATAAATCTCTCTATACTGAGTGCTTTCCAGCCACATGAAAAATATTTAACAGCTGTGGGAAAGCTTCCCCCAGGGGACTTCACCATCCAGGTTCTGTTGGAGGCTGGGAGACTCTCTAGACAAGCTGAATGAATCAAATATCATTGCCATTTATTATGGGGACATGTGAAACGTACCAGTTGTCTAAACCAGTATTCCTGATGGGCATCACCTCGTTAATTAGTTCAATAACTTAATAACTAAAGGAAATGTCCCCATGTTTTGAGCTGTTCTTTAGCACTTACACACAATACTACTTGAGAAAGTTCCATAACTTTGTAAACCAGAGAAGGCCTCCAAATCCTAATGGAATTATTGATTCTCAAGTCAAAATTAAGTTATGCACTTATTGATTGCTGATGGGATAAAAATTAACATGGAAGTAATCAATAAAACCATACTAAAAATAAAGCCGCATCAGAAACAATCTCTATGTCTTCTAATGTGGGACTCTATCTGTCAGTGCAAAGTTCCCTTAGAACCTGAACTTTCTTTGACCTGGTGGAAAGTGGCCATTTCAGCATAGGATGAAAGACAATATGATATGCCTGTTCAAGAGTAAACAATCATTCAAAGTGCACTTTAACCTCAGAGACCTCAAAAGAAAAAGCAACTACCATGTTTACTGATAACACAAAAGGAATTCAGGAGAAACATTTCAAACTTAGAAAACAAATTGTTAAATCTTTCTTATCCTTTGTCTGAAACTGGCTGTGGTCCAAAAGCATAGATTCTCTTTCTCTCAGCCCAGAACACTTCCCAAAACTTCCACACTTGTGACATTGTAAGTGAAGGAAACTTGCCAATGCCTGAAGGTAGCAATGCCAGCAACCTGTTAATATTTTAATGTAAGTGATTGCTTGCACATTTACTGTGTTCTTCAAGGAGCTACCTGAGAAAATGGATTAATTTCTCTCATTTTTCAACATAGTAAAATAAAACCGTTTACTAATGCTTGTTTATATGCGTAAATTGAATTTTAATGAATTTATAGTTTTATTATACTTTTTATAACCCAAATCTCACAGATCTTCATGGAAATTATTAGCAATAGTTTATGACATCTTATGAAGTCCAAAGTTCAGTTATTATATTGGGCCATTCTGGGTAGTGGTGGAGTGTGAGAACTAAATGTTGATTTCTATTTTGGTGTTTACTGTCCAAGACCTAAGCAAGCCCAGCCTTTCATTGTAGGCCATTTTTCTAATAAAGTGGCCTAACCAAACATTCTATTAGACAGTTGGATGATAAGAAAATGCTTTTAGAAGATTCATTACTAGGCTATATATATATATATATATATATATATATATATATATATATATAAAATTTGTTTGTTTTTTAAAGAGGGGAGGGGAGGGGAGGGGCGGAAGGTGAGGGAGAGAGAGAATCTTAAGTAGGCTCCACACCCAGCACAGAGCCTGATGTGGCGGCATTAGATCTCAAAACCCTGAGATCATGATCTCAGCCAAAATCAAGAGTCAGACACTTAACTGACTGAGCCACCCAGGTGCCACTTATTTAAATCTTGAGAGAACTTATTTGGGACTACATCCTGCATGAAGACAAAGTCATGATGGAATCATTTGGTGAGAAGGAAGTTCCAGCAGAGACCAAGTGTCTAATGATCCAAGTCTTACTTTTTGGTCAATATCACATGACCAATTTATAGGAATCTCTCAAGTGTAAGGGTAAGGTGAACACTTACCTCACACTTTATACAAAAACTCAGAATGGATCAGAGACCTAATGGGAGGGCTGAAACTATAAAACTCTCAGAACAAAACATGGGAACAAATCTCCATGAATTTTGATTTTGGTAATGGATTATTAGCTATGGCACCCACAAGAAACAGACACAGGATAAATCACACTTCATCAAAATTTACAACTTTTGTGCATCAAAGTATACTATGAAGAAAGTAAAAAGACAACCCACAGAGAGGGAGAAAATATTTGTGAATCATACATTTGATAAGGCTTTAGTATCTAAAACATATAAATAGTTCTTTTAACTTAATAACAAAAGACAACCCAAATAAAAATGGGCAAAGGATCTGAATAAACATTTCTCCAAAGAAGAAATACAAATGGCCAATAAGCACATACAAAGATATTCAATACCATTAGTCATTAGAGAAATGCAAATAAAAACCATAAAGATCTATCACTTGACCCAATAGGATGGCTGTAAAAAACAAACAAATGAACAAACAAAAAACAACAAGGGAAAAGAACCAGTTTTGCCAAGGATATGGAAAAATTGGAACCTTCCTACATTGCTGGCGGGAACGTAAAATGATGCAGTTCCTTGAGAAAACAGTTGGGCAGTTTCTTAGAAAGTTAAACATAGGGTTAAAACATAACTCAACAATTCTACTCTTACACAGATATCTAAGAGAACTTAAAACAGGTGTCCAAACAAAAACAAAAAAAACCCCCAAAAACTATGGCAGGTTTATTCATCAGTCAAAAAGTCAAGACAAACCAAATGTCCAAGCTAAATGTAGTATATTCACAGGGCATAATATTATTAAGTCCCAAAAAGGAATGAACTACTGATACATGCTCAATATAGAAAAATGCCAAAAACATTAGGCTAAGTGAAAGAAGCCAGACATGAAAGGATGCATATGAGTCCATTTATATGAGATGTCCAGAAGAGGTAAATCTATAGGGATAGAAAGCAGGTGAGTGGTCGCCAGGGGCTGTGGGAGGGGGAAATGGTAATGATTGCTAATGGGGAAGGGATTTCTTTTTTGGGGTAATGAAAATGTTCGGAAATTAGATACTGGTTGCACAACCTTGTAAGTGTACCAGAAGCCACAGAACTGTAAACTTTAAAATAGATAAAATGGTGAATTTTGGTTATGGGAATTTTATCTCAAATCAAAAACATGTTTTCTAACACCAAAAAGTAAGTAATGAGAAAAGTAACATTGTTTTATATTTTTGTAAATCTCTCTTATATATAACTTAGTAAAAAAGAATTGGGTGCTTCTATCTGCTTCTTCATTCAATGCTGTTACAATGTGGTTTGGTTTAAGTGTATGAAGGAAAAACATCCTCACATAGATATGTATCAGGAAAAAGGAGATTTTAATAGCCTTTCTAGATAATAGTGGATATTCATTCTTCTTTGATATGACACCAAAATCCAACAAATGGTAGATTTTTTGAGGTTAGTTGCGATGTGGAATCTGAAACCAAATCAATTAGCTTTTCATGTTCTATTATATTAAAATCCATTGGTTTATCTTGCAAAAGTTAAAAAAAAAAGGTGGAAAGGTGAGACCGAAGGGTGATAAGGCTTTTTTCTTGTATGTATATAACCTTGATTTAATTTCAATAAAGAAACGTGGAAAAGGATAAAGACTACGTTCAAGGTTATTAGTTAATTATTAGCAAAGGAGTTGTTCAGCTTTAGAGAACATTTTACACTGAGGGAAAGGGAGTGATGTACTTTTAGTCTACAGATATTAAGCTCCCTTGTATATGCTGGGACTTTGGCTGGGTGGTAGGAGCACGACTCAGGAAGGTGCTGGAAGGACGTGTACAACATACATCCACTTGCGTCAAAAGGTTGTGCAGCCAGACTGAGTTCAGGCCGTTTTCCCACCCAGGTGGTGGTGGGCCCGAGACTCTCAGCCCAGCCAGTCCACACCAGCCAGAAGGCCGACTTCTCCCAGCAAGGCAGAGGCACCTGTGTCCTTGAACCATGGGCACAGTAGGACCTCAAAAGTCCTTTGTGGAACCATACCAAATTAGGAAAAACGTACACCTGTAGAAAGATCTTTCTCTCTTGTTGCTTGACTTAAAAAAAAAAAAGAGAGAGAGAGAGAAATCTTTGAAAAACTCTAAGTTCATTGATTTCATCATCTTGAATACATCTTTTTATAACATTGAGATCATGCTGTAGATAGCCTTGTAGCTTTTTTTCCCCCACGTAACCACCATGACCTAAATATTTCCTCATGTTAGGAAAAATTCTCTCTGCTCCAATTTTGAATCCCCTGCTTCTCAGCAAGCCCTGTGTGTCTGCGCTCACTAGCAACAAACCAGGGGTACACATTCCACTAGAGAATCCTCATAGTTTCCTTCCAGCTCTGTTAAGAACCCCAAATACATCAATGATCATTTCTTAAAAACCTTAGTTTTCTATCATACCAATTGCCCTATGTTGCTGTTTAATGGTACCTGAGAAAGCCAAGGCCAGACAAACCAAGAAGACCCTAGGATCCCCGGGGGAAGCGCATAGACCACTTGTCTAGGTTCAAATCCAGCCATGCCACATAACACTGTGACCTCAGACAAATTATTTGATCTCTCTGCACTTCAGTTTTCTCATAAGTAATAGGATAAAAATGATTATAGTAGCTCCTACCTCATAGGATTGCTGTCAGTGGGTATATGTAGAGTGCTTATCACAATGCGTGGGGCCTGGGGGAGCTGGGGAGATGTTGTGTAATGGTACAAACTTGTGACCAGTAGATAAAGAGGACTTGGAGCTCTAATGCCCAACAGAGAGATTGCAGAGAACAATTCTGTATTATGGATTTCAATATGGCTAACAGACCAGACTTTAATTGTTCCCAACACACGTACACACACATTCCCCCAAAATAATTATGTGACGCTGACAGAGGTGTTTGCTAAGCTCTGGTGGTAATCATATTGCAATACCTGAATGTACAAATCAACACACTATACACCGTAAAGTTACACAATGTTATGTGTCAATTACATCTCAATAAAAATGAAAGAAACAATGCTCAACAGGTATTAAATGTTTAATACATGTTAATTGTTACCATTATTATTTAACTAGAATCAGAGAGCCCTGGGGTGGCAGTCCCCTGAACTTCAGTGGACGACTCATTCAACTTCTGCTGGGGCTTTGTTTTTCTGTCCTTTAAATCAGTCTCCTAACACTGAGCTCACAGGGTTGTCTGGTTTGACGTTTGAATGAGCTCAAGGTGGAGGCACTACAGGGACTGCTCCCAGAGGACACACAGGAAATGGCTGTTGTATCTCAGGCTCCTGTGGTTAAGTGCTCACTCCCAGGACCACAGAGCAGGTGTTTAGCAAGCAGAGGGGAGAAATTTGGGGACCGCGGGTTTTCAGAGGAAGAAGAGAGGCATAGGGGCTGATATTGGGGTAATTTCCTTCTTCATGCCCCCAGATCACTGAGTGGTGAAGTCTTAGCAATCCCCACCAGCCCGAGACTCACCCATCAAGGGAGAGGGACACCCCAGGGCCAGAGGACTGTTTTCTTGTTTCTAATCAAATGTTCTAGTGGAGGACTTTTTCAGCTGTGGTAGGGTGGGAATGTTTCAATAAATGTGTTATCTGTAAGATCTCCTTCCTCTGTTTAGAAAATATCTATCACTTGTGGAATCATAGAAAGGGGAGGGGCTGTGATGAAACAGGCACCCCGGGCAGTTCCCAAACAGAAGGCTCCTTTGTATGGTTTTCTTTGGGGGCCTTTTCAAAGGCTCCTGCCTGGCTGGCTGCCCCAGGCTAGTCCTCAGAATGTAGGACTAGGGTTAGAGAACACAGGGTTCTCAGCAGACAGGGTCCCTGGCAGGCGGTCCCTCCATTTGCATCCTTTACAGCAGTCCAGCACAGACGCTCGGCCGTTTTAAAATGTCTATCTACTTTGGGAATTAGGCAAGGAAATGAAAGAGTAGATTAATATGTAAGCTGGGGACTCAAGTAATTCAAGAGTGTTGGAAACATGGCTCAAGAAGTTTATCTGCCTCCCTAAGTAGGCCTGCTTTCTCTGCCTCCAATCCCTCAATTCCTTTTCCAACTCCATCCTGAAAGAGTTCCTTTCCTGTATTTCACCTTACTTCAGCCCCCTGGCCCAGTCTAGTATCTCTCCTTTAATACCCTTGTACCTTGGAGAGTCAACTTCTCTCCCTGGGCCAGAGCGTAGCCTCTCTCCTGTTGAAAGCTGTCTGCCCAAGCCCCTGAAATGCAGCTCATACAGAGTTCCCCGGCATCATCACAGACTTTCACGCTCAGCGCCCTGTACTTGGCTCACCTGGACTGGAGTGAGCTCCTGCAGTCACACAGCTTACCTTTGCTTGGGGAATAAAAGTGTCTGCAAACTCACTGTTGCCCCCACTGCCTTGGATTCCCAGCATTGGTTTTCTTCCACCCCGTGCTCCAGATCTATTTCTAGTCACACCCATCCCTCCACTCCCATGCCCTCCAGGGCAAATAATTGGTCAATATTTACGAAGATTACTGTGGGCAAGACACTGAGCTAGTGGCCAAAGAATAGAAAGTTAGAGGACTTGGCTTCGGTGTCAAAGAGCTTCTGAGCTAACTTAGGGCCAAATAAGGCTAAAGTATTAGGTGCCGGTGAGCGTACTCAGAATGGCAAGCAGGAAGGACTTTCTGCCATAGGGTCAGGGAAGGCTTCCCAGAAGAGGTGGGATGTTGAATTGAGCATGAGTGGATGAGGCAGGCCAATGGTTCTAAATGCATTTAATTTAAATTTATTTTTTTTTCTTAACGCATTTTAAGGAAATAGATGCACTGGACTCTATTCCCAGAGTTGTGATATGTAGGTCTGAGGTGGGATCTAGTTGCTGAATTCTTCCTCCTCTTCCTCCTCCTCCCTTTCGCCCCCCCACCCACTGCCGCCCTTTCTGTCTTTCTTCTTCTTCTACTTGTCCTTCCTCTCCTTTTCCGTCTTCTCCTTCTAAGTTTCATGGGTGACTGAGTTAGGTGATCACTGTTGAGAATCTCTGGTTTGGGGGTGAGGCAGGGATAAGTAAGGCATATCAGACAGAGGAAACAGCTGTAACCAAAGAGGAGAAGCAGGAAAGCACAGAGCTTTTATTTTAGGTAGGACAGGCAAGAAATAGACTCATTTAGCTGGTATCTATTAGTGTTTGAAAGGCAGCTCCGAAGTTTAGATTCTATACTTCAATTCATGGTTATTGAAGGGGGTGGGGCAAGAGGTCCTAAGAGATACTCGCTCTGCCTAGAATTCTTTCTCTTCTCAGACTTGAAGGAGGTAAACTATTTCCATGTGTCCAAAAGCATTAGTCCTGGTCGTTTTTGCAAAACTAGATGTCATGTTGCATCCAGTCCCAGGATGATTGGCAGTGATTATGTCCATTGCTTTATTCCCATGTCCTCTAAAGGACCATCATAAAATGAGTCTGATGGTGCATTTCCCAAAATTTCAACCATCTGATCATGTCTACGAAGAGGTGGTTTTCATAGACACACGGGTAAAGGTGATAGAAAAGAAAAAAGGGAACAACTTAAGCGGGATAACAAAGGAAGAAATGTAGGACTTGGAACACAAAGTAAGCAACCAGGATAGCATATAAGGAATTCTTAAGAAAATAAGGGTTTTGATTTATGTGACCCAAACTGTCACATGGTAGAAGCATTAGGCTTGTTGTGTATATTGGTAAGCTTCCCCAAGAAGTAACAGGGTGGGAGTGTTCAAACAGATCATGGAGGCTAAACTATGACACTGTAGGATTCCTGGTTGATTAAGTGCTTGAATGTACACAGTCAGCCATTCCCCTTAGCAAAAGCCCATCGGTAAACCAGGACTGTAACAATAGCACTGCTTATAATAATGACACCTTTCATTTGTATAATATTAGGCATTACATTTCTTTCAAATGCTGCACAAAACCTGGCATGATTTTGGCCTGTATGTACAATTGGAAAAATATATTACATAGGGCTTCTGCCCTCCTATAACTTAGTGGCCCAAATGAGCAAATACATTATCCAAAAGAAAATACATGTTACACTCACAGAACATAGTCTTCTTCCCTCTAACAATTAAAAATTCTCTTTTTCAAGTCCTGGCCACTATTATTTAGGATGAATCCTAGTGCTCTATTCTCTCTAAAGTCAAGAAACCCTCCTAGGGACAAGTTAGATACTTGACTCCATCACCTAGCTCTGTAGGAACTCCTGACAAATAAGACCTTTCATAGTAAATGGTGAAATAGAACAATAGGAAAGGACAGCTCAACAGCTACTCTCCTGAAATATATGGAGAGTTCTCATTAGGAAAATGCTGGGAGAAATGCTTGCACTGTGCTGAGAATGAGAAAAAAGATAGTCTTAACTTTAATAATGATGTCAAGAATGATACTCAGGAAGACATAATAAAATATTTTCTAGGTAAGTCTCTGAATAATGCAGTCCTTTCCTTTTTTTTTTTTAAATTTGAGAGAGAGAGAGAGCTTGCAGGGGGTGGGCACAGAGGGATAGGGAGAAGAGACTCCCCACTGAGCAGGGAGCCCAATGTGGGGCTTGATCCCAGGTCCCCCGGATCATGACCTGAGTTGAAGGCAACCGCTTAATAACTGAGCCACCCAGGCACCCCCTAATGCAGGGCTTTTCTTAAAATTAGTGTTAAACTGGGCCCCTAGGAGCTGCACCTTAGCCCTACAATTTCCTCTTTCTATGACCCAGGCACTAGACTATGAGCACCATGAGAGAAGGTGTCTTGTTTTCACTGTTTCTATGACTATCATCACTGCACCCCTAGGACCAAGCACAGTGCCTGGCCCACGACAGGCCCTCACTGAGCTTTTGATTAGAGAAAGGATGGACAGATTTATTACCTACTGCCAAAGAGTATTGCATATCTTATTTTTTATTTATGAAAAGTAAAGAAGTAGCCAGAAAGAAAACCACCAATCTCCCCACATAATATACAGTTTGGCCAATAAAGAATCTTGGATCCTAGAGAAGAGCTGCGAGGAGGCAATCACTGGAAATTATGTAGACTTGGAAAAGGACCAGAAATGTCTAGGCAGGTCCTAAGTTCAGCCTGTACAAGATTAGAGCAATAAACTGAGTATATTTATCATTTAAATGAACAACAAATGGGAATGTGAGATAAGCTGACATTTAAACTCACTAAACTTTATATTTACAGAATGAACACTTTGCAAATGGCCCCAAGGTTACAGTTCTTTTAAATTTTTCACATTATTGCTCTAAGATGTGGTGGGCCTGAAATACCATGATGGTGTGACGATTGTGCCAAAAAGCGATCAATGTAAATACTCGGGAAAGGAAAACATTACCTTTTTTTTTTTTTTTCCTCCGTGGTTGCAGGTTTCAGAGGGCCATTTTTAAAAATGGAAAAAATTGGAAAGGAAATTTTCTAAAAAGCAAGGAAGAAGTTGGTAGAAAGAAAAGCAAAAGTGAAAAATGATAGAATACTTGGAAAAAGAAGATAAAAGATTAAGGACAAGCAGAGGAAAAGAAAGGATGAGTACAACTCAGGGTTCTAGGACCTTGCAGGTATAAGAGGAGGACCTCTGAAGTTCTAGCTGCAAAAATAGTAAAAACATTAACCATAAAGTGGCAGTCTCGGGGAAGCCTTGAAATCTGAAGATATCTAATACTCAAGTCTGGGAACTACAGGATGAGGTTTTACATCGACATCATGACAACAAGCCAGATGTCCTATGAATCCCTCCTTCTCTCAGGGAGAAATACAGTCTCCAGATAGGCTCAGTCCGGTTATGAATTTGCTTTAGAAAGTTATGGACAGAGAGGGCGGTGGCGGGGAGGTTCAAGTTCCCTAAGGAGGGGATGTGAGTGGCATCTCTTCTACAATTCTCTCCAAGCTCCCAGTTTATCATGGTGCGCATGAGCAATGAGTAAATCCTTGCTTCTTTCAACCTCAGGTTCTTCACTTTAATAATTAATGCAATTATCCACCACAACTGGTTACCAAACAGATACTGTGAGAAGTAACATCTGATTTTCCAGCCTCTTGTTATTCTATAGAAAGATGAATTCTGGGAACACCTTTGGGATTAAGTCCTTCCAGTTGACACAGGGCACAGGATCTCTGTATAAAGAGAGAGCCAAGCCCTGTGCATAGCCTCTTCGACGTGCAATCACTTAGAACAGGCCTCAGGAAAATATTCAAAGTGGTGAGGTTTCTATGCACCTCTTTGAGACTTCCCTCCCACCTCCTGGCAAGTTACTATAATGACTTCTATTTGCATAGTGCTTTACAGTTTAGCAACAGTTTGAGATAAACGATCTCCTCTTATGTTCACAGACACCCCGAGAAAGGCATCATTACCAGTGTCATCCCCATTTTACAGGTGAGGATACTGGAGCTCATTCAGCTACTGTTTATAGAGTAACCGCTGTGTGTTGGGCCCGTATTGGCGACAAAATGATGAATAATACACAGTTCTTACCTTCAGAGAGGCCTGCAGAGAACACTAACCACCAGCAAGTTTTGACACCGCAGTCCTAGCCTATCAGGGCACATAGAAGCGCCAATGATCCAAGAGTAGAAAAGGTTTCTGCAAAGGGTATTACTTCTTCTTTTTTTTTTTTTTTTTTGTTATCTCATTTTTATAGAACCAGGTGAGTAAGGTAATAAGAGCCACAGGAAGAACATTCTAGGCCCCACCCCATTCTTATCTGGCCTCTTAAAGAGGAAATCTGTCAACTCAAATACACTTCCGGTGGGATTTTAGACCCTGTAACAACACACAAGGAGATACTTGAAACAGGCAATGTTGGGGAAGGTTGGGCTCAGAGGTGTCATCCGCTAGTCCCTAGGCTAGTCCCCCTGCCTCCCTCCAGGAAGCCAGACCAGCCTCCAGCATACTTTTTTTAAGTACACCTGTCTGGAAACTGCTGCCTCTTTCCCACAGACAGACACAGGGGAACTCTCCCTAAGTCTTTTCCTAACATGAAAATGAAAATATACGTAGAGATCACAGATCCCATGTGGAGGGTGACCCTTCTGGAAGTGACAACCAGGGAGACAATGTGAGAGCTTTGCAACCACAAGATGTAGTCTAATAACTTCAAGCACCAAAAAGTGTTCAAGCAGAGGTTCAAGCCAGAACAAATTTTCCTGCTTCTTCAATCTCCCTGGAAAAGAAGAGGTACAAGCTGAGTCCTCCGTGTGCCCTTCCTGCAAACAGGGGCCCAAAAGGAGCTAGTATTCCAAGGCAGCAAATGAATCTGCAGCATTTTGTTCTAAGAGACAAGCCTAGCCTCTCCAGGGAGCGTTGGGCATAACGACCACGGCATACCTTTGGTTTTTCTCTCCGTTGGACACAACAGAAAAATCTATATCATTCTGAGGAAGAACAAAACATCACTTTTGGTCAAGTGGATCCTCCTTTTTAAAAACATCTGGGATAGGGGCACCTGTGTGGCACAGTGGGTTAAGCCTCTGTCTTCAGCTCAGGTCATGATCTCAGGGTCCTGGGATCGAGCCCCGCATCAGGCTCTCTGCTCAGCAGGGAGCCTGCTTCCCCCACCCCCCCGCCTGCCTCTCTGCCTACTTGTGATCTCTCTGTTGAATAAATAAATAAAATCTTTAAAAAAAAAAATCTGGGATAGCACAATGGGTGAGGTAAGTGTAAAATCATTTAAAAAGATGCCATTCATAGAAATAGTACAGAACGGCTTCTTTATGTGGCCTGTGTGGTGGCCAGGGGCCTGGAGGCCTAGGAAGTGACGCGAACATGGCCAAGCAGCCACATCGTTGGAGAAATCCTGGGGCTGGATTTGGGAATGGCACCCACTTGAGAAGGATATAAATTCTGGTTTTGTGCACATATTGTTTTGCAAAATCCAGGCATGAGATCATTTGGCCCAAATGTTTTCTCTGAGGGTTTCTCACAGACAAACACAGTTATCTGAATTGAGTTAGGCCAGAGGGAAAGGCATTCTGGGGATTATCTGATCGTGCGTGTGGACATTTAAACATTTCTCGGTTGGGCCCCAAACCAAAGGTTTTATATTTGTTTTCAAGAGGGCCCACAGAGGAGGAGCCCGCTGATTTCTAATCATCCAATCTTTTCCTACTACTTTAAGAAGAATTAAAACGCTCTCTCCAAATCATGGGGTGGAAGACAGAACAGCCGCCACTATTCTTTCAGGCAGCGTTGATTCGATTAGATGGGTGAGCATTTCTGTTTTTTATTTTAGACTTTGCAGAAGAAGAGCCTCTAAGATGGCTCATAGTTTTAAGTAGGATTTTCTATTGTAAGTGAAAGGTGATTAAAAAACAAAATAAAACAAACAAACAAACAAACAAAAACCCTTAGTTTTAAATCAGGGCACTGGATCTTTCCAGAAGAGAATGGTCTGACTGATGACATTACATCATTGCAGTGTCTCTGACCATGTGCATCAGAATCATTTGCAGGGAGACCAATTAAAGGGAAGATCCCTGTACTCCTTTCCAGATATCCTCGCTTATCGGGTATGGGTCAAGCGCTGGATTCTTTCTGCAGGTGTTCCTCATACCCTGGTACACTGGCAATCCATAGAGTTTTCGAGTCCTAGATAAAGTGGTCATTCTCTCCCGCCCATGTCCTTTGCTTGATTTTGCTCCAAAGAATTTTTTTTTTAAGATTTTATTTATTCATTTGACAGACAGAGATCACAAGTAGGCAGAGAAGCAGGCAGAGAGAGAGGAGGAAGCAGGCTCCCTGCTGAGCAGAGAGCCCAATGCAGGGCTCGATCCCAGAACCCTGGGATCATGACCTGAGCCGAAGGCAGAGGCTTTAACTAGAAGTGCTTAACTAGAGGCTTTAACTAGAAGTGCTTATGCCATGGAAGGCATCTTTTCTATTCTGAGCACCCATAAGCCCTCTGCTTCCAAACGCGACGCTGTGCTTTATGTTCTAGTCCCCCACGTGGTTCCAGTGGAGAACTGAATAATTTATTTATATTTCTATTAAAATGTTCATGGTGCTGTCAAAAATAGCATTGTGCAAACAGCCTTTTTCCTTCAAAACAGAGTTTCCAAAAGGATTCCAAATGATCATGTTCAAACTCAAGTGTCATCTAACTAAGTGACTGAAAGCCAATGTTTGTGTGCATACATGGATAAACAGTTCTCCTGTAGGGACTGGAATACCGCAGGAATTCAGTGCTTCAACCTGCGGTGGGTGTGAAAGGTGCCAGGAGTGTGCTCCTTTCTACAATAGTGCTGGTCTGAGACCTAAGCAAGTAGTTCGGGCTTTGGGCTTCTTGGTATCACTATCTTCCTTCCCCCTTTTTTTTTTCTTTTAAGATTTTCTATTTAAGCACTCTCTATGCCCCATGTGGGACTCGAACTCACAACCCCAGGACGAAGAGTCACGCGCTCCACCGACGGAGCCAGCCAGGCTCCCTGCCATATCAAAACTTCCTTCCATCTTTTATTCTCATAGCATTGTGTTGCAACTTCTGCCAACTATCAGTTTATTTTTTCCTATGTAACATAAGAAAAGGATTTTTTGTAAAGGATACTGTTATCTGATCATTTCTAACTAAATCATCTCTTATAAAAGTTCTCCTCCAAAGCTTTTACTGGTGGCAAATATGTACACAACATTTTACAGTTTATAACGTTCCCATTTTTCCTGAGCTCCACATCAAGCCTGTGAGAGAGGAAGGGCAAGAATTATCAGCCCTGTTTCACAGGTTGGGAAACTGAGAGCAGAAAGTTTAGAAAGGATATAAAAAGACTTCTGGTTGATCTTTTCAAATAACAACAGATACCTTTTTTTTCAATGACGAGATATCCTTTCCAGTTTCCTGTGTCTCTCTTGAGTTCTAAAGTATTGCCCAAAAGAAGCCTTGAAGGAGTAAAGGCTGTGGTATATATGTTCTCATATGGTTAAACCCTACTGCAATGTACTTTTCCAAAGAAGGCACTTGGAATAATAACAGCATGGTTGTCCCTTGAACAACATGGGTTTCAACTGTGTGGGTCCACTCATATGTAGATTTTTTTTTCAATAATATACATGCAGTGCTGTAAATGTATTTTCTCTATAACATTCTTTTCTCCAGCTTACTTTCTTGGAAGAATACAGTATATAATACAGATAACATACAAAATACGTGTTAATCAACTATTTATGTTATCAGTAAGGCTTCCTGTCAAGGGCAGGCTATTCATTGTTAAGTTTTGGGGAGTCAAGTTATATGTGGATATTTTTTAAAAAGATTTTATTTATTTATTTGGCATAGAGAGATCACAAGTAGGCAGAGAGAGAGGAGGAAACCGGCTCCCTGCCAAGCAGAGAGCCCGATGCGGGACTCAATCCCAGGACCTTGAGATCATGACCTGAGCCTAAGGCAGAGGCTTAACCCACTGAGCCACCCAGGCGCCCTATATGTGGATTTTTGACTACATGGGCGGGGAGGTTCAGCAGACAACCTCTGTGTTGTTTAAGGGCCAACCGTAATTTATATTAATCATGGACCAGGTTCTATATTAACCACTTATATGTTTTATCTCAATTAATCCTCACCACATTCCTAAGCCGAGAGGCACGATTATTAGCACCATTTTACAAATGGGAGAGAGGGGCTTAGAGAGACCTAGTGACTCTCTCTGAATCACAGAAAAGCAATATTGTCAAATCGGTCACTCCAGCACTCTTTTTTTTTTTTTTTTAATTTATTGATTTATTTGACAGAGAGATCACAAGTAGGCAGAGAGGCAGGCAGAGAGAGAGAAGGAAGCAGGCTCCCCACTGAGCAGAGAAGCCAAAGTGGGACTCGATCCCAGGACCCTGGGATCATGACCCGAGCTGAAGGCAGAGGCCCAACCCACTGAGCCACCCAGGCGCTCCACTCCAGCACTCTTAAGCAGAGCTTTTTACAAAGCCAATTCTCTGTCCTTGCAGATGACCCAAAATAAAGGCCAATTCAGTTCAATCCAAAGAGGAATTGTCTTTCTCAAAAAAAAATCCAGTACCCCATGGCTGATGTAAATGCAAAATATATAGCCACTTTGAAAGATAATTGGTCAATAAAAGTAAACATACCCTTAGCATATAACAATCCCAGTCCTAGATCTTTCTCCAAAAGAAATGAAAATACATGTCTGTGCTAAAGCCTGAGTGGGAATCTTCACAGCAGCGTGATTCGTAATAGCCCAACCTGGAAACAACCCAATGCCTGTCACCAGGTACGTGGGTAGCCTGTGGACTGGCCACAGGATGGATTACTACTGAGCAAGACAAAGGGAAGCTACTGGAAGATGCAACGGTGTTGGGTGGACCAGCCTCAAAAGCGTCACACGGAGTAAAAGAGGCCAGACACAAAAAGCTACATTCCATGGCATTCCTTTAATGTGGAATTTTAGAAAGCTCACAACTATACTGACAGAAAACAGCTCAGTGCTTGGGGGTGGGGGTGGGGCTGGGAAGGACAGAGGGAATTGATGAGAAGGGATATGGGGAACTTTTGAGGTAATGGAAACATCCTACATCTTGCTGGGTACAGTGGTGACGGGAGTTTATACATTTGCCAAGACTCATCCAACATTCTCTTTTCAAAGGGTGGTTTTATTGTGTGTAAAGTACACCTCAGTTAGTCTTCCTTAAACACAAATCTAACATTCAAAATAGGCCCAGCTCTGCCCCTGCTGCCTTCCAGAATTATTTGATTATGGGCTGTTGTCACAGCAGGGTTACAGCAACGTCATTGTGGCACTTTTCTTCCCTCATAAAGCAGCAGTTAGTGTTCAACACCCCTCAGCCCTTCAAGAGAATACTACAACTCTCTTAATGTTTCCTCTTCTCAGACATTCTATGCATGCCCCTCATGGAAAATCCAGGGCTGCAGTTCAAAACTGAAGCTGCCTGCTGAGGACTTTACTCTTGCTTGAGGGAGGTCAGCCTTTTTGTTTTCTGTAGGCATTCAACTGATTGGACAAGGCTCACCCATATGAAGGAAAGCAATCTGCTTTCCTCAAAGTTCACTGATTTAAATATTAATTTCATCTAAAAACACCCCCACAGAAATATCCAGAACAATGTTGGATCACATATCTGAGCACAATGGCCCAGCCAAGTTGACACATAAAATTAACCATCACAATCTTCTTTTAGCTCTGTTTCTACTCCAGTTTTTAAAGACAAGGAATGAAATTGTAGGCAATGAACTCCTCAAGACAGTGTTTTCCAAATTTGAAAACTCTTCCAAGAGTCCCTTGGAGAGGGTTATTAAAGCTGCAGTTTCCCATCCCTTCGTGCAACAGATTTTGACTTAGGAGGTCTGGAGTGGGGTCTGAGACTCTGTGGTTTAAATAAACTCCCCAGGAGGTTGTGATCAGGAATATTTGGGCAACGACACTGTAAAACAAACCTACTTGTAACCAAGGAGCCAAGCTACTGGTGGAATTTATAAGGGTATTTGCTCAACGGGAATTGTATCCCTTGAAGCTGCTGTAAGGGCACACAACAAAGGCTATTTAAGAGCTCTTTTATTAAGCAATTAATCTTGCATGGGGACGCAACTGGGTCTCCTCCTGAAGGAACTCCATTAAGAGTGGTGGAACTTCAGGGGTGGATGTCCCAGAGGCTCGCAGCTCACACAGGCCCACCTGGGCCCTTCACAAAGGTGGGTCTGGGGCAGAGTCATAGCCATTCTCTGGGCTGCACCTTCCAACCACACACTGAAGAGATTCCGTGTTTGTTCTAGGATGAGGCTAAGCCAGCAGTCCCATAATGCTGTAAGCAGGAAAAGAACTTAGAAACTGAAGGGAGAAATACACTTAATTCCTTTAAAACAGATAGGGATCTTCTTCTCCTTTTCTTTTCTTTCTCTTCCTTCCTTCCTTTCTTTCTTTCTTTCTTTCTTTCTTTCTTTCTTTCTTTCTTTATTTTTTTTTCTTGTTTGTTTTTAAAGGCTTTAGCCTGGAGTAGAAAGGACATCAGATAAATATCTTGAAATAGCTGAAGAGTGCTCATGTGGAGGAGAGGTTTGACTTTTCTCTCTATGCTCCCAAGAGACAGAAATAGCCCCAGTAGGTGAAAGCTATAGAGAAGGGGTATTATGAGCTGGAAATACAGGGAATACATGGAAAGAATGAGGAGTTACAGCAGGATAAACTGCTACTCATCTGTTGGCCTTGCGACTCACCAGATATGGGATCTTGGGCAAACAGTTAATCTTACAGAGTTTTGTGAATTGCAAAATGGGAGTAATAATAGTTTCAGGGCTGGGATGCCTGGGTGGCTCAGTGGGTTAAGCCTCTGTTTTCAGCTCAGGTCATGATCCCAGGGTCCTAGGATCGAGTCCCGCATTGGGCTCCCTGCTTAGCAGGGAACCTGCTTCTTCCTCCGCCTACTGCTCCCCTGCTGCACAGGAGCACACACGCGCTCTCTGAGTAAATAAGTAAAATCTTAAAAAAAAAAAAAAAAAAAAAAAAAAAGTTCCAGGGCTGTGGTGAGGATTAAACGAGACATTTGTAAAGCTCTTAGCAGAGAGAAGGACCCATAAATGGGGTTCAATAAGCCACAGATGATAGAAATAAGACTAGTTCAAGTTGTGGGCGCCTGGGTGGCTCAGTGGGTTAAAGCCTCTGCCTTCGGCTCGGGTCATGATCTCAGGGTCCTGGGATCGAGTCCCACATCGGGCTCTCTGCTCAGCGGGGAGCCTGCTTCCTCCTCTCTCTCTGCCTGCCTCTCTGCCTACTTGTGATCTCTGTCTGTCAAATAAATAAATAAAATCTTAAAAAA
Source organism: Lontra canadensis (assembly GCF_010015895.1). Classification (NCBI taxonomy): domain Eukaryota; kingdom Metazoa; phylum Chordata; class Mammalia; order Carnivora; family Mustelidae; genus Lontra; species Lontra canadensis. The sequence continues at coordinate 33,908,308 of NW_022630998.1, read as the reverse complement.
AAAAAAAAAGACTAGTTCAAGTTGTGAAGGGCAAAGAGTCTGCCTTAAGGAGTAAATGTCCATCACCAGAGGTGTTCAAGCCTGGTTACAGCCCTCCTTTCTTGGGAGTGAGGGGGGTGACAGGGAGTGGGGGCTCAAAGATTGGTGTGAGTGGTTGAATGGAACCACTCTTGAAGTCCTTTACACCTTGAGCAATTTTACCGTTCATGGAGGAGGCAGAGAACCCAGTCATGCACTTGCAAAACGATTGTTCTTTTGCTTTTAGTGAAAATGTTTACTCTAGGCAGCCAACCCTTAGCCTTCGAGATTAAAAATCCAAGAACTTATGATTTAGTTTTTGCTGGGAAGTTATGACATTACCCAGTGTTTGCTCCTATTCCACCCAGAGTACCAAAGCTTAAAATATCTACCACAAAACCAAGTGATGGCAGGGAAGACAACTGGCCCGGAGTCCTCCTGCCATGCACACAGCCCTCTGTCTCACCCAGGACCATGAAAGGAACAGCATTATCAAAGAACCGTGGGAGGCTGGGATGGCTATTAAACATAGGAACTGGAACTGCAATGTTCCCTAAATGTGTTATAAGGATGCCCAAATGTTCACAAGAATTGGAATAAAGGTAAAGAGAAATGAAGAACCCTGTGTCTTTCCCCACCCCCCTCCAGCAGGCAGCTACCTCCTTCCCACACCCCCTAGCTCAGAAACTAGATGTTTACTCTCTGGAAATTTGAACATAAGAGCCTCCGCATTTTGGTATATTGGCACATGTTAGATCCTAGGTGAGGATGGACAGGAGATGCTCTATTGAACACAGGGAGGTTAAGTAAAAATTTGCCTACTAAACGGAGAGTCCCTCAGCCCCTTTCCCTCCTGGCTTTCAAAACAAGGGTAACCAGGATTGTGGCACAGGGACAGAAGATGAGAATCTTCTTTGAAAAAAAACTTAAAGATTCCCCCAAAAGTTCTACAGATCCTGACCTTGTAGGACCCTGAATTCAAAGGCCAGCTTACCACTTGATCCCCTTAAGACAGAGCCTACCACTTGTACATCTTTTAATGTGACCTATGTATAATGTCTTGGATTTGATCATTGCACTATGGATCACCAGATATTTGAGGAAAAGCTTCAGCTTGAAGGACAGAGAACATAGCGTCCATAAAGAGGGGAAAAAAATAGAACCTGGAAGGAATCCAGATAATAAGGAGAACAGATTTAAAAAAAAAAAAAATCTAATATCCTCAAAGAAATGGGAGAGGAGATTGTGTCTATGAAACAAGAAATGTATTTTATGAAGTAACAATATGAGACTAGGACACATGAGTTTACAAAAAGAAAGAGAACTCCTAGGCAGGAAATGGAAAGCCTATCCGTCAGCATTGGCTCCTAGCTGGACTCTGCAGAAATACCAAGGGAAGAATGGCCTGAAATTGCCCTATTCCAGGGCTGCAAGCTCCCTCCATTCTGATCCAGTGTGTCATGAGCTGGGAGTTCCTGATCAGTAAGTCTGTCCTTCACTTACTATCCTCCCACCACCGCCCCCCTCGAAGTTGAAATGTTGAAATGAACCTGGACTGTTCAGGCAATAGTCTTGATCCTGGCTGCAACTGACTTGTGGGAAGAGAAGCGAAAAACAAGGAATTATTATTGACCAGCTGGCTAAGGGAGATCCAAATATGAAAATAAAAGAAGGAGAGAAAATACATAAAATTCAGTGGACTGCTTTTATCAGAAAATATTTTCAACCTGCTGCCTGGTGGTCAGTGTCTGTGATCAAGGACAGCAAGGTAGGCTTAGACAGAGACAAAAAAGCAGGCTGCAGAGGAGGAAAGTGGCAGCAGGTCAAGACAGGGAAGAAACCCAGGGTTTGCTTCCCGCACTGACAAACAGACTATTGGAGGAAGATCAGGTGAGGGCTTGCTCAAGATAGAGCAGGGCGACGGGAGCTAGGGAAAGGTCACGCAGACACAAGCAGGGAGAAAGGAGCGAAAGACATTTTAAGCGATGACTCTCAGAAGAAACAGTTGCACAGGGAATGAGGTAAACAGCAATGATGCTGAACAACAGCGGGTGCTCTAATTTAGACCTGTTTTGGAACTGCTTTGGAACTGTTACGAAGGATGATTCAGGGAAAACCAAAGGTGGTATTAGTGCAGAAGTTGGGTTTTGTGGTGACTTTGGGAGGAAAGAAGCAATCGCAGCTTTTCACTTCTTCACTTTTTTTCCCCTTCTGACAGTTTTAAACTTTATTTAGCTTTGTGAATTTAAATCTAGGTTCACAGGAAGCTACAAAGACAGAATAGAGAAGAGAATTCCCATGTAACATTTACCCCGTTTCCTCTAACGGTTACATACATCTTATATAACTATACATTGATTCAATGTGCGCATATAGTTCAGTTCCATTTCGTTACATGCATAGGCTTCTGAAACGACCACCAAGATCAGGATCCAGAATATTCCATCACCACAAAGGTCTCCCTCTTGCTACCTGTTTGTGGTCATAGCCACCACTTTTCTACCTCCTGCCCTGTTATACTCCCACTCGCCCCCTCTGCCCCCATCCCACTCCCTTGCAAGCACTGATATCTTTCCCATCTCTTTAATTCTGTCATTTTGAGAATGCAATATAAATAGATTCATACAATACATGACCTTCTGTGATGGGCTTTTTTTCATTTGACATATCTCTGCGGTCCCTCTAAGTTTTTACCTGCATCAGTAATTAAATACAATAGTTTAGTCATTCACACAGTGAAGGACGTTTTCCTTGTTTCCAGTGTTTGGCTGTTACAAATAAAGTTACTGTGAGCATTGTGTCCAGGTTCTGTGTACACATACGTGTTCCATTTCTCTGGTATAAATTCCCAGGAGTGCAATTGCTATGTCATATAGCAAGAGTATGTCTAGCTTTGTAAGAAACTGCATCAGTGTTTGCCAGAGTGACTGTAACATTCTATAATTCCACTAGCTGTGTATGAGAGCCAATGTCTCCACATCCTCACCAGCAGTTGCTACTGCATTATTTCTTTTTTTGAAAGATCAGGAACACCTTGCTACCTTCCTTTTTCACCCTCTAAGTAAAAAGAAAAAAAAATAGGTATTATGTGTAGGTATGTATATGTGTGTATGTGTATGTTTGTGTATACATATATATACACATGCACATAAAATCTACTTAAGTTCAAAGCACAGTAAGACAAACACCTGTTAACACATCACCCAATTTAAAAACTAGAGCATATCAAACCCAATTCTACCCTCTGCTTCCCCCACCAAGAGAGTGGTCGGCTAAGTAATGAACTCCAAATATACACTAATCCCAGGAACCTGTGATTATTACCTTATATGACAAACACAGCAGGTGAGATTAAATTAAGGATTTTGAGATGAGGAAATTATCTTGGGTCAACCAAGTGGGCTTAAATACAATCCTTTGGAAATCACAGAGAGAGATCTGACTACAGGAGAGGAGAAAGCAACGTGACCACAGCGGCAGACACTAGAGCAATGTGGCCAAGGAATGTTGGCAGGCTCCAGAAGCTGGAAGATGCAAAGGATGAATTCTTTCCTAGGAAGGAAGCACAGCCCTGCCGAAAACTTGATTTCAACCTAGTAAAATGGATTTCAGACTTCTGGCTGTAGAACTGTGAGAGAATGATTATTGTTGTTCTAAGTCACCAGGTTTGTGATCATTTGTTACAGCAACTACAGGAAACTGATACAAAGGCACACTGTTTTGTACCTATATGCTACTAAAATATCTATCTAAATAGTTCATGTAACTAGATTGGATCTTTATAAAATTGCTGTACTCTTATATGGAGAGACTCTGGGAATTATTTTTCGTTGTTCAACTTTGTTTCTAAGACTTATCTATTTTGTTGCAAACCATAATTCCTTTATTCTTACTGCTGGGTAATATTCCATTATGTACTTCTTCATTCTCAGTGGATTATGGTAGGTTTCCTTTATCAGATTAAAGAAAACTGGTTTTTTTCCCCAAAATGAGCTTATGCGCAGATGTCACATTTCCCATGTTCTTTCAACTTCAAATATTGAGTCAGACAAAAAGTGTGGAAAGTAAATTGAAATGAACGTTGTCAGATTATGGGATTCCAAATACTCCATCAAGAGTAAATGTGAGAGCAATTAAATGTGAAAGCCCAGATGTCCATTGACAGATGAAAGGATAAAGAAGATGTAGTATACATATACAGTGGAATATTACACAGCCAGCAAAATGGAAATCTTGCCATTTGCAATGACATGGATAGAATTAGATAGAATTAGAAGGTATTATGCTAAGCGAAATAAGTCAGTCAGATTAAGACAATTATCATATGACCTCATTATTATGAGGAATTTGAGAAATAAGACAGAGGATCATAGGGGAAGGAAGGGGAAAATGAAACAAGACAAAACTGAGAGGGAGACAAACAATAAGAGACTCTTAATCTCAGGAATCAAACTGAGGGTTGCTGGAGTGGAAGGGGGTGGGAGGGATGAGGTGGCTGGGGGATAGACATCGGGGAGGGTACATACTATGGTGAGTGCTGTGAATTGTGTAAGACCGATGATTCACAGACCTGTACCCCTGAAACAAATAATATGTTATATGTTAATTAAAAAAAAAAAAAAGTAAATGTGAGTGAATTTCCTCACCACTAGGGAGGGAAAGCTGGATAAGATATATTGAGATGAGGTGTACGCAGGACTTCTCCTCAGCCCCGTGCAGATGCACTCAAACGTGGGAGAGAGAATGCCGCCCCCCCCCCAATTACTCCTGTGGTTAGTGGGAAGTTGGGGCCTCCCTGGCTGAGGCAGATGTGGCTGGAAGGCCCGCCTGAGATGCAGTGACTCACCAGTGGGAGGCTGACCCACTACACAAAAATCGAGAATAAATAAAATGACCTCAAAAAGAATTTCTAGTTGGACTCGGGACCCCCGCTTCTCCTGAATATCCAGGAAGGTAAAAGTCATGAATGAATCTGAAGGAACTAAGGATGACTTAGCCTGGGATGAAATGGGTGAGTGTCCATGAGACATTTCCTTTTTCCCTACAAATGTTTGCCCTGGACTAAATCTTGCTTGAGTGGCCAGTGAGTCAGCCCACATACCTGGGAGTTGTCATGCAGCTCTTACTACTATTTAGCTATCTGTCTCCTCACCCCTCACCATACTCTTTCCTCAGCTGCTGCTCATATTAACCCCTCTCATGAGAATCATAGAATTTGTCGATTTCAGAGGGAAATGGAAGATGGTCTCACTTGCAGCCCAGCCCAAGCAACGGAAAAATCTATTTTCCAAATTAATGCTCTCTCAAGTTTTCATCTCAGAATTGCTGAGTCATTTCCAGTGCAATTTCTACGCTGCTGAGAAATTCGGGTGAGTTTCTTTTTTTGATATATTTCCTTCACCTTGAAGCGTCACCATGAGACCTACCATAATCCACTGAGAAAGAACTAGCTCCTCACTTCTGCAGAGGCAGAGACACACAGAGATGACCTAAGTAAGGAAAGACATGTGGCTAGGCAGATCAGCTTGACAGGATCCAAGTAGGCAAGCAGTAAGCACCTTAGCTCCCAGACAAAAGTTTCCTTCCAGCTGTCCTCTTGGCACCATCTCTGGGGCTAGAGGATTGGCTGAGCTCATCCTCACCATCATCCTTCCTACATATTTATAGGCAACTACCAACTGTCTAACAATTTAGTTCTCCGGCTTGAGAATGACTTGATTTTTTTTTCCCTCTCTTTTCCACTGTTAGTCCTTTGGCCACTTATTTCTCAAGTGCTGTGTACTACAGAAACGGTAAAAATCTGGGCAACGGTTTGTGAGGAAGAAAGGGAAAATGGTCAGGTAGCCTTCACTATGCTCTAATCTCTGGCTCTTAACAATTAGGGACAATATAGAATGGTCTACATGCTACAACCTCTGATTTATGAGTTATTCAGTCACCTTTCTGTCCAGAGCCTGGTGAGAAATTCTATGTAGATAGAGCACATCAAGACTACATTCAGATTTTCTGACTCTCCATCCAAAATTCTCTTTCCATTATACCATATCCTATTTTTTAGAGTTGAAATTGAACGCGTCAGTGGCTCAGTAGGACATTCAACAGGTCACTCCGGGCTCTTGTTGTCATAAATAGGCAGATGATAACTCTGAAGGTCTTTGCCAACAGTTGGCAGCAATCTTTATTTCCATCATCAAAGACTGAGACGATAAAGCCACTTGCAAGGCAATGTCTAATGCCTTTAGTGGCAATACCAAGACCAGCTATGTCACCAAACACTTCCAACATTTCGAGATCTATTCAAAAATCAGTGGTTCTCTTAGCAGAGCACAAAGGCAAATACCAAACCATCCAAAATTAATAAAAAGTGATGGACAGAGGAGTAGGACTGGGTAGTACAAAGGATAAAGAAATAATACAGCCAAAGGTTATGGAGTGATTGCGTTCTAATTTGTCTTTATAAAAAGGAAAAGAATCAAATGAAAAATTGGCAAGTTGCAGAGTGAAAATGTCAGAAACGTTTTATATGCTAAGGCTTTGCCACACACTGTCTTGCACAATGTTAGAGGAAGCAAGGTTGACATGGAGAATATTTTCACAAGTCTGAGCCAGCCAGGAAGCTGGGGGAAAATGCTCTGAAATTTGGGAAAATTACAGACCTGTTATTTGACATTAGTTTAAGGAAAACATCAAACCTCAGAACTTATTCTGAGAACTTGAACAAGAAAAGTACTTCAAGCCCAGAGGAGGGTGGATCCCTCTAGAACTTGGAAGCACTATTGGTGGAGGCCTTTAGGGAAGGCCTTGCCAAAGGGGGACGGATGAAGTGGGCTCATGTTTCTGTAAACCATCTTCTAAGCGTGCATGAAGAGCAAAGAGAACCTGACTCAGGACCGGGGCCTGAGAAGAACATATGAGCTAGGTTGGAGAGTTAGATCTCCCCCCTACATATGGGCCTACCATCACATTTAAATTTAAAGCAAACAAGCTTACTATTTTGAAAGAGAAAAGTGATGAGAGCACAAGATTTCTCTGATAATAAACATATTATTAAAATAAAATACACAAAACTGTGTGGTACTGACACGCAAATAGTCATAAGTCATAAGTCATATTGACTTGAAGATCCGTAAATTGACTCAAATACAAACCCATGGTAGCTCTGGTCCCAAACAGCAGAGTCTAGGGATGGGATTTTGGAGTGAGGTAGGGATAACCCGAGGCATATAGCAGCGTCCCAGTCACAGACTCTCACCTGTACGGGTACAGGTAGACGGTGAACACTGGGGTATGTGGCAGCTAGGACATGTGAATGGAGTGGAGGTGAAAATTACGGACATTGGGGAGCTGGTCTGATTTTAACTCTCTGGAAGCCATGAAAAACCATACCCTGCTAATTACCAACCCAAGGTGTGATATGAAAGCTCGAAGGCCTCCAGCAGTTACTGAGGTGAATGTGCTCAAAATTGGTCCCAGGATCTAATTATAACAGTGGCAAAAGCAGCAAAGAAAATCAACTCACAGCTTCAAAGAATTTCATTTTTTTTTTTAGATTTATTATTTTATTTAACAGAGAGAGAGAGAGAGAGAGAGAGAGAGAGAGAGGGAGCATAAGCAAGGGCAGTGGGAGAAGGAGAAGCAAGCTCCCTGCTGAACAGGGAGCCCAATGGGGGGCTTGATCCTAGGACCCTGAGATCAGGACCTGAGCTGAAGGCAGATGCTTAATGACTAAGCCACCCAGGTGCCCCTCAGCTTCAATGAATGTCTTAAGTCAGAGTCAGAGTAGGAAAAAGCTAAGACCCTGCAATGTGGCTGGGGATGTTTGGACAGATGAGCCTGAGAAGCACAGATCTTCATCCTCCCCTGTACCCTCTCCCTGGCTAGAGGAGAGCCAACTGCCCTTGCCCAGAGTTGGTACTGACGCCCCACTTGATGTCTACCTTCTTGAGCATAACCCTGACTCTGACTCTCTTCAGAGAATAACAACAATGAGGTTGCAGCAGTCTGACTGGAAAACATGGCTCCTCCTCCAGGAATAAAAATTGTCCACGTGAAAGACATCGTGACTTGGTTCACACGTACCAGGAAAAGCCAAGAATCACATGTGGGTGTGGATCGTAAAAGAATCAGATGGGCAGGGGGCTGGGGAGGGGGTGGAATTGGTAGCAAGGGCAGATTATCAGGCTGGAGTGGGGGCAGTTACTGCTACGGGAGCCCTCTCCCATAGTTTGACTATCAGGGAAAGGATAACCAGGAATGATCCAAATATATTGTTGTAACAGTTTCTTGAAGTTTGGACCAAACAATGGCCACAGGAAATGAGGTGGAAATGCTGGAATTGCCTTAAGCATTGTCTTAATGAAGAGGTCGGAAAGCTTAGGTCTGTGGGAATGTGAGAAGAGATTTACTATGTGAGACCACAGGGTCTACTAATGTCCTGTATTCCTCAGGAAGGCAGAAGGAATGTTCCCTTCATTAAGGCCATGAGCATTACATGTGAGGAGGCACTGACCTCCTAGAGAACTCTGATGGTGGTTGTCCTTGGTAGGGAGCAGGGCTGACAGTAGGAGCTACTGTCATGGAGATAGGCTCCCTAGTATCAGTGGAAATGACAGAATTCTAAAATGACAGAGAACAGATGGTGGCAGTTAACCATCAGAGCAAAGGAGGCAGAATTACTATGGTGAGCAGCAGGACCCAGACAGCAATCAGTGTATTTTGACCAGCAAACAGAGGTCTATGGCAATGGCTAATAGATCATGATGTTCCTGGGAGCAAGAGCCATGGCTAGCCTGCTAGGATATTACTTACCTTGTCAAGAATCATGAAGGGTCTGGAACTTTGCCCTAACTGCAAACTAACAAGCCAGTCTACCATGGTTTCACAGATGCCGTCAGGATACGTGAGATTCCTGAGTCAGAGACAAGGAATTTTATCATTTGTGGTAGAGCAAGCAGCATGAGCTTCATATCTGCATTGATGTCCCTTGCTCCACACCCAACAGGGGCAATGCTGAGGGACACAGGTGACTGTCACCTGTACACAAAATGCCTTTGTGCCACAGTTGAGAAATCCTGAGCTTGGAACTTGAATTTTTATAATGGGAGTAAGCAAATTTGCCTGACTTTTGCTCAGGAAGGAGACATCCCCTGCCCCTGCTGTCTGCTCCACAGGGAGCCCCTATCTCTGTCTCCCAAGGCCATTTTGCTATACAAACATATGGGAAGATATAATTAGGAACAAATGGTTGTTAGTGCCTTTGCTCCTAAACACAGAAAAAAAACGAGAGATCCACAGAGAATCATCTCCCAGCACTTGCCTAAAAAGTAAAAAAACGAACAAAGAAAAAACAACTTTGTGACAAACGCTTTTTGTTATAAACCACTCTAATAAAGAGATCTTTCTCTAGATCTTTCATGGGGGCAAAGATTTGACTTTGTTGGTTATAACTCATAAGTCTTGTTGGGATTGCTATTGTGGAAGTTTACCCTGTCTACAGAGTTAGCCTCATACCAGCTGAGACCAGGACAAGGGTACTATCTGCCACACTCCCCGTCCCAACATCCTGTCACTAAAGTGGCGGTCTATCTCCCCACTCCTTGAGTCTGGGCTTGGCTATGCGACATCAGCAATCTTTTGCAGAGGATGTAGCCTCTCTTGTGTTCCTTTAACATGGCATGAGCACAAGTCCGGGCTGGCCTGCTGGAGGATGGGCCGAGCGAGCAGCTGAGCTGAGTCACCTCGCCACCCAGCCAACAACAGCCAGCCAAACCCTCCATGCGCAAAGCACCCCAGCAGAGCTGCCTAGCCGGCCCCCCGCAGACACGTGACCCAACAAATGGTCGCTGTTGTATGTCACTGAGGTATCGTGGTTGTTTATTATGCAGGATTATTAGTGGTACTGCAAGGCAGACATCTAAGGATGACCATGGCTTTGAACAGCAAGAAGACGTGATTACCTGAAGGAGTCTATTGCTTTTCTCTTTTCTACAGTTACATAGTTGGAACCCGGATGGAAGGAAGACTAAATCTGGCAGTGGATGAACACTAATAACACCATGCACTAACCCCATACGTCTGGGCAAAGAGGACTACGTGGGAACGGAGCTGCATCTCCCTGACTACCTGAAGGTCGCCTGTACCAGCAGGAAGGGTGGGTGGTGTGGAGCCCAGATACCAGAGAACCGGGAAGCAAAGAACCAGGCCGGAGGGCGGGCATTTTGGGAGTCACAGGCCTCTCCACACCTGGCTGGTACCCCTCCAGGGGGCTGATCCCGAACTCATGGCTTCCTTCCCTCTCTCATGATGGAAAACGCACACTCTTTCCTTGGATTTGCTGCTTCTCACCATGTGGGTGAGCCCCTCACCAGGTTCCTCCTACCCCAACACGACTCCTTCAAGGGTTCTCTGCTGAGCCTCCAGGCCATCAGGAAGGTCCCAGTAATCAATTCATGCCCAGACACCTGACCCAGCCCCCAACCCCCATCAGGAAAGAGGACCCCTGCTCTCAGGCACACGCTTGCTGGCATTCTGAGTATCAGTTATTCCACAGGGACAGGTTGGCAGGTGGGGCATTTGATACAGAGTAGGGCCTAGAAGCTCAGCCAGGGCAGAGAACTCTGTGCCCCTAGAAAACCTCTCCAATCTGTGACGAGTGTTACCCTGTAGCACACACGGATTATGACCCCTTCTAGATCTTGCTGGACACTGAAGGGACTTGGGGGGAAGTTCAGATTTTCTATAAATTCCATTTGTATGGATCAGAGCTGAAGTTTGTCTGGTTACCACAATTGAGGGACCTCAATCTTTGGTTTTTATCCATTCAGACTGGGACCTAGAAGGGGGGCCTTTTTCCGCTTTTAGCACCAAGATACCTTTTGGTTCGTGGCACCCCCGCTGGGACCCTGACATGGGTGCAGACGTCTCCACCGGCAACACCCAATCTATTGGCTCCCATGGCTGGGCACTTTCTCGAAGTTTCTAGCACAACCCTGGTGGATAAGGGGACACTGGCTTTTAAATCCCCTTCGTGGTTCCCCTGGGGTCCCCCTCAGGGCCCTTGGCAAAGCTTGAGAGCTTCCTGCACCATCAAGAGTTCAGCTGGGCCTTGCCCTATGTATAAACAGGAAATTGTAAGGTTCCAAGGGGCACCTTCTTCAAGCAATAATGGCTCTTAACAAGCACTGCAGTAAAAGACGCTGAACCAGAAAAGTAAACTTTCACAGAGGGGCGACTGCATTAATAGAGTTGACCAGTCATTAGTACTAACCCTCTAACTGTAATGATTTGCACAGATGACCTTCCAAAGAAAAATAAAAGGACAAATAAAAGCAGGCCTTCCAAAGCAGGGCAGAGCATCAGAATTTAGGAGGTGTAGCCCCCAAGTAGGAAATTCCAAGTAACCCTTGAATGGAATGAACAAGAAAGGAAAGAGTCTCACAAAATTCTAACAGGAGATGAAGGAAAAAAATTTAGAAGGAAAAGGGAACAAAAGAAAGGCAAACAAAACAAAAGAAAACTAAGTTCACCTCTTCCAAGGGGGAATGATCTTGGAGCAGATGAGGAAGGCCAAGTGGGTATTGTTAGTAGGTGACTCCCCAGTGGGACAGCCAACAAACAGCTAGGGGTGGGAGGTAAACAGGACGCTGGACTGAACAGGAAAACAGGATAATATTATAGGAAGTGCTCTAATTCCTATGTAAGGTTTCGATTAAAATCTCATGTAGGCTCACTGCTTTATTATCTTGAAAAAAAGCTGACACATTTTCAGCCTGTTTCCCGCGTAGAGAATTCATAAAATGACCCTTTAAAAAAGTCACATGCATCACATTTGCAAATGAACCACACAAAAGAAAAAAAAAATACCTGTGTGGAAACAAATGCCATTAAGATTTCAAAATATGCAGCTGTATTCACTCCAATGCCAGAGTTTTGATTTGATAATAAATTTAAGACTCAAGGGGAAAATATTCATTCTTTTTGGCCATAATAACAATGGTTGCTCTTACTTTCTCATACACTTTGGAGGGATGGCCAGTTAAAAAAACAAACAAACAAAAAAATAAATAAATAAAATCTTTTAAAAAGAAGGTGTTAATACACGTAAACCATTGAGAATAGTGCCTAACATGGAGTAAATGCTGGATAAGGTCTCTTCTCATTCTTAGTTTTTTTTTGTTTGGGATAGGAGAGAGAGAGAGAGCACACAAGTGATGGGGAGGGGGAGAGGGAGAGGCAGAAGCAGACTCCCTGCTGAGCAGGGAGCCCAATGTGGGGCTTGGTCCCATGACCGGGATCATGACCTGGGCTGAAGGCAGAGGCTTACCCCAGGCGCCCCTGTATTAACACTTTTAATCCTAACACCAATTGCATGAGGCAGCTACTACAATAATTTCCTCTTAATGGATGCAGAAAGCCTAAGCACGGAGAGATTAAGTGACTCACTCAAGGTGACACAGCTTGTAAGTAGTGAAGCTGGGATTTGAACCCAGATGATCTGGTTTGAGAGTTTGAGTTTCTGAACTGTGCTGTTAGCAAGAATACTCTCAAAACACAGTTGTGTCTAACAGAAGAAAATGGACTGACTTTAAAGAATGTTGGGGTGAACTATTAGATCACAAGCAAGGCTGTAACAGAGGGTCCATTCAGAGTTGATTTTAGAGTACCCCAAACATTTCATCTTAAAGCCTAAAGAGTCAACCTTTCTCAGTGTCATTTTTCCTAAATTTACCTTCCTTCTGAGGTGAGAAGGATCCTCATTTGGATACTTCCTTGTAGGACCGAGAGTCACCTCAATGTGTCACACTTAAATCAGTTATTCCTGGAGCAACTATGAAGGAGTCATCATTACAGAAAACTAGAAGAGTCTGGAAAAGAAACAAAACTGGATCATAAAATCACACATGTCTTGGGGAATAATTTTCATCCTTTCAACCCTCCCCTTCTCCATCTGGATTTTGAAAGATTTATTTTGGTTCCATTAAAGAGTGATTTCCAGACCAAAAACTGTCCATGAGCTGCCAAGGAGTCAAGTTTGCCCCTCCCCCTCTTGAGTGGAGCTCCCTGTGCCATCCCAGGGCTCATCTGGAAATCCACCCTGCAAATGAGCCAGTCTTAAAACCGGTTTACAGAGAACATTTTCATCTTGTCACATTAAGCCCAGCAATGAAACAAAGAACAGCATGTTTGTATGATTTCCATCAAGTTAGAAACAAAATATGAGGTCCACTCAGCCCATAGAATTAAGAAATTTATAGTCTCGAAAACAAAACATTAACATGCTTACTGAAAAATCTTATCCCATGCGTAAATAATCACTGGTCACAAATTATAATTTCCTAAACTCCTAGAACTACAACCTAAGTTCTCTGGATGCTAATTTTGATGTGTGTGAATGTCTTTCACCAGTTTTGTAAATCTCTCTGCCATATGAAAAGTGATTTTTGTTGACATGCTTATGTATTAAGAAGCAGTGTTTAACTGCTCTAGAAATTTTGTCCTAATGTCCGTCTCAGACTTCTCTGAGAGATATTTTGCAGTCCCTTCGGGGGAATGGATTTCTATTGGTGGTTACTTTCATTTTTTTCAAACTACACAGACACTAATGAAGATTTGGTGGTTGCTTGTTTAAAGAAAGTCATTAAGGCATTTTAAAGTGTCTTTATAGGCCTGGTACCTGGTGCTCTCTTTCAAATACGTGGAGAGAAAGAGAAGAGGCCCATGCCAACAAGTAACGGAGGAACAGTTCTATAAAGAACATTTGCTAATAATAACAGCATTTTCTGAATGTTATTTATTAGGTAAACTAAAGGGCCTTTGTTCTCCAGTGAAAAGGAACAGATAAGTCAATCAATGTGGAAAATCAGTTTCTCGATGGTTTATAAAATAAAATTGTACTCTATTAATATGTTTTATACATTCATTATAGAAGAGAGTCAAAATACAAAAAAGTTTAAAGAAAACGGTATAATCACTCAAACCCTCACTTCCCAGATGGGGGAAAAAAACAACCGTTTTCTCACTTTTCTATACACACACACACACACATACACACACACACACACGCACCACGTATTTTTAAAATCTGTCTTTGTGACCTGGCTCTGTTCAGGTTTATTCCTTTCTTCAATGATGAAGGCCTGGTGACAGGTCAAGCTGGTCACCTCTGCCTTATTCCCTCCCCGGATGGATTCATTCCTAATAGGGATCTTCACAGTCTCATTCAGACTTCTGACAGACACACCCCAGCAGTTTCAGAAAAACCCCGGCATCTCTGCATTTTAGCTTGGAGTCAGTCTGGGTCATCTTCTCACATCCTTGTCCCTACATTTAGTGTGAAGAGAAATATTGCAGCTCCCTTCTTATGTTGGAAGGGTGATCATAGAGGGGAAGGCGCATCGTGGCTCCACACAGTTCTAGCGGACAAGGCTGGGATTGATGGGAAATAGAATAGTCTTGCTTAAGAAGAATTGAGTTCCCTGCCTTTGGCTATATTCACTTGCCAGGATGATTGTGGGATAGAGGATGGAGAGCAGAGAGAGTTGATGACAGTGCCCTTGTCATAAAGTTTTGAGACTCCATTCTTTCCAGGGTTGACCTTACATCTGTCTCCACATCAACATCTTGGTCATGGTGGCAGCCGCAGGGCCCACTATGGTTTCTGGCACATAGTAGGTGCTCAGTATTTTTTGGAACAAATAACTGGATGCGTCAGTGAATCTGACTGCTGTATCCTTTGCCCTCCGTTTCTGGAGATTATGGACAAGTGACTATGCTAGAATTTGAACAGGCTTTGGTGGAAAGAATGGAGAACTGCTGGCTTCTTTGCTCACAGAATTATCCATTTTCTGTTGTTTCTTGGGAGGACCCTTGGTCTTGGTTTTCACACAGTGGTATGTGGAATGGACTGGGAGACAGCCAATTTGGGCTTTTTCATCTACCAAACAAAACAAACCCAAACATTTGATTTGATGGATGGAATCCCCAAGTGGATGATTTCACTCAGTTTTTTAAACAGTGCAGCAAGACCACTGGCCTCCTGCAGGCTTTCTCTTGGTGGGGGGCAGGGGAGGAGCAGTGGAGGCTGCAATGGGAAGATAAGGAGGGTAAAGGATTAAAAAGACAGGGAATGACCTCAAACTAGCAATGGAGATCAAATGTCACATACACCCCAAACCGACAATACAGAGATCTAAAATCAAGGATTGCTATGTTTTTGTAACGTAAGGAAGCAATGTATTTTTAAAACTTCTCTACCAAATGCCATTTTAGGACTTGATAATATTAATATTTTCTGACCTGCTCGAATGAATACAAACAGCAGTTCCATAAGCAGAGATCAACTCACACAGATTTAAAGATTTTAATTTAACGGCTTTAGAAATTAGAGAGCTGAGTTAATTTTATGTCTGGAAAGTGGAGATAAAACCACCAGCCAGGAGTGAAGGTCTGTTTTTTGCGTTATCGTGTGCGAGTGGGGATGCCTGGGAATCTCTAGGGAGCTGCGGTCAGCTAAGGTTTCAGTTTGAAAGAGTGGTAAGGGATGGGTGTTTCCCAGAGGTGGCCTCAGGGGTGAGCCAGGTAACTGGAAATACCTTTCTCCACCCTACACAAGAATGCCAAACATCAACCTAGCTCGCCCCC